>NW_020664482.1:13615181-13713801 GCF_002925995.2 Terrapene triunguis
GGCAGGCAGCATACCTCCCGAGATGAAATGTCAGGGCGACAGATGGGTGCCTCCGTTCTAAGCCTACAAATCTTCTAAGCCTACAACCAAACTTGAGTGATTATATTCTGCCTACTTATATCCCTCATGCACTGTGAATGAGATCTGATGTTTTTCATAACTTTCTGACCTTTACTGTTGTGAGTAACATGTTTCAGCCCAGAGATGGCCGCATTCCTGTAGTGAGTAAAGTGTTCCTTATACAGCAACTCCCAATTTCAATGAACCCCAGTTGACTGAAATGCTCAAATAACTGAAGGTTGTATATATTCATTGATGTTTAGTGCAGTTTTAGTGTTCCACTGTCCCAATATCTGCTTTTTTACTTGTGGTTTGCTCTAGTATTTTTTGCACATCATGGACCATGCCAAGAGCTGCATTTTGAAAACTTGCACTTACAGCTCCCTAGCATGTTCTGGCTTTTTGCTCAAATTATTTGTTCTGTTTGTATTGTTCTGGTCAAACCAAGCAGAATGCCAAGTTGCTTAAATAGGAATTGAGTCAAATGTTGGTATGTTAGGTAAGGCAACTGGCTGCAAAGAGTATATCTGTTTCCCATTCTTGCCATGTTTGATATGAGTTCTTGCCATTTTGTTTCTCTTTAGTCAAAGGACACCAAAACAGTAAAATCTTCAAAAGTTACTTTGAGACAGGGTCCTAAGGGCCATAGTTGCAAAGGTTTTAAAGCACCTAAAGATGCAGATAGGTGCTTAATGTAATTTTCAAAAGCTCTTAAGAAGGTTAAGGGCCTGCCTCCCAATGGGGACTGTTTCTAGTCAATTTCATTTACTGGTTTTCCTGGACTAACCTAATACTTCAATGTTTAGGTTGTAGCTATTTCAGAGGAATGCTTAGATCTAACAAAAACCCAGTATTTTTGTGTGTTTGTGTGTGAACAGACAATAACTTTATAATAATAAATAACCTGACAGTTTCCTTATAAATTAATATAGAAACTCTGCTATGGTATGGGGATGTTCAAGGCAGAGCCATACCATTTTAGAAAGATATATACTGCGGAGAAAATCAACCAGCCTACCGAATTGTAAAACAATCATCTGAAGTGATTATTACCACTGCCTAGGACCACAGTGTTATTACATGCAATGACTTTTTAAAATAAATTTGTGTAGGTCTGGGCACATGGAAACAAAAGTATTCAGCACTCAGATACAGAGCAGAGGCGGAAGTGTTTTTAAACATGATATAATTACTCCCCAAATCACTTAAAATCTGCATACATGTATATGCGTGTGAGGAGAGTTGATTGTGTTAATAATGTATAATGGATACCATTACTTTATGATTTGTACTGTTTGCTTAAATATTAAATATAGATTATTACTGAACAGGTACAGATTTAAATAAGAATTGTAGGGCTCCATTGTGCCAGCAATGTCTAGTGCACAATTAATCAGAGTGCAGAAGTTAGTATAAATTGTTTCTGCAGTTAGGGGGATATAATGATACTCTGCATTTCAACCAACCAAATATCTCAGAGTGTTTTCCAGACTTTCATTAATTAAGCCTCCAAATGCTCTCTTATCCCCATTTGCCAGATGAGGAAAATCAGACCAAGAGCAGCTACATTTTCAGAAGTATTTGGATGCCTCTAACTGTAGCAACAAAACCTGCATCATCAATGGCCATTTTCAATGGTGTTGCCTGAACTGTTGGAGTTCAGCTGGTTTGAAAATCAGGTCCTCAATCAGTGTCTAAAGTTGTGCACTCAGAATTAGAGTGCTTTTGGTATTTGGGGCCTAGAAAATCTGTGGTAGAACCAAGATTTCCAGACTCTTAGTCCTCTGTCTTAATCACATGACCATTCTTCCTCCATATATTAGATTCTAATCTGATTGGCTGCGATGTCCCATTTGTTGTATGATTGAGTGATAACTCTTCAGTAACACAGGAGTATGTATAATAAAGATTACCCCGTACCCATACAAAATGAAGATGTTTATAGAGGGTGACACTTATTTCCAAATTTTTTCATCAGTACTTTTGTTGTTGTTGCAATTATATCATATTTGATTATTATAATATGAAGAATGCACCATAGTCATCTCTGAGCTAAAATGGCTGTAGTTCCATTTAATCTAAAGTGAATTGCTCCTGCTTATGCCAAGACTTGATTGGACCCTAACAATGTATTAATACAATATATTCATCTACAAGTCAGTCTCCCGTTTCACATTGTTCTTTAGGCAGAATAGCTCAACCCATCTTGGCAGGCCCCAAACTTTCACAGAAAATTCCCATTTGCTAGGAACATACTGCTCTGCCAGAACACATTGAAGTCAATGGCAAAACTTCTGTTGATGTCAGTGAGGCCAGGATTTCACCCATTGTCTGTAATTTGCAATAAATAAATAGCAATAATAGACCAACAATCTTGTATGCTGACTCCAGCAGTGACCAATGCAAGAGAAAGTGTAACTTTGTAATGTACTATAACTCCCGTTAGTGTACCAAGAGAAAATTTCTTCCTGACCCCAGGAAGTAATCAGTTTTTGCCATGAATCATGGGGTTTGATAGCCCTGGTTGATTTTTTCATAGCTAGTGTAATTGCATTTGCTATTCTTAGTCATATAAAAGTTTTACTCTCTTTTGAAAACCTATGGAGCTATGTTCATCAATAATATTCTGCATACACGGCACAAACATATTTCTTCTAGCCTGTGTCATTTGTGTTGCTTTTTAATTTCATTGTATTCCCCCTTGTTGCAGTATAGGAAAGGGTAAATATGAGAGCTTGACTAGTTTGCTCTATCCCCATTCATAATTTTAGCATACTTTTACTATGTGTCCTTTTGACCTTCCCTTTCCCAAAGTAAGTAATCCTGTAATGTGCTCACACTCCCTCTTCCTCTTTTGTCACTGTTCTTTCCCATTGACTCCCTTTATCTGTTGCTCCAAATCCATCCTTAATTCCCTTTCATTTTGCTTCTGTCTATCTCCACTATCGATGTATCTGTAAGCTGTCTACTGTAAAATTAATCAGGTTAGCTAATCAAAATCCTGGCATTAACATAAAGTTCAGTTAATTGTGTCTCCTCTATTTTATGAGGAAATATCGCTAGAAGAACTTTGTATTCTGATTAGCTGAAAGGTTCTTCTTGTAGTAAAAAAAAAATTAAGGAGTAAGATACAATAGACAGTACATTTCTTGGCAACTATAGCCTGCTTTGGACTGTGTTAAGAGAAGCATAATAACCGCTAGAACTACACTGCCTGGAGTTCTCCCTTGCAATTAAGAAATGGAAATTACAAAAAGGATCAAGTCAGCCTTGTGCATTTCGGGTGAGTTTCATGCCAGCAGATCCCGCCCAAGCCCCTCTGCACTGTTGTGAATTTTGTCATTACTTTGTATTATTGTCATGAGTACAGTTCACTGACAATCAGAAAGCGCTGTGTGTGTGTTGTGTCCCAAATTTCACAGCCCTTTTCTAATCCATTATTTGATGTTACAGCTGGAACATTTTATCTAATTATAAATTGTTAACATCTCCACTTCAGGTAGACAGTGCTCAAAATTCCCCAGTGTCCCAAATTGCTAAAAATTGCCTAAATTGTGCCGCTCTGACCATGTGGCAGAATCTAGATCGTATTTAGTTAGGTAAGGTTTGGGTAGAATATGGTATGACCTAGAACTCATTAAAACTCCCTAGTGAAGTACATAAACTATTTGCATTATATAAATATTCACACAAAAGTAACTGAACTCCCAGAGACCTGTCCCAGGATAGACTGGGCTTACTGTAAAACCTGGGAAGGATTATCTGGGAGGCAGTCTCCTGGGTTGTCCAAAATCCTGGTGAGGAATCAGAGGGATGTCTCAGGCTATTACACATCTCACGATGAGACTTATCGTGTCCCTATCTTCCAAAAGAAAGGCACAGTGATTAATAACAATGCCAGAAGTACTGACTTGGGTGACAGGGGCTACAAGAAGACTGATAATGAAAAAAAATACATTAACACCTTTGGACAGAGAAGATATTTTTAGAAAGATTATGACTAGATTCCCCAGTTTGGGGATGAGCAGAGTGCCAGATTCCTTTGAGGATGGAGCACCCATCCTTTTGGCCTTTAATGGACACCAGTGGGTCTCTCTCACCTCTCCTCCATCCCTGACTGCTTTTTCTGTTCCTCTGTCCTAACCTCCATGGCACTAAACAGCATTTCTTCCTGTGTGTTGCCGGCTGTGTTTAAGGCAGGCGGCACTCAGCCCCCAGCAGAAGAGAAAGAAAATATGTCAACAGAGGCAAGACAAAGGGAAGCGTGGCTGTAGGAAGGGGGAACCAAGAGGGATAGAACTGGGGTGATGTGGGGAAAGAGACCAAGGCAAATGTGTCAGGGCAAGGGTGGAAATGGGGGCAGAGTCTGATATAGTGGAGAGAGGAAGGAGAGCTCCAACCAGAAAAATGTTGAGAAATACTGGATTATAAGATATGCAGTGTTGTTGTAGCCATGTAGGCCCCAGGCTATTAGAGAGACAAGGTAGGTGAGGTAATATCTTTTATGGGACCAACTTCTGTTGGTGAGAGAGACAAGCTTTCTAGCTACACAGAGCTCTTCTTCAGGTCTGGGAAAGATACCCAGTGTCACAGCTAAATAGAAGGCCGAAGAGAGATAGTTTAGCATAAGTAGTTAGCATATATTATAAGGGACCATTCCAGGTGAATTGGCCCATTAACACCCATTGGACGAAAAGGGGGGTTAGTGAGTTACAGATTGTTGTCATAAGCCATCAATCTAGTGTCGTTATTAAGACCATGATTTTTAGTGTCTAGCAAAGTTATATAGTTAAGCCTCCGGACTCGTATTTCAGAAGTGTTGTGCAGGTTTCCTTTGAGGATGAGGACTGATCGTTCGGCTAGAGAGTGATCACTTTGTGAGAAGTGTTCGCCCACAGGTGATAGGATGTTTTTGTCTCTTACCATTTTCCTCTGAGCTCATTCGAGAGCATAGTGATTGTCCGGTTTCACCCACATAGTTGCTATTGGGGCATTTAGGGCACTGGAATGGGTACATACTCCCTAGTTGCAGGGTCCTAGTGCCTGGGCTCCAGGCCGAGCTCAAATGTGTACTCTGCAATTAGCCCCTTAATCCGAGTCAGCTGGCACAGACCAGCGGCGGGTTTAATTGCAGCGTAGACATACCCTATGAGGCCGCAGCTGATTACTATACACAGAACAAACTATACTAACCCGAAACAGAGAACATAGACCAAAGGAAGTAGACTCTGAGCTAAACAAAGACAGAGGTTGATTGAGGAAGGCTGTCCTGCTGGAATCAGAGAAGGGGAGGCATCAAATAGGGAACAATCTTGCCCTGGCTTAGGGGATGGACTAGGTGACTAGTAGCTCTCTTCCATCTCCATTTCCAATATTTCCTCAAAGCATCATGAAAAGAAAAGAGCTGCAGGGTCTTTATACTGACACATTAATAAACATGAGCGGAATGCAGTATTTTCACCTCCGAGAACTGTGCTTTCCAATAGCAATGCCATAGCCCCACGTGCATGTCTGAGCCTACAGAGATAACCTGGACTCACCAGGGCATATGAGATGACTTTGCTATCTGCTATCCTATCTCTCTATTCCCCTGTGGCCCATCATGTAGGCCAACCTACATTTTGTATGCTCAGGGCTAGCTCTAGATCTTTCTTTTCCTGGCAAAGTAAATGTAAGAGCAATGAAAACAGCATTGGGATCCAATTCTCTAGAGACTCGGTTTGAAAGGGCCTAATATTCCTCATGAGCAAGATGAGCCAATCATTCACAAGGAGCTTTTTTTATTCTGCAGAGCACCAGAGGCGAATGAACAAGGGAATCTACAGAAATGCATCAGCAGGGGGAAAAAGAGGGGAGGAAAATGTGCTGGACCAACTAGGAGCCAAGGTGCTAGACAGGTAGCGTTCCTGGCAAAGGGAGAGGCACCCAGTCTGGGATCCCCCATCCCTGCCTCTCTCCACTGCTGGATTCTCCTTACCATCTTCCTCCCGTTCCTGGTGGCTCCCCCTTTCTCCCTCCTCTTCACAAATGCTTTCCCTTCCAATGGCTCCAACACCACTTCTTGGAGGGCTCTTTCACCAGTGTTAACATCCCCTCTGCTCAATCCCTGTCACTGGTGGCTCTCCCTCCTCATCCATCCCAGGCCCGCCTGCCTCTCCTCACCTGCTCAATCTCTCAGGGCTTTCCTTCTCATAAGCCATTTTCTCCCCTTTTCTATCTCCTTCCCCCACCCCTGTAGCTCCACCATCTCTGTCTGTGGTGGTTCCTCCACACACTGCCTCATCTCTGCAGCTCTCCTCTTTTCCTCCCCCCTCCACCCACTCCTGCCTCCCTCCCCCACCAGTAGCTGGAGTTTCCCCTTTGGCAACCCTCTCCTTTTATTTCCCCTTCCTGGTGGGGCCCCACTCAACACCCTTTAAACCCAGGTGGGTGCCCCACTCAGACACTCTCCCATGGGGGTGGGCAGAGGCATGGTTCCTGGTGGCTCCCTGCTTCTCTCCCTTTCCCCCCAATCCTAGGGAATGTCCCTCCCCACCGTATCTGGTGGATCCCGGAACACCCCGTAGCCCCTCCCTCCCCACGTCCGCTCCTACCCCTGAAGGGTCTCCTTTTTCTCCTCCCCCTTCAATCGCACTGGGTCTTCTTTAACCCCCCCCCCCCCCCCCCACCCCTGCTGTCTTCTCCTCCCCGTCCCTCCTATTCCCCGCACCCATTGTTCGGTCCCCGGGCAGGGAGCGTTCCACACCAGCACCAGCTGCTGTTTCTCCCTGATTAGGTCCACCAGCCTCTCCCTCCTCTCTCCTTTTCCAGTCCACCTTTTCTCCCTTCATCCTTCCTTCCTCTCTCTCTTTCCTGCCCCCTCTTTCTCCCCTCCCACGCTCCCCCTCCCCTCGCCTCCCAGACACACACACACACACACACGGGCAATGCAGCTTTAAAGGCTGGTCCACGTGAGGCTGGTGTGTGTCTATTGATTGCATCTCGGGGCTGCAGCTGAGGCGGCCGAGCGCCAGCGCTGGGGGCTGCAGTTTGCGGGGAGGACTGAAGGATGCGCGGCTTGAATTCAACGTCAGATCAAGTTTGATCAATAACCCCATCCCGGCCCAATTGGAGGAGCCTCTCTGACGGGGAGGGGGGCGATCGCTTTCTCGTCTCTACCCACCATCTTTGGGGGGGAAGTCCCCGCTTTTTGGGGGGGTCTGCGCGTGTGGCTAGGGACAGGGGAGCAAGCCAGCCTCGCAGTCCAAGAGCCCTTCCCGGTTGGGGTGAAGAGACAGAAGAGCGGGCTTGCAACCTCCGCCGCCTCCTCACCAGCATTATTCTTATTTCTTGCCTCTCCCGTTGCACCCATGCCCGTTCTGTCAGTTTCGTTTTAGGAATTGAATTGCAGGGGCTGAAGAAAATGGGGCAACCCGTGCCTCAGACTCTCCTGCTTTTGGTGGCTGGTCTTTTGGGGGAGTCTTTGGGAGGATTTCCCAACACCATCAGCATAGGTAAGCAAGCACCATCTTTTCGGAAATGGAACTTGAGCTGAGTCGAGTTATTTCATCTCCTTTGCATTTTAATCTGTAAGTCTCTTACCTCGAGGCATTAAACCTAGATATAGCCCCCCCCCCGGGGGGAGGGGAAAGGCAGGGGTCTGGTTAAAGCAAGGTAGCTGTTTGTATGAAATGGGGGGGGGTGCATTGCTCTCCTAGATCCCTGGTGGTCTTCGGAAGAAAGGGACTTTCTCTGGGGATGGAGGTGGGAGATTGTATTATCCTTTCCATTGGGCACATTCCTGGAAGTCACCAGCGTGGTTTCTTCTGAAATTGTAAAAACCTCCCAGGATCAAACTTGCCTTGTTTTCAACAGAACAGAAATAAACAGCAGTGTGGAAGGACTTCCGTGCCATTTCCAGAGGGCTTTGTGCGCCCTAGGCTGGCACCGTGCGTGGGAGAGCAGGGCAGTGCAACAGAATCACTCAAATAATCAATCTCCTGCCTGCCTGGCTTCTAATGGCCCAAAGAGGGGAGCTTTATGAACGTAGTTTTCGTTATTATTTAGCTGTAGGAAAAAGTTCCCTGCCTATGGGCTTTGGGGGTTAAGAGACTCCAAGCCATGCTGAATTACTCTGTATTTGTTCACCTCACTACCCAAAGGGAGATTTGACCTACGTTCATATGAACTCATGCCCTAAAGCAGCACACTGTACATGGGAAAAGCAGGGAGGGGGGGCATGCCCACATTTATTCCCTCAAATCCACATTTGGGGACCTAAACAAAAGTGGCCTGATTTTCAAAGGTGCTGCTGAACACCTGCAGCTGCCATTGATTTCAGTGGGAGTTTGGGGTGCTTCTTTATTTACACGCCTGTATATGGCTTTAGGAGCCTGGCTTTAGGCACCCAGGACTGACAATTTTGGAGTACGTATTTAATATACGCACTATATGCATATCTCTAGCTTCATGCGCTCACTGCTGCTATATATAGCCTGTAAATATAGCTTATTGTACCTGATATTCCTAAGGAATCGTTTTCAAATCTTTGTCCTTTGATTTTTTTTCACCATAGGTGGACTTTTCATGAGAAATACTGTTCAGGAGCATAGTGCATTTCGATTTGCTGTGCAGTTATACAACACAAACCAAAATATCACAGAAAAGCCCTTCCATTTGAACTATCATGTAGACCATTTGGACTCCTCCAACAGTTTTTCAGTGACTAACGCTTGTAAGTATCTACATGTTTTTCTGTAATTTAGTGTGCTGGTATCCCTGTTTGCATTTTTTTTTTTAATTCTCCCTCATATAGTGGAGCTCTAATTAATATTTCATGTACTCTAGTGCAACAAATGTGGTACTTGACAAAAGGTTTAATGGGTTTGCAGCATTGCATGGTTGAATAATATCTGAGGGAAAGTTTTATCACCACTTCTCTTCACCCCTTAAAAATGGAAATGTTTTTTATTTATTGTTTTCAGAGATGCAATAGACTTCTTTAGAAAGCCAAGATTTATAGTCTTAGTTTAGCAAATCCCTGCTGATGATACATATCACTTTATTGGTAAGCATAATTTGACAAGTAACACCATGTAGGAATAAAACATGGAAAATGCTGTTTTCAAGTGACCTTGAAGGGACAAAGCTAGATGGGCTTACTGGCCTCCTTCTGTCCTAAGATATCTTTTTTTTTTTTTTCCACCCCTGACGGAGAAAGTCCTGATCAAAACCAATGAGACTGCAAACTGATGAATGCTGTTAGAGCTGAGGGGAGTGGGAAAGGGAAGAGAAAACTTAGCATTTTGAAAAATAGCTCTGAATGTGCAATAGTTCCATATAATTTGATTCTCCAGTAGCAATCAATGCAAACTAGAGGTTGGAGGGGAGTGTCTGTGTGTTTAGAAACAACATCCCTGCCTGAAAGTTTGGTGTGTGTTCTGCATTTAGCAAGACTTGTTAAATTACCCATAATAGTGGTTATAGCTGAATGAAGTTGTTATACAGTTTTGAACACTGGGAAAGTTTTCTGAAAAGAAAGCATTGTACTAATACGCAGGACTACATTGTTATTTGTAGGTTTAAGACCTCATATCTTGAACTGCTAATTTAGAGAGCATTTAATGCGTTTGTTTTGTGATATGATCGTTTTTGTACAGTTCCTCTCTAGATCTTTATAATTTAAATACATATTTTGTTAGAAAGGCTGGATGACCAGATAATTAAGCTTCCTCTGGAGCTTAATTATACTGTATATAAAGTATATAAAGTATACTGTAAAGAAATTTCTGTGAAATATGTGGATTGCTATTCTAATACATACCCCATGTGCCTCCTTCCTAATAGTACAGAGTTAGCCTTTTTTAAGGGGTTTGGGATTAGGATTTACAAATCTAAGATACCCAATTATAATATTTGGTAATGTGTTAAAAAGGCACAAAAAAGTATGTCTGTTCTTTGCGTCTTATTTTACTAATCCTATCCTGCCTCAACAGCTCTTACAACAAACATCTGGCTGTTAATCCTTAATCAGTGTAATCCCTTCAAGAGGCTGTATCTCAAATATAGTTTCCTAAATATCAATTATATGGATTAAAACTAAATACATTAAACAGCAAGGCTGATTAATAATTAAATTGGATTTTTTAAAAAACTTCTATAAGTTCCTCTTCACAGATGCCACTAAGATAAGTGGGCCGTGCTCCCTTGGTCAGTGGACAGTTTATTATTTAGTCAGTGCATTGCTAATCTTCCCACAGCTAACCATGTTTGAGGGTTGCTTAGCATGTGAAAATTATGGTAATTTAGCAATTTTATGAGTTGGTTTTCTGTGGCAAACTGAAAATGGTGCTGCATATTCTAGGGAACATATTATCGTGTAGTGAAATTTGGAAAAAGTTAAATCCCTGGAAGCACCTTAGTACAGGGAATATCAACTTCGACAGTGTATTGAACAATAACATTTAAGGGTAAATAAATAGAAGAGAGGAAATGAAAAGGTGACCTTGGGTCTGTCTATGCCACTGACCTCATATACTGGTAGAAGAAGAATATTT
This sequence comes from Terrapene triunguis, assembly GCF_002925995.2. Lineage (NCBI taxonomy): Eukaryota > Metazoa > Chordata > Testudines > Emydidae > Terrapene > Terrapene triunguis. The sequence continues at coordinate 13,625,777 of NW_020664482.1, forward strand.
ACAATCCTACCTTCTGAACACTGAAGGTCCTTGCAGTTACAAATAAATAACTAGAAGGGCTGTCATTCTTCTCAGCTCTGCAAGCAATTATCTTTGAAAGTCGGAATGCTCATACATACCAATGCACTAGGATGAACTAATGGCTCTTCACACTACATGGCTCACATGTAAAACTGTCTGGCCTAAGTATCCCCAATCAGATTGTCGTTCCCTAATGGAGTAGTAGGTAATTTCAGGGGGCAGTGTATTAGTGAAGGAACGTTCCTCTCTCAACATTTTTACTCCTCTTGAAAATGAGAATAAATTGTCTCAAGTGCTGTCACACAACCTTTTTATCGATATCTGCAATTGGCAGGGATCCACATTCGAGAAACCTGCAGTGACTCCACTGATTCCCATCGCCAGTAAGAATCACTGTGACTGACTTTGTGAGGGGCTGCTGGAAAGGAAGTGAGGGGGAAATCAGTGACTGTCCCATATGTAATCCAAGCATATTGTGGGTTTTAGTCAATATCCATAAACCATCAAATGCTGTTAACCTGCTGTTTTGAATTGGAAGTATTTGCAGGTAGGGGTGTGTGAGTGAGAGAGTGAATCAAGGGGGCATCCTACTCAGAAAAATGTTTTTGATAAGACTGTACATCCCACTTGGTGCAGTCTAGTGCATTCTAGAAGAAGAAAGAAAAGTCTCTTATAAATATCTTTACAAGACAGAGATAAAAAGCCACCTCTGCTAGGGGTGATTTAGCAATATCCCAAGGGGGGGGGAATTCCTTCAGGGGCAAGAAAACCCCCGCCCCAAACTCCCTCTAATCCCCCTTTTCAATTAAAATACTGCATAATCTGGTTTTCTTATATAGTCTCTGTACACCCTGCTTCCATTCTCAGTGCTGAGCAGATATATCTACAGTAGCTGTCCATCCATCTGTTTATTTAGACGTATGATATCTGCAGAGAGAGAGAAAACTCTCAACTAAGAATTCAATTTTTCCCTGAAAAAACTGAATTAAAGTTTATTGGTGAAGTTTTGCTGATTTATTACATATTTTAAAATATGCACCCATCCAACTGCAGAGAAAATACCAGTGGAAAAAGTAACTCAAGCTGTATATAAATAAAAAGCAAGTAAAACACAGACATTAGATCTTTTCTTCAAAAATTCTCACATAGGGAGTGAGTTGTCTTTGTCAAAATAATTTGAATGTAACAGCTGAAATGTATAACTTCATCACTGAAGCATGTTTCAGATTTATCTTATAACCTCTGATGGAGTGTTAGCATTAATGTTGAATTATGTTTAAGGTTCTGTAGATCATATTCCCTAGAAATAGCCTGCCTATGTCTTTCTGCTCTGCACTTGTAGTGCACTACAATACATTGCTCTAGCCTCTGCAGTGTTAGCTCATTAGCACACAGATCTCATATTCCCTCTCTGCACTGTCATTGCAAAAATTGCTGTTGTACACCTTTACAGCCAACAAATGTGCTCTTGGATTACATACCGTTTGCAAGAAGTATTTAGAAAAGTAAATCCAACCTTAAGGTTATTCACTGTGGAATTTTGCTAGGGAAAGCATTACCTCTAATAAAAATCTGTTGATCATGTAATGGTGATGGTGGGATATGTTAGGGGAGAAAAAGACTTTGATTGCAGAATTTAATTAATCTACACAAAGACTCCCTCTCCCAGCTAAATCCAACCCATGAGCTGCAAATTCCTGTCCCATCAATTTTTCTAACTCGTTTCTCATATATCTGCTAACCCACAAAGTTCCTTTTATATTATAACAAATTTTGATGTTTAGTGTCCTTTCCACAGGCATTTCTTCTTTAACTAACCAAAGGGAGAGAGTATAATTACCTAATTATCCTAATTTGCCAAGATCCATTGAACTATTTGTTTGGGTACTTCCTTAGGGAGTAACATTTGTAGCTTTATTTGAATATTGTTATTCGTTGTACTTACTTTCTTCATAATTAATCTTTAAAATTCAGTCTGACGAGATTTTAGAGAAGGAACACTTGCGTTTTTGTTGCTGCACTAACATTGTAGAAATAGATACCGCAAAGAATGTAACAGGAAACATTTCCTATTTAATTTTATTTATTCCAACATATACACACGCACACACACACACTTTCTTGTTAGCTGCTGCTCAGTATTTCTTTTTGCCAGTGGGCAGACAATTTGCTTTCCTCGCATCTGTGCTCTCTTTGGCCAGCTGGCAAAGGACACTGATGCTCAAAGTGGTCAGCTCCCTACTGCCAAAGACTTAAACGTGTCTCTGTAAAATTCTTGCAAACTTTGGGCCTGATACTGGGGGTTTAGCCTGAGTAAAGACTGCAGATTACAACACTTTAAAATGTGCTTTCAAAATAATTCTGTTCCTAACAGATTAGCAAATAGCTTTAATACTATGGATATTCCATAATTAGGAATCTTTTTATTTTGTGCTCTGTTTAAAACAAAAAATCCCATGTTTATTCAATTGTTAAAAATTAAAAGAGCTGATGTTAAAATTTCTGTGTCTTTGGGCATGTGGGACGATAGCAAAAAGTTGTGTTTGCACTAAAAGTTGTAACCATTTAATGGAAGAGAGTTTGTGATTAACCTTATGGTGATTTTGTTGCCAGCAAAGAACTGTGATATTTTAAAATAAGATTCTATTTTAAAATTAAATTGAAAAACTTCAATGAAAAAGTTTCCTTCTCCCTTTTCAGATGTTATGATTTTATTCAGTTGATTTAGTACAGAAGGGAGGAAAAGTCCAATATCAATAAATACATATTGATAAAGCTCCATAAGTATGCACAATGCTTTACGAAGCAAGCAAAGAGGCAAACTTACAATCTAAGACACCACACATGGTCCCCCTAATCAGTTAATTTTCAACTGGAATTTGTACAGGTGTAGAAGTCTGCACATGCATTTCCTTTTATTGGACTGTGAACAAAGCCCCACATGAATGGTCTTCGTTACTCCAGTGGGACTAGTCACATGAGACAGGGAGCTGTAGGGTCAAGCCAAATCTATGGCAATTTTGAAACAGTGGACAGCAGTTCATCTCTAAGAGACTATGAAGATACCCTGATTGGGAGATAAGCATTGGAGAGTTGGTGTGTTAAAACACATTTGTAAAGGGTAGAGCACTTGGGATTTGATCCAATAAACATTGAAATCAGTGGTTTTTTCCACTGAGTTCATCAGACATTGGATTAGGCCCTTAGTAACTGGGAAGTGGAGGCTATGCCAAGTGTTGGGTTGTCATGAAAGAAGATGAGAAAGCAAGAGTGGGAGAAAGTGCTAATTTTATGTGTAACTTTAATGAGTCGAGTCCTAGTCTTGTGTTATCAACGTATCCGAATGGTTTATGTTGAAGTTGCAATGTTTTTGTTTTCTACTTAGTTCAGTTGAAAATCAAACAGACCAATATCTTTGAAAAGTATTTCTGGTGCATTTAACATAAGTTATTTTGGCTTCATATTTAGATATTTATGTTATAGTTTAGACTATGTGTCTTAGTGAAACTTTACATGACAATGTGCTAAAGCGGTCTCCAATTTTCAAGCACCAGGGGGATTTTTTTTCTCTTCCCTATGTGTACATGATTTATATGTACCCATCAGGGGGCTTAAGATGTCCCTAAATGTCATGCAGAAATGCTGGGTACTGAACATTATTCCTGTTTGTCTTCAAAATGTTAATGCATCTTTGCCTCATGATGTAGAAATCTAGAACTTAAACTATGAATTTTCCCTTCAACCTTTTAATTTAGTTATTTAACAATGTATACATTCAAAGAACATGTTGTTAGGAAGGCTGAAAGCACTATAATAATGTATGTTACAGGGATCGCAAACTGGCAGTCCATGTTCTGGAGTTTCTATAGTTTCTAGGAATCTGTCCTACGCCAACAAAGTTGTGGGTGGAACATGTATCGTTATGTGCTTGTAGATGACATTTTCAAAGAAAGTCTGTGCCTTTTTGGTTAATCTCTCAGAAATTAGTCATTAAGGTGAAACTACCCCCCTTTCCTCCCCACACAAAGCTAGACTGAACAGGGAAATTGGCTTTTAATGTTGAAAGGAAGCGCAAGTGTGCGTGAGGGTGGCGGGGAGGAGAAAGAGAGACGGTTATGTCAATGAATCCATCCTCAGCTCAGTCTGGGGACAGGGCAGCCCTTTGATGGCTGCTTCTGCAGCCTGTTTACTGAAATGCAGCCACAATCTCTCTCCCCCTTACTCTGGGTTCCCAGCCATTGGCTCCTCATAACCCTCTTCTTCAACCCTTAACATTTCCTTCCTTGCTAGCATAGTCAGAGCCAGTGCATAGCCCACCATCCCCAGCATGCAGAAGGTGCAGGGGGCCCCCATGTGCAAGTTCTCTTACACAGGGGCACTGTGTTGCAAAGGACCTTGCACAGGCACTTGAGCAAAGAGTGAATTTCACTTTTAATGTCGGATAATAGCCCGTGTGAACAGCCTCTTGCTAGAGTGGAGTGACCTCTCTGATCACTGGTAGTTAATTACTTTGCAGGAATATTTGAACATGTAGATATGCTGAAAGGTGTCTTTATTTATATATATACACAGTTTGGTCACTTTCACTTGTACATCATGGGGTTACCTTTGGAGCATCTCGTATTATAATCAGAATTTGCTGGGGTGCAGTAGAACCTACCCACATGAATTCCAAATGAGAATTTTTAAAAATGTAGAGCTGTATTGTAGCTCTACCTGCTCTCAACCCCCTTTTTGTCATGGAAAAAGAATTACATAAAAAAATTGAACCCAGTTAATACATGAAATGTGTGTCCATTCTATGCAGCGCTGTCTGAACGTGTATACATGACCTTCTTTCGTTGTGTTCAGTCCGATATTTTCTATCTTTACTTGAGAAATTGTTTTAGTTAATAATTTCATTATCAATAACTTTTCATACATGAGCATCAAGTGTATGGCTTAAAAAGCAGAACTTCTGTACAGGTATGGTATGGCTCGGCGGCACCACTAAGGCATTTGACATGGGGACTCATGGGTTTTAGGCTTGGCTCTTGCACTGACTCACGGTGTGACTTTGGGTAAGTCAGTTAGGCACTCAGAGCCTCCATTTTGCCATCTCTAAGACAGGAATAATCAGATTTCCCTACATCAAATAGATATTACAAGGCTGAAGCAATGTCTGATTGTAAAGTACTTTGAAAGCATTGGGTAAAAGTACATTTTACATCTTAATCAGCAGCCCAACCCCCATCCTCAAGTTTGACAAAATAAAATGAATGTTGTGCTTATTAATGTTGTGTCCTCTCCAGAAGAATATGTCCACTGCCTTCTGACAGCCCCAGAACACATGTTCTGGCTGTACAGCAGGCTACCTGTCACTGCAGAAAGCCACAAAGGAAAAATACCCACTTCCACACCTGGACTTTGCAAAAGCTCTTCCCGCATGCTACAGCTCTGTATTCCAGGTCTGGTCCACATTACTACAGCACTTGCATGGGCTGTGAGAGGAGGTGGGAGGAGATCTGTGCTCCATATAGGGGGCAGCGACACTGCACCCTTTGGGCGGCATTTAGTGTAGACACACACAGTCCCCCCAGCACAGGTAAAAATAGCAGTGTAGATGGTGAGGCCTGGCTTAGCCAATAGAGTAAAGCTGCCTAAAGAGTGTGGGTATTTACTCAAGTACATTACCATGCACAACGTTTTACTTGCCCAAGCTGTGCGCCCCTCCCCCCCCCCCCCCCCCATCTGCACTGCTGTTTTTAGCACATAGTGTTCCACTGCCTCCCTGCTGCTGGAGCCTTCCCCTGCTGCAGGAAAGACTCCAGCAGCAGGGAAAGCCTCTTGCTTTGCCTTTCTCTGCTGCCTCCACCTGTCAGATACTTCCCTCACCACAGTAAAAGGCTCCAGCAATGAACTGCTGCTGAAGTCATTTCCCACTGGCCCCCTCTGCCAGAACTTTTCACTGATCCCTGTAGCTACACACTGCAGTGTGGGCATGATGTGCTTCTCAGCATGGTGTGTAGCTATGCATCCACTACTGTCCACCACCAGTGGTGTAGTGTAGACCTATCCTCCCACCACTCATGGAAGTATGGCTAAATTTCTCCACTGGAGAGATGGTTGGCTGTTGGCTTCCCCTGTTCTGCTCTGCTGATGGTGCTATGGGCTCACCCCCATCAGAATCCCACAGCTGCTGGTTTTGGCAGGACACCTGGTACAGCAAATATTGGGGCTTCTTGCCTCCTTTCATTTCCTTGGCTGACTTCTATTTGGCAGATGTCAGCCAGAGGAAAGTACTATGGCTCTCGTGTCTGAACACTAGTGATGCTTTGGGACACCCACTGACGTTGCACAGAGTTTGCAACACAATCCCAGGCGAGAAGGCAGCCTGGGGTTGCTGTGTAATTCTAGTGTTGACCTCTGGGGGAAATGACCCTCAAAATAGGGTGTAGAGCAGGGGTTGGCAACCTTTCAGAAGTCTTCATTTATTCACTCTAATTTAAGGTTTCGCGTGCCAGTAATACATGTTAACGTTTTTAGAAGGTCTCTTTCTATAAGTCTGTTATATATAACTAAACTATTGTTGTACGTAAAGTAAATAAGGTTTTTAAAATGTTTAAGAAGCTTCATTTAAAATTAAATTAAAATGCAGAGCCCCCTGGACCAGTGGCCAGGACCCAGGCAGCGTGAGTGCCACTGAAAATCAGCTCGCGTGCCGCCTTCGGCACCCGTGCCATAGGTTGCCTACTCCTGGTTTAGAGCCTCTGCCAGCTACGAGCCACAGCAGCTAAACTGAGGTGTTGTGAGCCACTAGTGGTCATGGTCAATTGCACCTTTTGCCCTAACAGAAGGCTGCTAAGCTGAACTGCAAGCTTCTTTTGAGGAGTAATAACTGGAAAGTCAAGATGTAGGAAAGTTCCCAAATGTATTTGTAACGCCAACAGCCCCGGTTGTCGTCAGGCAGGATTGAACCTGGGACCTCTGGAGCTTAGTGCATGAGCCTCTACCGCATAAGCTAACAGCAAACAGGCTGTTAGCTTTGGCTGTAGGTGTGTGGGTGTGGGTGGGTGTGTCTCCCCCCTCCCCCCCCCCCCCCGCCTGCCTGCCACTAGGTGGGACGGGACAGAACACCACACCCCGGAGGTGTGTGGGTTACATATTCTTCAATGCTGCTGTCGGTAATGTCAGTGGCACAACTCTCAGTGATGAAGCATTAGCCCAATGAAAATAATACTGGTCAACCAATGCTGAAAAATTGAAATGAAAATCAAGCTCCCAATCCTGAAAGGCTTCAACATAACTCCCATTGACGTCAGTAGTGAAGCCAAGAAGGGAGTTGATGGCACTCAGCGACTTGCAGGACCGGTGCTTTTTAATTTGTATTTTTATGCTGAGGCTAATAGTTTGTCAAATGAGTAACTAAGTGAGTGTGAAGAATTTCACAGTGGCAGCATCATGGCATGGCTCTTTGTCTGTCTTTGTAACCGTGATACGGATTCTAGTGTTCCATTTTTTAAGAAGTTTGTGTTTTTTTTCAGCTGGCGAACTTTCCCTGGGCTGCCTACACCATGACAGTTTGTGAAATTAGTTTTCATAAATATGCGGGACATTATTTTTTCTGAGACTTCACAATTGATGTCTCTAAGTTCAAATTCTAATGAGGCACAGTGGTCTTAGAGCTAAGGTTCATATGCATTTGTTGTCTTCCAACAGTTAGACAAAAGCTATTCGGCTGCATTTCTCTGTTTGTGAACTACCAATCTGAGATCCAGTTTTGCACTGAACCTGGACTAACTGAAACTGATATGGAGCGGAGGCTTAGAGATTCTAAATTGCCTTATAAGTTTAATGTACTTTGATATGGGTTTTTCTTTTCATTAAAGTGTTTTAGCCCCAATCTTGCAAGCAAAGCATTGATGTCAGAATGTGTTTTGCCTGGGTAAAAAATGCAGGATTGGGTCCTAAACATAATTCCTTCTTTCTTTTTTAAGTCCATTCTAAAGATGTTTCTTTATGTTGCTTATTATTTGTAGCAAGCCTAAGAGTGTGTGATGGGGTGTGTACCCCACACAGGCCCTGAATGGGTTAATGTGAGCCGAGGTGGCCGGTTAACATACCTGGCAGTACTAATGAGAGAGAGAGAGAGAGAGAGAGGTTTAATTGATAATGAAGCCCGGCTAGGGAAAGGCTGGGTGGTAATTATAGAGCCAGGAAATTTGCAGCTAAAAGGGGCTGAAGGGAGAGAGTCTGCAGTCACTCTCTGGGCAATAAAAGAAGTAGGAAGCCACCCAGTGAGTCTGCAATGAGTCTGAGGGAGTAGACCTTGGTTGCCAGCCACAGGGTCCCTAGGCTGGAACCCAGAGTAGAGGATGAGCTTGGGTGTTCCCCATCAGCCTCTAGGAAGGTGGCATAAAGCCCCCTGATGTAAGGGGATAAAGACATTCAAAGCCTTAAGCCAAGGGGGTGCATGGACCATGGGGCCCGGAACTGGGGTCGAAGACCATGGGGCCCAGAGTTGGGGTTGCAAGGGCATTGGACTGTTATTTGTGGAACGTTGTTACCCCAGAAGGGAAGGACTATATAGTGATCTGGCCAGAGGGCCAAGTCACGATGAGGGCGTATCCCGATGCATGAAGAGAGCAAGAGGGGTCACAGCATGAGTAACCAACAGAAGGGGGTGCCAGCCACGAGGGGGCTCTCTTGCAGTAAGCGAACCTCTTTGCAAAATGTAGTAGGTGTTTTAGCCAAATATGAATGAATGAATGATCCCTACCCTGATGAGCAATGAAGTAATGTCACAGGGAGAAAATGGACATGGCAGACCTATTCCAGCTACCCCTGTTTTCTTCTGGTTCCTTCCCTTCAAGCATGCCAGTGGTGAGCTCCTAACCATTAACAGATACAGATCATGATAATCCTAATATGTATTGACTTGACTGTTTTAGACGGCTGTGGCCTTATCCTTCACAGCAACATTACTTCAGCAGAGTAATTCATACCCTACAATGGGAGAACAGGGCCCTGAACTTCATGTAGCCTGACTCTACAGAGACATGTGGTTGGTAATGATTCACAGTGGATGGCAGACATAAGACGACTTGCAAGGTTTTGGAAAAAGCTCTGTACTTTTTACTAGTGTGCATGTGTATTTCTGTATTTTTTAAATTAAAAAGCACATCTGCCCACACAATCTTCTGTAGACATTTACAGTCACCAAAATAGGATATATTATTTATTAACAGGCTTCCTGTGAAAACCATTCTCATCCCAGAAAAGAGCTCCACCCACCTCCTACTGTCACACCACCTCAGGCTAAGGCCTGAAGAGATAGATGGGCTTCACTTTGTCAACAAACTCGGGCTTTGTTGGGCAAACGGGAAGGGAGTGAATTCCAGAGCCCAAGGGCTCTCTGCCAAGAACACCCTGCTTCCAGGCTCCAGCTGTACAAATCTGGGAACTGCCAGCAAGCGTGTCACAGCTGATCTTTGCCATTGCAATGGCCCATGAGGAGAAAGGCAATCCTTTACATAGCTACTTCTCAAATCATATAGAGTTTAATACATCAAAGGCAACATTTTGAATGGTACACTGAAGCAAGCCAAGTAGTCTTTGAAAAGCCGGTGTAATGTGCTCTCTGTCATATGGATCGTGCCAAATACACTGTCACTGCCAAAAGAGGAAAGACTGCATAATTTTACTGCAGCTAGAACATACCTGCAAAGCAGCATGGGTAAAGTTTTTAAAAAAACATTGTTTTAAGGTTGTTTTGTTTGTTTTCTGTTGTTTAGATTGTTCTCTCTTTGGGGCAGGGACCAGTCTTTTCTGTGAGGAGCCTAGCATACTTACTCAATAGCAGGCGTAATAATGTTCTGTTAAAAAATTGATATTCATGTCCATCAGGTATGCCTAGTGCAGTATCCTGCTACGTAACACAAGATGATGCAATGATGATGGTGCAATGATGCAAACCAACTTATTCAAGATGATTGATGGGATCTAAATGTCTTTGTACTTCACTGCTCCACTTTTGGAAAACCTTGGTCTATCCAGATCTTATAAGAAAAGCATTGGCCATCGAGATATCATAGAAACATAGGACCTGAATATACTGGGCCTGATTCTGATCTCCTTTACACCAGTGTAAATCTGAAGTAACTCCATTGAAGTCAACATATAAACTGGTATAAATCCAGTGTGAGCTCAGAATTACCCTGATTTAATGTAACACTTACTTGTCTTTTGGAACTTCACAAAATGTTCTAGTTCTGTAGGGAGGAGTGTCTCTTTATAAACAATACCAGGTATCTCAGAAGTATATGTAATAGACAGTGTAGTACAGAACCTGACAAGGAAAAAAATCATCTTGAAACAAAATAAAGTACCTCAGATGCAAGATGCTGACTTTGCTTTTAGCCAGATTCATGTATGCAGTCTCCATGTCTGTTTTCCATTTCCCTTCTCTTCCAGTCATGTTACTACTTTTTCCAGTCAGCTATATCCCTTTCCCCACTTTTATTTTCTATCTACATTTCCATTGATGGATTTTGCAACCCTTCCTTAATAACTAGAGAGGTTGGGTGCAACCCTGGCTCCAGTGAAATCAATGGGAGTTTTGCCATTTACTTCAGTGGGAGTCAAGATTTTACCCATTGTGTCACTTACTTGCCGGGGTAAAGTGATGTTGGTATTTAAGAAGATGGCACTTTTCCTTCAGAGTCTGTATAGAGCCAATACAAGAGTGGACCCTGCCTTGCCAAATGTGCTGCCCTTTGGGTGAAACACAAAGCTGGCACTTGACCAGTTGTGATCAGTAAACATCCCATGGTATTTTTCGTGAGTAGTGGAGCTAACCATGGCATCCTGGTCAAATTCTAATTTGGAAAACTGCCCCTTGACGTTTCATTAGATACGTGATTCTATACTTCCTGTCTTAAACTCATGTTGCTCTGCTCTGCTAACAGCTGCTGTTTCACACCAGCAGTGTCTGCATTTCAGTGATGGGTGAAGTGATCTCTATGTACACTGTGGGGCCCAATCTTGATGTTTAAAATGTGTTTTGTCTGAGAAAGGACTGAAAGATCAGCCCCGTAGTTTGTATGCCAGTTAGTTAACTTACAAAAACAACAGGTTGAGATCTTTGTTATTAAAAAAAAATAATTATTATCCATTGTAAATTGTTCTTAATACAGATTTACTAAATTCCCAAAGTGCAGGCTTTGCTGGAAAATGTTTTACACTTTCCCAGTTGTGTCTCCAGATTCCCCGTGTTAATGAGAATTGTTTTATTCATTGATTCTAGAGTCTTTTACTCTGGTATGGGGTGTCTTGTCCAGTATCTTCACTTGAACACAGCCTTCTGGACAAGGTTGCAAACTTCATTCATTCTGATTCCTCCTTTTTACTGTGTGGTGTTTATTTGTATCTGGGATGCTGAGGTGAGTTGGTGGATGGTGTTTGATCCTCTCTTCAGATATATATCAGAATATTACAGTAAATTAACATATGGTTTTCTTTAAGGTGTGAAAATTCTTTGGGCAGTTAAAAATATTTTATGTATTTTATTGATTGATCATTAATTGACCTTTCATGTAAAATCTGGAGCTAATCCTTTCCGGTTCTCAGAAACCTGGTTGGACTATGAAATATATATTATTAGTGAATTTAGCATTTGTAAAAAGTGTCTGACTGATAGTCCTGGAGACAAGAGTCCTCTTCCTGAAAACAGGTACAGGAAAGACAGTAGCAGTATAAGCTTCCCCAATGCTGTCCTGGCAGTCTCAGTCCTGGATGAAAGATGCTATAGAAGTGTAAAGTATTATCAAAACTATTGGATAATCAGGATTCTCTGTGGCTTTGTTCTGCCTATAGTTCATTCTCTGCTGTGAGAGCCAACAAAGGGGTCAATTAGAGCCCATTGTAGGGGTGTGGTTTTTGTCACAATGGACTGTTTTTCTTTAAGAAATGCTCATTTCAGCACCCACCAAATGAACTGTTGGTTACTACCAATCTGCACTGCTTTCTAACTGGTTACCTAGAGTTGAAAAGCTTTTATGTTCCTCATTGCCAATTCCTTGAGTCATCCAGTGCCACAATTTGGTTTTTTTGTGGTTCTGTTCAATTAGTTTGCTTATTCCTCCATTGATTAGTTTCAATGTTGTGGTGTAATGATTACAGTGGCTGTTGTACAGGGGGATAATCCTCAATTTAGTGCTGGCTAGGAAAAAGAGCAGTAATATTTAAACAAATATAAAACCATAAAAATCGGCACGCTTGTAGAATATATTAATTCTCAAGGATTTAGGGTCTCCCTGTGAATTTCCCGCAGATACTGCAGCCTTTAAAAGTTTAATCAAAGCTTTCATTTTAAAACAGTTGTAGTCTTTCTGATTGCCTTGTGAAGGTTATCTTTGCAATCTGAGTCCCCAGTGACACTGAGGCAATAACACCAGGAGGGGTGTGCATTTCCTCTATTCATTCATTTTGGAGAGTTTGTTTTTCCTTAAAGCCTAATTATGATCACTTAGGAGTTAACATTGTTAACCTTTTCACTATTGATCATGACGTCAGAGACAGCCAGCTGATGTGCTTTTCTGTTGTGGGCGGAAGCGCTCATTGTGGTTGGACATATTCTGTACAGGTAAGGCTGGACGTTTGGATGATGCTGGTAGTGAAACATCGCTCGATTGCCAGCATCCGAATACTTGAACATTAGCAACAGTATTAAAAAGTGAAGGTATCAATGATAATTATTTATAGTGTTGTCAGCTAATGTGTTAAATTCCTATGGTGCGACTTATGGAATTTTGTGGCTTTCCTATCAAACTTGACGAGCAGCATAGAAGGCTGTTCAGTGTAATAATAAAGATTTATATCATAGCTGCCTGCAGTAAAATTTGCTCAGAGGCCCCAGGAATCTGTTGCAAGGTTCATTGTATAGATTTTCTGTTGAGTGCTGCATTTGTGGTGACAAGGACCTTGGCTCCTTTGCCCTGGGCATCTACAGGGGGAAAAGGCTGCTGCAATCCTGTGCTGCAGTCCTCTGCAGTGATGTCTCATGGCAGCAAAAGTCCCTCCTAGAAGCAATGAGCTCCTTGGAACAGCTCTGATAGCGTTTCTGTTCCTTGGGGATCCCACACCAGGGCTTGTGGGATTTTTTTTTCCCCCCTCCCAAACTCCATTAAAAAACATCCATGGGTGGGGGAAATGAGAGAAAATCTGATCATATATTTTTCTGCAGGGGAAGAAAGCATTTTTGGAAATCCTGGATCATAGCAAGCCACAGATCCCAAGTCTCATGGATTTGGGGCAGTTTTCTATGGGATGTGGAGCTAGGCAGTTGAATGCCATAGAGCTGTTTTTGTTTTGTTTTTTTCTGTCAGCTCTCTGCAACCCAGTTCTGCTGCCTTGCTGTCAGTGGACAGGAGCATACAGAACTTTCACAAATAGAGCTATTCCACTTCAGAGGTATTGTAAGCATTGCCTTTGTTTCATGTCTGCCTGGGTTCACCTCCAACCCATCAACCTGCATTGCAATCTGATTCTCCAATTTGAACAAACCCAAAAGCTTAAAGAGAAACTCCATCTGAAGCTGCCAGATTTAACATTTAAATAGTTCAGAATGTAAATTTTGGTGCAAACCCATAAATTATCCAGGTTTTCAGTTATCCCACGCCCACTCAGTCACTACATGAAGCTTTCAGTTAATTTGACTTTTGAGTCTATTGCCAAACCCTGAGACCATGTGATCTTTTTTCCCCATAGTGTTGAAGTTTCCTTGAGAGGTTTCATCTCTATTACAGTACATGAAAGATCCCCCATATGTTTTAGAAATGATCATGTATTGAAATATAAGGGTCAGGTGAAGCCAAATTAAAAATAATTCTACAACAGTTCTGTAGATCCTTGGAACCCACCTTGCCTCCCAGTGATTTTTTGCACCAAAATTAGATTTCTATTGTCCTTGATGATGAACCCGACAAAAAACAACTACTAAGATTAACTTTATTTACACATAACCACGGAGGTCATTCCATCATCTCAAACTGTTTATTTTTGGACAGCCCAGTGAAACTGATGAAATTGCCAGTTGTCTGAAATGCTATTTCCAGTTGTTTGAATGAACTGTATTGATTAGTTACAGGACTATTCATCTCTCACTGGCACACATACAATACATGTATTATGAAAAGGTTGTGTCTCTGATGACAGCTGGGATATGAAGTGATACACTGAATTATACCTTCCTTGTATGCTATAACTACAGAGACTTCACCTTAATACTGTTTTAGTGTAAGTTACATTTTAAAGCATTTCATACTTTGAGTACAGTAAGTTACTTAAAGGAAAGTATAATGGGGTATTGCTAAAGTAGACTCAGGAGATTACTATAATGCCTTCAATAAAGTCAGCCAGTTAAGAAATTTTGCCTGAAATGACCTCATATGATAAAACCCCTATGAGTGCTAACTGGTATGAACGACTGTCTGCTCTACATGTTAAAGAAATTCACTTTTATTAAATTAGTAAAGGCTCCATTATAAGATAAAGACAGATAAGTGCCTTTCAGGTTATAACCATCATGTGTGTTGAAAGAGAAAGAAAAGCAAGACGCAAAATCCATGTATAGTGCATATAATGGCAATCTTCTGGGTTTATAGCTCATATTTTCATCTTTCTGATTTTCAATATAAAATTGCTATAGTTGTGTTTCTCTACAGTGACCCTAGAAAGTTTTCAATCCTTCATTCTGTCACTTAGTTAATGGCGTGTATCCCCATTGCTTGGGTTCTTCAGTCACCTACTTCTTTTGGTATTGAATTCACCAGAGAGATGCTCAGCAGATGGCTCTTTGGCTGCTGCTTCAGTACCCTTACTGCAGCAATCTGTTGTTCTAAATCAGAATGTTAACAAATACATAGAATGAGAAGCCAGTGTCTGACTTAAATGAGGTGTCCTTTCATTGATGCTATATATATGATTGATTCATATTTGTACTTATCTATGCTCATTAAATTAAAGAGTAAAATGTATATGTGCTTTGCTTTATAATTCCCGTTGTCTCCTATTAGGGTAATTAAAAACGTGGGTGGCCAAAAATAAATTAAAGTGCTCTAAGGGTTTCTTAGTTCTACCATTACTTACTAATGTAGATCTGGAGTAACTCCATTGACTACAATAATTACTCCAGATTTAAACTGGTGAAACTGAGAGCAGAATTTCATCGTATATGCTCTAGATCAGTTTTTCCCAAACTTGGGATGCCGCTTGTGTAGGGAAAGCCCCTTGCGGGCCGGGCCGGTTTGTTTACCTGCCGGGTCCGCAGGTCCGGCCGATCGTGGCTCCCACTGGCCGTGGTTCACGGCTCCAGGCCAATGGGAACTGCTGGAAGCGGCGGCCAGTACGGCCCTCAGCCTGCGCCCCTGAACAAGTGGCGTCCCAAGTTTGGGAAACACTGCTCTAGATAAATGCCACCCACTTTCTTCAATGAGTGTGGGAGCTTGATGAGGCCAGCGGTGAAGGGGGAAAGTCCCAGCAGCAAAGGAGGGGACATTTGCCAAGGGACACAGGCAGCTCCTCCTCCCCCATGAGTCTCTGGCACCCATTGGCCAGCTGTGGGGGGCAGTGCAGACTGGCCAGCATTCCCCTGCTCCCAGGATTTAACCTGGAGTGAGAGCCTCTTTAGGCTCCATTCCTCCAGCCCCATCCTACCCACTAGGAATGGGAACCCAGCCTGACAAATGCTTTGGGTCTAGTTGATCACCCATTTGGGGGGTCAGGAAGGGTTCCTCCCCCCCCTGGGCCAATTGGCAGAGGACCAAGGAGTTTTTCTGCCTTCCTTGCAGCACCTTCAACCATAGTGGGATAAGTAGGTAGCCGCTTAGTGCTTAACTGAGATACTTGGGTTGAATTCTTAATTTGTCGCAACTTTTGGCCAGTTTCCAGTGCAGTTAAAAAGATCAAATGAGGGTCTCCAGAAGAAAAGACCTGGTATTTAGTGATGGGTCTTGGGCTTATGGCATATAGGGTCAGAGCTTGTAGCCTTTGCGGTCCGAGGTCAGACCTTGTGGCCCATGGTCCCCACCCTTCTGCACCCTCTGTCCCCCTCGTTGTCCTCCTCAGGGAGCTGAGTCCTGGCGGGAGGAGGGGGGGAGGGTGAGAGCCTGAATCGGTGATATGGTAAGGAACCAATTAAATGCCTGGTATAGGAGAGGATGGTTGATGGATGGGTAGCGCCCCTCCCCTGTGCTGCAATTTAATAAAAGTTGCAGCCTGCCACTTAGCTCCATGCATGTATGTCTCTTCATTCTGCTACCGTGTCCGCATCAATTAGCTTTTAGCTTGTTGAGCACAATTTGAAGTGTCTGTATAGTTAAAACTATTGACAACTGTCGTTGGTTTTATATAAATTTGCATAAGTCTACAACTCTAGCAAGTTTACTAAATAATTGCACTTCCGATTATGCAAAATATATAGGACCAGATTCTCAGCTAGTGTAAATCGGCCTAGGCACGCTGACTTCACTGAACCTTGGTTGGCTTACACCACCTGAAGGTCTTGCCCACAATTCTTAAAATGCTATTTTTGATCATTGTATTTATGCTGATGAAAATAATTGGCAATGCTGTAATTTTTTTTTAAAGCAACTCGTCATTATGCACCTCCTTGTTTTTTAGTGATCAGAAGCTTAATTTCATTCACATCTTACATTGCCTCTCCATTGTCGTTTTTAAATATAATGTTTACAAATAACTCTTCCCCCCCCCCCAGCACAAACTACAATGACCTAAACTGAAAAAATATCTTTTATTTTTTTACAAATAATAGTTTAAAAATATATCATCAAAATGCAGATTGAGAGGTGTTTCCTTAACAGTACATTGTACCATTGTAGATATTCATTATAGCTTGAGATGGTGTATTCATTTAACTGGTAATTCAGATCATAGTGAGCTATTGCTCCTCAGTAGTTTACTAACATTCCAGACTTTTGCTTTCTTTTCCCTTGTACCAGTTCCTGGAATGAGTCTACTGTACCTTGAAAACTGCCATATTAATTGATAATATCTTTTTTGAGCAGATAATAGAATAACACTGTCAAGGGTCTATTCTCTTATCAGCACAGAATATTTACATGCCCAAACTCCATAAAACCTATTGAAAGTTAGCTGAATAAATCTCATACATATCAGTTGGAGAATAGACCCCCCTCTATCTTGTTAGCATGGAGCCAGTGTGAGATGGATTCTTTTGATAATTTGTGCAATGATGCTGCACCTGACAAAATACAGCAGAAAAGGTGAAACAATAGATATTGTACTTGGCAAAATGAAGAGTCTGTCTTCAGCTGGGAAAGTCTCTGCTTAAATGTTATAGAAGCTTTTCCTGCTGAAATTATGCAGCAAAGCAGCACAAACCAAACATTTGTGATGGGCAAATTTGCTCCCACTGTTCATGAACCAGCTACATTATAAATGCAAACAGTAGGTGCTCATCTTACTTCTAATTAAAACATGTGTGCACGCTTGGCTATTCAGCTGCGGTATCAAGTTATTCAGAAAACTAACCTGGGAGTTGAAAAGCAGATATTTTCCCTTGGTAAACTATTCATAACAGCTTTGGTTTTCTAACTTTCTCCACAAAAAGAGCAGTTTGAGGAAAAACAACATACAAAAGAGTCTTTATATTTTCTTGTTACTGGAAACTGTGATTCTTTCCATAGCTTACTACAGAGTAAAAAGGAAAATCCTCATAATATCCTAAGGGCTCTAATCTTCCCTAGATTTTTATTTATAAAGTGTGCGAGACATGTTACAATACAAACTAGAAACACTGGTTCCCTGCCCTGATGCGCTTACAATCTAAGAAACAAGCCTACAAACTCAGTGTGACTACTTGCATGTGCAAAGTGAAGCACTTGCATGTGCAAAGTGAAGCACTTGCATAAGTGTTGGTAGGCTTAAGGCCAAAGACCCCACTCCTGCAAACCCTGTTTAGTGTATGTAGTACTTTCTGTCCTGAACAATCCTATTGGTCCCAATGTTTCCATTGACATAATGGAATAGCTCATGATGATAGTAAGCACTATACTTGATAGCGGTTGTAGGATTGAGCCTAGGATTGAGCCTCTATTAAGATTAAAACAAAATGAAAGAAGGAGAGGAGAGTATGTTGTAGGATCACTAGGGAGGCTGATCATATTGTTTGAAGATAACAGACTTTTTTTGTACACCTGTATAAAGTTCTTTATTACAATGCTTTCAGGAAGCCCAGTTGTTAACCAAGCTCTTTAATATGACATCCAAATCCTGCTTTCCGACCTAAAAAGATGGTTAAGATATTGCTCATTCAAATGTATGCTGACCTTGAATTTCCTTCAGTTGTCTTTAATAGCAGATTGCAAAGGGAGCTCAGAAGTGGTGGTGTAGTTCCAAGCTCCACCTTCATACAGGATCCACAGCACCAAACATCCACTTGTACCTCTTCTCTTCTTTATGGCCTTGCCATAGAGCGGGCGTGTGCTGGGATATACTGGCTAGTTTAAATGGCTTTATTTTTCAGATGCAAGCATAATAACAGGTACCTTATTTAACCACAAGCCTGAGCATCTTCTGCATTTAGCTAACTACTTTTCAGAGTGTAATTTATTAGGTAACTTTTTTTTTTTAATTTTAGACAATAATGAACTTTTTCAAACAAAAGAAAAAAGAGGCATTATTGTTTTAATGGAGGAAATCTATTGCTTGAATCATGTTTCCTCTTGGAGTGATATTCCTAAGCTTTAAACATCTTGATTTAAATTATTTTTTTGTATTCACATTCTTTGTTTTAAATTTTGTTTTCACTGCAATATTGCCTCCTACGAGGCATATCTCATTTTTGTGCAGGTGCCGTCAGCTCCTATTAATGGCAACATTTTAAAAGTTATAAATGTAAAGTGGCAGTGTCATATAAAATTATGATCAATGATGTTTCTTAATAAACCTACACTACAACATGATTGCTTAGGAAATTCTGCTTGGAGACCAATATTCAAGTTTTATAATAGGAAGTGAGCTTTACTACCCACTTCCCCAAAATCTCCTTCTACAACTCACCTTCAAAGTTAAATCTTTTAAAACAGGCAATTAATTATCTGGCATTTCTCATCTCATTGGATCTAATTAACTCTAGACTGGATTCTCTCATTCACTTGGGAAATTATAATGGACTCTGCATTAGAGTACCTGTAAATTCAGCCATTTTGGAAATGGACTCCAGAATGTGACTTACTTTTCAGAGGACTACAGCATGGTACAGAGTGATTACCCTCACTTATTGACTTGACCTGTCACACTTACTCTGCGTATTTGAAGTTATGAAAATACTAGATGACACACTTGTTTACTTTAGTTTGAAAAGTCCCTTTGGTGGATGAAGATATTTTCACTGTGTCTGTTTGATGGTTTCTGTCTACTCCTACTCTGTATCTTCTGTGATGTGATTTCATTTTACTTGTCAAAACTACTCGGAGGGGGTGGCAGGATCAGCTTTATTTGAAATCATTTTCATTTTCTTAAAT
This sequence comes from Terrapene triunguis, assembly GCF_002925995.2. Classification (NCBI taxonomy): domain Eukaryota; kingdom Metazoa; phylum Chordata; order Testudines; family Emydidae; genus Terrapene; species Terrapene triunguis. Next base: position 13,645,342 of record NW_020664482.1, read on the forward strand.
AAGATTTAAGAAAATCCATTGTTTAGAGCATGACGTGAAACCAAGAGGGTTACATTGCTCGCCTCTGTTTTAAGACCTGACTGAGTAGATTTTTATAACCTCTTTATACAACAACAAAAGGAAGTCCAGTGCAAAGCATATGAACAGATACAGCATGTCAAACGCACCTTTAGTGTTATAAACAAAGAGAGAGTCATCACTAGGAATGCAAAAGATGGAGCAATTGGTGTTTGCAGTGGCCCCAGATATAGGGTTGCCAGGAGTCTAGTTTTCTACCGAAACGCCTGGTCAAAAAGGAACCCTGGCAGCTCCGGTCAGCACCGCTGACCAGGCCGCTAAAAGTCCGGTCTGTGGCGCAGTGGGGCTAAGGCAGGCTGCCTGCCTGCCCTGGCTCCAGGAAGCGTCTGGCATGTCCGGCTCCTAGCGCAGGGGCAGCCACCGGGGCTCCACACGCTGCCCCCACCCCGAGCCAATGGGAGCTGTGGAGGTGGCGCCTGCAGGCGTGGGCAGTGTGCAGAGAACCCTGGCCCCTCCGCCTAGGAGCCAGACATGCCAGACGCTTCTGGGAGCCGCCTGAGGTAAGTGCTGCCTGGCCAGAGCCTGAACCTCTCCCACACCCTACTGCCCTGCCCCAGGTTGGAACCCCCTCCCCCACCCTAACTCCTTCCCAGAGCCTGCCCCCTAACCTCCGCCCCAGCCCTGAGCCCCCTCCCACACTCCGAACCCCTCAGCCCCAGTCCAGAGCCCCCTTCTGTACCCCAAACCCCTCATCCCTGGCCCCACCCCAGAGCCTGTACCCCCAGCCGGAGCCCTCACCACTTCCCGCATCCCAACCCCCTGCCCCAGCCCAGTGAAAGTGAGTGAGGGTGGGGGACAGCGAGCGATGGGGGGGAGGGAATGGCGTGAACAGGGGCAGGGCAAGGGTGCTTGGTTTTGTGCGATTAGAAATCTGGCAGTCCTACCCAGATATAGCTGTGTCTGAGGGTTTTTTTCTTTTGTACTTACAGCAATATGCAGATTTTATAATGTCATACAAACACAGAGGAATCTCTCAGATTACAGCAGATAGCATTTTAATGTAATGTCAGGAGCTTGAGTAAAGGTTTAACAGCGAGGACTCTTGGGCAATAGTAATTTATATCCTTCCCTGAATGATACCTCTCCATCAAAGAGGCCTACGATACTTCAGCCAAGGGACTGCAATTAAAAATAGATATACAGTGCAGCTGAGAAATGAGTGACGCTTACCATCAATCTGATATGTGCTTTCAGAAAGTCCTTCAGTCTCATACCCACCCTAGCTCCCATGTTAACAGAAAGGCTTCTACACAAATAAGCATTAAATGCAGCAGTGAGAGGCAGCATGAATTTCAGCAGACCTGAAATGGAAGCTGTTGACAATGCGGGCCTTTTAGTCACATTATGAATTTTTGTGTGTGTGTGTATAGGTACAACCTTTATGTAATTCTGTGGGTCAGATCATGGCTTTATGCTACTGGCTGTGTTGCCACCTTGTTACAGGATGCAGCATGCATTCTCCCACAGATTGTGCTGGTTTAGCAAGTACACAGGGGGCAGCCTTCTTGTATCTCTTTAGGGAGCCTAGTACTCCTCTCAGTGCTAGTCTGGAGTAAATCCGTATGTGATGGCCAGCATCATGGACGGCACACCAGCGGTTGAACCGGGGACCTTCAGAACTAAAGCCATGAGCTGCTACAGCTTGAGTTAGATCCAAGGTGGGACTGTCACATCCACATATCATCTGGGGATTAGGCAAAAAAAGGTAACACACTCATCAGTATATTACACTAGCACAGGGGTCGGCAACGTTTGGCACGTGGCTTGCCAGGGTAAGCACTCTGACGGGACGGGCCAGTTTATTTACCTGGTGACGCAGCAGGTTCGGCCGATCGCGGCCCCCACTGGCCGCGGTTCGCCGTCCCTGGCCAATGAGGGCGGCGGGAAGCCACGGTCAGCACATCCCTCGCCCGCGCCTCTTCTTACCGCCCCCATTGGCCCGAGACAGCAAACTGCGGCGAGTGGGGGCCGCGATCGGCCGAACCTGCCGCGTCAGCAGGTAAATAAACTGGCCCGGCCCGCCAGGGTGCTTACCCTGGCGAGCCGCGTGCCAAACATTGCCGACCCCTGTGCTAGCACATCAAGAGTGCAAGGACTGTAACTGTGGTTGTGCCCAACACAGAGGCATATATGAGAACTAGGCAAATCTTGCTAACTTCTCTGAAATAGAACAGATTACCTTAATTATCCTTAAAGCTGCTTATACTCTGTTAGATCAAAAAGTTCTCTAATTTAAGTACCATAAATAAAAGCACCGTAGCCAGGCAAATAAAATGTATCTTCTACATATACAGGATGTGATAAATTCTTTCCCTTTTTGTTTGAAATGTTCTTCTTTTTGAGTTGGTGAGCACATCAAATGGTGAATTGTCTCTAGATTCTAACCATCCCTTATTTGAAATGACATGTTTACAGGAGATGTTTGTTACACATGCTGAACCAGCTCCCAGATACACCTGGGCATTTCAGTGGGAGTTACATTGTTGTAACTAAGGATACGTCTTCACTACCCGCCGTATCGGCGGGTAGCAATCGATTTATCCGGGATCGATATATCGCGTCTCGTTAAGACGCGATATATCGATCCCCGAACGCGCTCACCGTCGACTCCGGAACTCCACCAGAGCAAACGGCGGTAGCGCAGTCAACGGGGGAGCCGCGGCCGTCGATCCCGCGCCGTCTGGACCCCAGGTAATTCGATCCAAGATACTTCGACTTCAGCTACGCTATTCGCGTAGCTGAAGTTGCGTATCTTGGATCGATTTCCCCCCCCCCCAGTGTAGACCAGCCCTAAGATATGAATTTGGCCTTAGTCTTAGTGTCTAGGGCACTACCTGTGCTGTGCTTGCAGCTGCTGTTTGAGAGACTTTCAATGTGCGAACCCATGTGATGGTATTATGGGGTGGATGAGTGTATCCTAGCAATCAGAATGAAATCCTTATATTTCTTTTATTTGTAACCTACACCATATTTACCTCCATAACTACATAGAATTATTCCACTTCTGTCCCATTAGTCCTCCAGTAACATAAGTGGTCAACTTCACAGAACAGTTGATTCCTGCAGATTAAACATGAAATGAAGTAATGGTACAAAGATCCTTAGCAGCTACTTACATCTGCGGTAGTGCTAACACTAGGAAGGGTGAATAATCTTTAATGGCCATTACATAGACTCAAATCCTGAAGGCAATTTGATTAGAGATATTGTGAATTTATCAAGCACACTTATTCAGTCTGAAATGTCTGTCTTTACAAGAAGCACCAAGGTCACTGAAACTGAAAGAGAGAGACAAAAAAGTCTCTATTTTTCTGTTTATTTTTTGCATAGTGACAGCAATTTGTCATGAGGTTTCCCTTCTATGTTAGCCAATTAGTTCCCCCTTTGTTCATCTGGGCCTTTTTATACCATGACAGAAAAGAGTGACATTAAAAAATAGGAAAATGTAATTGTAAAATCACAAAAATTGGTTGGGAGGACTTGGGCTGAATGTAGTACCTGAAACTGTTTTTTAACTCTTCACTTTAAAACTGACTTTATTTCCAGTTTGACATGGAAAACTAGACGTAGCATAGGTGCTGGAACTCGGGGTGCTGGAAGTGCTGCCGTTCCCCCTGGCTTGAAGTGGTTTCCATTATATACAGGGTTAACAGTTTGGTTCAATGGCTCTCAGCTTCCCCACTATACAAATTGTTCCAGCACCCCCGGAGGGGAGAAGGACGCTGGCTTAGCACAAAACTACTGCTTGAACTATGGGAAGAGGCTATCATAACAAGACAGTGAGCCAAATCTGGGTTGATTTACTTAATGGGAATAATCTCAATGGGACTTCATTTTAGGACTGTTTAGATAGCGCTCGATTGATATATCCTTACTCCCAATGAGTAGCATCTTACTTCACAAGTAATCCTGATAACTTCATTGGGACTAAATGTGGAGTGAGGAACTATTGAAATCAGTGTGAGTAACTGTATTGCAATCTGGCCCAGGCTAAACACAGCAGGCTTTGGCCCAGTGTCACATTTGAAAGGGTCATGTGTAATGTGAGGTTCTAGGGGTGTATTTTTTCTTACACAAGCATCAAGACCTCTTGAAATATGGACTGAGTGCATTCTTTATTGGACAGATTGCATTCTGATTGTGTGCTTCCTGATTGCCTTTCTTGCCTTTCTTTTAAAAAAGACATCATCTATAGTGCCATATTCGACATTGGCTGTGGACTTCTGTTACTTCAGCAGAAAAACATGCGTGTCAAAACTGTGCAGTCTACATAGATGGCAACTTGCAGAGTCCGAACTATTCTCCTAACCTCAAAAAGGATTTAGAAGTGTCTTCTTCTTCCTTCCCATCAAGATGTGCAAGAAATCTGAAATATTTTAAGAATTCTTCCTGTGTTTATTTAGTACAGATTCATTGGTAGCTTCAAAAGAGTGCACAAGAGGTGAATAATTCAAAGAGACAGAATTCCCTTTTCCCTTCTTATAGGTAATCCCTCCAGAACAGGGGGTCAGACAGATTGATCAGGCACTGTTGGGAAATTTGAAGTATTGCTCCATTTCCTGTCCCTTTTCTGTGGTGCTAATGGAGTATTTAAGACTTTGTGTCTTTCGGTTTGCTACCTTTCACAATCATTAAATTCACATGAAAGAAAATCATTATATTTTATTCAGTACATTTCTGTTTTATTGCATGCTTCCATTCTATTGTTATATAGAAAGGTTTTGCTCTGACTGATAACATGCTCGCTGGAAAAAAGGCCTGGATTTGTTCATGTTGATTAAAACGTACAATCAAAAGAGGCAGTATTAGTACAAAAAATCTTTTGTTCGTGGAAAATGAGGCCTCTTGTCCCTTTATATTATAGTCTGAAGAGACACTTCACTTAAATTATTAATCTGTCTAAAAAGCTGTGCTACCCCAGTTCACCAAAGAAATCTACTTCGCGGAATACCACAACTATCATATTCAAAAATAAACTGCCCTGATGCTGACGCTGTAAAGATTGTTGTCAGTGAGAACAACATTTCTCTGATCTGCTGGGAAATCAGCCTTCATAACCTTGGAACGTTCAGCGGGTGAAGGTGAACAATACTAATCCTATATACAATCCACGACTTGTTCTACATTAAACAAAGAAACCTTTGCCTCATCACAATATTGATGCTCATGCTTATACACTATTGTGATGGGCAGTATAGAAATACTTGATTGGTAAATACAAATTGTGGTATTGCGCCATTCCTAGTATCTCACCACAATATTAGATTTTGTCAGTTCAGTGAAACACATATTTCCTTGTGAGTATAAATCCCTTAATGACTATTATTTTGGTATTAACACAGAGAACAAATGTTTATTCTAAATTGAAACTGAAATTTGACCGTGACATTTGCAAGTTAAAAGTCAGAGCCATTAAATTATAAAAACAGGAACATATTGCAAATTAACCTATAGCAAATTAGAAATGCACAAACTTAATACATTTATATTTGGTAGGTATTGGGCAAATTTCACTTAAAACAAGGCATTATTTACAATTTCTAACTGCAGTTGCATACTAAGTTCCACTTCACTGCATGTGGCAAGTCCATCTTTTAAAAGGTTATTTAAAAGGCAGTTAAACTAACTGAACCTGATTCTTTGCTCACTTACACCCATGTGCATTGACAGTAAGGGATTGTCTACACTGAAAGTTTTAGCTTATGTTTATCCATGTTACGTGATCCAGAACAACTGTTTTGCAAGCAGGGTGTCCACTCCGCTTTGTTCTCTTGGGTTAAGCTCCTTCCCTTTAGGGTCATTGTGTTCACACAGTGCTATGTATTGAAATAAGGACACAGCTTTCTGGACAAAAGCCCTATGGTGCATTGTTCTGCTGCTAGACTGTATGCATTCTGGGATTTGTCTTGCTGCACATTGTGGGATATCTGCCATAAGACACTGGAATTCTGGGACTTGCTGTCAAACTAAAAACTTCCTATGAGTCCTCTCCTTTCATCCCATTATTCATCTGTTTGTGAGCTGGTGCCAACCAGTCAGCATGGAGAAAATACTGCTGAGAGTTGTGAACTGATTGTCATTAATATGAACAGGCTGATTCACCTGTATCTCAGATGTGTGATGACTTGAGAGGCAGGGTGATACAGGCACCTGTGGAGAAGGAGAATGAAATTGAGCAGTCACTTTTTCATAAACTTTTCCTGGAGCGGCTTCATTCAGTGAGCAGCCACTTCTGGACTCCAGCACTAACTAGCCCAGACTGGTGGGACAGGTTAGTGGTGCAGACCCGGGGTGAGTGGCAGTGGTGGTCTAGAAATCTGTGTGCAGTTCACCCTGGAGCCACAGCACCATAACACCTACATGAAAGCTCCCCCCGAAGTGCACAGAAGTGTGTGACCATCACTATTGGGAAGCGTGCCACCCCTGACTACTACTGGTCAGAAGCTAACCAGTTTGGTCTTGGTAGTCCTCTATCAGGGCTGCTGTCATGAGATGTGCCCTGCTATCAAAAAGGTGCTCTCCCCCGGTGTCATTAAGCTTGGTAATGCACAGGAGGCCATGGACGGATTTGCATGGCTGGGGTTCCCAAATTGTACTGACACCATTGATGAGATACACATGCCTATTCTTTGTCTCCTACACATGCCTGAAAGTTCATCAGCAAGAAGGGATATTTGTCCATGTGTTGCAAGGTGTGCCTGATCACCGTGGTAGGCTCAAAATTAACATGGGGTCGTCTGGAAAGGTCCATGATGCCTGGATCTTTTGAAATTCTGGCCTGTTTTCTGCAATGAGAATTGGAACTTTCACTCCCAGGACCACTGTTGTTGTTATGATTCTCCCCGTGATTCATATTCTGGGAGGCCCACCTTACCCTCTGGCTTATAAAGCCTTTTACTGGACCCTCAGGGTAACTGTATCCTGAGTAGCTGCAGAGTGACAGTGTAATGGGCATTTGAAAGGCTGTAATGTAGATGGAGGTGGTTGATGTCATGGCTGGCAGCTGCTAAGCAATATCTGCGTATTGTGTTTTGTGCTGTGTCTGTGAGACCAAGGGAGAGAGCCTTGATGAAGGGTGGATGGAGGAGGTGGGCAGACTTGAAGCATGTAATGAACAGCCAGGGAGGTGGCCTCTAACAAATGCTGCAACGGGTCAGGGCCCAGGGTTAGAGATGTGCTGTGCTTTTACTTTGAGGCTAGGGTGTTGCGGTGAATGTAGTGTGGAGGGGGTAGGGGGGGCTGCATGTCTGTGCATAGGGATTTTATTATGCTTAGTGCATGGGTGGGTGTAAGGATTGCTGGTGCTTTTTATAAAGATTTTTTCATCTGTTGTGCAAGGATTTAATGATTTTTTTAAACAGTTTCATGACCCTTCCAAGGATTTATTTATAATAAATAATAAGCCACATCACAAGTTGCAAATAAGAACCCTTCGTTGAGCATAGCAGTGCAAAATTGAAACCCAGTGCAAATTTTAAAAAAACTAAGTGCTGCAATGGAGCCTATAGTATTTAAGTAGAAATGGAAGTTTAAGAATTGTTTCCAGTGTTGTTCTGATTACCTTTCCCCAGTGCTGGGTTTACAATGGCGCCAGTGGTGCCATGGAGCCGGGCCCATGCTCAGAAGGGGCCCCGGCCTGCTCTGCTTGCACTGTGCCCTGAGACCCCGCCAGTCCGCTGGCTCCCCCCTGCCCACCACTTGCTCCTCTCAGCCTGCCAGCCAAGGGCTCCTCTCCACCCCCAGACCCTACCTGCCGGCTTTTCTCTGCCCCCTGCCGGACCCCAGTGCACCTCTGGCTCCGGGCAGTCTCTGCTTCCCACCACCTGTGGGGCCCCACCTGTCTCCCCGGAGCTGAGCTGCCTGGGACTGGTGCAGAAGCCTGGCCAGTTGGGGGGGACAGTGTGGGGGGCTTGGCTGGGCCCCTCCAGGCAAGTGGGTCCTGAGGGAGCCTGCCCGGGGCAGGCCCTGGCCTAGCTGATTGCGCCACTCCTGAGGGACCAGAGCGATTCCCCGCCCTGGGACCAGCCCTGGTTGCACGGGCAGCTCAGCCCGGCAGACACAGTCACCTCCCAGAGGGCCGGTGAGTGCAGCTGGGAGGTAGGGTGTGGGTCTCTGGAGGGAGGGGGTGCTGGGTTGTGAAGGGGCGGGGAAGATCTCTGTGTATTGGGGCACAAGAGAGTGGGGGTTCTGTGTGGGGTGCTGGGGCTGTGGGCAGGGGGGCGCTGGGCAGAGGTGGTGGTGTGCAGGGTGCTGTGCATTTGTGGCTGGTCTGGGCGGAGCACTGGGCATAGCGGGTCCGGGGGGTTATGGACATTGGGAATCGGGGAGGTGTTCTGGTGTTGGGCAGGGGGGCTGTGTGGCGTGGCATGGGCCCACCCCTGAGGGGAAGGGGCATGCTGGCAGTACAGGGCTGGGCGGGCCATTGTGTGTCTGGCGACTGCCGGTTTGTAAATAGTGTCCTCGCACTGGGCTGGGCAGAGCGGGGCCACCCCTCCCATGCCATGCCCCTGGCCAGCCCCTTGCTCTGGGAACTGACCAACTGCTCCCACGCCATGCTCCATTGCCTCCAGGGGGGCCCACAAATATGTTTGGCGCCAGGCCCACAAAAGGTTAATCCGGCCCTGCCTTTCCCAGACTGGAAGACCTCTGTGGAGCTCAAAACCTTGTTCCTTTCACCAACAGAAGTTGTTTCAATAAAAGATATTAACTCACCCACCCTGTCTCTGTCATATTTCAGAGTGGCACTTTGACACAGTCTTCCTGAGATAAATCAGAGGTTTCAGGAAGTGTAATTGAACATTCTGGGAAATAAGATAAATTAATGAATATTGTGGAATGTTACCATTGTTTAGCACAATGAGTACTAACCATTGTTAACTTTTTAATAATAATAATAAATCCTTTTAAGCAATATCCAGTAATATCCTAAGCAGCACATATTAAAGCATGGTCCTCAGATGTTTAATTCATTTTGAAATCCTCCAAGAAAAAATTAATTGATGGGCTGGTAGGTTCTCATTCCTCTCACCTTTAATCTAGTTTAATCTTTAAACCTCCATTTTGGTTCCCTAAAACTCCAACAGATTACCTTTTGTATTTGGCCCTGGTAATCTGTTTAATATCCTTTGACAAGGAATATTCTTATAACATGCTGAGTCCTGCATGGTTTAACATGAAAAAGTATCAAGCTTCCCAGGATAAAGACAAGCAATGCTTATACATTTGGGGCCTAGCAAAAGAGATGCCCTGATCAGACATTTTGAGAGAACAGAAATTTTAGTTAGGAAGTGGAATGTAGCATTCTTGGGTTTCTAAACATTGTAGAGGAGGCAGGAATATAAAGAATTTCAAGAGCTTTTGTTAAACTTTTGGCAGGTTGTAGGCCAAAGTACTCATTTTATGCATAAGTTTCTCCAGCTTCTACATAATTTTTAGCTTTTGGGCAATAAGCTACAAGTAAAGACAGTGTAATGGCCCAAATTCTACATAATTTTTAGCTTTGTAAGCAGCTAAGTAACTAAATAGCAAGTGACCAAGTGATGGCAACAAACATAACACAGCTGGCTTCCAGCCATTCCAAACCCCATTTCCCTTCGCAGCACTTCCTATCACTACTCCACAAATAAATTTCAGAAAGTTGAAAACATTGATTCATATTTCTTGGTATTTCTGAAGAAGGTAAATGGGGATGGAGGGGCAGTAAGGGCAGAGAGAGGGCGGTTGTTGTTTTAGGTTTTTTTTCAAATGATTGAAATCACAGTGTTCGTGGATGTCATGCACATTGCATAGGACATTTTAAATGTGCTAATTTTGAAAACACCAAAGCTCACAGATTGCCTTGCCATTATTAGTACATATGGCAGGCAGGTTTTTATTGTTGGTGTTCTACTTGTAAAACGCAATGAAGTCTGTCAGGGTATTTTGTAACTCAAACATAAATTTGTGAAGAATGAATAATCTCAAGGTGACTGGAAGGCTCAAAGGTTTGGGGGAAGGGAGACTTTCACAGCAAGGTCAATGGTTTGAACCTGTCTTGGATCATTATGGTGAATGTCTGCATTTCATCAAGGTATTTCCATCAGGTTTCTGATGGGGAAGATAAGGTGTTAGTGAGTCAAGAAGGCTAGCATGGAGTTTCTGGGAACCACTGAAGGAGGAATGGAAGCAGGTGTGCCTGTTCTGTGTTAGCCTGCCACAGGAGGGTGCTCTATGACAATCCCATGGTTCAGGGGAATGGGGAGCACAAAACTGAAGAATCTGTTTTGTGAGAAATACATGAGAATTACAGTAATGCTTCCCTGACAATGCCACTGTGACGTAGGTAAGTTTTATTGTGCCCATTTTTCCAAGAAGGAAACTGAGGTAGAGAGAGGTGAAGTAACTTGTCCAAGGTTACGCAATGAGTCAGGGGTGAAGGTGGGAATTGGGTCCAGATATCCTAGTCTTCAATACCTTATTCTAACCACTAGCCAGTATTCCCTCTCTTCTTAAGTACACTATAAGCCAGGTATGTAAGGACTCCATTCTAGCCTTTAAAAATTGGCTATTAGTGACATCATTGAATAAATTAAAAATAAAAATAAAATAAATTAATGGAGATATCCCATCTCCTAGAACTGGAAGGGACGGTCAGGTCATCGAGTCCAGCCCCCTGCCTTCACTAGCAGGACCAAGTACTGATTTTGCCCCAGATCTCTAAGTGGCCCCCTCAAGGATTGAACTCACAACCCTGGGTTTAGCAGGCCAATCCTCAAACCGCTGAGCTAACTAAAATTCACTCATCATCTTGTCAGTATTCTTGGCTTTATCCACAGTTTAAAAAAAAATAACCTTATAAATCTCCCCAATGACACACTAATTGTCTGCAGGTGAAAGCAGGTGGTTTTGTTTTGTTTAACTAAAGACCTCAGAGAAAAGAAGCTGCACATGAGAAGAAATTGCCAGTCTTTTCCCTAACCAGTGCAATACTGTCAGCTTCCACCTAACAGACTGCAGAAATGTCACAACTAATACAAACTCTCTGTGTCATGAATATTCATAATCCACAAGAAGCTGAAAGAACTAAATAGTGTTAGAAAACAAAAATCAAAACTAACAGCAAGACCTCCACTATCCAATAAGCGCTCTGAAAGAATCAGGCACCTTTGTGAGGCTTTGTCCCCTAGAGCCTTCCTGGGGACCTGAAGTCTGGAAATCACATCAGGTGTAACCACAGCATTCCGCGTGGAACACTCTTGTGGGTGGGATTGGGAGGCTGGGATTCTGATGTGGAAGTTGGAGTCTGGTTTCCTTTTGGTGAGATGAGGTTCAGGCTTCAGCTTGGGCAAATCAACTGCTTCTGAGTGATCAATCAGGGATTCTTTTGCGGGAAAGAAGTCTGTTAAATGTGTAGCGACCAGGATACTGGTCTAATCAATATGTTCCTCTTTTCTGCTAAGGTACAGTGCGTTTAAGAAGTGTTACAGTCAAATCATGTCTTTCTGTACCATATGTTTTATTTAAACACAAGTCGTTGGTCTCAATACGGGAGTAGCTGGGTGAAATTTAATGGCCTGTGAAATACAGGAGGTCAGACTAGATGATGTAATGGTCCCGTCTGGCCATTTCTATGAATGTCTCAGCATTAGAAAGGAAATTTGTACCCAAGGTAATTATATCAAATAGATGGTGGTGGTGGTGGAATGTGAAGACACCCTACATATTCCTGACAGATTAGGCTATGTCTACACTGCGTTGTAACCCCAGGGTTTGTGAGACCCAGACTTGTGGAGATGGTTTCCAAGTCCTTGCTTAAGCATACACACTGCATTGTAAACCTGGGCTTACAATTGCTGGGCCTACATCTCACAGCCATGCTAACGAGTCCATACTACACTTCTGACTCAGATCTGCAGCTTGAGCTATGTCCACAATGCAAAATGACAGGCCTTGAACCTGAGTCCAGCAGGACTCGGGCTCTGACCCACCCCCCTAGCAGGGTCCTAGGACATGGATCCTGAGCAATTGCTGACCCGAGTCAGACTGATTTGTGTGTGGAAAGTGCCCCTTGTGTTCTTAGCTGCTATGTTTGTTAGCCCAACAAACATTTTCTTCCCTTGACAGGAATCACTTCAAACCCGCATGACCCTAAAGTTCTTCATCGTCTCTTGACATCCTTAAGGATTCATCAGTTTCTGCCATCTCATCTCTTACGCCATATGAGTGGAGACAAATGGCAGTTAACTTCTTATCCTGTTAGCAGGGGTGTCTCAACTACTCTTTGATTAGGCTGCCTCCCTGTATTACCTCGTGCCAAAATGTCTCACCTCTTCCCTAACTTTATGCTTGTTATTGCTACCAGATGTGCTTGAGTGTGAACAAAAGAAATGGGAATAGTGGGCTTATCTGTTGCAGCGGACAAACATAGATGATTATGGGCTTATCTAATACAGCTGCCACTGGTTTATCTGTGTCTCTTCACAGCATGCAGTATTACACTTCGTCTTCTCTCTCCTATGAACAATCTTTGTACTACTTATGCCTGTACTGTTTTCAGGCCTAATACATTGTAACTGTATAGAATGTACAGGTAGGTCATTTTTTGCTGGGGCTCATATAGTCATAAGCAATAATGAATGCATTAGGAAAGCAAGGGAGTCACCAGTGAGGTAAAGAGGTATAGATATTGGATAGGCAAAGCACTTACTTGCAGAGTTCTGTGGATCTGCCTTCTCTATATGTGTGTAGCGTTAAATACTGTGTTGAAATATATGCTGCTGTTTTGCTATAAGAAATGTGTGTTGCATTCCTTGTTGTACTTTCAAATCATTCCGGACTTTCCATATAACTAATAATGTTGCTTCATTTGTTACTGTTATCAAAATTGCTTTCTAAATTAGATTTAAGGCATCCGCCCCCTCCAGGGGGGTAGGGGGGGTACATACCAAATACTGTACTGTACTTCATCTCCTTGTCAGATGAACAACCCCCTTTGCATTTAAAATACTAAAATAAAATGATTAGTGTTTCTTTTCCTATATTAGAATTAATGATTATATTGCAATGAGTAAAGAGGGAAAGCAATTCGTAGAATCAATAATTATTGGTGTGATGAGCCTGCCTCTTACATCGCTTCTTAGAAAAAAATTGCATTGTCCTTTGCTGCAACAAAATTGCTTATTTAACAGTCCCTTTCTGTGTTTGACCGTTGCTGTACTTCCAATAAGGAAAAGCAAACATAAGTCAATTTGTGCTGAAGTATCAAAAATAATAATAATGAAAACTGGCCCTGCATTCAGTGCAAAAGTTGTATAAGGGAGGAAAATAGAACTGGGTGTGTAGTTTGCTAATGCACCTGCTTTTAAATGTGGATCATTGATTAATGGCATTAGTATGGTCAGGAAATTTAAAATTCACTTAAAGATGGATTTGTTGGAAAGCCAGCTACAGTAAGACCATGGGTGAGCAAAACACTTAGTGAGAGAGAGTTTTATGCTACAAAATCATAACCGAATTAGAAGTTCAAAAAAGCAAATGAGCATTGAGGATAAGATAACTGTCCCTTTATCTTCCCCTTATAAAAATAGAAGTTTATTTGCCCGTTAAATGGGCCAATAAAATCAAATCGGCACCCTACAGTGTTTGCTGAATAGGTAATCAGAAGTCTTAAGCTGCAAAGAAAGAAGCAGGGAAGCTTTAAGAGATGAAGATATTCTAAAGTAATGTAGCTTATCAAGTCACTCTATAAAGTATTAAATATGTAGAGTTGTACTGAATAGAGACATAATTCAGAAGAAATAAAAGATGCTCTTTTTGTTTTAAGACAAAACTATAAATTCTGTGTGATCCAACCAATGCATCTGAGAAAAATAGAGTTACAAGTATCAGCTGAGAGCAGGGCCGGCTCTGGCTTTTTTGCCGCCCCCAGCAAAAAAAAACAAAACCTGCGGCGCGGCCGGAGCGGCAAAGCAGGGAAAAAAAAAAACCTGCGGGGCGGCTGGAGCCAGGTTGCAGAGGGACTCCCTGCGCTGCAGACGTGCCCCGGCTAGCGGGGGGGAGAGGGGGGAGAGAGAGAAGGGGGGCGACCAGGGCTTCAGCGGGGCGCTCGCCACGCGGCCCCAACCGCCGCATCGCCTGCCAGGAGGGCTCCGCGCCGCTCTGGTCGGCGGGGAGGGAAAGATGCGGGCTTGCTACAGACCTGGCACCGGTTGGGGCAGACGGAGCACGCAGCCTGCTTCCAGCAGGGCGCTCCCCTCCTCCGTGCCGCCGCCCCCTACAGGGCGGCCGGATCGGCGAACCAAAAAAAAAAAAAAAAAAAGCAGCCGTGCCGCCCTAGGATTGGGCGGAATGCCGCCCCATAGAATCTGCCGCCCCAAGCCTGGAGCCGGCCCTGGCTGAGAGGCAGATTCAGAGTAGTGAGTAACTGTCCTGGGATGCCCCAGGCAGGCAATATCCTGCTGTTGATTTTTAGACATCTTTTGGCATAGATGCTGTCACGTACCCAATCTGCCCACAATCACTAAACAACTTCCCTGTTCATAATACTCATGCCCACAGAAGTGGGGATGAGCCAGTCAGAATATAGACACAATTTAATTCTACTTTTTAAAAAGGCAAGAGAGAGAGAATTTGGCTGAAGAGATGGGGACTACAGGGCCTAATCTCAGAGGTGCTCAGCACCCACAGATTTCAGCCGAGTTGTGAGTTCTCAAGTACTTCTGAAAATCAAGCCCTGCATATCCTCTGTGTGAAATAACAGAGACAAGGTAGTTTGAGGGGAATTCTAAGGCATTGGACTTTCAAGATCAGGAACTTAAATGTTACTCTACTATGAAGGGGGAAAAAAAGGATATTTTTAAAATTTGTTTCTGTTGGTTTAGTATTTGGCAGCTTGTGAACATAAAGCCAGCATTCATTCTGATCAAAAATAAGAACTGGTACCCTAAGTGAGACAGTTGTCTTTGATACCACATAAATCTATGGAAAATGTGTTTCTGTAGTTCTTTGGGCATATATAATAATTTCTGCTGAAACTCTTTCAGAATCAAAATTTGTACATCAATGTACATAAGAATATAAGAACGGCCGTACTGGCTCAGACCAAAGGTCCATCTAGCCCAGTATCCTGTCTACCGACAGTGGCCAATGCCAGGTGCCCCAAAGGGAGTGAACCTAACAGGTAATGATCAAGTGATCTCTCTCCTGCTATCCATCTCCACCCTCTGACAAACAGAGTCTAGGGACACCATTCCTTACCCATCCTGGCTAATAGCCATTAAGGGACTTAACCTCCATGAATTTATCCAGTTCTCTTTTTAAACGCTGTTATAGTCCTAATCTTCACAACCTCCTCAGGTAAGGAGTTCCACAAGTTAACTGTGCGCTGTGTGAAGAACTTCCTTTTATTTGTTTTAAACCTGCTGCCTATTAATTTCATTTGGTGACCCCTAGATCTTGTATTATGGGAATAAGTAAATAACTTTTCCTTATCTACTTTCTCCACTTCACTCATAATTTTATATACCTCTATCATATCCCCCCTTAGTCTCCTCTTTTCCAAGCTGAAAAGTCCTAGCCTCTTTAATCTCTCCTCATATGGGACCTGTTCCAAACCCCTAATCATTTTAGTTGCCCTTCTCTGAACCTTTTCTAGTGCCAGTATATCTTTTTTGAGATGAGGAGACCACATCTGTACGCAGTATTCAAGATGTGGGCGTACCATCGATTTATATAAGGGCAATAATATATTCTCCGTCTTATTCTCTATCCCCTTTTTAATGATTCCTAACATCCTGTTTGCTTTTTTGACCACCTCTGCACACTGCGTGGACATCTTCAGAGAACTATCCATGATGACTCCAAGATCTTTTTCCTGATTCATTGTAGCTAAATTAGCCCCCATCATATTGTATGTATACTTGGGGTTATTTTTTCCAATGTAGCACTTCAAGTGTTTACCTGACTAGGTTCTAGCCCTGCACTTATTGCCATGGCATCAGGAAGTCTGATGATGGTAAATCTATGTTGGGATGACAATGGGAAAACCATATGTTGGATACAGCCCAGTTCAACATTATTCATTTAGCAGTAGTAATCTCAGCAAGATTGACACCTGTGAAGTTGTTTTAAGGTTTATGTCATCTGTAGGCTGAAGCCATAAAAGGATTACATGATGATGCATATTTGACCAGGTCTGATATTTTAGCCAGTAGAGGGCAGTAGCAGTGCATTCACATTGTGTGATGACAGCATATTGCTACAGGGATTGTATGTCTATGGTTGTTTTCATTTTGTTGGGCCCCATCCCCAGAGCAGAGAGAAGACAGAAAGGGATGGTGAGGACCTAAGAGTTTTCAGATTTCAACAGCACACTTCTTGCTTCCCTAACCAGGAGAACACGTAAAAGAACAGGGCATTTAGCACAAATGTATTCGCTTAAGTGTTCTCTATAGTACATGATCCATGAGAATGTATTAAGGGTCTGAGTCTACAAGGTGCTGAGTCAGTGGAAGGTGAGGGCACTCATCATCTCACTGGATCATGGCCTAACTCGGTAGATTTTTCTTAGAGTTGACAGATCTTAAGCTGTTAAAATGATCCTGATACTGTCATAATTTCAGATAGAGCCTTTATTTTTTCCCTTCTTTTTGGTATACTTCTATTTTGCCTGTAACACAGTTTGTTTTATTTGTTTCTTCAGCAGATAATTTGTGTAGCAGACTTCCTGTTTTTATTTTCTGCTGGTACATAGTTTCACAAAAGTGCATTTTAGGCAATCTGTTAATTCCTGTGTCATCATACCCTTAAGAATAAATGCTGGTTGTACTGTGGTTGCCTTTGTATCTTTTCCTTTTTACTGCTGTGGAGACTTTTTGTAAACTTTTTCTTTAAAGTCGGTGCTTTATTTATTCCTTCCTCTTTTCTCTCTAAAAGCAGCTGCTATTATTTGCTGTTGGTATCCACTTTTGCTCACATCCATTTACAATAGTTAAGCTCTTAAAAGGATTCTTTAATGGCACTTATATTTTTGCATCTGGGTCTCCTGGAAGAAAATCAAGTGCTCACAGCTGAGTAGCTATTCAAGGTGTTATCTATGATGCCTTGTCAATGACCTGGTATTGGAGAGTCCTTTTTACGAGAAACAGGCTTTAATGATTCTGAACGTTAGCATTTGTGGTAGAAATGAATGTTTCGGAGTAGTACTTTGGAAAGCAATATATCTTCATGTAGAACACCTGGCTTCTTTTATATGTAATTCATTTCCCTTGCATCTTGCTAGGTAAAATGTGTGGAGATTAGGGGTGGCTGAAATATTTTTTTCTCATCTGCCTGGTTTCAGAGATCACCAGCTTCCATTGGACATGGAGAATGGTCCAGCTCTCATATGAGAGCTTAGTTCAGTGTGTGGCATGGGGCAGCGTGCAGGGGACGGCAATGTTGCTGCCTAAGCTATGGCTATTCAGATGATAAAGGCTGGACACAGTCTCCTGAGATGTCAGTTGGCACCTTTCATGAGCACCAAATTCACTAAAGCATTCTTCTAATGTTAAATATTGGTAATGGGTTTTGTTTTACACTTTTAAGCAACCAAACAGCTTTATAAACAAGTCTTTGTAAAAAGGAATGCACTTTGACAACCTCCCCTGCCCCAGCTAAGCCATCTTCCCATTCAAACAGCCACTTTTTATTGCTAAACACCTTGCCAAAGGAAATGTCCCCTTTGTTCCTTAAATGTGACTTACCATGACCACCTGAAAAGAATTATACCTCCCTGAGACCCAGGCTTCCTGCACCGGTAACTTGTTGAAGGTCTGATGTCTCATGACCCTGTGGGGTGTGAAACTGGAGTTTTATGCCCGTGGCAAGGGGGGATTACTGGATTTCCAAAGGGATAAATAGCACGTACCAATTGGCTCCCCTTAGTTGTGGGATGGTGGCTGGTGTTGGGCTATCTGGCTTACCCTTGAAGATACTGGTTAAAAGATATATGAGTAAAGAATCTCTGTCCCATTGTCATTAGCTACTTCTGCTGAAATGAAACTCTATAGCCAGACTGTAGTATTAGTCTGAATGAATACTGATATCTAATGAATATACTCCTTTATTTTGTTACTTTCTCAGAGCAGCCACATTCGTTCATTGCCAGTCTGGATGCTACTAACCGTGCTGGTAACATAGATTAGGAACATAAAGAGCTCACCCCGACCCATCAACTCTGGTAGGAGATGAAGGAGCTCAACAGCTCACAAGTGGGCGTGGGACTGGTGCTGAAATTTGGTTTTACTTAAAATGAGCTGCATAACTATGAGCCAAGGAAATACAAGGGGTGTAAGATGTACCCGATTTATTGCCCAGCTCTGCTCCCATGGTTGAAAGTCTTGTAACTGTTTTGTCATTGGTTAGTTTTGCCAACATAAAAATAATTTAAAAAAACCTCTGCCCTTTAGAGGATTTATTTCATATGTATGATATAATGTTGGGAAATAGAAATACAGCTGCCAAGTATGCAGTGTAGCTCAGAGATAAAGGGCTTGCCTATCTTGAGACCTCCTCCTCTCTCCAGGATAGTCCCTGGAGGCTGAGATTAGCTGGGATGTTTGAGTTGACAATCTCTGCATTAAACATTGGGGGCTGAAGGCAGGTGGGCTCAGAGCAGGGGGCTTTCTACTCTGGAACTTGTTACTTTCCTTGGGCTAACACTGAACACTTCGCAACCAGAACTGCAATTTTCCTTTTCTCCGCTGACCCCTCCCATTAATTATATAACACTGCTTCATGGTGGTTTCAGATTGTAACAGTTCTGTCTTTTTGTTTGTTAGTTTGTTCACAGTTTTCTAGAGGAGTTTATGCCATCTTTGGATTCTATGACCAGATGTCCATGAACACACTGACATCATTTTGTGGAGCTCTGCACACGTCCTTTGTCACACCCAGCTTCCCAACAGATGCAGATGTGCAGTTTGTCATTCAGATGCGGCCAGCGTTAAAAGGAGCCATCCTGAGCCTTCTGACTCATTACAAATGGGAAAAGTTTGTATACCTCTACGATACAGAAAGAGGTAAGAACCATCCTTTTAGGAGGCTTTCTATTATCTAACTTGCTGGAAGTATTAATGTAACCAATGTCAGGCAATGCATCCCTGGTTGCTTTTGAACACAAATCGTTCTTTCTGAGTGATTGTCCTAGAAAACAAAAGGTTCAAATATGTTTGCAGGAGGAATAACTTAATGCTGTAAGCATTAGTTTTGGAATACCAGCGTTCCCTGGAACCAAAGGTTTAAATTCTGGTAGGGTTGCTGACTCCTTCCAATGTAGAGAAGGTAAACACCATGCAGTTTATTGTTACACAAGACCTGTTACACAATAAACACATAATGCACCACAGCCCACTTCTTCGGATGCATAGAATGGAACATATATTGAGGAGATATATATACATGTATGTTCCAACCTACATGTGTATATATATCTCCTCAATATATGTTCCATTCTATGCATCCGAAGAAGTGGGCTGTAGCCCATGAAAGCTTATGCTCAAATAAATTTGTTAGTCTCTAAGGTGCCACAAGTACTTCTGTTCTTTTTGCGGATACAGACTAACATGGCTGCTACTCTGAAACCTGACATAATGCACTGGTATTGAAGATCCCATAGTGCTTTTCATAACTATGTGCTTGTGCCCTGAAATTGGACAAAAGTAATGCATGTTTTCCCACTTGGCTGCCACACTACACCCCAGAGGGGGCTGCACTTCAGTGCCGTGGTAAGCATATAATTGATGAAATGTTTTGAGGTTTTTGGGATGAAAAGTACTGCACAGATGTGTAGCATAGAGTGTCAGCGAGTAACTGGACATGTATATGGATAACAAGAATATCTGGAGTTATGATAGCTAATACTAAAAATAAAATGGAAGGGATATTAAACCTCATGCTTAAGGTCGTAAATCAGCCTTTAACTTTTATGAATTAGGATGAGATTGTTTCAGGGGGGTGGGAGCAGATTATCCCACATCTATCTGTTGTAGGGGTTTCTCTGAAATATCTGATGTTGGCCATTGATAAGATACTGAATTAAATGAGCCACAGGTCTGATTCAGTACAGGAATTCCTGTGTAACATTTTATTGTAATGAACTAGTAATGTGTATGTGTACCACTGCCCTCCTTTGCATAGATTCAGAACAGATAACTGTGGGCCCTATGCCCTACATGGCTCATGGAGATTCTCCTTTAGTTTAAATAGTAGGGGATGTCACTTTTGGAGCAAAAGGATCTGGGTTCCATCGTTGCCATGAAGTTCTGAGGGGCTTGGTGTACAGCAGAGTGACAAAGGTCAAGTCCCAAGAGGCCACATTTGACCTGTTATTACTAAATGGATTTGTGCAAAGTTTTTTCATGATGTTTGGTGCAGCTAAAGGTTGGGCAGACATTTTGTGTAGACCAACATTTTAAAAACATGGGACTGAACGTGCGGAGAGACAGAAGAGCGCTGATAGATTTTGGGAAGCATAGATCATGGTAAAGTTGAAATGTACTACTAATCTGTGAGATCAAGTAGAAATACATGGGGAATTCAAGAATTCTCTGCAGTTGAGAATGCTGGTAGTTTTAAAACTTTTGAGACGCACTGCACAAACTTCTATGTCTCTGATTTAATTCAGTATATGAAACTACCATGTGTATTTTTAGTTGAACTCTAAGGTGACCATAATGTCTTTTATCTAAGAACCAAATGAACAATATCAACAAATGATCATTACAAAATGGTATTTAATATTTTCTAGGGTAAAGTGACCTGAAAGAATTAAGATGAACATGTTTTACTGAGAGAAAGAAACACATTATTGCTCCAAGTTCATGATTAGCAATGATTGAAAGCCAAAAGGTTTGGGGATTTGATTTAGTTTGGAAAATCATCCATATGTGTGGAGCCTTCTCTAAACCTTTTTGCTATACTGTGAAAAGGTGTGTATTTTAACATGTTAATGTGTAAAATTCTAGTGAATACAAGGCAAATTGTTGTTTTAACATGAGTTGGCTGGTCATGGTAAACTGTAGGGGAGGTTCTGAGGTTTACCTTGACCAGCAAACACACGTTAAAACTACAACTTACCTTGTCTTTGCAGAGATTTTAAACATGTTAAAAACACACCTTTTTCCTAGTGAAAACGAGGCCTAGGAGTCTGGGTCCAGCTCTGTTATGCTTTCCCCCTACAGTTGTCATGTTGAACCCAGCTCTCTGCCTCTTCATTTATATCCTCTTAATAGATCCTTACAGTTGTTTTTGACAATCCCATTATGAGCCCAGCAGTCCCGGCTAGCGTGGATTTCATATTTCATGTACCTTGGTGGTATGCACATGAAAGCATGTGGGAAATTTGAATTCAAGGACAGCAAAAGGCCAGTGAAGAGCCTACGGGAGTTATTGGAGTATCGGGGGTGCTCTTCCAAGATGAAGGAAGACTCTGTGTCTTTGGTTAGCTTGTATGGATGGAAGAGATGTTAGTACTTATTGGAGGATTGCAGGGTTGGCAGAGTAGGCAAAGAGAAATCCTTCTCTCACTGAATCTGGGCCTGGGGAAAGGTTTTGGTTGGTTCTGGTGTGTGGCGAGACCAAAGCCTGGGATTGTTCTTTCTTTGCCTTCTATTACGTATGTCCTCAGCCACCCTTGTTAGATAAAGTATCAACTTCATGTTCAAACAGGAACCAAAACACTTTGATCCTGTGTGTTTAGTCTAGTGAAAACAACCTCAGTGTTTGTATCATTGTTATTGACGTTAAAATTACTGTATTTTTTAAAAAAACATGAGAGTAAATTAGAAGCAGGTCATTATCCAATGAGAAGTTGACATTAAATACCATCGCCTGATGAGCTGACAGCACCTGAAATATTTGGCTGTTTCAGAAGCCTGCCTAATCTATTGTGATGGGTCTTCAAATAAGAGAGCATCTCAAGAGCCTGAACAATTATAATGGTGAATGGCTGCTTGCACCGGGTAGTGAATGAAAGACTTACCTATGCCTGTGCTGAGATTCCATTGAAAATGAAAACATTGGAGCTGTCATACTTTTTCATAATTTATACCATAGATCATCAACTGCTTTGGGACATAAATACGATAGAGAGAAAATGTTGAGCAATTTGCTGTCAGTTCCTGAAATAAATTATCATTTAAATACCTCCTCTCTATAAAGGTTATTATCTTACTGGCTTGTTCTTAGAATTGGACTACCTGCGAGAAATCACAATACATTAAGCTATTCCTTCATATGTTTAATATTAGTTACTGAGCAAATTGTTCTTGCGGGTAGTTTTACTGTATTCTGCTGAAGCAAGACACTGCTAGCTATTAAGCTTTGCATTTACTATTAATAAATACTGTAGCATATTACAGATGTCAGACAAAACTGAAGAAGCCTACCTGTGATTTTATGTCATTTACTGAACTACTTCAAGCTAAGCCTCTGAGAGTCAGCTTTCCTATGAAACTGTTTTCCTTAAGCAGTGATTTTTTTTTCTTCTTCACCCCACAGTATAATCATATAGTTAACCCTTTGACATCAATAGACATGACATCATGATTTCATGTCTCTTGTGATGCAGAGAACAAAGATGCATCCTAAACAGAGTAAAGTTGAGAAATACAATAAAATAGACAGACAGTAATGCTTCTAATTCTGCAAGTAATTGTGTGTGCATTTCATAGCATTTAGACACCTAATTACCTTATTTATTTTCTGAGGTGGCTAAGTGCTATCAATTGCACCCACAAATATTTACATAATAGATGCAAAATCTGATGCCATTTCTCAAAAGTGGGAGCTATGCTGCTAAATCAGATAACAAAATCTAAGAAAATACAAGGCGCCCAAAATCCTGCAGCAGAAATGAAAACATTTAAAATCTGTCTCAGGATTGATATTGTTAGTGGTTTGACTTATATTGCAGTAAAACCCTTAAATATGAGTGACATTTAAACTCACATGATCTTCTCCTAGTAACAGTTGAAAAAAATTATGCTTTATGGGAAGTCATGGTACATTAGAAAAAATCTGTTAAGGGGGGAAAAAAAGACAATCAGCAATGGATAGTAAAGGAAATGTGTCAGAATATTCATTCTATGCCAAGTACCTCATTTCCTTCAAAGGGGAAAAGGCAGGGTTAATTTCTGTTTGGATTAACTCAAATCAATGAATCGACACTGTCAGTTGCTGTCCTGCTTTTATATTGCACACAAAATATCTGATTAATTAGCTGGTGCTAAATGCCTCAGTAGGCTTCTCTGCAGTAGAACTAAGGCTAATTAAGATCATGTCAGGATGAAATGATGACAAGGTTACAGGCAGAAAGCCATTCTGAACTCAGATAGCACGCCTCAAGAAAGCCACCTTTATGTATTTCATGTTGAGGATTATTTTTCATTCTAAGCATCATGTTTGTTTCCAGTCTTAGGGCCTGCTTCTCCTCTCAGTTACACTGGCATAAATCAGTAGTTATTCCATTGAAGTCAGTTGGGCTTACACTGGTGTAAAACTAATGTAAGTGAAAGAAGATTCAGGCCTTTGCATTTCAGATTCTCCCTTAATTTCATGTGAGAGCTACATGTCTCTTTTGTTTAATTATACAGCTCATGTTGTGGATTGTATTACTGAAACTTTTGTTTAATCTGAATTTTTAATAGGCTTCTTAACTAATGTTTCATTTTATGTTTTGCGTCAGAATCACTTTTTTTTGTATAGTTGGTTTGTTCTCTAAAAGCCTCCAAATGACACATGCATTTTTGACCTAAGAGCTCACCAGATTTGACACTTAACTATGTAAAAGTATATTTTTAACATAGAGATGGCGCACTCAAAAATTACCATAAACTTTTTTGGCACAAACATATTTATTTATATCATGCAACTCACTCAGAATCAAGTCATACGGAATAACCTATGTACATGTGGGTGTATCCCTTGCTCCCTTCTTTGGAGGACACTGGTCAGCTTAGAATGCAAGCTCTTTGGGGCAGAGACACTGTCTTCCTTTGTTTGTATAGTGCCTTGTAGCACAATGGGGCTGGAATGTTAATAAAATATCTGGTCATACTCAGCGAATTTGCACCCATTTAGACTGAATCTGAATTTCACCCATTTGCTGTTTAAGGTCCAATTTCTGAAGTTAGTAATTTAATTAGGTATCTGTGGATGGAATGTCTTGGTAAACAAGCTACTCAATAGCTGTTGTTTCATGCATTTTTAAAAGGTTGGTAGTGGATTTGATCATGGCTAGATAAAGGCACAGGCATTATAGTCCTGTGTCTAGGGCCACAGCTCCTGGAGTCACATGAGATCAGAATCTCCGCTTTCATTTAAAAAATAATTATGTAGCTAACCTTCAATGATGCAAAGAAAAGCTTCAAAATGTGAACCGAGTGTAAGTGATGCCTGAGTCTACAGACAGCCTGAAACAGTAGCTCCAAGAGATGTGATTTGTCTTGTTTATCTTAACTCTGAAACCCGCTGTCATCTCTAAGGTGGGTGGAGCCATGCCTGGAGAAAGACCATAGCATAGAGGTGGAGCCGAGGGCCCCATGTGAGTTGTGTCTAGGGCCATGGATTTTCTTGATTTGGCCTTGGACTCATTTGATGGCTTGAGGCCTGATTCATTACATCTGCAGATGGCCAAGAATAGTTCTTCTGCATACTACTGCATTTACCCAATGAGGCTTGTTATCTACAGTCCATATTCACTGTCAAAGGACAAGTCACTTTTGCAGTAGGTGTTCTTGGAGGAGGAGAACTGAGGACTGCTAAAGGGAGAGGGCTGCAAGAAGCAGGCTCATTGCAGATCACACTTAATTGGCCACACACATAATGCTTCATAATGGAAAGCATGAACATTACTACCATAACAAACTGCAGATAATTGGCTAAGTGCACACAACAACATAGCCAACTCTGCCCAAACCAAGATGGGAAGAGCCAGATTTCAACAATAAGGTGGCCAAATGCTAGTAGATACAAAATGAGCTTATCTGTAGGAACATCACACTGAGGATCTGCTTAGATGAAGTCATTGTGGCAGGTGTTGGGACCAGGTGTCAGCAGAGACACTTGTGCAATATGTTGTGTAGGAAAGCAGATATGCACATGGTATTACTGCAGAGCAGAGGAAGGGTTTTGCACTTCCACACTCAGGCTTCAGGTCAGGAACAAAACAGCACCACAGAAAAGCAGGATGTTGGCAGATCATTGGTGACTCTGTCCAGTCTCCTATTCATATACCTCTGAAGGAAAATGCGAAAGGGCTATGTCACACATGGGTAGCAGGTCACACACTGCTGCCATCTGTCTCACATACTTAGAACGGTATAGCTCAGTGATCAGCTATCATCAAAGTTCCTATGATCTGGACAATTGGAATGATCATAGTCACTTGCCAGGGTGAAGACCAGTACTAGTCAGATATACCTATCGTAGCAATACCACTGCTAACCTTGTACCATTAGGACAGAGAATGTGACACCTGAGACTACCATGCTCCAGCAGAAAAGTTGGCATACGATTTTGCCATTAACTTGCGGGACCATGGCTATGATACATATATTGATGACTGTTCCTAGATATAGGTAGTGCCCTTCATCTTTCTGGTGAGAATTCACAGCCTCTAAACTCACTTAAAAACAAAAACTCCGAACCTTTATATATACACATACCTCCCCAATACAGCTGGGCAGGCAATAGATTTTGAGATTAAAATTTTTTTCCCCCATTCTGAATTGGCATAAAAAGTAAAATCTCCAATGTCCACAAACTGAAAAATCTGATTGGAAAAAAATAGTAAGTTTGGGGGT
The DNA here is from genome assembly GCF_002925995.2 of Terrapene triunguis. Taxonomy (NCBI): domain Eukaryota; kingdom Metazoa; phylum Chordata; order Testudines; family Emydidae; genus Terrapene; species Terrapene triunguis. The sequence goes on from NW_020664482.1 coordinate 13,671,240, forward strand.
TTGTTTCAATAATTGTGAAATGTTTTCTTTAAACGTCAACCCTTTAAAAAGATTTTTACTATAATCAGCTTAAATTTACAAACAACAAATTGTTTTGAGCTGGAAAACCTGAAATTTTTCATTTTGAAAATGTCAGAACAAAACATTTGGACAATTTCAAAACTTTTAAAAAAAATATTTCAAGTCAAGAAATTGGTTGAAACTGACGCTTTCCACAAAAAGGTTCGGTTTCAGTGAATCACATTTTCCAGCCAAAAAAGCATTTTAACAAAAAATATTCCCAACCAGCTCAAACCACCAGACAGTGGGTAACACAGGGAGTTAACACACTGGCCTTTCACCTCAGAAAACCTGGATTCAAATACCAGTAATGTCAAGAAGAAAAGAGATATGGTGGTTCCGTGTGAGGATGTGAAAGGTTTATGAGTCTCTGCATAAAACAAGTGGAAGAAGTAATCCAAAACCGAATCACTAAATCCCGCACACTAGCATGCTACAGGGGCAGAGAATTTTCCCTGCTGCTAAACAGCTAATTTCTTAAACTCTGTGGATGACTACAAGCTACCATATAACCTTTTTCCATGTAAGGCCATTTGCATTCTCTGTCTTGCATCAAAGAAAACTAATTGCAGTGTTTGAATTGTCAAGGGAATTCACAACAGTTGCAGGAACTGGTGAATTTCCAGGTGTCAGACAACAGCTCTACTGTTTGTTTCATCAGAGTGGTCTTTCCTCAATGCCTTGGATGTTATTCCTCCAACCAAAATATTGGGCTGAATGCATTATATGTGGGAATCACAACACTGCCTAGAGCCAAATATAATTTTCTCTCTATTAATCACAGGACTTTTTTCATTTAAAAAATGTCACTACTTATAGGCTGCAAATATGTTCGAGTCTTCTTTCATTCTTGTCACTTTGCTTATATGTGTAAGGGTTGATGCAATGTGTTTTGCTTACACTTTCAAGATTCCTAATGGATTGAGATTCTTTACGTTGTCTTCTGGTAAATATCAGTTTGTGGGAAAGAATAATGGAACATACACCATATGCCTGAAAAACTATAAAACATCTAGGGCTCTATAACAGGAAAGAATTACTGCTAACCTTGTCTGATTCTTTTTGAGGTTTATGGCTCTACTGCTGGAGTATTTTGGATACCAGCCCAGAATACTGTGCATGACATTAGGACATTATATATCTCTAGCATTTAGATCGCCATTCTGAGGGCCATCTCGTTTTCTCCTTTCACTTGCACAGAGCGGAAAAAAGGAGAAGAAATCTTGGTGGGATAATGAGGCTCAGGGAGTTGTGAGCAGAGGTTAGAGCTCTGTGTGGATGATCCATAGAATCAGATGTCAGGATGGCTTGGAGAGCCATACCTCCTCATATCTAAAGTTTCAGGACCTACTGATGAGTTGGCAGTTCAGCAAACTGCAACTTGCAATTTTGCCCCTCTTACATGTTTTTCCCTGGAATTATGTTTTGATGCTCACTGTCTGATAAAGAGCGTAATTTTGTGTAAGAAATTGAAATGATTGTTTTCGCACTTTGCTACAATACAGAACACAATGTAAATCCGGTGGTCTGGAATCTGTTAATTAGAGTTAAAGAAAAGTCACATTCCATGCAGTTAAGTGTAATAAGAAAATGATCACTTTCTGTCTGATGGAATATTATGCCTTGAATTTGCCTGCAATGCCTAGTGTTTGGTTTCAAGCAATTTTAGGATACAGCACAGGCAATTTCACCTAACTAAGAGGCAGATACTGACACCTGAGTAGACCCAATGACTTCAACAGGACTGTGCACAGAGGAAGGTACTGCTCAATGAGTCTGCCAGAATCTTGCCCTAAGCTGACCTATTCTGTTTCATAGGCCACAGGATAGTTTTGTCTTTCCTGCCTGTGTGCCTTAGGTAATAATCTCAATATGAGATAATCTAAGTCTCTTTGGCATTCGGGTTCCTGGGAAAGCTCTTGTGATGCTGTTCCGGACAAACGGTGGGTCCCCCAGCTAGACTTTATGTTGGCTACAGTGAGGATGGACTTGAGAGCTTTAAGCAGTTTTCTCCTGGTGCTTCACATTAGCTGCTGTTTGATTAGCTAACCCCGGTAGTCACTTAAAACTTTTTCTCTAGGATCAGCCAAACAAGTGAACCAAACCCTTAACGAAAGGGACAGAACAACTTTGACAGTCACCCAGCAAGGGATGTGTCATATTGGTGCGGTTAAAGCCCAAGAGCATCCAGAGCTCCCTGGTGTTCTGTAGAGCATTGTGGTGTTGTGTGTCTCTGCACATTTTAGATAAACATGCTGTGCTCAGTTTGGTGTTGAGATGCCCAGGTAAAGTCCCCGTGCATCCCCTGAGGCACTTTGACCGTGCACTGCTGCCAGTGACATTTTCCAGCAAAGGGTAAAATAACTGCAAATGCACAACAGATCTGCATCCTCATGGAGCTCCTGTGCATGAACAAGTGCTCCAGCCTATTCGTGAAGAAGGGCAGGGGAGCCAGAGCAGGGATGTGGGCGTAACAGAGCCCAATATTGCTATTGCAGATCCTAGTCTGCAATAGGATGATAACTTTCACTCTCCCCTGCACAGCTAAGGGACAGATTGTGATAGGTCCCATTCAACATGACTAAGGCTAAGTGTATGAGTGGTCCCACTGAAGTTGCGAGCAGAGTGCTGAAAATAATGGATTTTTTGGTATACTGTCAGTCCCCAAAAAAATCAGGGGAAAAAATCATTTCAGGACAACCCAAAACGAGACTCTTTTGGCATGTTCAGGGAACCAAAAACTTAATGCATTAAAAGTTTCAGATCAAACTAAATTTTTCATTCAACTCAAAATGAAACATCATCTCAATTTTCAGCCTTTTATAACTTTTTAAAAATGAAATTGAAGGAATTTTTTACACAAAAAGTTGGTTCGACTAAAAAACCCAAAAGATTTCATTTTGAAAAAGTCAAAACAAAACATTTTGATTTTTTTAAAATTTCTTCTAAAGCAATTTGACAAAATTGCCATGAATTCTCAATGTTTCTGCTGACCCAGATCTGCATTTTTGGCCCCCCCAAAAAAGTTTTGAAGAAAAAATTTAGCCCAGCTCCTGTCATGAATAAGAGCATCACAATCTGGCCCTAGGTGTTTGGGGTTTCTCTTTTCCAAATTAATGTGAACTCTGAGTTTTTGAAAATGAGTTTGACAAAATATGCTGGGGTACAGATCACAAATAGGGAAAAAGACCAGGGGAAATGAAATACACAACCCAAAACCACTATATGCACTACTCAGCACCCTAAATCAAGCTCTAGGAAGCATAAACTGACATCATGAATGTAGTATATGGTAAGCAGGAGAAAATAGCTCTGGCACTGTAGGCTCATGATATAATTCTAAAGTCAGAGAGTCGTGCTTTTATAATCTGATTCTCGTTTAAATACATGTCCCTTAAATATTTATCACTTTATGAATATGCATGTTTTATCTAGTCTCACTGAATAAGGTATAGCACATCTAATTTTTATATTGTGTGTATATATAAATAATTTAAATAAAGGACTCTTTGTTCTTTGTTGATTTTATATGTGTTTCAGCAGGGTTCAAAATAACAAACTCTCGCATTTCCAGGAGAAATCTAAACTCAGATTTGCCCCATTTAAGACAATCTGAAATGCCTCTATAGTAAACCCCTGCCCTGCCCTTTTCCTTCTCCGGGAGTGATTATGGCACTTTTGTTTTAAATGGTCCCTCTGAAAATTCTGAACTGTGTGTTTCCAATATCAAACATTCCCGAAAGCGAAAAAAAAGTGGTACTCAAAATGAATCATGTCTTGACGACAACAAGCTGAACCTCTAATCCCCAAACCCTCCAGTCTGTGTAAGTGCTTTCCCTACTGGTGCGTGTATGTGGAATAGGACTCAGGAAGTGCTTATTCAGTTCACCTGTACAGTGGTATCCCATAGAAATCTGACAAAGCAATAATTTGAGCTTTAATACAACAAAGTTCAACATAGTTCCACATCATTAATACAAGGTAGATATTTTACCACTATTCTCTGAAGCCAAAATCGAAATCTGCATGTGACTGCTGATTGTAACCACTGCAGAAATAATTTGAGGTCCCGGTGAAACATGTGAATTTCACACACGCACATAACCACACACACACCCCTCAGAGTTATGAACACCAGAGTTATGAACTGACCGGTCAAGCACACACCTCATTTGGAAATGGAAGTATGTAATCAGGCAGCGGCAGAGACAAATAAAAAAAGCAAGTACAGTACTGTCTTAAACATAAACAACTAAAAAATAAAGGGAAAGTTTTAAAAAAAAAAGATTTGACAAGGTAAGGAAACTTTCTGTGCTTATTTGATTTAAATTAAGATGGTTAAAAGCAACATTTTCCTTCTGCATAGTAAAGTTTCAAAGCTGTATTACATCAATGTTCAGTTGTAAAGTTTTGAAACAACCACCATAACCTTTTGTTCAGAATTATGAACATTTCAGAGTTATACAACAACCAATAAGCACACACACACACAAAGTGCTGTAGAACCAATAGGAAGAAAGTGAATCAGTGCAAACTAGTATATGACTGTAGCTGCTTCATTTCACATATCAAAGTTTGAGGCTTGATGCTATTAAAAAGGAATAAAATGTAGGCTGTTAAATTCTGATTCTTTTCCTATGTTGAATGGACCCCCCTCCAATACCCGTTGTAGTCAGTGGGAATCTTTCTATTAACAACAGAAGTTGAATCAGGCCCTATATGCATTGAGGGCTCTGTCTTGCAAGTTGCTAAGCAATCTGGCCCCTGCTCAGGAAAGCACAGAGGCACATGCTTAGCTCTATTCACATGAGCAGTCCACTGACTTCAGTGGGACTATTTCCATGCTTAAATGCTTTGTTTGAGCCCCAAGTGGCCAGCACTTTGGCAGGATTGAGCCCAGTATGAAGCAGGCACCTAATATGTATCAGCAATGACATATATGTTCAGCTTTCTCAGCATATTAAAAATTAATGTATATTTCATTGAAACTATGCTTTCCAGTTAACAATTGACTTCCCAAAGGATTTTGATATTTTTTTAATGGTCTCCCTACATTTTTAAGTGGTTGTGAAGGAAATAAATGTGTTGTTTTAAGATTTCTTTTAAACTTGCATGCTATATCACCCTAGTTTGCATATGGATTGAGTGTTTGCTCTTCTCTATGTACTCTCTTTCATTCATCAATGGTTAACTTGCATCCTGGCCAAAGGGTTTCAGTGTGGGACCACAAGGTTCTGTGGCACTGCAAAGATCCCCTAAATAAGGAAACTTACTGAGTTATTTCAATACCACAGTTTGCAAATGCTGACTTCATAACTGTGTGTGTATATTATACAATAGAGAGAGACAACAGGGCAGATCTTCAGCTGGTGTCAAATGTCAGAGCTCCCTTAATGGAGCTATGACAGTTGACACCAGCTGAAGATCTGCCCGTAGGTGCTGGAACTAAGGGTGTTGGGGGTGCTGCTGCACCCCCTGGCTTGAAGTGGTTTCCATTATATACAGGGTTTATAGTTTGGTTCAATGGCTCTCAGCACCCCCACTATACATATTGTTCCAGCACCCCGGGATCTGCCCTGGAGAAAATACATTGTGGTGTGATTTTAATGGGATTGAATTTGGGATGGCCATAATATTTGCGAGTGTTGATGCTACCAAACGAGCACCAATAAAACTTTTGGACCCTCCAAGAAATATAGATCAAAAGGAATGTCTGAACTACATCAAGAAGTCAGATCGTTCTCATTTGATAGACTGACCCCAGGCTCTCCTTGCTTTCAGTTCAAGTAGGTAGTGGCACCTTCTTTTGTTGCTTCAGCAGAAGTTCAAATCTCCTGTGATCCAGGAGTGCGTACAGTACTGGATGAATGAAGCATTAGGTTTTGGGATTATAAAAAACACTTTGCACTTCTTATGCACTTTCCATCTGATGACCTCAAAGCACCTAACGAAAAATAATGAATTAAGCTACACAATACCCCTGTGAGGCAGGCAAGTACTATTATCCCTGTTTTTCGGATGGAGAAACTGAGGCACAGACTGATTAAGTCCCCTATCTGCTGCCTTTTTAAAATCAGTGGAAGTACTCCCATTGAGATCAAGCCTTAAATGTCTAGTCCAATGTCACACTGGAAGTCTGTGACAAGGCCATTAATAAAAGCCCGGCTCTTCCCATTCCTAGCTCTGCTTTCAACACCAAACCATGCTTCTTCCCTTAAATTTTACTTTCCAGTTCCCTTATCTCGGAAACAAATGAGTCTCTTTGAAGGGACTCTTAATTGATTACTGAACGGGCTGTGCATGCAGGGTACTAATTAAATTGTATTTGTGGTACAATTTATACAGAGGAATCCAACAGCTACGATTTCAGTGATTCCTTGTTTCAACACAGGAATGGGTGAGTTCTATGTGACTTTGTCCTTTTAGAGAAACAACCTGGGTGACGTAATATCTTTTATTGTCTCTCTCACCAACAGAAGCTGGTCCAATGAAATATATTATCTCACCCACCTCCTCTCTCTAATACCCTGGGACTGATACCGCTACAATACCACTTTGTCCTTTTCGATGCAGTTGGGTCTTTCAAACTTCAACAATTGAATAAACTAATTTCTCTCACTGGTGTAATTATCCATGTCCCATTTTCCAGAAATTATTGTCTTATTGAGCATAAAGATGACTCAGATGGTTTATAGAAAATAAATAAATGTGAATACAGACCAGACAAGCCTCATTAGGGAAGGGAGGAAGCTACCTCAGATTGCATTAATTTTAAGGTAGTTTTTAAAGCATTTTCCTCCTGTGAATATGGGTTTAGCTCTGTGTTCTCAAGAGACATTTAAAAATCTCACTTATACCTTTTTTAAAGTCTCCCTCATGCAGATTCATCAGCTTGACAGCACTGTGAATATGCATTTCTGGAGCTATATCCCACTGTATTCTACTGTGGTAAAAAGGAATAATAAATACCACCTTAAAGCAATTCAGTGTTAATCTCTGATGGGACAATGTGAAAAGTTCCCTAACAGGGAATGTAAAATGAGTATGATCTGTATAATGTTTAACACTTAATCACTGATTTGGTTTATTCCACATACAGAGATTTTTCTGGGTGGATCCTTGCCGATGACTAGTGCCCCAAAGAATAGTCATGGGGAGTGAAACTGTGACCTAAATTTCACTTTCGTATTCTCCTGATCCTGGGCCCACTCTGTGCAGGCCCTGTTGACCTGCACTGAGTTGAACAGTTCTGACGTATGCTGGTTGCTAACGTTCCCAACAGACCAAAACTGCAGCCAAGGATCAGCACAGTATAGTGGTTCTCAACCTATTTACCATTGTGGGCTGCATCCACACAATATATTACCTGTATGGCCCTGAGGATGTCACATGGGCTGCCACTGTGTGCTGATTGGGCCACAAGTAGGCCGTGGGTTGAGAACCACTGGCACAGAAGTATCCAGCCAAGCTTTAATCCTACACAGGGAGTTAGGGTAATGTAAGTACCAATTTGCCATCTCTACATCTGCTGGGATGGGCCTCCTGGAGCAAGATACACCAGCATTTTCATCAGATTCTGCAGGCAGTGTGGTTCAAAGTAGACATGCCATAGAATTTGGCTGTGCACAGGTAATGCAGCTGTGCTGATTCTAGCTGGTTAGGATTCATCCCTAGGAAGATGAGGTGCTACTGCTCCGCTTTCTATAGCTTGCCGAGTGTAGTAGCAGGGCATGTGTAAATGGATACTTTCTAATTCAGAAGAGGTGATGAATAGTACAGTTCAGAAGCCAGAATTGAAACTAATGAAAACATAAACTCCAGCTTTTGCTAGCCCCCATGGGGTTGTCTTGTACTAGAATCATACATTTCTGTTAAGCTATCTGAATTGCAATGCCATGTTGGAAGGATAAAACAGTATCTGCCAGTGAAGGTTAACAGAGACCAAATGATAGTTGTTAAGGATTCTTAGGAAGGTTGTCACTGAATATCCCAAAATCTTTAAAATGTCCTTTGCCTTGGAGATATTTCTTTCAATGCTGCTACCCTGAAACCCGATAATATTGATACACCGTGGATTGCTAGCGTAGTTTGCATACTATCCGTGAGAATGATACTTGTGCTATGTTCTAGGCATGTGCTATGTTCTAGGCATGTGTTTATTCAATGTTTTACTCAGTGGGGCTCGTTCTGCTAGCTATCAAGTCATTTTTCCTCTCTCAGTCCATAACCTAAAAGGCCCTCAGAGAAGCAATGATTGAAATTATTTTTTACTACCATTCTAATATCTGCCCAATTGTACTTGAGATTCCCTCTGTGCAGGCCAAGTTTTTCAAGGAGTAGGGACACTCTGCTTCTTAACTGAATCATATTGCCAATCTCTAAGGGCAGATATAAATTGTGTTTGCTTCCCTTTTGCACTAGCACTTAGTTTTCTTGAGCATTTAAATGAGACTCGTTCCTAATTTGATAAGTGGGGACCCAGACTTCGATGCTTTGCTCATCCTTTTTTACAGACCCTGATCATATGTTCGAAAGTTATTCCATATTTTCCTGTCTGCAGCTATCAAATTGCCTTGCTTGAATCTGGCTCCTTTCAGGTTGCCCACTTCTGTCTGTTTTTGTTTGGCCTGATGAAGTGATTAATGCTTCACCACTAGTCACTGAAAAACCTATTAAACTCCCTTTATGTTCTGTCCTTGGCATATGATGTAAAACAGTCCCAAAGACATTTGCCACTGACCTGTTCTTGCACCGTCTAGCTCTCGGTTAGCTGAAAGCCTAACCTAAACCTTCCAAGGGCAATTTTAATGCTTTTCTGATGATGCAGAGTTTAAACCTTTCTTTCACAACTGCAGTTGTGTAATGATAGTCTTGCCCAGCGGGGACAATCTGTGACAATAATAATTGAAGAGTTTTTTTCCCTAAAAGCACATTAGAATATTCTAAATGCCTTCTAAAATTGTCAGATAAATATGGGGATTATTATATACACTTTCCAAATGTCTTTCTCAGCTGACTAAAATCAGTGGTCCATGCAGATCACTTCAAAGTCATGTGGTCGCCATCCTTTCAGCAAAACAACAGCTTCTGTGTGGCTTTATAGTTTTACATTGTGTGCCCTTGGGTACTGTTGAGAGTAATGGTGTAATCCCAGAGTTGGCAGTAGGAGGCGTTTGCTAAAGATACCAAGTGGTTTGAATTTAATGCAGGTGCTGAGATTAATACCCAAGAGTACAGTTCTAATAGGTAAACTAAGATGATGGATAAGGCTATGACAAACTCATCTTTCCTCTTTTAGGTTAAACTTTCAACTGCCATTACTGCTAAATCTAAAGTATACAAAAGAAACCACGGTTGTCACACATCTATATGAAATATCAATCCATGGGTCTGATTCCTGGAGAACTTTACATTGATGAGTTTAAGCAAAAATTTCTGTCTAAAAAACTTTTAAATTAAATGTATTTATTTTGCCAGCATTTTATCACACTGGATTACATACTGACACAGCTGCCAGGATGACATGGATGGCTAAAAGTTACATATTTCTTCATCACATAATGTAATTTGCTGCAAAAGCATGTTTCTCATTGGCTTCTTTGGCCTACCAAGAAACGTGTAATTGCAAGTTAGTCTCCTGTTTGTGGGTTTGGGAATTCCTTTTACCATCAAGATAGGGATGCCTTTAAAAAAGAGAGAGTGCGGAAAAGGAAAAGTCAGCCCTCCTGCATTGTATTTCGCTCAGCAAGATGAAACCTTCGATCTGAATACATCAGTGACAGTAATTGCTTGGTAGCAAGGATTGCTTTATTACTTAATAGTAGCATTATCGATCAGCTGTGTTTGTCCATGAACTGACAATGATAACCTCAAATTAGATCAAGTTTTATTAAAGAAATAAAATCTAATTATGGTCTATGCCTGGTTGTAGACAAGCAGCAATAACCTGTGTGAAAGGATAATTATTGCAACAACATTTTTGCAGTTGTTTCTTAAAAAAAAAAACAAAAAAAACCCCACACTTCTTTTGTTTTTGCTGCATGTATTACTTTCTTTAATTTATGAACCTATTCTCTGCCTCCTCCCCCTGCACATGTAACTGGCAAACCCACATATTTTAATGACATTATAATGCCCTAAAGGGAGCTAGATAAGGCGGGGGGGGGAATCTAAGTCTCTATCTGAGAGAAAAAGAGAGAGATTTCAGGGGAGGTATATTGGGGTTGAAAACAAGGATGCATAAGTTATTGCAGCCTCAAGGCAGCAGTAATTTATGCACTGACAGTTTGAGTTTCATGCTCTGCTATTTAAAAAAAAAAGGCATTACAAAGAAACTGCCTCTGATACATTAGTGTATGTGTTCGTTTTAGAGATGCCGTGCATCACAGAGACAGTCTGAACATAAACACTTGAAACATATATATCATTAAATGGCAATTGTCCTATTTCAGAGAAAAGAAAACTAATTATAAAAGGGACGTTTATTTTCCCCAATTTTGTAAGAGTTTGGGTGTCTGGAAGGATGCTCCAGCTCCAATATTGTTTTCCGTATCTTTTTTTTTTTTTTTTTAATGTCTTAAGCTAAGAAATTGTTTTATGTTGAAATATGTTAGTGAAGGTAGAACTGTAGTCCAGGACTTGTGTGTGTGTGTGTGTGTGTGTGTGTGTTGCATTGTCCCAGTTGTCCTCTGTGGCACCATTTTGCTACACTTCTCCAAGAAAGCAACAAAATGGAGGCTAGAAGTTCATTGTATTACCAGCCCTAGAAAAGTCTACCTGTACATAATCCTCACTGACCTAGAGAACCAGATAGGGCTTCTACTTTAATGAGAACCATATGTGTCATACAATAACACTTATAATTATACTGGTGCACCATTTTCTTCCTGGAAAAAATAGAACATGACCATATAGTTTTGCTTTTCCTCTTTAGATGGTATGAGTTTTGCTTGTGGGCCTCGCTTCTATAGCTCCTGTCTGGTCCAGTGAAAGAAACTGTGACTTAGAAAGTTTGAAACAAAAGGAGCTGCATTGAGTTTTCATTAAAAATATATATTGAGCTAAACATATTAACTACAAGTAGCTGTAGGCAGTTCTCATCTAGATTTAATTTCAGTCATCTCTATAGTGACCTTCTTCGGAAACCGGCCACATTGGGCATCACTTAGCATCATCGTTGTCCAATTTACAGTGAAATTAGGATGCTAGCTGCATCCTAGTAGCACTTGAAGAGGTCTCCTCTGAAAGTTCTGTGTAAAATGGTAATAGCAGTAAAAATAATATTGTTAAGTATCAGTTTTAAGAGCTATTTATTTGTCATAGATATGTTCTTGGCTTATGGAATGTTCATTTGCATTTTTCTGCAGATAATGTGTTTTGTGTGTCAGTGGCTTTTTCTGACTAGAGCCCTGGACTCATTTCAAAGTGCTTTAACATATTAAAAAATAGACCACAGGATTTTCAAATCGGCTGCTGAATACACATGCAAAATAAAGCAAGTTACTTTAACTCTGTTTAAAAAAACAGAATGAGTCAGAGCCTCAGCTGGTGTGACTCTTCAGAATTAGCCCCAATGTTATCCATCTAAGGGTATTTAAATTAATTACTCTAGGAAGTTTGCATGCCACAACTATCGCCTAAAACAACAGGATTTAGCAGTGACAGCAAGCAGAAAAAAAAAAATCACTGTGCTCTTAGGGGCAATTATTTTATCTCATGCAAAGCTGATCTTTTTGTGTGTGGTAGATCAATAAAAATGCAGTTATAACTATTTAAATTGGACATTAAGGCATTTTATAAGGATATATTTGCCAGACTTGAAATGGAGTTTTTTGGCTTACAATAGTAAAGTTCAATCTTTTTTATTTTTTTCAATCTCTTCATGTAGAAAGCGATTGCCCTTAATATGCCTTTGCCGAATGCCTTTTAGTGCTTTGCCTTCTCCTCCAATTGCATGTCATAGTCTTGCCTCACCTCCTTTCTGTGACTTTGTACTTTACTCAGTGATAATGTAATGATACATTCCACCATGGAAGTAACAAATGCATATTTTCTCTCCTACATTTTGTGACACATTCAAACGATATGTCGGATATACATTCACATTTGATACTGTATTTGCTCTCTTATGTTCTACACAGTGAGTTGGCTGGCACTGAAATGATGAATATTGCAAGGAGAAAAATGGTGCAGGGATTTAGAAAAAAGGAAAACTTTTTGAATGAAACAATGCACGAGGTCTAGCACAGGGGTAGGCAACCTATGGCACGTGTGCCGAAGGCGGCACGCGAGCTGATTTTCAGTGGCACTCACACTGCCCGGGTCCTGGCCACCAGTCCGGGGGGCTCTGCATTTTAATTTAATTTTAAATGAAGCTTCTTAAACATTTTAAAAACCTTATTTACTTTACATACAACAATAGTTTAGTTATATATTATAGACTTAGAGAAAGAGACCTTCTAAAAACATTAAAATGTATTACCAGCACGCGAAACCTTTAAATCAGAGTGAATAAATGAAGACTCGGCACACCATGTCTGAAAGGTTGCCGACCCCTGGTCTAGCATGTTATTCTCACTGCACTGAAATACTGTCATTAGAATATCCTCCCCCGTCTTTCTATATTTCTGTAGCGGATTGTTTTTCGGAAGTACAGTATGTGAAATGCAGACCCTCCAGCTTCCACCATCACAAGTCTTCCGGAACAACATTCCACTGTTGAGTGAGAGCTTAAATATATTTCTTCTCTCTGGTCCTGATACTTTGCATCTCCTGGTATTTTTGTTTCATTTTATAGGACTTTTCAGTGTGGTTCTGGACAGAAAAAGTGTATATTTTCTGGAGAGGGACTGAATTTGTGGGGCAGGGCATACTGATAAGATACTCCACAGATACACCAAGTGTATGCCTAATGTAACAAACACAAGAGCAAGGCCAGATTTAGGGGCAGGCGACCGCCTGGGGTGCTGGGTTAGCTGGGCGCCAGGCTTGGGGTGCTGTTTTGATGCGGCTCGGCAAAGCAAAGTACTACGCTGTAATAATGGACTGCACTCCCGACATTAGTCACAATGAAAAGATGTAATTTACAGTAAGATTTGTTGACAAAAAGGATGGCCGTATCCAATGTGACAAGATGGTCGATATAGTATGGTGGGTCCTGCGCTTTTCGGGGGGGGGGGGCTAAAATACCACCCCTTACTCCTGCTCTTGGGGCACCGAGGGCCCCACTAGTGGCCCAGGAAGGTGGTAAAGGAGGGAAGCAGGGGAGGGGTCTGGGTTTGCTCCTCACTCTGAGTCCCAGCCCCTCTCAACCCCTGCAGGTTCTTACCCTCTTCCCCCTTGGGTGGGGTACCTTCAGTCCTTAAATGCTGGGGGAGGGAATGTCCCTCCCCTGCTGGGGCAGGGTCTCCCTTACTCTGGTTTTCTGTTCCTCCAAGCTCCAGTCCTCTCTCCTTCCTCCTTCCCCCTGACTGCCTGAAGCAGGGGGTTTTATTAGGTTTCTAACAGGGCCTTAATTGATTACAGGTGCTCCAATTAACCTGTAGCAACCCTCCCTAGTCTACAGGGAACCACGCCTTAATTAACCTAGGGTTTATATACTTCCCTTCTACCACTTCCCACTGCTCCCTGGCCCTCCTGTATCACACCAAGTAAAGGAACATTTTATCTGCTTCCGGTCTGGACTACTCTACTGGAAAAGGCCTAACAGAACTGTTTATGAACATTTTGAATGAGAACAAAATAAAGCTTCAGGATTGCCATGGCCAAGGCCACAACAATGGGGTGAACATGAAGGGAAGAAACAGTGGCATCCAGGAAGGATCCTTGTGCTGAATCCAAGAGCTTTCTTTGTGCCTTGTGGCTGCCATTTCGTCAAGCTGGTTGTATCAGATGCAGCATCATCTTTAGAGTCAATATCTCTCCTCAGAGTACTGCAAAGGATATACGTCCTGTTTTCAGCATCAACTATCAGGTGGAAGATCCTCACGGACAATGTTACAAATCTGACCATGAAGCCGCTAAGTGACATTCGCTGGGAGAGCCGCATTGACAGCATAAGGACAATGAGGTACCAAGTGACTGAGGTTTACAATGCCCTGATGGAACTGGCGCAGTCAATTATAGCCGACGCTAGAATCCGACATGAAGGGCAAAGCCTAGCAAACCAGATCACTGACTTCAAATTTCTGGTCTCAATTGTGGCTTGGCACAGTATCCTGTAAATGTTGTAAACAAGGCATTACAAACTCAGTCGATGAGAAACTGCCTTGATTTCATTATGGCCTACAGAGACAACGGATTTGAAGATGCCATCATTGCTACCAAAGAAAAGGTGAAAAACGTAGGAGGTGAGCCTCTCTTCAAGGAAACTCATATTCACCGGAAGAAGAGACAGTTTGGTTACGAGGGCAGAGAGGAGGTGATGGGAAGCTCAGAAGAAAAATTCAAGAGGGAGTTTTTTGCTCGCTTGTTTACACTGCTCAAGCATCCATCAAAAAAATGTATTGGAGCACCACAAAAAAGACCTGGGTTTTTTTGTATGACCTTAGTAAGCTACCAGCAGACAGGAAAACACTCTGGAACAATTGTACAGATCTTCACTGGATGCTGACACACGGGGACTGTTCGGACATCAGTGATAAAGACCTGTATGTCGAATTGGACAGCATCCATCATATTTTGCCACATGGGAAGCACTCTCCACTCCAAGTTCTCTAATTCATTCATGATGCAGAGTTGAAGGATACTTTTCCGAATGTGTGGATAGCTCAGAGGATTCTGCAGCTTTTCAAAGCTCAGGCTCATTAAAACATATCTTGGATCAATGATGGCTGACGAGAAACTGACATGGGTTGCTATTTTCTTGCTTGAAAATGCCATTGGCCAGTCTTTGGATCTCTCGGGCACTGTGCTTCAGTTCGCGAGGGCAAAGGCGAGAAAAGCGACCATTTGAACGAAAGGTCTAGGGTTAACATTCTAAGGCTGTCAACTAATGTAACATTATTTAATTCTGGTCCTCCCAGTGTTGGTGCACAGTTCAATTTTTTGATGTTAGTACACTTCAGTTATTCTTAAAATTTAAAAAGTTTCTATAAGCTTAGAGGAAATGAATTTTTTTATTTGCTTATATATGGCATGAATAAATACAAATTTACAAATCCTAGAATGCAAATTTAACATCTTATAGGACAGGGATAAATGATGCATGCAAATTGTGCATCAAAGTCGTGAAATGGGCTACAAGTGCAATAAAAAATAAGATATTAAAAAGTTTAACAAATGGAGGGGGGGGCACCATTTGGTCTAGGGCTGGCCCTGAGCAAGAGTTTCTTTTCTTTGTTCTAGAATGGATAGCAGCTACTCTTTCTGTCACCACCATCAAAAGTATTGCTTGTTGCCAAAAAGAAACACAGTAGGATTTAACTTTGATAATCTCCATACTTGGCCATATCAGTTTAATGGTACTAATTCTAAAGTGGGGTCTCCTTTTACTGAAACCCCACTATTGTTACTAGCTAAATTAGCGACAAAGGGTCCTGTGGCACCTTATAGACTAACAGACGTATTGGAGCATAAGCTTTCGTGGGTGAATACTCACTTCCTCAGCTAAATTAGTATATTATCGGCCACACTTTATATTTAGGGTACATTTATATGTAGTTTACATAAAGGTAGTCATAAGAAAATCTGCAGAAGTTATTTATTGATGGTTATAAGCCATGGTTATTAGCAACCTATTGACCTGCTGGGCTCTAACAATTGATTAATAGATATCTTAATAAATGGTTAATCATTTATTAATCCTTTATAAACTTTATTAATGTACTTGTTATATAAAGTGTGACCATTATATCTAGTCTTAATAAAAAATTATTAAACCTTTCTATTGTGACAGTTATAAAGAATATTTTATTCTATGCTCTTCCAGTTCAGAGTGCATTATCCTAAGTGTTTGTGCAGCACCTCACACAATGGAGCTCTGATTTCAGGGCTTTTGGCACTATTGTAATATAAATATTGATAATTCATCATCCCAGTGAGCTTTGTTAATGTTTGTATAAGTGAACAATGCTTTACAAAATTCAGTCATTCAGAATGGGTCTCCGGGAATGTAGTGGGAACTAGTGAGGTTCTGCTCTATGCTTTATATGTTGTTTTTATATTTACCTTGGGACAGGTTATCATTCTTCAGATATCATCATCTGTGTATGTGTTTGAAATGCAGCTGGTTTGAGACAATACTCTAAAAACGTAGTGCAAATTATTTGAGGGGAGCAAATTCTTAGCACTGGGCCAGTCTAATGAGCTCTCTACCATTAGGTTCCTCTCAGGCTCTAGAACCAACAGATCAAAGTGGATGAGTTAAGTATGGGACATCCTCTGCTCGACATCAGACTTCTTGCATGATGTCTCCCTGGACTTGATTAATCTGGCCTCCTTGCTATTTTTGTATAACCTCATGGAGAGGAGGACCAGGCAGTCCAGATGAAGCATCTGTCCTTTTAAACCTGACAAGTTTTTTGGGAGAGGGCATGGGTTAAATTTCTCAGGGCTTCCATGTTGTGCCTTAAAAGCATGTATGATTCCCATGCCAGGATAGCTGAATTCCTTGAAGATACCCTTTTAAAATCCTACTACAAAGCCAAGAGACTCATCCAAAGAGCATTGAAGCCAATGAGAACCTTTCAGTTGAGGTTTGAATCAGGTGGGCTTTGAATCAGGTCCAAGTTTCCAGAAGCAGAAATTCTGAGGAACAGACCAAAGCTTCCAGAGGTCCAGCAAGCCAACTAAAAAGAAATTATGGTATACCTCTACCCCGATATAAATCGGTCCTCGGGAGCCAAAAAATCTTACCGCGTTATAGGTGAAACCGCATTATATTGAACTTGCTTTGATCCGCTGGAGTGCGCAGCCCACCCCCCCAGGAGCATTGCTTTACCGCGTTATATCCAAATTCATGTTATATCTGATCACGTTATATCGGGGTAGAGGTGTATTAGGGAAGCAAGCATCCCCACTGTGTACATGGGTGGAAGAGGACGCTCCACTCTTCCACCAGCCATGGAGCAGTTTGCAAAGCACCATTGGATACTCTCTGTAGTGTAGTTACCAGATGGGGAATGGAGCTAGCTTCCACTGTGTAATAAGGGGAAGCAGCCCTGAGTCCAGGCTGCTGGTCTCCTCGGCAGGAAGTCAAAATGCAAGGTAAGGCCAAAATCTCCCTTTTCAAGTTAACAGTGATGCATATTCACATGTATCTATTCTGCTCTAGGTCTTTGAATTTTATACATCAGGCTTTAGTTTTTTTAATGGTGCCTGGGAGTTACTGTACACATGCAATCCCTTTGCTTTCTTAATTGGACTGGCGCATTCAGCTACTGCTAATTGCTTTGAAAATGCACATCAGTGTATGTTCCTGCTGTGGGTAGGGGCACAATTGCTGTAATCAGCCTCACTGTAACACTCCCACAGTACCTCTATTAAATCCAGTCCGATTTGCTGACCAACCCATAAAAGCCACTCTGTCTGCAGGAGAACAAGTCTGGTAGTATTGAACAGGCCAAAAAAAGATTAAGGGCTAAATATTTTTTCTTTTTGTCTTATTTTTTCCCTGGGTATTCTGTCCAAGGGGAGCTAAGTGCATTATCCCCATGGCATTTGGGAATGGGAGCATCCGAAATACTCAGCCTTTTATCAACATGTCAGATACGGGCACCACAATCTCTTTTACTGCACAGTGTCAGGGTTTGCAAACTCCGTGCTCTATGTAGCAAGCAAGGAAAAGCCCACTTCCACCAGTGTTGTTTCATAGCCTTGTGTGGAAGAACCGCTTCAGCATAGTCTGTGTGCTGCCACTTCTGATGCTTTATAATCTGCTGCTTTCGTTTCCTCTGATGCTGATGTCATGGATACTGGTGTTGGATGAGACAGAGGGCGCGCGCTGGGACTTCACATGCCAAGATAAAAAAAATCAATTTCACTGCCTAAAAGAACGAACTACTGGTGCCGAAGTTCGTTGAGTACTACAAGTCACTTCTATGGCATGGCAGTGTTAAAGGAGGATCCATTCTGTTTTTGAAGATCGTGCTCTGCATGGCTGCCCTGGGGTACTACAAAAGGACCTGGGGAATTCAAGCTTAAATAGGACATGATGCATCTCTTGCACTATCAATAATACATGCTCATTTAAGAAAAATGTAGAACAAGATCATACGAATGTCTGATAGTGAGGAAAAGCACAGTTATGCCACGCTGGAGAAACAGTTTGGAAACAGTTCAGCAATATGGGCTAGATCCACCAAGGGACTTAAACATTAGCGTTGATCATGTTGTGCCCTAAGAGCATGTATCATTCCCATGCCAGGATAATGGAAATCCTTGCAGATACCCAGTACCTGTGAGGCACCTTGCCAGCCAATGGAATCCACAGGCCTGAGTTAGGCACTAAGGGTCTCTATATAATACATGGGGAGAGTTATGGAACTAAGCATGTGTTCCACAAAGCCAGCACACGGAGCAGGGAGCTGCCTACACTAGCCAATAGGAAATGCCTAATGTGCTAATACCTCACCCAGGCTAAGTTTCCTTCTCACTGATTCTAAAAGGGCATCTGGGAGCTCTCTTCATAGGAGAACCTGCTGGTGGCATAAAGCCAAAAATAACACAATCTACACCACTGAGTCTTCCCCACCTCTGTGCAGGGGGCATTCCAGAATGAGCCAGTTGTGGGCTGAAGAGATGAAGGGGAGTGGCCAGAGCACACTGTACTCCTGGGCCACTGGAGCAGTACCTGGTCCTAGTCAATGGGACTACACAGGTGCATCAGTTTAGGCCTGTGATTAGGTCCCTGGCTGGATCAGGGCCTAACACACAAACCTTCAATAGTTCTGTCAACATTTGCTTTCTTTTTAATCCCTCCTCACTTATAGGTGAGATGGCAAAGACAAGTCTACATGCGGCCTTTGAGTGAGCTAAAGGA
This sequence comes from Terrapene triunguis, assembly GCF_002925995.2. Lineage (NCBI taxonomy): Eukaryota > Metazoa > Chordata > Testudines > Emydidae > Terrapene > Terrapene triunguis. The sequence continues at coordinate 13,690,279 of NW_020664482.1, forward strand.
GGAGGTGCAGTGAGTGGGTTTGCAGAGGGCATACAAAGCATTAGGAGCAGTGGGGAAGATGGCAGAGGGATTAGGGAGAGAAGGGAATGAAGGGGGCATCAAGGCTTAGCAATCACTGGCAGAGCAGAAAAGGCGGGCCAGTTAAATGTCTCAAGGAGTGAGGGGGAGGAGATGGTACATGCTCAAAATGATGCACAAGTAATTTGAGCACCAAGAGGCAAAATTAAATCAAAAGATCTGAGAGAAAGGGCCTGCAGTAGTGGAGTGGGAAGATAACTACTGTGTGGATATGATAGATAGGCTGTGAGATAGGAATATATCCTATTTAGAGCATGTGCATTTTAAATGTTTTACTATTTTATAATGGAAACCGTAGCCCTTTTCCTGTAAAAGGAAGGAGACCAATTCAATTCTTTACTGCAGTAGGTGGGTTAACATCGGGGGGAGGGGGAGCCGCAAGAGAAAACTCCCTAGAGTAAATACAGGCATTATAATTTGAGCCAGGTACATCTGTGTGTTAATAATTAGTCAGTTTAGATGGAATTTTTCTTGTAGGCAACTCCACTAGCTCACGGGCAACATCAATCCGAGTTTCTCTTCCATTTCTGCACTGCTGTAAATATCCTAGTGAGATAATGTAAAAAGAACAAAATTTTCTGTTTGGTTGTCATGGGACTGGGGGGGGACAAGACCAAACCTCAAACAAGAAAAAAGGGGGAATTATCAGATAAAATCTTTTAATGTCAGAGTTCATTTGAGCAGAACAGTTACGCTCTTTCCATAGTATATGCATCTTATTTGTTAAATGTGTAACAATCTTCCCAGATTGACTGATTACGTTGATAAATATGGTGATAAGATCAATCACTGTTTGTATCTGTATTTCCACATACACTGCACTCTATATTTTCTCCATCAGACTAGTTAATACTGAGCTTGCTGCATATTTTATCGTGTGTTGGTAACCATAGAGTTAGATTTATTGTACTTTGGGGTGATGGAAGAGTAGTCATGCGTGAGCTGCACTATCATAACAAATGGAATACTATGGTTCTTTTGTTTCACTGGATCTTGGATTGAATATTCAAATCGCATATAAATGTTTCAAGTAACAGTAAACACTTGGCAGAGTAATTGGGTGCGAAGCCTAAAGTAATGTGAGTGCCGTGGCTCACCGGTCCCAGGGATGTTTGTTACAGCTCTCTAATTTTAAAAAATAACTCCGAGGAAATAGAGCAATAAAACAAGAAGAATAAAGAACTTGCATTGCAGCCAAAATGCAACCCTGTCTTTCCTTTCATAAAACAGATCCATGACTGCGTAGCTGTTTTTGCACTCTGCATGCCGGGGGGAGAGGGGAAAGGGGAGGAATGCTTGCCCCAGCCCAGCCCCTGTGGACTTCCCAAACTGATATTTGAAATTCACACTCAGATATGCCTATAGCTTGTTTACTCGGGTAGTCCTTGTACAACTTGTGTGCGCCTGTACATGACTGCAGCTTGGTGAACACACTGTTGTAAAATAATAACCAATAAACAATACATTGTTATAGATAGTGTAAAAACATCCCACTAACTATATGCCTTTTCAAAAGCACCTAAATTGACTGTTTTGAAAAGTGACTAAGGTCTTGTCTAAATGAACACTTATGTCTCACCTTCACTTAAAAGCTTGGTCGACATAACTGCGATGTTCAGAGGTGGGGAAAAATTCACATTCCTGAGTGCCATAGCTATGTCAGCCTAACCCCCGTGTAGACATGACTAGGTTAGCGGAAGAATTAGCTAGCACTGCTCTGAGAGTGTGAGACAGAAAAACAGTGACAGAAAAACCACTTCTGTCGCTGGAGAAAGCATCTACACTAGTGGTGGGCAACCTGTGGCCCGCAGGCCACCCGTGGCCCATCAGCATAATCCACTGGCGGGCTGCCAGACAGTTTGTTTACATTTGCTCGCCCGCCCGCAGCCATAGTTTCCCGTTCCCTGTGGCCCGCGCCGCTTCCCGCAGCTCCCATTGGTCGGGAACAGTGAACCACTGGGAGCTGCGGGCGGCTGTGCAAATGTAAACAAACTGGCGGCCCACCAGCGGATTACTCTGACAGGCTGCATGCGGCCCGCAGGCCACAAGTTGCCCACCCCTGATCTACTCTACAGCATTATAGTGGCATAGCTGCAGCACCATAGCTGTGCCACTGTAGCACCCGTAGTGTGGACATGGCCTTAGTTTCAGGGCCGGCTCCAGGCACCAGCCCACCAAGCTTGTGCTTGGGGCGGCGCGGCGCTCCGGCCGCCGGGGAGAGCGGGGCCACGGCTGGGCTCGCCGCCCTCCCCCCGGCGCTCTGGCCGCCCTCCCCCCCGGCGCCCTCCCCCCAGCCGCCGGGGGGAGAGCGGAGCCCCCGCCAGGGCTCTGGCCGCCCTCCCCCCGGCTGCCGGGGGGGGGGCGGCGGCCGGAGGCTTTTTTGCCTGGGGCAGCAAAAAAGCCAGAGCCGGCCCTGCTTAGTTTGCAGCAAACTGGGGTGTAAATCTATCCCTCGCTAGCCTACTGTGCACTAAGTGTCAGTGTGGACCCTGGCTGCTGCGCACTGAAAGTTCCCTGCTGCACTTTGACCTACCCCCACTTTGAAACAGGAGTAGATTAAAGAGCACTAGGGAACATTTAGTGCCTAGCAGCAGGGTTCACATGGACACTTAGGCTACATCTACACTATGAGATAAGGGTGTAATTCCCCTGCTTGTGTACATATACTTGGGCTAGCTCACATGGACCTAGCAGTGTAACTGCAGTCACATGGGTAATGACAGGGGAGGCATTGCTTAGCCTTGCTAAGTACGTACCCACTGGTTCCAGAGGGGTAAATCTTTTGGATGGCTAAGTCATGCCTCTGCAGCCGCTAGTATGGCTACACTGCTATTTATACTCGCTCTAGCTTGATGAGAGCTGGCACGAACATGTGTACAAGAGCACAGGAGTCCCACTCCGAGCCTAGTGTGCAGCTGGCTAATGTGGGGTGGATTTACACCCATGTTGCCATGACCGAAGTGTTCATTTAGATATATCCTTAGGCACATAGGAGCCAGGATTTCAAAGGCATTTAGATGCTTAAAGATAGGTGTGTAATGGGACTTACAAAAGCACCTACATGAGTTAGGTGCCTCTCTCCTAGGGAAATCAATGGGAGTTAAGCAGGTTAGGCACCTAGGTGCTTTTAAAAATCCCACTAGGTGCCTATCTACACCTGTAGGTACGTAAATACCTTTGAAAATCTTGTCCTTGCTGCCTGGGACCCATTGAGACATTTGAAAATGGGACTTCGAGCTTAAGGATGTGTCTACATTGCAACTACACACCCATGGCTAGCCCATGTGAGCTGACTTGGGCTCGGGCTAAGAGGCTGTTTAAATGCAGTGTAGATGTTCAGGCTGGAGCCCGTGCTCTGGGATCCTCCCCAGTCATGGGGTCCCAGAGCTCGGGCTGCAGTCTGAGCCCGAACTTCTGCACTGCAATTAAACAGCTCCTTAGCCTGAGCCCCATGAGCCTGAGTCAGCTGGCACAGGCCAGATTTGGGGTTTTAATTGCAGTTTAGACATACCCTAAGTCACTTAGGCACTTTTGAAAACTTTACTCACAGTGCACCTTGAAGTTACCCCATATTTGAGAAGTTTGTGGGCAAATTAAAAGGCAATCAGGAACTTCAATAATATTTGAAGGCATTGATTTCCTTCCCTCAGTATCTAATGTAATCTTTACATTTTTACTCTTTGACATCTTTACAGAATAGCAGATAGACTTTTAAAAAAATCAATACGTGCTATTAGTTTCATTCTCTTTTTTCGAATTCTCTTCACTGGTACAGTAGCAAGTCCATGTGGTTCCATAAAGTTTGCAAAGTGGTATAATTGAATCTAGAACAATAGTCCAATCATAATCTTTGAAGTGTGTTTTAAAGATAGTTCTGTGCAATAGACAGACACTTATTCCTACGCACCACATCCATTCCTTTTGTTTTGTAACTGTTAGTAAGACATGGGATGCAAAGTTGACTTCACCACTCAAATGATGTGTAAATGAATGTTCCTCTAAGGTAGCTTTTACTAATGTAACCAAAACAAGCAGATCATTCTACGTTATTACAGGATCAAGTGTTTCACCTTCCAACAATGTGCCAGGATAAATTACAACAGTATAGGCAGACTCAACCTACGTAAACGTCCCAAGCATTACTCTTAAAGGAAGATTCCTCGTGGCAGGTTATTATGCACAGTTTACACTACATGTTAGGAATTGCGCTGCCCCATCATACAGTATGGGCAAGGAAATTCCCTCCACTGATGTTTGATATTGACAATCAAATACGCTTTTGGCCAGATTCCAACCAGCATCTTATGACTTGCAACGGAATCTAAACATCCTTTTTCCACTCTTTGATGTACTATTCTTTAGATGCCTGGCTAAGAGGTGCATTTTCTTCTGCTTTCAGTGTTTTGTCATTTGGTATTTATCCAGCAGCTCTTAACTAAGATATAATGGCCAATAGTTCTTGCAAAATTCCTGACCTTTTGTTGATACTGCTTCATAGTCCTACTGGTATATCAGCGTTTACTTCTTATGTGCTAATATCGGGAAGAATTTTAATAGTTATGAGCTGCCTAATTTATCATTGAGCCATTCAATTTTATGTATAGAAACACTGTTATTGTCTGAGATGCTCATCCAAAGCAAGGTTGAGTCTTTGGTGTAGGTCACTGCTAGTGGCCTATTTATTGCTATCACAATTCTATTTCATTACCTTCACAAAGTCCCTCACAATGGCATTTCTAAACCAGGGTTTATCCAGGCTATGAATTAGACAAATTCTCTCCAAGCCCAGACAGCACTGTCATTTATTTTTGATTCATCAGAGTTCCTTGATCCTTGTTCATACAAAAATAATTTCAAAAGGCACAGAAATGAATAGTGTAACACAGCTGAAAAATGCCCATTAGCCAGCTAAATGTCTGTAACTGAGAATGGTCCAAAACCTCCAATCCCATCAGCCCAGGACTATGTGGAGAAGTCTGGATTTCCATCCAGACTTTGCTATATTTATAATCTGCCAAACCAAACGACCTGATCTGAACATACCCAAACTTGGTTTAAAACTAGATCCGCACTCAATTTTTTAAGTCAGATCCGTATCTCCTCTTAACAAGAATTGATGCTGAAATTTTCTCATGTCTCACTTGCAACACAGTTTGTGCTGGAAACAGACTTCTTCCCCACTTGAGGGTCAGGTTATGACAGTTGTATAGTCAACATTCCTTTAAGAGCTGCAAAAAAAAAAAAAAAACAGTGGTCGTAGCTGCATTTTATAAAGTAGCAAATGTGTAATGTGTTTGTTAGTAAGAAAGGGGGGTCTACTGCAAAACTTCTCTCTGATTTGTGACATAATGAATCAGCTATCTACTATCATAAGATTGTAATGGGGGAAGAATGTGTTTCCATATATTTATCTTTCAGTGCTGGATATACATCTAGCAATCTGTCTTGAGCCCATTGGTGGTATAGTCTATAGTTTTGGGTTGCGATCCCATCATGAATCATAAGCTCAGAGGTGCAAACTGGATCATTGCTTGGAGGAAAGCCTCCAAAGTCACACAATGAAGAAGCAGGTTGTAATGTCCGTGAGATTCTGTAGGTGGCATGTTGAACAGTGTTTGAACTGAGTGAGTATAGATGTCTATCCCAGATCCTCACTTCTCACCTCTGTCCATGAGCAAAAATAGTGTGAAATGTCAAAAGTGAGTGAATCTGAGGATGCACATATACAGAATGTGAGTAAGGATCCATAAATTATCATTTATATTATCATAAAACTCATTTAAATTTCAGAGTATTAAAAAACACTCACTATTTGATTACCGCATTTTTTGGTGTTCAGAATAAATAAAAGGAAATTAACTTACATGTTGATATATGAGACATTCCAGATGCAAGGGCAATTAAAATTCTAGTTACTAAAGGGTGAGATGCTGATGAAGACAGACTTTGAAAGCATCTGTTAATGAAAAGTCTCAAAGGCAAAAGAGTTGTTTGCTCAGGTAGTTTGAGAAACAAAGTTTTGATAAAGGTTAGGTAGAGAAATAAATATTTTCTAACATGGTTGACTGAAGGTCAGATAGCAAAAATAATTTTACAGTATTTGAGGACAATCCAACTAGCATAAAGTTTGACTTTTTTAAAATGACGTTTGTCTGAGGCATACTGCGTTAACATTTGTGATGAATATTTATTTCTATTCACAGTTTGATTACTGTACTCACCTGTGAATATTTCTTCAAAGGAATAATATTTATCATTATTTAAACATTACTTTCTATATATGTTTTTAGGAGAAGGCATGCACACTGTTGCTAAAAGGACCAATGCATGGGACAACAAGAAATTAATCTGTGTTATCAATAATTGTAAGATTACAGCATGCATTGAAATTACATTTTTAGGTCCTCAAATGAGAACTGCAGTATATAGGGTCAAGTTTCTGCAGTTTTGAAACTCTCAGCTGTTGATAGGTGGATAAAAGTTTTTCCGTGTACAGTATTTAAAATGAATGCATTATGGTGCTGCTACTATGACTAACTATTATAATAATTATGCTAGGAAAGTCTTTTTTCCCCCCCTCTTTTACTCAAATGGTAATTCCACAACACCTTAATTTTTAATTCTGCTAGTGTATTATTTTCACTTAGAATAACTAATACATCTTAAAATCAAAATCCTGTTTCGTTTGACTGCTAGCTTACTATTGTATTTACTTCATTAAGTAGGATTATAAAAGAGATGTTCTCTGTAAGACAATATGGCAGTGCTTTTGTTGTAACATTTCTATGGGTAGTCAATACTGTTTATAGCAGATATATACGGATCTTTAAACAATAGTAGCAAAACCTTGAACTATACAGTAGTGCTTGATCTGATGAAATAAACTCAGGATTTCAAATCGGAAGGTCATGAGTTCAAATCCTGTCCTTGCTACTGATTCACTTATACAGCCTTGGCAATTCATTTTCCTATTCTGCTTCAGTTTTATTATCTGGAAAATAATATTTGCCTACCTCATATGCGTGTTGTGAGGATAAATTAGTTAAAGTGTGCCATTTAACACTACATAACTGCCAAGTGTTATTCATCATAAGGTGAAGGATTTCTGATATTGAATGATAGGAGAACATCTGTTATGACATACACTCCTTTGTATTGTTAGCAGTATATTCTCTGTGTGTCTAAGTACAAAGCAGGTCCTCATGTAATGTACATATAATATGATGCCAGTCTAAACTGTGCCATTGAGCCCACACTCCCACAGGAGCCCTTAAACGCACTGTATTTCAGGAGTCCCTGGGAGCTGACTGGTGTGGAGAAGGGCAACAACCACGGCCCCTCCCACACTCTTCTGCATATAGAAGGCCAGCAACAGCACTACCCCGAACAGTTCTCATGTTTATGGAGCAATGGTGAGACCCACTGCACCGTCCCTGTCCTGCGCTCCCAGAGACCAGGCACAGTCAAGCCCTCTCTATCTGTTAAACATAATTGTTTAACAAAAACAGCAACAACAAAACCCTACTACTCAAACACCTCTCTAAGGTTTATTTATGTGGTGATTTTTCATCTTCCACCTTTCTCCGAATGGTACAACAGGCTAAATTTCTCCCTGGTGTCATACCTTTGCCACCAGCAAAATTACACCAGGAATGAATCTGGCCCCATGAGTCTGGCACTTACTAAGCCAGTGGCATCCTGTCCCCAACTGACAGTTACCTGACTCGGGGTTTTGTACGCCCTGTCTTTGAGCACCCATTCTTCCTGCAGTGCAGATCAGCTGTCTTGTACAGCAGACTAGGTTATCTGCTAACCTGCTCATTGCTAACTGCATGATTCCTAATCCCCTTTTTGCTTAGATAAATATATAAACACAATCAGATATATTCTTTTACGTGTAGTAATTAGCATCATCAGTTGAGCCCTAGCCAGGGATTTTTGCCCTCTTTGATTTTGTACATTGCAGGTTAATGTCGTGAGCTAAACCCAAGATGCCATTTCAAGCAGAGTTTCTTCCCAAATTTTCCTCTTTTATCTTTTGCACATTTCTACATTGTACTGTGTTTCTACTGCTTAACTGCTGTGCCTTATGCCCGCCTAAACTACAGTCTTTATGGACTTCTCCAGTCTCAGGATCCAAGGGAAAAAAATGGAATAGCAATTAAATAAGTCTTATCTGTACAGCTGATCTTGTTCCAGAAATGTATCCACAAATTATGAAGACATTCCCAGTTTCTTCCAACTAGACAAGCTAATAGCCTGGTTCCAAAATTAAATAACTGTTCAGTGGAGGGCAACAAAAATGATTAGGAGGCTGGAGCACATGACTTATGAGGAGAGGCTGGGGGAAGTGGGTTTATTTAGTCTGCAGAAGTGAAGAATGAGGGGGGATTTGATAGCTGTTTCAACTACCTGAAAGGGGGTTCCAAAGAGGATGGATCTAGACTGTTCTCAGTGGTAGCAGATGACAGAACAAGGAGTAATGGTCTCAAGTTGCAGTGGGGGAGGTTTAGGTTGGATATTAGGAAAAACTTTTTCACTAGGAGGGTGGGGAAGCACTGGAATGGGTTATCTAGGGAGGTGGTGGAATCTCCTTCCTTCGAGGTTTTTAAGGTCAGGCTTGACAAAGCCCTGGCTAGGATGATTTAGTTGGGGATTGGTCCTGCTTTGAGCAGGGAGTTGGACTAGATGACCTCCTGAGGTCCCTTCCAACCCTGATAGTCTATGATTCAGCCTTGTTCCCTGAGGATCTTTCCCTAGGCTAGCTTCAAATACACAGTACACCTAGGGCCCTGTTCAAGTCACTTTTCTCAATCCTTACTCCCATTGTGGTCACATTGGTATCAGCCAAATGATCCGTGCGGATAAAGGTTTCATACTGCTGAAGGAAATGCATTCCAAAATGGCTACAGTATAGCACTCCTTTGGCTGCCCAATAATACTTTATTCTGAGTTCCCTGATGTCAGTGGTGGTTTGGCCTGATTGAGTGCAGAATTCAGGATACACAAAGAAATCTGTGGTTGGGGAGGAATATTGCTGGATTTGAATTCCAAGGTTTGGTATTCTGCTGTGCATTGTAGGCAATTGTCTTTATTACACTGCTCTGGACTTTGTAACATCATTCTCTTTTGCTGAAGGGAGACAGAGCCCTGAGCTCATCCTAAGGTTTGCCAGATAAAGGTTCCTCTGATTTAAACAATGTTATTTTAATCTATTTTTATTGGGAACGTTAACGGCTGCAAATTTAATTAATTTTATTAGGCTAAAGAAGCTTTAACATTTAATAGTTCACATTTAAAATGGCTTTCCCTTTGGGAAGGCTGTTCTCCACTACCTCGAAGCCCATGGCTTCCAGACCTCTGCATCCTCCAGTGACAGAATGCCCTTAATGCTCCCTCTGCCAGCTTTCTGTTAGCATCAGTATCAAGAGTTCTCGACATTCTTGGCAGTAAGTACTCTGGGAATACCCTACAGCCCCTGCCCACTGGATAGCACAGCGCTCTTCACCTTCTGTCACTTCTCAACATATATTATTATTTCCTTCACTGGTTTCCTGTGCTACTTCTGCTGTCTTCCCGGGGCAGTCATTACCTGCTTGTTTTGTTTTGTTTTTTCCCTCAAACACAACTAACAGAGTCTGGTTTTAAAGAGTCTCACAGCCTGGATTATTCCAACCTGCATTCAGAAAACTATAAATTACTTGACCATTAATGTGCCCTTGAAAACATTTAAATGAAGAATCCCATGGCAAAGATTAAAAACCTGCATTCGCCCCTTTCAGAAACCCTGGATCATAACATGGGTTCAAGATATAAATTTATTTCCATTAGCATGAGACCAGAAGTGGCCTCTTCCACATTTTCCCACCAGCATGAGAGTTGTATCCAAATGACAAGGCCAGTTACATCACATCTTCATCTGGCCTTGATCCTTACAGTCTTTGGGCCTGATTCTCCTCTGTATCACTCTAGTTTATATTGGTGCAGCTCCACTGGAAGCACTGCCGTTGCACTGACTTAAATCTGGAGTAATGCAGTGGTGATTTAGGCCCTATATTATCAAAAAATGCAGATTAAAGTGAGCTGCGGTCAGTAAGAAATAGTGACTTTTGAGCATCCAGATTTCTTTTTTTACACACACCATTCCATGCTGTGGATCTGAAATCCTGTGTGTTTAGCTATATCCCTTCCTGAACAAATGCAGACCAGATGGTTCCTGTAAACTTTCACCTGACAAGGCAAGGCAGGTTCACTTTCACTCATCCAAATTGGAATATCTGTTTGTGAGGATTTTTGTGTTTATGGATGACCCAGGCAATAATGTAATTCATGATGAAAGAGACAATAGGGGGCATAATAAATTAGTGGTATAGAAGGTGAAAGAAAAAGATAACGTAAGGGTTTATATGCTTCCCATTCTAGAGGTTTGTGTGACATCAGAATAGCAGCACATAGTCCACCATATGCAAGTTATTGGTGCATTTCAAATGACCAGGTAAGAAACAGTTGAAATGAGATTATTCCATTTTTATTTAATAATTCAAGCTGCGGAGCTTAAGTAAATGTAATTAGAATAAAAGAGCACTGCAGGGCCTAGGTATTTGCTAAGACTCAGAGATTCCTTGCTTGTTCTACTCCTTTAAGCATACATGAAGCATATAAACTTATATTACCTTTTCCTTTTGCCTTCTGTATGCAAAATACACCTCCCCTTCCTCCTCTGCTCTGACACATGAATTATTTTACTCAGGTCTAACAACACTAGATAAATACTTTTCCTTATTGGTGTTTAAACTAGTGCTGGGTTCAGAGGTAAGTAACCAGAGTATCCAAATGCAGCTAAACTTCTAGTGCTCTGAGGAGATTTCAGGTGTAAATAAACATCATAAAGTTCATATTTGACATTAAGGGGAAACTTTCACAAAGGTGGCCTCATTTCTGTGGCTCAGTCTACATCTGCTGATTATGGGTCCGCATTTGGGTGCCCGCAGTTCAGTTGTGGGCCCAAATCATAGTTCTTCACCTCTAGGTAACCGATTGTGCATGCAAATCAGGTAGCTAGAAGCACCAGTACACAGATTTGTATGCACAATTCATATTTCTGGCCCACACATGTTTCCCATCTGAAAATATGTCCCTTAAAAAATCCCTAACACTTACCAACACAGAAGAAAAAAGGATTGCAATTTAACGCTCCATTTCTGAGGTCTAGGATTCCCCTTATATTGTCCATTAAGAGGATCAGTGATTTAAATTAATGTTTGCACTAATTTCTTTGGTGCCAATCATAAAGAGTTTCATGCTATGATAGAGATGTTCCAGTATGGTCCACTGGGCAGAAAGAAGAAAAATGCCCTCCATGATACAATTGTATATGCTCCTTTCAATGGTCATTGCTATCTGATCAAGAATAAGTTCAATCATATAGTATGTGAAATTCCATCTGGTTGAATAAGCTGTTCAGGCAGAAGATTTTTGCTTAGCTGGATTTGGGAAAGAGACTCACATGCTTTGGTAAACTGATGGAAGTGGGTGAAATGTCATCTTTATCTGTGTCAGTAGCACTGGCCAAGAAACACCCATCTCAGAAGGGATGGTTCATAACAGTAGCTAAAATATAGTCTCTGCTTTCCTTTTAGAAGAGTGAAGATACTGGTTTTGTCTGTGTTTTAGTATGGCCAGAGAAGGAAGTGTGGCTGCAGCACTGGGAAGTGCAGAGGGTGCAGCTCTGATGGAGACCTCTGGACTATTTAAAATGCATAGACATCTATAGTGGCAGATAATCCATTCCCGGCCTTTGCTTTATCTTTTTGGGGTCCTGTTTCAGCAAACCAGATAAGCACGTGCTTAAAGATAAGCACATGCCTAAGTGTTTTGCTGAATAGGAGCCTGGCTGCTTATGTTTTGTTTTGTTCAGTTTGTAAGAAAGGCTACTTCTGCCTTTGCCTCCAGCTCATTCAGTTGATAATGACAAGGATTCGATTTTGGATATCACCAATATCTTTAGAACCGGCAGAAGCATCCTGACATTGGCTGGTTTGAATGTTAAGCTTCAGTCTGAGTTAGAGGATGAGAAGAAGGTCATGCTGATGAGGGCTTAGTAGTGGTATCAGTGAACACATTTTAAAAACATGTCCTGTCACAGTCACCTACAAGAGCATTAGTTTCTCTTAGTTCAGCTCATATTTACTTTCTTTGGTTAACACTTATATGGAACAACTGAACCGAAACAAATTGGCAACAAAACCTTTCCCAAATAGCTTGCTCCTTGACCCGAACTGAACTGGAAACACAAGTTGCCTCTTAACTACTTATGAGCGTGACCCAATGCCTACCATACCAATAGCCACAAAACTGAGCAAGACACCCTGTAGCTGGCTGGCTTCCTTCTGGGGTTCACAAAATTAGAACCATTCATGAGAGCTATACACCTGCACTCCGTTATATGAGAGTATCTTTTGTGAAACACTCACACTAAAATAGATTTATCTGGAGGGGAAAATGTGATTACACTGGCTCACTCATGGATGTGCAAGGAACTGGGAGTGACATTTCCCCATTCACTCCCTAACAGAGAGATCCCCATGGACAATCACATTTTTACTGTTGCTAAGTTAAACAAAGAAACGCTCAGAGTCTGAAATAAGAAAAACAAAGAAAACCTTTTTAAAAATAGCCCTGCTGTTAAATATAGCAGCATCCACAAGGATAGAGTACAACTGAAGTTGGGAACATGTTGTTCATGCAAATGTCTCATAATGGCTAAGGATGTACATTACAGTAAGATGCTGCCGAAGACAATAGGCATAGAGAAATGTTGAAGGGTAGGGAATAGTGAATGCTGTGTTTTCAGGGAATTGGCTGATGGTTTCTTGAAAATGTGGAAGAGGTGGGTTTTGTGCTGTTTCTATAAAGCAATGGAGACTCAGTCAGGTGGGGGGAAGTGGAGGAGCAAATGATAGTTTGTGAGTGAGACGTGGAAGAGGAGGACCAAGAAGAGGACACAAATGGCAAAGCACAGAGAGAAATCATGGGAAGGATGGAGAGAGGCGATCATGAAGGCAGAGGGGGGTATTGCCATAGAAGTACCTGAAGATAAGGAGAAACAGTTTGTAGTGGATACAGAAGTGGTGGGCAGTCCATAGAATTCTTTCATGCTGTGAGTAATTGATTATGTTTACATGTATCGGAGAAAAGTTGTTGAATAACCCTCCCCACTCCTTGCTCTTCTTTGAAATAGCAACTGCTGGACAAAACACACATGTGCATGTGCACACACACACACGTGGGTATATCGCACATGAAAGGGCTTTCTTGTAAGCAGGAGCGCCACCAGCTTTTCTGCCGCCCTAGGCGGCGGAAGGTTCTGCCCCGAAATGCCGCCCCCCCACAGAGGCAGCAGAAGGTCCCGCCGCCGAAATACCGCCGCGGTCGCCACCCCCCAAGTTGTAGCGCCCTAGGTGACCGCCTAGGTCGCCTAATGGGTTGCGCCGGCCCTGCTTGTAAGATACCCTGATTTTGATTAAGTCAGATATGGCCTAATAGAACTTCATCTGAAACCAGGAAGTGCAGAGACCAAACTGAATGGGTAATGTGAACATAAGAACAGCCATACTGGTAAAACCAGTATCTTGTCTTCTGAAAGTGGCCAATGCCAAGTGTTTCAGAGGGAATGAATAGAACAGGTAATCATCGAGTGATCCATCCTCTGTCGCCCATTCCCAGCTTCTGGCAGTCAAAGGCTAGGGACTTCCAGAGCATGGGGTTGCATCCCTGACCATCTTGGCTAATAGCCAGTGATGGACCTATCCTCCATGAACTTACCTAATTCTGTTTTGAATCTCATTATAGTTTTGGCCTTTACAACATCCCATGGCAACAAGTTCCACAGGTTGACTATGCATTATGTGAAGAAGTACTTCCTTTGTTTGCTTTAAACTTGCTGCCTATTCATTTCATTGGTTGACTGGTTCTTTTGTTATGTGAAGGAGTAAATAACACTTTCACTTTCTCCACACCAGTCATGATTTTATAGATCTCTATCATTCCCTCCTTAGCCTTCTTTTTTCCAAGCTGAAAACTCCCAGTCTTTTTAATTTCTCCTCATATGGAAGCTGTTCCATACCCTTAATAATTTTGGTTGCCCTTGTCTGTACCTTTTCCAATTCTTTTTTGAGATGGGACACCCAGAACGACACTCAGTATTCAAGGTTTGGGCAGACCATGGATTTATATAGTGGCATTATGATATTTTCTGTCTTATCGATCCCTTTCCTAACATTCTGTTAGCTTTTTTACTGCCGCTGCACATTGAGCAGATGTTTTCAGAGAACTATCCACAATAACTCCAAGATCTCTTTCCTGAGTTGTAATTTAGATCCCATTATTTTGTATGTATAGTTGGGATTAAGTTTTCCAGTGTGCATTACTTTGAGAGTGTAGTAAAGTACCTTCTTTCCAATGTATTTATTTTTAACTTATTTCTTTGGAAATATCCATAAGCATTTGGGTATTTTTTATTTGCAAAAAGATAGAGCAATGCCATTTCTTGCAGGCTCCCATATGGGATCAGAATGTTCATAAACTGAAACCATTAGTACATTTTGATTGGAAGATTTCTAAAGATTGTTGACCAATTTATTATTAGTTTAGCGCAAGCACAAGATTTATATTTACACGTGAATGATGTAAAGCAGAAAGGTGTAAATAGTTCTTATTTAGTAGAAACAAATATTATAAAAGCAAATCTTTACATACAAAGCATTTGTAAATGCCTGTTAATTGTAATTGCATTTCTATATCAGAATTCATCATTTGTAAGCTATTGAGTATCTCAGGGTACGTCTACACTACCCACCGGATCGGCAGTTAGTGATCGATCTATTGGGGATCAATTTATCGCATCTAGTGTAGACGAAATAAATTGATCCCCAATCGCTCTGCCGTTGACTCCTGTACTCCACCGCAGTGTGAGGCGAAGCGGAGTCAACGGGGGCGCGGTGGCAGTCGACCCCACGCCGTGAGGACACGAGGTAAGTCAACCTAAGATACGTCAACTTCAGCTACGCTATTCTCATAGCTGAAGTTGCGTATCTTAGGTCAATTTTCCCCCCTCCGCCCCCAGTGTAGACCAGGCCTCAGTCTTATATGTGAACTTCCTCTGTTCGCAGTGAAATCATAATACTTTCTGAGACATCACAGTCATCTTTGTAAAATATGATGTTGAGGAAGACTGAGTTTATCATACTATAGATATGTAAATGCCTCTCTTTTAATAGTGTCAATGGAAAGGGGATGCCAGAAAAGTTTCCCAGCCAGAGTATGTATAAATTGTCACCACCTTTGACAAGACAATAACATGCATCCATACAACGGAAAACCAATAATACTCAAGGTGCTTTAGGTAGCCACAGTGTGGGCACTTTGAAAGGAGGTGGGAAGCCTCATGAAAAGTTCTACTAATGCTCTACATGCAGGGCCGGCTCCAGGCACCAGCCCCCCAAGCTTGTGCTTGGGGCGGCACCTGGAGGGGGGCGGCGCGGCGCTCCGACCGCCGGGGAGAGCGGGGCCACAGCCGGGCTCGCCGCCCTGCCCCCGGCGCTCTGGCCGCCGGGGGGAGAGCCAAGCCCCCACCGGGGCTCGCCGCTCTCCTTCCAGGGCTCCGGCCGCCCTCCCCCCCGCGCCCTCCCCCCGGCCACCGGGGAGAGTGCGGAGCCCCCGCCGGGGCTCGCCCCCCCCCCCCCGGGGCTCCGGCCCCCCTCCCCCCCCGGGGGGGAGGAAGGGGGCGGCGGCCGGAGGCTTTTTTGCCCGGGGCGGCAAAAAAGCCAGAGCCGGCCCTGTCTACATGCAGGCTCTGTTAGGGTATAGCTTGAGCAACAGAGGTCAGATTCTGCCCTCGGTTACACCAGTAATGATCCAGAGACTCTCCATCGATGTCAGTGGAGTTGTTGCAAATTTACACCAGCGTAAATGAGATCGGACTCTTTGTCCTAATTATTTAGTATAAAAAACACCCTTAAAATGAAATCTCAGATTTGAGCTCAGAATAGCAACTGGTATAGTTCAGTTCTTTCAGTGCTTTGTTCCTGTGTGTGTCCCAAGGATTTTCAGTCTCAAAAGTGGGTGAGGGAGTTTGCCATAAAGTACTAGTAAATTTCCATGTTAAAATATAAATAATTAAACCTAGCAAATGTGTGTATACGTGTGTATATGTGTGTGCGTAGAATATACATGAAGTAATTCTGTGCTTCTAAAGTAGGACTATGAATAAGGACCCCAAAGTGTTAATAAACTTTTAATTCAATAATTTATTAATAAATTATTTAGATAGAAACATATTCCACTCGGACGTTTCTGTACTGAAATGGATGCATTCTGTTGGTACCCAAGTAGGTGCATTGAGTTGTCAAGTAGGTGACCTATGCTATCTGAATTGAACTCTTCTAAATAGGAAATAATTGAAAATATCCTACAGTCTCAACCTTTTGAAAAAGGGGGTCAGTAAACACAAACTAAATGCGGCAAGACACGGAATACAAATTAGTGCCCCAAGGCTCCCCCATAAGCTACCTTTGGGGAGGAGATTTCCCTTCCCAGCTTCATTACAGTTAGCTCACGGCTCTGTGCTCAAGTTTGTCTTGAGCCCACTCACAGCTGTGCGCAAGGAATGAACTGCAGTTTCCTTGCATAAATTTCCCACTGTGCAGCTCTTCGTTCATTTCATGCTGCTTTGCTGCTCTGTTGAGGCTGCTGAATGAGTCAACGTTACCTTAATATAAGCTTTAAAAGTGTAGTTAATATTATTGCATTCCATATTTAAAAATATTGCTTGTAATAAAAGTGAATATCAGCAAATATGCTCTACAGTACATGCCTCCAGTCGTCAGCTCGATGATTTAGTTGGCATTCTTGTATGCAGTGGTTGGGTCTGTACCAATTAATGATCCATTCCTGTAGTTTCTGTTCAGGCAAATCTCCCATTAGATTCTGTTTATCTCCTGAATCCGATGAGAGTTTTGCCCATGTGAGGACTGCAGGGTCACACCCTTAGCTGCCATAGACCCTAATAAAACTACAAACAGGCCATCAGAGCTGTTAGGCCAGCTACCAATCTCAGTGATTTGTTTCTGGAATAATTCTACTAAAATCAATGGAGCTGCTCAGAATTGACACCAGGGTAACAGAAAGCACAATCTGTTCCCTACCATCTTGTCATTCAGGTCATAAACTGATTGCAGGCTACTATCTACTATATTTCTTTTCAGACAATAGAATTTTTAACCTGTTCTCACATATTTAAACCAGCTTTTTTCAGTAAACAATTGCATTGTATTTTTCTCCCCTCTAGGATTTTCCATTCTTCAGGCAATTATGGAAGCAGCAGTACAAAACAACTGGCAAGTGACAGCCAGGTCTGTGGGAAGTATAAAGGACGTTCAGGAATTGAGGAGAATCATAGAGGAAATGGACAGACGACAGGAAAAAAGATACTTAATCGACTGTGAAGTAGAGAGAATAAACACAATTTTGGAACAGGTATTTTTCAAATCTGTGCGGTATGTGACTGTTACATAAGGTTTTGGAATTGTGTCTCTATAGAAATAAATTAAACAGCTCTTAAAAAATAAGTCATAAAAACATGCCAATTACCTTTCTAAAATTAAATATCCTGAATGGCTTTCACATTTGATGGCAAATAATTTGAATGGAACCCAGCAGAAAACATCTCTGTAAATTTGTTGTTGCCTTCTAAATTAATAAAAAATAGGGCAAACCTTTGCTCTCAGCAGTAGCCCTTACTCATGTAAATAACCCTACTGAAGGCAGGGCTACTCTTGTGGGTAAAGGTTGCAGGATTGAGTGCTGTTTGTAAAAAGGGATCACAATAAAAAACTAAAATCAGCCAGTGAAGGCAGCAGAGGCACTGACTCATGTATGAATAAAATTGTCACATATGGAAATATTTCTGGGGGGAAATTCAACTGATTCTGGCTGGCCTTTTTGGGGGTGTGCAAAGGGGCCTCCCCCACTATATTCCAGGGTGTGGTGGAGTCAGGGCCGGCGCAACCCATTAAGCGACCTAGGCGGTCGCCTAGGGCACTACAATTTGGGGGGCGGCGACTGCGGCGGTATTTCGATGGCGGAACCTTCCGCCTCCTCTGTGGGGTGCGGCATTTTGGGGCGGGACCTTCCACCGCCTAGGGCGGCAGAAAAGCTGGCCGCGCTCCTGGGTGGAGTCACATTCACTCCTGCAAGAGAGGACAAATGCTAGGTGACTGCACACATGACACAGCCCTCTCGGAAGTGGGCTTCCCTCAGAATCAGTTTAAGAGCCTCCAATAGCTCCTTGGCGCTGCCCAGAACATCCGTCTCCACCTTGGCCTAAGTAAGGGGATCGGTCCCTGGTAGGAGTCCCTGGTGTGGTAGTCTTCCAAGAGCAGGTGGGAATGAAGTGGGGCCATGGTCCTATCCCCTTTCAGTACCAGCTGCCATGGCTGTCTCTATGGGAGAAAGTACACTGTACACCTGAAAGGCTGTAAAAGCAGCACTCTGCTTACACATCAGGGATCAGAGACAGGCCGGCTCCCCACTGGCCATACTCAGAGCTGTGGCTCACAGCCCCAGCAGAGCCTACATTACAATTGAACCAACCCATTCAGCCTGTTTGTTCATAGGCACACAGGGATTTGCTCGGTGTTAAGACTGCAAACTCCTATGATAAATGCCACTTCCTAACTCTAACTGCAGCTTTATATTCTGGAATAATCAAAAGTAACATTTAAATTTCATGAAGCGTTAGCATATTCTTGTACAAATTGTCTGTTGTCGACGAATGGCAAACTAGCCACGCTACCACAAACAAAACCAAAGAATTTCAGGAGACGTGAATCAATTTGGACAGCATTCAATTCCAGTCAAGCCCCAAGCTGAATCATTTCCAGTCACTGGAGTTATAGGGCCTCATCTTGCTGCCTTTCAATTTAATGGGAGTTTTGTCATTGAATTTGATGAGAGCAGGACCAGGCCCCTCCTGCATAAGAAAGGCCTGTACGGTTAAATAGAAGCTAAGTACTGGGAAATTTATCATAAATGTCTCTTAGACATTAACAGTCTGATTCAGGCTTAAAGTCTAGGGAGTGACTTGAAACCACGTGAGCGAAAGAGAACTGCAAGTAGCTGTAACGGGCTCAAAATGGATGGGTCTGTCCCGATAATACTAAGCCCTGCAATGCTGTTGGCTGCATATGCTTTCATTCAGCCCAAATCACTCTGGACTGAGTCCTGTCCCAAGGCATGTCCGCAGCATGTAGCCCCAGGGACTGGTGGGTGGCCCTATTCCAAGGGAAGTCAACCTCTGAGCAGGGTTGTATAACACATACATGGCCACCCAGCTCCAGTCCTCCTTACCAAAAGTGTCTGTGATTCCACCACCCTGACTGCCAGTGACGTGATCAAGACAGTGGGATGATGTCAAAGGAGGCACTGGCTACCTTCCAGCTGACTGAATATGCTGCATAGCTGCAAGGAAACATCTTAGTGACTGTTGTTGCCAACCCTCCAGGATTGTCCTGGAGTCTCCAGGAATTAAAATTAATTTTTAATTAACTATTATGCCATGTGATGAAGCCTCCAGGAATACGCCCAACCAAAACTGGCAACCCTACTAGTGACAAGCTACAAAACAGAGCTTTTAACCAGACATGCAACTTGGCCATGGGGTCCAAAATACCTCCTCTCGCCCAATAGCGATTGGGTGGGGAATGTCAGAAGGGGGAGTGAGTTTTCCATCCCCCAACCCCGTCACAGCAGTGGTGCTAACTGGAACATGCCTCTTTGTGGGAGCTGGTGAAAGATCCATAAAAGGCTGCTTGGAGGTGGAAAGGGGGTTGAGTTTCCTACTTTCTGAGCAGCTTCATGGTTTCTACCTGTGTGGGGGATGCAAAATCCCCCTCTCTCCCTTAAACACTGGGCCCAACTGCCCTTGGCTCAGATAGCCTCAGATAGCACCTGCTTACTCAGGGGAATAGGGAAGGAAGCCATGTACACATGGGTTGGCATTTGGCCTTCAGTCTTCCATTATTTTAGTGTGTCCTGTGTTTATGGAGACCTGTAGCAGAACGCAGGACATTGGAGGGGTTTATTCTTTCATTTTCTTGCATTCCTGTTGAAGAGGCAAAATGCAGTAAACAAAGTCTGCATTCCTCAAAAGTTGCAAGTGAGAACTGTTGAGCAAAGTATTATCTAATGAATGCACTGTGCACCCAGTCTCATGGTGAGGATGGGCCCTTTGTTTGAAATTTCTAGATGTACATCCATTCTTTTATTTTATTCTCCGGGTATTTATACTGCATGAATAAGAAAAATATATAGATGGGAGCACGCCAGTGACCAAAATGAGAGCTGTATCTTAGCCTAAGCATGTATCAAACTGGATTAATGATCTAATTTCTTCTTCAAAAGTATTGAATTCAAATCTGCGTAGGGTTGCATTTTTTGATAAATGTTCGATTCAACGTTCCATCATTATGATTATTGATTGGATGAACTCTTAGCTCTCACATAGCTAAAGGTTTGCAGCCCTGGGCTCCAGGTTATCCCTAATTGTCCAGTGTTTTACTTTTAACTTTTAGATATCACATTTCTGAATTGCTAAATTATTCATTTTCTAAGTCTGTTTTATTTATACTTACAAGTCAGATTCCATGAAATTGTGTAATAATCTTTCTTCTGAATGGTCTCTAATGTAATTTTACTTGCACCAGGACCAGAGATGCCGACTTCCTGAGTTCCTGAAAGGTGCTTGACACACACACACCCTGCTCCACCCCAGGCCCCGCCTCCCCTTCCCCCTTCTCCCAAGCCCCCACCTCTGCCCCTCCCCCACCTCTTCCTGCCCCTGCTCCTCTCTCCCTCATCCCAGCACCTCCTGCACGCCGCTGAACAGCTGATTGTGGTGGGCAAGAGGAGGAGCTGATCTGTGGGGCTGCTGGTGGGTGCTCCATCCCCAGAGCACCCCCGAGTCAGTGCCTATGACCAGGATTGGGTCTACAGTTTTCAGAAGAAGTGGTTTTCAGTAATGCAATAGCCTAGAATGTAGTTGACTAGTTAATCACTTGACAGTATAGCTTAAAGCCCAGATCCTGCAGACATTTACGCATATGATTACCATTATATATGTGAGCAGTCTTACTTGACTTCATTGGAACTGCCCATGTGTAAAGTCCATTTATATTTGTAGGATCAGGGCCTAAAATGGATTTTGTGTTATTTGGTTATGAAACAAAAGAAACTAGTTAGTAAAGCAAATCAACTGTTGGGATAAATATTCTATTACATACTAGACAAAAAAGATGGTGTCCAGTTGTGTACCACTTACCCATGCACATTGTCCTATGAGACCATTCATATGAGAAAGGGATGCAGGACTGGGCCCCACATTGGTGCACATTATGATAAAAATATCTACAAATAGCAGCCTCCAGAGATTTTTCTGGTCCAAGACTCAAGAACAATGACATCCTTTTCTGCAGGTGAAAGTCAGTATTGGTATACCCCTGGGTCTATTGCTGAACAATTAGTTTTTCAGGCTTTTACTTCTGTCTCTTCAGCTTAGCCTCTTATCTTCTCAAATCATACAAAAATTCAAACAGTAGTTAGTTCACTATAGTTGGAATACTCAAAGGGATCGTGAGATGTCCTCCTTATAGACAACTGTGCTTTGCTGATAGGGGAAAGGATAACTTTGGATTTGCATATTTTAGATTGTTTTTCACTTAGTGTAGAAAGTCTACCCAAGCCCCACACACACACAAAAAAAAAACTGAATAAGCTCTTAAAAAAAAAAGAGCAAATACCATTATGTGCTGACTGTTCAAGTTTTAGATGTTTAGGGCACTCATTTTATTGAAGGTGTTGACTGAAAACAGTGGTATATTCGAGTTAAGCCAAAACGTCCGAAAGAGATTAGGGATGTTGGGTGTCCAACATAAATGTTACCAGTAAAAGGGCTTGATTGTCAGAGAGTGCATGGCACCTGCCCTCTGAAAATCAGGCCCCTTTCAGTTGGTTCAGGGTGGGTACCCCCAAAATATCTAGTTTCTCTTGAAAATCTTGGTCCCGAATATAGTTTGAGCCATTTCATGTGTCAGTTCAACCTGAGGATTTACAGTCTTCCATTAATACTAAATTGGTAACGGACCTTTGAAACTAGACTCATTGATAAGATCTAGTATACTCAATAGTATTGTTTTAAACTTAAATGTCAATTTAAATCCAAGGGCCTTAAATCACTTTCTAAGCAATAATTAAACCGCTCAACAGCTCTGTGAGGTAATATTATCTCTAGTTTGCAGATTGAAAAACTGTGGTAGCGAAGGTTGTGAGACAAATTTTAAAAAGAGATTTCCTCAGATTTATCTATTCTTCAAAAACATTTGACAAATGTCGAGGTGCGTGAGGTAATATCTTTTATTGAATCAACTTCTGTCAGTGAGAGAGAGAGAGAGAGAGGCTTTTGAGCTTACGCAGAGCTCTTCTTCAGATCTGAGAAAGGTACTCCGAGTGTCACAGCTAAATACAAGGCAGAACAGATTGTTTAGCACAAATAGTTAACATATTTCTAGGGACCATTCAAGGTGAAGTGTCCTGTTAACACCCCTCCACTCATAGAGGGGGAAAGAAGGGAGGGGTAAGGCAACTGGGAGACATGGGGGGGGTTAGTGGGTCATAGCAGGGCCAGCTCTAGGTTTTTTGCCGCCCCAAGCAAAAAAATTTTGCCCTCTCACCCCCACGCCACCCGCATCCCCTGCTGCCCCAGCCCTGGGCTCACCCCCTCACCTGCACCCCCTGCCGCCCCAGCGCTGGGCTCACCCCACCAGTGCTGACTCTGCCCACTCCCCCCTTGCCTCCAGCCGGTCTGCCGCTGGCAGCGGGGCTAAGCAGCGGGGCTCCCGGGCCATGCCTCAGCCCAGGGTCCCTCCAGCCAGGACTCCCGCCTCCAGGACCGGCCGGGTCCCGGGAGGGCAGAGCCAGGGGACCGCCCCGGCAGGGGGCTGAGGAGCTGGGGCAGGGTAGCCCCAGAGGGAGCGGAGCCCCGGAGAGCGGGACGTGGGCCCCGCACGGCAGCGCCCCACCCTCTATGGCCCCGCTGCTGCTTCTGGCCGACCTGCCACAGTCCCTGGCCAGCTCGGTCCGCTTTGCCCAGCCCCAGCTGCGGCGCTGGAGGGGCGGCCGCCCTGCGGCATCTGCAGGCAACTCCGTGTGCCCCGAGGGGCAGCCCCCAACCCGAGTGTCCCCCGCTAGGAGCCTGCACAGCCCAGCCACAAGGTGCGGGCACTGCTCCCCAACGCGAACCGCAGCAGCCCCAGGGCGACGTGCTGCTGCTGCCAGGGCCAGCTCTAGGCTTTTGCCACCCGAAGCAAAAAAAAAAAAAAAAAAAAAAAAAAA
>NW_020664482.1:13713901-13847756 GCF_002925995.2 Terrapene triunguis
AAAAAAAAAAAAAAAAAAAAAAAAAAAAAAAAAAAAAAAAAAAAAGGCCAGAATGCCGCCCTTGAAAATGTGCTGCCCCAAGCTTGGTTTGCTGGTGCCTAGAGCCAGCCCTGGGTCATAGATTGTTATAAGTCATAAATCCCGTGTCTCTATTCAGCCCATGATTTTTAGTGTCTAGCAAAGTTATGAATTCAAGCTCCTAGGATCGTCATTTGAAAGTGTTGTGCAGATTTCCTTTGAGGATGAGGTCTGTTAGGTCAGAGTGATCGCTTTTGTGAGAAGTGTTCACCCACAGGTGATGTGGTTTTTTTGTCTTTTATCACTTTCCTTTGTGAGTTCATTCGAGAGCATAGTGATTGTCTGGTTTCACCCACACTGGGGCATTTAGTGCACTGGATGAGGTATGCCACATGTTGACAAAGGTCGTCATTTTGAGTTTTTACTAAGTCTGAATTCATCATGAATAATTCCCAGTGAGCGTTCACTTAGGCCCAGATTTTAAACTATATTTAGGCGTTAAAATGAGATTTAGGCTCCTAAATCAGTTAGGCGTCGTGACGCTGAGCGCAGCAATGCCTAAATAGCTTTAAAAATCTGGGCCTTATTGCTCAGTTGTTATTGGTCTGTTAAGTCACATTGTACTGTTTCTGATCTCTAATTGGATGAGTGTTGAAGTGCCTTTGGTGCAAATGCTTCCTAGAGCAAATTTAAAGTTCAGTTTTGGTGAATATACTCACATGTAGTCTTGATCTTTTTTGCCCCCTGGAAACATTCAGACCATTCATGCTTTATCATTTATCCACATAGATTCTGAAGTATTACTTACACTGAATAGTATCTGACCCCACAAGCGGTTTCACTGAGATCAAGAAAATCTGGCTCAGGTTCTCTGTTTACTAATATGTACTAATAAACAATAAAACATGGGCCAAAGGCCACTCATAGGCATTCTTCTGCCTTAAGAAACCATCCCACAGTCTCCCTAAAATAGGCCCCATGCCTGTAATTATAAATCTCTATCTAAAGTTAAACATGTATGTTATTCTGGCATTATATTGGGTACAGTTTTTTTCCATCTCTATATGAAGGTTCCTTTTGAGCCATCCCTTTCAATATATTTCTTTGTACACTCCTCTTGAGCCACCTCCACCATCTCTTTAGACATTTAGCCCATTTGCCATCTATCGTCCCTCTTTCAAATAAAAATTGCCAAACCTAGTCTAATATATTCTTCATTTCACCGGATTTTGTCATTTACAAATGTAATTTACTCCTCATATTGCCGTCCAATCACTGTTTCTCACATTATTGTTAATATTTAGCCATAGATGTGGTCCTGTATCTGTGGAACCCAGTAAATCTTCTAGTTGCCTTTCACCCATACTTGTATTAAAACTGATCCTCTGTAAAATTCATGAACTCCCCATTCTTCTTGTTCCTTGATGCCAAAATATTCCAATATTATTTCACAGGTAGATATAAAACGATTTTATTGTCATGAAAAAATGCATCTGGTTCTGGAAAATAGCAGCAGGCTTTAGAGTTTGACTGTTTATTTAGAAACAAGTCTTCAGGTTCAGAAATATGGTTTTCTTATTCCCAAGATAAGTCGTATTTCAGACTAGAGTGGCTCAGTGTTCATTTAGAAGCAAATCCCCGAAGGGAAAATAAGACGGAAGAAAATCATTCAGGATCAAAATGGTGAAACATTACAAAAGACTTGTTTATTTCAGAGAATATATGCTTTTATCAAAAGGAGACTATCTCCAAACAAAATCATAAAGGTTAGGCTCCAAGGCAATCTCAGTATTGAGTGGATGCCTCTTGCAAACAAAACATAAGTAATACTGTAGGAAGGACTATAATGCACAAAAATTTTAAATAATGGTCAAATTGGTAAAAAGCCTTCAAGTAAAGTGACCCTCAGAACACAAAGGGGAATCTGACTGACTTCTCTGCAATGGAAGTATATAACCTGATTTGATTTTTGAGTCTGAAATTTTAAGATTAAGAAGATCTAAAGTTTTTCAATATTGCCATTGCTGTATTACTTTGTAGAAGCATTCAGTCCTCAGTAAGGTGTACTGTGATCACTGCAAGAAGGCTCCCAGGTTTTTGGTGTTTTAAGAATAAATATAAAAAATTCATCATTTATATTACAGAGTTTAAAAAAGTCACCAAAAATTATCAGGAAAAATATCCAAGTGCAAAGTTAATCCAGATCCAACCTTGCAAATCATGTATGCTTTAGGTATATATAACCTATACCATAATTACTGTACTGGCCTGTCCGTATTTTCCATGCAGTTTTAAAAAATGTAATAATTGCCCCATAAATACACCGGCATGTTTGCGGGAGACACCAAAGGGCTGGGTATCCTTAGACTCTATTTTCTCCATGTGTCCCATTGGTCTCTTCCTCAACCTGGTGAGTATTTTCCACTGCTGTCACAGAGCTGAGGTGTGCTGCTGAGGTTCTGAGGGATTTGTGCCACAGAGGAGTCATGGACCAGGATATCATATTCTGTGGGGACCTTGATTTGCCTGCGTAAGGGATTCAGGGTGAGGCCTTGAGGGGTGTCTAGTATATGCAGACTCTTGTTACAAGTCACTCCGTGACTGACCCATTTAATATCCATGACCATAATGATCTAGAAACTTGGTCACCAAAAGTTTATCAGTCATCCTTCCACACAGATTTGACCAGTTCAAATGCCCATAAATGCATTTTAGGGGGGAAGAATTTACAAGTATAGTATTGGTGTCTTCTTTGAGATGATCATGCTGGATATGAAGCCTCCACTGGGGAGAAAAGGGGGTCTCCTGAGGTCAGCAACCCTCTCCATTGGATTTTAGCCAACAAAATTGTGGAAGGTGAGCGAGTGTGCTCATGTGCCAATGTCAACAGCCATTTCTGCCCAAAGGGAATGCTACTAACAGGTATTACACTAATAATGAGCCACAGACACAGTGTCTGAACTGTAGAGAAGCAAATGTCCTTTTCAGATCGGGCTAATCCTCTGCACATATAAAACATTTCACACATTCCTATGGGTGGAATTACTATCTTGTAAATGCTAATGCCTTCTGAAAGCCATCATCTAGCTCTCATAAGATTTCCCAGATTCAGAATGACAAGAATTTAACAATCAGAATGTTATTCCTACAGCAGAGTGATTTAAGGTAGTGTCACCATGGAGCTGAACAAATTTCGAAATAGAATGATTCAGAAAACCAGTAGAATTGCAATTCAGTGCTAATATGATTATTAAGCACGTTTAATGTATATAGCATCATAATGTGCATGGTGCTGTACAGTTAAAGATCCATTTCCAACACAAATCACATTTTCCACTCCAAAGAGACTACAACCTGATGTCACCATTAAGATTTTATTATTCTGTATTAGCATCATTTAACGATTTTGTACTAATAATTTATAATCATTAGCCATAAGTGCACACATGCGCGCACATATTTATGCATCTGCTTTTGATATTTTGCATATTTTACCATACTACATACACTGCATAAGTGTACACAAATAGATCTATTCATATATAGTATAGATCTGTATATAGTAATTAAGTGTACAATAGGCCAAAATATGGAGTCAATGGAATTACCCTGAATTAACTGGAAGGAAATTAGAATTGATAGCTCATTCCCTGAGTGATAGACATATCTACCTAGTTTGAACCTTAATTAATAGGTGTCTGTAAAAAACATCTTCTTCATTTTGTTGCACAAATAGCCATTTTTTGCTGCTTTTTCAATGACAAGAAGTCTTGTGTTCCTGTTTGGTTACTCTTACCAAGGATGGCCAAATAATCTTTGTGCCCCTTTCATTATTTAAACAGTGTTCACATTATATAAAACACTTCTACTAATTGTTACCCTTGTTGGAATCTCAGTAGAAAGGCAAAAGGTCAAATGGGCCCCTTTGCTACTGAGGTATCCTTTCACTGTTTGATGTGGTCAGACCTAATGTATATTAGTAGGGCAGAGTGTGAGAACTTGATGCTTCTCAGCTGTACCTGTTCTAAAGGTAGACAGAAGACGTGAGTGCCAAGCTGGCACCTTTCACAAACAAAACTCACACAAAATGCTTTTAAGATATATATGACACAATAGAAAACACACATACAGCATGTTAATTGGTTGGAGCTTGCTTAAAAGCCTGTCTCTTCAATTTTATTTGTACCAACCCGTTTGACCATCTAACCATCTCTAACTGCTCTGGGAACCTTTTCCACATCACATGTACCACCTCGAAACAGAGCCTGGGTTTTAAATCTCTTCCTCAGTATCACCACTTCTCTTTTCTTAGCCTTTAAAAATCAGTGCTGCATGAAAAGCTGCTTTGTTACAGTCCAAACATTTAGTGTAGTTCTTTCTTCTTCCCAAAATAAAGGATAAATCCTTTCATCTTTTCAGGCATTACCTTAATTTCTGCATCTGTCTCTCAAATAGAGTTTAATGCTTGCAACTCCATTTCCAACCAAGTCTCTCCTTAATTAGTTTCCTAGGCAACCATTATCAAGACAACTTTGTTGAACCACCTGCAGGGAGAGGAAGGAAACATAATATCAAAAATCATAGAAATGTAGGACTGGAAGGGACCTCAAGAGATCATCCAGTCAGCCCCCTGTGCTGAGGCAGGATCAAGTACACCTAGACCATCCCTGACAGGTGTTTGTCTAAGCCTGGTTTTAAAAATCTCCAGTGATGGGGATCCCTCAACATCCCTTGGATGCTTCTTCCTGGGCTTAACTGTCCTTATAGTTCAAAAGTTTTTCCTAATATCTAACCTATGTTAACTCTCCTTGCTGTAGATTAAACTGGCTACTTTTTATTCTGCCTTCAGTGGACATGGAGAACGATCAATCACCATCCCTTTTATAATAGCCCTTAATGTATTTGTATACTGTTATCAGGTCCCTCCTCAGTCTTCTATTCTCAAGACTAAGAATGTTCACTTTTTCTTAACCTTTCCTCTGGACTCTCTCCAATTTGTCCACAGCTCTCTTAAAGTTTCGCTCCCAGAACTGGACACAGTCCTCCAGCTGAGTGCCGAGTAGAATGGGACAATTACATAATTATCTTACATAAGACACGCTTGTTCATACACCCCAGAATGACATTAGCCATATTAGAATAGGAATAGTATAATACTCTTGTGCAAACGGACAATACATATAACCAGTGACCGCATAATAGTGCTGGTATGCTTGTGAACTCATTTATGAGTGGGGGGAGACCCTAACTCAATAGGCGCAAAGCTGCACAAGAACTTACATCTCTCCTCAGTGCTGACCAAGCCAGGACTAATTGCATTACTGCTGTGCAAAGTGTCAGAGAGGGTGGGAACTGGCACCTGCAGTGCTGTTCAAAGTCCTACCTACATCCTGATATTCCTGTGTGAGTTCCCTGGAACATTATAACAGCACAGTGTAAATCATAAGGCCTTCAGGGAGGTCTTTCAGTTGACTTCAAAGGGCTTTGGATCAGGCCCCGAAGTAGTTAAGTACTATCCCATTGCAAAGCAATCATCCTTTGTCTATCTACATTTATCTCCTTTCAGCGTGAGTCTCTTCTCACTGGCCGCAGTTTTACACCAGTGGAATCCATTAGCTTCATTGGCGTGGCTCCTTGTTTATACTGGTTTAACCCTTTATGTCCTCACCTAAATGTTCCTCCATTCATGCAAGTTCTATGAACGAGACCATGTGACTAGTCGATTGCTCAGCAACCAGCTTGCTTAACAAATTTTGAGAATGAAAATGGTACAACAATTTAAAAGGAAACGATATACTACCTGAGGAAAAATAGGCCCATACTGTTACATGCATGACCCACTTTGTCAGGGTTTGTAAGCATGTTTAAATATTTGCTGTTGGAATCTGGTTCTGCCAAAATATAATAACGAACAAAAATATTAACAATATACAATACACGATCCCTTAAAAATACCCAGCATTCCTTATCTCCTGGGAAATCGCAAGTAAAGTTAAAGTTGTTAAAGAAAAACATGGCTGTAACTGTTACTACCTCATACCAGTAAAAATGGCTACACTGCAGTATAGTCTAACAAAAATGAATTAAATCTTCATAATTTCTCCTGGTTCAGGTTTTATGCACCGTTATACAGAGAACTCAGATACTGCTCAGAGCTCTGTTTATAGTGAAGCACAATGAACCTCTCAACTGTTTCAATGCATTGAAATGAGCAAATTGCATTTAATTCCAGTTATTGTTAATCTCTATAGTGAAGTTCTATGAAAAAACCCTGGCTTTCCTCTCAGAGGTTGCAATGTATTTTTTTTTTTTTAATTTCATAAGATCTAAAAAAAAGTAAATGTTAAAAGGAAGAAAAGATGGCTGTGGCTCAGTATTTTTCAGTCTGCTTGAAGGCAATTCTCTGCAGTACGAACTCCTTTTAAAAAGATTCTTATGTGAGCATTGGGACTAAATTACTGCGACACTTCTGGGTTATATCCAAATAATAGTCTGGAGTAAGGCTGACATGGTTTCTGAATGCAGTAATGCTTTATATAAGCAGAGTTCTGTGTTTTCAAGGACTCCAGTTCAAATCTTAGAGCTACTGCTATGATTACAGTGATTGCTGTGAAATACTGATGGGATGCAAAAGTATTTTAGAGTTAATCTCCCAACAATAGGAAGATAGCATGCAATGAAAAGGGGAAATAAATTAGATGTACATCTCTTTGGTATTTTATATCTCTCCTGAAAAGATTTTGTGTGTATGTGCATGCACTAGGGACATTTCCCTGTACAGACAATTGACTTTAAACATATGACTTAAACATTTTGGATAAACTTCTCATCAAACGTACAGCAATATAAAACAGCTGGAATCTTATTTTAAAGTTAAGTTGGAGTTATTTTAAATCTATTAGAATTCTGCAGATTAGGCTTTAAAGGGTCTGAATAGTACCAAAACCAACTGAAGATTGTCTTCCTCCTTGAAGTAGTCCACGTTTGAGAATGATTTCTGTTAATGATCATATTTAATTAAGTGATTTGTGCCATCCTTTAAATAGAAAACTGAAATTTTAGTGAAGTTACACCAGTGTCGGAGTGAGGCAAGTGGGGGGAGAATTAGGTCCCTTAAGCTTTGAATATATTGCAACATATGGGAACTGGGCTTAAAGTAGCCAAGACTGCAGCGCTCACTGTTACCAAGAATGGGCAGTGGTCCTTCTCTTTGGGCCGTGCATGACAATGTCTTTGTGTAGCACAATAGCCATGGTTAGGACAATCCACTTCCTCTTTAGCAGAATGTTGCCTTGTGTGGGGTTAAAGAGAAGTACCTGCACTGTGGCTCTGTTTTCAGAGATTCTCTGGGGTTTGCAATGCATATTACCATCTCACCATACTTTTTGATTCATCAGTTCCACAAAGTATCAAAACTTCAGGGGGAGACTGGAAAGTAGTGGCATGATTTAGTTCCATGAGACTTCTCCTGCACAAAGTCTAATAGGGCTAAATTCCACCCTCTGTTCTACAGATATAAAGGTAAACTTCTAAATTGTCCATATCTAAGTCTTTCAATCTCTCTTTGTAGGCCATGCCCTATAACTCTCAAGCCAGATTCTGCCCTTCTCCATATCAAAGCACCTCACAAACTTTAATGTATTCATACTCCCAACACCCTGTGAAGTACGATAGTACTATTATCCCCATTTTACAGATGGGGAACTGAGGCACAGAGAAACTAAGTGACTTGCCCAGGGTCACATAGGAAGCCTGTGGCTGAGCAGGGAATTCAGTCCTCCGAGTCTCAGGCTAGCACCCTTAACCAGTGGACCATCCACTCGTCTCTAGGCCAATAAAGGTTGTAACCATGAAAAAAAAATGGTAGCTGAGCAGGAGAGCTAGTGAGCAAGGGAGGCAGCGTCAAAGAACAAATGTCCTCTGCAAAGCTGTAGTGTTCTGTCAGCCTTCAAAATGAAGAATAAAACAGTAATGGCGAACAAGCTAAATAACGTAGGGCTGTTTGAAATTTCCCCCCGACATTATTCTGGGCTGTGCTTTTCTGTAGGCTCGAGCCCTGCATGAAATTTTAAGTTTGACTTTTGAGACTGCGAGGTTACAGAGGACTGAGATCACATGAGAATCTCTGGGAAAATTTTAAAAGGGAGTGGATTTTCAATCTATTAGAATTCTCCAAAGAAGGATCTAATCAGCATAAGAAGCACCTAGGAAATTAAAGCGTGTCCTCTTCCTGAAATAGTCCATGTTTGAGAATAACTGCTGCAAATGAGCGTGTTTAATTAAGGGATTTACACCCTAGCCGAAGTGGAAAATTCAATGTAAGCATAACTGTGGAGTTGCCAGAGCACCTCCATAATACAATTGGCATTTTATTGAATTCATTATTCGCTCTTGTAAAGTTAAAGAGGAATTCGCCATTTTAAAAAAAAGACAGTAAAACACACATACAGTAGCTACAGTACACTTGCTTTTGTCTTTAGTGAACCCCCCCTCCCCCGTGGGAGTAAGGTTCTACTCTTGGGAATCCCTTTGCAGGATATGGGACGAAGATGTCTCCCCAACAAGTACTATGTGCCTACCCTTTTGTTTATCCTTTCTATTTCCTAGTAAGGCGTTGTCATACATTGTAACAAACTTCTGCTTCTGATCTTGGTTTGAGTGGAATGGCTTTGAATGGTGAAGAGTAGTTGCTGTTTTTGATTGATTTTGGCATCAAGGTGTTTGTTCAGAAGGACATGGCCTGTGTAGATAGATGCAGTGCTGAGAGGTACAACTCTGTTATTTTCTGTTCTCATCTGTCTAGACAAAAAAAGGTCTTGATTTAAAGGAGAGGTGGTTTAATGAATTTTGTTTGGCTTGAAGAGTAAATTATTGTGATTATGAATGTCAGTTACTATGGATTGTAAATCTTTTCATCTCAGTGTCCTCAAGGTCCCTGAGGCTTTGGAGGTAGCATGTGTCCTTTAACAATATGAATACAGTCAGTTTGGATAAACAGGTTATACTGTTAACTCCCAAAAAGAAGGAAGTGGAACATAAACAGGTTTGGGGAGACTGTTTTAGAGCACAATAAATAAATAAATTCCTTACACACATCAAATTGTAAGAAAATGGGGAAGAATATTGTGCCCTCAAAACCTATGTGTTGGATGGTGATTTTTTTTTCTAAAAAGCATCAAGTATAAATACATATCCAGATAGTAAATGCACCTTCCATTGCATGGCCTTCAATCAGGAAACACTGATTTGTTTACAGAGAGGGGAACTATTAGAAGGAAAGAATGGGGGGGGGGGGAGCAATAGTGCTTTCATATGTTCCTAGTGCTGACCTAAGAAGACCATAATGCATAGCCATCACCTAACTGGGAGATGAAAATTTTTTATTCATGCCACAAAAGTGTGTCTTTTATAGGCAAATGCTAAAATTTCCAATTCAGTAAGGGACCAATTCTGCCCCTCTGATGTGAACAAGGTGTGTGTATATATAGATAGATAATAACTACATTGGAACAAGTTATATCCTCTAGAGGCTCCAGGCTTAATACATGAGCCATCCTTCAGGAGGAGGGGCTTACCAGATCCCTATGACTTCTATCTGTGATGTTACATCCCGCTAAAGGAGAAAGGGTTTGACACCCACAACGACAGCTCTTCATATAATACCTGATTAAAAAGGCAGGCTTCCAATTTTGAGGTGGAATAACAAGTGCATATGAGGCAGCAGAAGTGAGCAGGCAAAATCCATAGACACATGAGGACATGGATGAATGAGTGCATGGATTTTTATGCTACTTTCCACTACCTCGTATATTGTATGAAAATACAAAATCTGGCAATCAGGGACAGGGCAGAGCGTACATTTGTGACACTCCGTAGAGGACACTAAATCAATGAAACAGCGGATGGATTATACTCATCCAGATATGCAGTTATTTTTCATCTGTGTCAAACTATATGTTTGGAATCATCATTTAAATATTTGAATACAGTCTTCATTGAATATTTAACCCAAGTATAATGGAGTACTACTCACTAATACAAACTGAAAATATTGTTTACCTTATTTAACAGTATCAGAATCCCTGGAGGCTAGATTCTGCTTCCCATTAACACTGGTGTAGGGTAATAAATTGCCAGCAGTGTTGGGATCACTATCTGACTCCCGGTATGAGAGGACAGAACACATGATGGAAGCTGCTTCTGTGGAATGTGGAGGGGGGTTCAATTTAGTGAAATCAAAG
This sequence comes from Terrapene triunguis, assembly GCF_002925995.2. Taxonomy (NCBI): domain Eukaryota; kingdom Metazoa; phylum Chordata; order Testudines; family Emydidae; genus Terrapene; species Terrapene triunguis. Next base: position 13,724,161 of record NW_020664482.1, read on the forward strand.
GCATGTCACATATCACATTTCAGTTGTGACATGTCATTGCTAGTTGTGGCATGCCTTTCATTGCCACAAAATGCTGCAACCCTGTACTGCTCTCTTTTGGAAATTAATCTCGTGGTGACAGTGAACATGGAGTGACAGAAAGACCAACACAGGCCTTATATGATATTGGCAAAAATTGATATTATGGGGATATTTGGTCAGGGATAATTCAGCATGGAATAAGTATTCAGAGCACTTGATGGGAGCTTGATCTTGCCACCAAAACATATTTGTGCTTCAGATAATGTTGGGGGAATGGGTACTGCAATTTCAAGTCATGAAATTACTCTGGTGAGGTAACGAAGTGGCTCCTCCTGCATTTGATAGAAGCAAGCACTGATTCCTGGTTTGATAGTTAAATCATTTTCACCTCAAGGGAAGAAGTTTCCCATTTTACAAGGGCTTTTCATCTTCTGCACTCTTCCCGCTTGTCGTACTACGAGCTGGATGTTGAGAAGTGACCTATGCAAAATAAATTGAATAATATATGAAATAAAGATTATACCTTGGATGCAGGGCCGGCTCCAGGGTTTTGGCCACCCCAAGCAGCCAAAACAAAAAAACAAAAACAAACAAACAAAAAAAGCCGCGATCGCAATCTGCAGCGGCAATTTGGCGGGAGGTCCTTCACTCCCAGGCGGAGTGAGGGACCGTCCGCCGAATTGCCGCCGAATACCTAGACGTGCCGCCCCTCTCTGGAGCGGCCGCCCCAAGCACCTGCTTGAGAAGCTGGTGCCTGGAGCCGGCCCTGCTTGGATGTCACATACGATTCCCCTAGATTATTTGCCCTTTGTATGTATGATAATGATGTAGAAGATTAATAGATCTTTCTTAAGATTAGACTGTCCGCTGCAGGAGATGAAACACAGACAGCTCTTGCAAAGCATCAGCAGCAGGCATATAAAAATATGTATAAAAATAGGGTGGCATAAGTGGCCATTTTTCAGCTTGAGAAGGGCTTTTTCAGTTGCCCCTTTTCTTCAGCCTTAGACACTCCACTAGATAAGGCACACTGCAGATGACCTCAAGACAAGCCGAACATTTGATCTTACATACTTGGACTTGGTTTAGAGGACCTCGATTGCAGCTTGTATTGAAGAAATATACCAAATCATTATCTCAATAGTCCCTGAGGCCCTGTTTTCTCTGATAAAAGGTCCTGAAGCCCAGAGAGGAATAATTCCATGCCCTAGACCAGGGGTCGGCAACGTTTGGCACGCGGCTCGCCAGGGTAAGCACCCTGGCGGGGCGGGCCAGTTTATTTACCTGCTGACGCGGCAGGTTCGGCCGATCGCGGCCCCCACTGACCGTGGCTTCCCGCCACCCCCATTGGCCCGGGACGGCGAACCACGGCCAGTGGGGGCCGCGATCGGCTGAACCTGCTGCATCAGCAGGTAAATAAACTGGCCCGGCCCGCCAGGGTGCTTACCCTGGCGAGCCACACGTTGCCGACCCCTGCTGGTGTTGCCTCACAAGCCACAACTCCTCAACCAGTCAATCCAATACCAGGTAGAATCAACTTCATATATGGGGCACTGTTGCCAGATAGATATACCCCATCACCAGGGATCAGGTCGCATGGGACAAATAAGGGGTTATGACTCAAGTGGCTAGAGTAGATATGGCTGTCCTAGCAGGGCAGTGGGGCCTAGCGGTCAGAGTGCTTGAGTAGCACCCACATCCTGTGGTGGCTGTGGGACAGGATAGGGTGACCCAGGCCCACCCTTCTCCACCAGGTCCTGACCCATGGCCCTGTGAAACCTGTAATCAGTGATTCAGTTGGGTTTCCTATTTTAACAGTCACGTTCCTGGTCACTTCCTATCCTTAATAGAATCATAGAATATCAGGGTTGGAAGGGACCTCAGGAGGTCATTTAGTCCAACCCCCTGCTCAAAGCAGGACCAATCCACAGACAGATTTTTGCCCTAGATCCCTAAATGGCCCCCTTAAGGATTGAACTCACAACCCTGGGTTTAGCAGGCCAATGCTCAAACCACTGAGCTATCCGTCCCCGTCCCCCTTGGTTCCTGCTCTGTCAGTTCTCCTCGGGGTGTCGGCCTTTCAGCTCACTCCTTATCCTCTGGCATCAGCAGGGATTCTGTTGTCGAACTCACTGGCTTGGCCTCCATGGTCCGCAGCTCCAGCTAGTCCCTGGCAGGAGCCTGCAGCTCACATCTGCCCTCCCCCTCCTCCAGCCCAAACTGAGCTGGGCCACTCCCTTTTATATCTGTCTCCAGGTTGAGCATGCCCAGTAGGGTGAGGGGGCATGGCTTCTTTGGCCCACAGTGTGAGGTTAATCCCAGCTGGGTCAGTGTGAGGTAGATACACCCCATCACAGACATACTGTACCTATAGTCATCTTCACACCCAAAATCCTTCCAGCACAAGCAATACAAACCAGCATGCACCCAAACCAAGATCTGAGCTTTAAGAAAGGTGACTAAGACAACCAACATCTCTAAGAAAAGACTCAGTCTTAACAAGCTGAGATGTCATAAACACAATCTCACTTATGTCCAGAGTGTCTCTAAGTCTTGCCAGACTCAGTAGCTACAGGAATCTCCCTAACATCTCAAGGATCCCCTGACGCTCGCTCGATGCATGGGGCTCTCCAGGCCTTGTACTCCCCGGCGCGTACTTCAGGAGGTGAGGGCCACTTTGCCGCCTGCTGCTCGGGTTTACCTCGACCAGGTCCTGCGCGAGGGCACTCCCCGCCCACCCTCCACTCCTGGTCCTCCGGACCTCTTTATCGGGCCCCTGCCCCGTGGACCCAACCGGCCTCCACGCCCCTTCTCCGTGAGCCGGCTACACAACTTGCAGCCGGTTCGTTTCCTGACCGCGCCAAGGAAACATCTATACACGCTCGTGCTCCACACTCTCCACTTCCTCACCCTCGTGTCCCGCCCTGATACAAAGTGGCGGGACCTCCTGCCACCTGTCGAGGGTGAGAAGCCCCGGTGGGCCAGTCTCTATTCCACCTTGGTCCCGAGGCCCACCGGGGATGTTAGTTGGCGGCTCCTTCATGGAGCCGTGAGCACGGGCGTGTACTTGGCGCGGTTTACCCCTGTCCCTGATACCTGTCCTTTCTGCGGCATGAGGGAGACCCTGGCTCACGTTTACTTAGAGTGTGCCAGGTTGCAGCCCCTACACCGGCTCCTCACCGACATTTTGTTGCGTTTTTGGTTACACTTTTCCCCTCACCTTTTCATTTATGCACTCCCTATCCGTGGCCCCACAAAGTCGCGGGACCTCCTGGTCAACTTCCTCTTGACCCTGGCTAAACAGGCCATCTATAAAACCAGGGAGAGGAGGTTGGCCGATGGAGGTTCCTGTGACTGTGGGGCCTGTTTCCGATCCTCTGTCCGTTCACGTATCCGGGCAGAGTTCCTCTGGGCGGCGTCCACTGGCTCCCTTGACACCTTTGAGGAGCAGTGGGCGCTGTCCGGGGTTCTCTGCTCGGTGTCCCCGTCAGGTTCCCTTCTTTTGACCCTTTAATCGCACTCCTGTCCCTGTTTTTACATTAGTTGTCCCCCGTAATAAAAAAGAAAAAAAAAAAATCTCAAGCTGTTTTCAGCCCTCTTGAAGAATGACGTGGTCCCCTCCCTTTAGCCTGCCTATAAATATTAATATCCCACCAGATGATCACTGTCGAAAGCTCCAAAGTAAGGGGGGAAAAACCCTAGTCAATCAGCCCTGATGGAGAAAATTCTCCTGGATCACAAATATGTCAATCAGATTCCAGCCTGAGTATATGAATGAGGCTCAGTCCATTTGGGGCCCAAACGATTGTTTCTGTACCATAGCCAGACCTGAGGAGACAAGAGTAGGGTTGGGTGCCCCGTAGCTTATTTGGTTTGTTGACCTGCTGTATGTGGAGTCAGATGTAAAATCAGCTGTACTGTTCAAACAGAACTGCCAGACTTCGAGATCTCTGCTGAGTGCATTTAATATGACATCTGATATGGCTGAGAGTCCCTGCCACCTCAAGGTTGGCCGCTTGCCATCCTGTGGAAAATTTGGCCCATATTGTTTGTTTGTTTTGCTGTTGAAAAACATCAGACCATGTCATTCACATTTGCATAGTGCTGTGGAAACGAAAAGTGCCATACACGTGCTTCTAGTTATTACATCAGTTACTGGTGCAGTGCTACCATTAAATATTTCCAAAGCAGGGGATGGGGGATTGCTACTGCCGCAACTTAGGTACCAGTGCCCCAATCCTCAAAGACTTAGGCATGTGCTTAAGTCAGTGGGAATACTCACATGTTTTAAGTTAAACATGTGTGTAAATCTTTGCAGGATTGGGGCCTAAATGCATAACTTCATGTTAAGTATTATCTCAATATTAAGCCCTTTCAAAATGAAAACTGTTTGACACCAAGACTCCTATTTACAACATTTTAAAATCTGGGTATCCTCCCCCTTTTTTAACATCAGAGTAACAGTACAAGAGTTAAAATGGCCTCATCATTCCCTGGTATAGTAGAAATGGAAAGATACATTACAGTAAGTCACATCTTTTGCTGTCATTCCATTTAAGTGGCATACTTCTGTGAGATGTCACTTATGAAAACCACAGGAAAAATCTGTAGGCCGCCTTTTCTAGCAACACTGCCAGTCATCTCCCGTGTTTTATCTGATGGAAAGATACAACAGTCTCATAAATATCTGGATCATGACCTTTAGCTCAGTCAGTCTAACAAAAAAGCAACAGATTTCTACACTCATATGGCCTGAATTTAGTTTTCAACTTTTTCAAAGCAAAGATAGATAAATAATGTTGTTAAACATGATGAACTGACTAGATTGAGAGGGATTCAAGTAACTAGAATGGAAGACGAAACCCAAAACAAGTATTAATCGGACTTTGTACTTTGCCTTTCACCACTGTCTGGGCCACCGCATGTTTTCATCTAGGTAATAACATAATTGTATCCTCTTAATTGACACAGCTGAGTGGGTGTGTTGGGATTCACCAAGCCTATGAGAACTGTAATAATTCTAGAAGATTTTCCAGAATTGATGTATTTTCTTTAGTGAATACAACATCTGCAATGGAAGCTTCCTTTCATTGCTCCACCTTCTTGCCTCATCCATAACATGGCTGGACCACCTCTAGGAGAGAAAGGAGGGCTCATGCCTATGTAGTCCTTTGCCTTATCGCTGAAAGAGAGGTGCTGATTAAATATATTTTACTGTATAATTGGAAAGGATTTTGCCCATTGCTATAATTCCCTCCAGCTCAACAGCAAAAAAAATTCTGTCCTCCTCCTGTGCGGCATTCGCCTTCTGAAATAAAAACAAAACAATGATATTTAGCTTTTAAAAAATACTTAAAATAAGTATTGATTGGTCCCCCTCACCTATGCCGCTCCTGCCTGCCTCTCCATATTTTCCTCTTCTTTCTCCATTCCCTCCAAGCCACTTCTGCTTCCCACTCTGGGTTCCGGGTTTCCCCCGTCCCCTCTTTCCTTAGCTCTGCCCCACTGTTTATGTTCACCTCCTCCCTCTACTTCCTCACTACTCTGGTTTCTCACCAGGTCCATACCACATCAGCAATTTCTCTTCTGTTCCGTCTCCTCTACCATGGTTTAAGGACACACTCCTCACCACCACCCCTTCCCTACTTGACAATTTATTGGTCTCCGAGTCATTGATTTTCTCCTCCCACCAGCTCCAACTCTGAAACCTCAGGAAGAAAATGAATAGGTTAATAGTGACCTATTGTCTGGACCAAATCAGAAGTAATTTTAAAACCAGTCAGTAATAACTGAGTCAAAGAGTAAGAGAGTCAGTTTCAGGCTAACACAAAAAATGACATTGCTGCCCCCATCTTCCTGCACTCCCAGACGTGCGTACCGTGATAGTGACAATTTGAGAGAGATGTTCTTTCTGAGAATGATCACTGATCTTCCTCAGAATCCTCCCCATGTTGTTCCAGTTCAACCCATTCCTAAGAGAGGCCTGTAAAGGTCAGCTCTGGGTGTGAACTTCCCTGTAGTATGGGGGTTTCAGCTCCACTATTCCCATTTAGTTCCATATCTCTAAATAATACGGTTGTTGCACAAAATGATTTGTTAGTGCTGAAACACATGAAGCTGCACTGTATATCACATTCCATCTAGACAGGACGTATTGTACTGTCGGAAGAGCGCCACCTACCTGAAAAGGAAGTCAGGGCTTTTTGGTGAGCTTTTTCTTTGGAACTATGCTACTCTCTCAAACCTAGTTGATTTGTGTAGCCATATAATCATAAGAGCATGCTTTTTTCATCATTATTATTAGAGAAATGCCAAGTGGTTTTGTAGCAATTCAACATGGAATAAATACAGCAAATTTAGCTAATCTCTGTATCTTTGAAAATTGCACTGAAAATTTACCGGCCCAGATACAACCACTACTTGCCTCCTTATTACCATGGTGATTGATAATAATTATAAACAAATGGTATTTTATGTACCCATTCGAAAAAAATTATTCACCCCAGGCAAGTGAGAGACTAGCAACTTGCAAGGCTGATGTAATCGCTCAAAAATGGTACATAATCCAAGACTCCATTCAGCATAAACAACATCTGGTCCTGCCCAATAGCTCGAGACATTTACTCTAAAGCCCAGGACATTTTAATTAGGACACTTTTTGATTTTTCTGCTTATTAACTGGTGACATATTTTAAGGGTTAATTAAAAAAAACAAACCTTTGTTGCGACAGTGTGTTAAACCTGACATAGTCTTTCTACCTACAAGATAAAAGTAGGTAGGATCAGAATTTTAATTATTCATGACTTTTTCTAACCAATTTTTCCCCCTCTCATCCTCCTTTGTTCAGTATCAAATTTTCTATGCTTTCCTTTTACTCAAGGTGAAAGCATTATTAAGTCTAGGAAGTGAAACATCCCAAAGACATGTAGTTCAGTGAAATCCTTGTCCTGTAATCCTAACATTCTATTCAGTGCCAGTATTCAATATCCTCCTTCCTATATAAGCTCCACAATATATCAGCAGTTGATGAGATTTATTTGTTATACTCCTGCTTTCCTTCTTCATGAAAAGCTTTATCCATTCTTTTACTCTCTTAGGAGCCACATTGATGTGGGTGATTGGTTCTGCTATGCTTGCTAATCCAGCAACTCTTCATTCAAATTGCTGTAATGTTTGCAGATGGGATATGCTTGTTTAGGGTTAGGCTAGCACATGTGCTGAGTTTTAAAAGCATTATTAATATCTAATTATAATCTGACATGCTTGGGTAATGTTTGAATATAAATATTAGCAGGGTTTCTTCTGGAACCTGCTTTGTAAACTAAGGCTTGAATTAAGCAGTTTGGCCATTTTTTTTTAGGGCAATCGGAATTATTTCTGGCTATTAATGGAGACAGGCTACTGGACTAGATGGACCTCAGGTCTGCTGGCCGGGAGAAAGGGAAGTGCAGTGGGGAAGGAGCTGATGGGAGTTGTAGTGCCCTGCTTTGCAGCTCCATCATACTATGTTTCCTAGTTGCTACATTCCTGTTGACTTCACTGGAAACCCCATGCATGAGTTCAAAGGCAGAATATGGCTTTTAGTGTCATGGTGTTGTCTCTTCAGAAATATGCACATTTCTGGTCAGAAAAACGAAAGCCTCACTTATTACTAAGGATAAAATGTCAAAGAATGTTGCTCTTGATTTACTAGTGTAAAATCCTTTGCCTCTAACCTTTCAAAAGTAAATCACCTCTGTTAATGTAAAATGCAAACATACAGAGAATTTAGTATGCAAATAGCATGTATGCCAAATGCATCTAAGGGGAGCATGCAGATTTCCATAGAAAACAAATGTGAGTATAGACAAGCAGATGTTTTCTACCAATAGAGCGTACATACAGTTCTCAAGAGGACCTGTCTAGCAATTTATTTTCAAATTGTTGGAAGTATGCAAATTCCTCAGAATTAAATGGGAAGTTAAAAGAAATGGCTTCTATTAAGGACAAGGCAGTCCAAAGAGGCAACTGGGAATTTAATAATTCAAGTATTGTAACCAGCCCAGCAGTATATCCAAAGGCATCGACTCAAATGTCAGTTGAGCTTATCAAGGAGATAAGTGGCATTTTTGGAAAGGTGTCTTCTAGAGTGTGGCATCTGGATCCTTTATCTGTCACCCATACAGAAGCCAGAGAGTTGTGATAATGTGGCATGCTGGATATTTCCATTTAGAGGTTGAGTGTACTCTGAAAAGTGTATGTTTAAAAGTGGCACCTTCTTACTCAACAGAGCTGCTCGCTGTGTGTAGTCAGTGTTACAGCTAATTTGTATAGCGACAAATATAAGTGTTGACTACTTTTTACTCCTGTTAGCACAACAAAACTAAAGGAGAGTGAGCTTGATTCTATCCTGTCTCATGCATAATCAGCAGGATGAACTGACTTGTAATTGCAGGATCAAATCCTTCCTGAAGACTATGGGGTTGCACTGCTGATGCTGAGGTTATGTTTTGAAGACAATGGGATTGCACAGATGGAATTGCAAAGTCACAATCTAACCTGCACAATTTTTATTACTGGTGATTCAACATGGGCATAGGTGCTAGAACTAGGGGTGCTGCCACACACCCTGGCTTGAAGGGGTTTCCATTATATACAGGGTTTACAGTTTGGTTCAATGGCTCTCAGTACCCCCACTATAAAAATTGTTCAGCACCTCTGAAGCTGGGGAGTGCTTTGCTTCCTTTCTTGGCATGCGCCGAATGGTATCAGGGCTGGCTTGTGTGTACAGCTAATGATAGAACACATGCTTGCCAGACAGGGGTAGGACCTAGTCACCCTCCTTTTTTCCCCACAGACCACAACCACTCAGCTAATGGTGCATTTCCTGTTGTTTTCTTGTGTACCACGCTGTCTGCCAAACTGCTCCACTTGCACAGAGGGGTGCCTGCATGGGGCTTTTTTATCCGGCTGCATCCTCTTTGTCCCCTGTGCATCACCAGAATTCAGACCTAGACATACAGGGCCAGTTCTCACCTTGTCTGTGCTTGCACAACTGCAGTGGGAGTTGTGGGTTCTCAGCACCTCTGAAAATTGGGCCATCTTTACTTAGGTGCCTAAATATAACGTTGGCACCCAATGTTGAAATGTCAGGAACAGCTTTCCCAAAGACATGTAGCAGGAAGCCCCTTGGTTTGATTTGTGCCCTGCTGTGGTATAATTGTGATAGTGACATTTTGTAGAGTTTAATCAGCACAAAGTCAGCTGATGGATTGTTTCACGTATCCTAATGTACTCCACAAACGAGGAGCAAAGTAAACAGGAGCCAACTAAGTGTGTGGGGGAATAGTGTGTTACCTATTTACTGAGCAGATATAATTAAGCTGATACCAAAGTTTGACAGGGGGGATGCTGTGATAGCCAAGGTGACTTTGCCAGCGTTAGGATTCCGCATTGTACTCTGGGTGTGCTCGGCTCTCATTTGTGATGGTAGGGCTTTGCCCTTGCACGTTCCTCTGGTGAAAGAGAGACGCTTACGCCGCACTGGCAAAACTCAGCTGCTACAGCATCTCAAACCACAGCCTCCCACCACTCTATCCATGAGCTCTTGGGGGCTGTCTTTGGCTGCACAGCTTTTCCTTGCCCCTTTGCCAGTCTTTGCTTTTCTCTTCTGTTTCCCTTCTTGATTGTAACTGATGCTGAGCGCTGCTGATGATGCTGGCAAAACTGCCTTGCCATACCTCTCTCTCACACCTGCGTTCCCCTTTCCCACAAATAAGGTACCCAGCATGTCATTTTATAACCACTGCAGAGGTTCCAGACTACCAGCAGCAGCTTGCTTTTGTCTGAGCACAGAGGTGGGCATAATACAGGCAAGGGAAATATGAACGTGCTCACTGTGTACTCACAAAAATGACTGCACTGAAAAAAACCCACAACCAGGATCTTTGTGTGACTAGTGGTCACTCAAACAGCAGATGGCAAATATTGTTCCTGTCTCTTCTAGCAAGAAATAACACCAAGAAAGCTAATAAAATGAAGCTGGCTGAAATCATGTAGAGAAGAACAGTTCTTTGATAAAATTTTCCTGTGAGAAATTTTTTCTTTTAAGAAGTGAAATAATTCATTCTAAGACTGGAATCCATAAACAACTGCTGGTTAAAAAATGATTTCCTATGTTCAGTTAGCAAGATACTTATCCATTTATGATAGGAATTGTCTGTGCTACTGTTAAGCCTCTGGAGTCCATTGGTCCAATTCTGCTTTCCTTATGTCTGACAGTTCCTATTGGGCATTTTGAACTGGAGTCCTATGTGGCTACATAGGCCACATGATCCTACTGTGGCATCATCTCTTCTTGAGCTCTCAATTATATTCTCTGTAGTAACCTGTTGGTTCTGCAATTCCCATCTACTCTGCACCCCACTCGGTCAGCGAATTCCTACCTCTCCCTAGTTAGCTGCTTGGATGCAGGGGTTAGTTGAAATGAAGGGGAGATTGCTGATAGAGACAGAGCTGGTTGGGGAACTTTCACAGAAGGTCCTCACAAAAGCTTCAGGTAGCCATGAGCTAGGTCCCAGTTGCACGAATTATTAATAAACCAAGTTGTGGGCATAGGGTGACCAGATAGCAAGTGTGAAAAATCAGGACGGGGTGGGAGGTAATAGCGCCTATATAAGACAAAGCCCTGAATATTGGGACTGTCCCTATAAAATCAGGACATCTGGTCACCCTAAGTGGACAGTATATGGGCCCAATTCAGCCTCCAATGAAGACAATGAGATTTTGTCATTAATTTGAATGGAAGTGGGTCCTGTGTTCCTAAAATGTTCATTGTTTTTGTTTTTTTCCTTATGCTCGTTGAGACTCATTCTTTTACATTAAGTGATACATGTTATTTCTTCTACACACAGGTTGTAATCCTTGGTAAACATTCCAGAGGTTATCACTACATGCTAGCTAACCTGGTAAGAACTTTTTCATCAGCAGAAGTATAACTAAGTTTTAGAGGGTAATATATTCTATACAGGTTGTGTCAACTTTAATCAGCTAAGGAGGAAATGCATGAAGGAGTGCCTGGATTTTTAGAAATGACTTCAGTAAATAATAGAACTGGTATGCAATAGTCATTTCTACTCAATTACACAGTCTTTGTTATGTCTAAGAAGCTCGTATCCTTTACTAATTTAAAAATAATAATTCAATTATATGTTCTCCACTAATTTATATCCTCTTAAATAACACACTAGATAATACTAATCTTCTGTATAACAGATTTTAAATTTAATCACTATAAAAAGAATTACATTTTATTTGTACATGATACAAGTGATATAAAGAGCCAACAATTCCACGTAGTAAAGTGGCTAGACTATTTAACCACTCATTGGCTTTATATAGGTAGAACCTCATTGCAGAGTTAGTACGGTACTTTATACATATTCATTGACCAGGCGGAGGACGGTATATTTTTATCCATATTAAAAATACACTTCTCCACAGTCTATAACTGACTTTTCAGATATTTCTTTGATATTTTTGAAAAGCTATCAGCTAGACATGCTGCAGAAAAGGGTTATAAGGTAGTTGATCCTGCAGAAAGAGTCATTTTTAGCTTCTGTGTGAGGAAAATGTTCTTCTAAAGTCATATCACATTTTCTAGTTAGTAATCCTACTTTGTAGAAGAGTCTCTATAATCATTTTTTCTGTGTATGATTAAAGCAGGTTAGATGAATTTTAAAATGCCATTTTCCTTATAAATACTGTGTGGCTTTAAAATGTGTCATTGTGCATTATGGAACTGATCCTATTCACACTGACTACAGTGTACTTTGCATAAACCAAAGAACAGTGGGCTTAAATTGCTATTACTTTGTGCCACGCATAGCCATTTATATTTCCGCAAGGTGACTGCAAACTGCTACCCAATCAACTTGCTTTCTACATCCACTTTGCACAGGAGTAAATGACAATATGAGGCATAGGGCAGTGGAGAATCAGGCCCACAAGGCTTGAAAGTGAAACATTAAGGTGAATATTGTGACAATTAACACTGCACTGTCTGGCGTGAGGATCATGCTGCGCCACAACACAGCAGTGAGACCAACAAGGGGCATCATGCCTCTGAGTCACAGAGATTCCTGGCACTCTTTCATATACTGTTAAGCATTTGCCGCTCTGCTGGCTGGTGCAGAGGAGGTATTGGAGCCAGGGCCCAACGTTTTCCATCTCTTTTGGTGTGGTTTGCACCTCAAGGGTGTTAACTGTGGCTAACTCTTCAGCAGAAGCATCAAGGAGGCTCCTTGCACCCCATTTCCCCTTTACCCCCCATCTTTAACACATGCACAAGATGCATGAACCAGCTGTAGCACCCTGCATGGAACTTGGAGGGAGGAGTACAGGTTGCAGAAGGAAAGAGTTTGGAAGAAGCACTGAGAAGCTATTGGGAATGCACGTGGCTAGAATGCTACCTGCAGATGTAGCATCTCTGTAAATAGTTCTCTTAATAAAGAGCTAGTTTAGTTTTACAACCATGGAGTCCTTTCACATTATTATCCAGCACGCAGTATATGAAATACCAATTATGATCTGACACTACATATTTTAACAAAAGAATTTGAGTAATTCATTAACCCATATGCCAATCACCCTCTTCTACTGAGCTTTATGTGTAATATTGTGTACCCTTTTGGGTATGTTTTGGATCACATGGAAACTTTGCCACCCTGGAACAAGCCAGTGTTCCATCACAAAAGTCTGGAATCCATGTGTTTCCAAATTCCATTTTATTCCAATACTACAATCTACTGTTGCAAGATATTGCCCCCTAGATAGGGTATCTTCTACTAGCAGCAGGGAACTTTCATCAGTTTCTTTTGTGCTAAACTAGCCCAAGATTTAAAAATAGCATCTTACCAGAACGTTTGTTTTTAAAACCGAGCCAAGTTGCAGACACTTCATATGACACTGGTTCTTGTTTTCTGCACATATTCTTCCAGGGTTTTACAGATATTATGCTGGAGAGAGTAATGCATGGAGGCGCCAATGTTACTGGATTCCAGATTGTTAACAATGAAAACCCAATGGTTCAACAGTTTCTACAACGCTGGATTAGACTGGATGAAAGGGAGTTCCCTGAAGCCAAGAACTCTCCATTAAAGGTAAACTTTTATTGACATTGATGGAAGCCTTTTGCATTGTGTTTTAGCAAAAATCTGATTCATTTTTAAATATATATGTATATGATTTTCTCTGCTTAGAATGAGTCCGAACACTCACTGCAAGACAAAAAGAGAGAGAGTTTGTTAGCTGGAAACATGAAATCAACACTTAATGGTGGACTCTGTGAGGCAAAGAGCACCATCCGGCAGTCATTCCACACGTAACACTGCCACTGACTTCAGTTAGAGAGGACTGAAAAACATCCCTTTATTGTATGGAAGTACAGATTTGGGTCCAAACTACGTAGCACCGGGCAATTCCAGCTGCAGAATGATGTAGGATTGGACTCATGATGGGGCCACCATGAGCCCCTCCCAATATTCCCATTAGGGAATGGCGCCCCAGTAACTCCATACAGCCAGTTGCCCTTATAAGGAAATACACTGTTATGCGTGCTAAGGCTTTTGCTATTAGACTTCTACGAACCATTGTCTCTGTATGTTTTTACCGGCTGTGTTGAGGCACATAATATAAACATGAATATGATTGTACATAAATATATTCAGGCTGAGGTGGGTAGGAGCCTGTTTTTACGTCGTCTACACCCTTATCTTCAATTATGTCTCACCCAGCGAGAGAGGTTTCTCTTCAGAAATGAACATTTGCAATGAGCATTTGCCATGTCTTTTTTATTTTCCTTTTGCCTTATGTAAAGGACTATTTAACATCCCATCTTTACTGACGGCTGACTCCTCAGGCAAGCGCACAACTTGTGTGATGCTGTTAACTTGACTCCATTTGTGTTTAAGATTCCTTAGTTGTTGCTATTGCTCTACTGTGGAATCACGTATATGTACAAGTGGTCTTAATAGTTGCCCAGGTACCTTCTACAATAAAATCCTTCTTCATGGTTGTCAAAAGAACCCAATAACACCATTTCTTCCAATTCTTCACTGCGCAGGTAATTTTTGTCTTGGCAAAGTCTCTACAAACAACATTCAGTAAAGAACCATGTGCCATGAACAGGCAGTGCTGTCATAGATCAGAGAGTTCTCACAGATGTAATGCAGGCTACCCACTAAATGCATGGTTATTCAGCACCTAGTCATACCAGCAGTGGTGCAAGTAGAATCCATGTCTTACCTGTATGGGGGGGCACCAGCTAAGGGGGGGGGCACATGACCTCCCCACGTGACCCTCCATGTGATTCCTCCCCACTCCGCCCACAGCCCGGGGCCCCCACGCTCTCCACGTCCCCTCCCCATGAACCATCCCACATTACCTGAGGGGAGGGCTCTGTCCTCCTCCTGCTGCGCTGGAGACTTCGGAACCGCAGCGGGGAAAGGAGCAGAACATGGGGCTGCTGGGCAGCTCCTCCGGCACGGCTCTACCGCCCCCAACCCCGCCCCCTGCCCTTCCACACAGCTGAATCTCCTCCATCTGTAAGCAGCAGCCCCGCCGGAGGACAGGGCTGGGTGGATGGGGCTGGTGGCGGTACAGCCGCCGGAGGAGCTGCCGGCGTGGGGCCACCGGCTCCTCCTGTGTCTTTACTGTACGCAGTACCGGCTATAAATATCTTGCTGGTATGGCGTACCAGACCGTGCCGCTGTACTTGCACTGCTGCATATCAGGCAAATAAATTGATTTTGAGATACAAAGCCAGTCAAAACCAGAGGTAGACTTCCAGCTGAGCACTGCATTGTTAGTGAGCATAAAAGGTGATGAATGCAGGAGATGCAGCTTGGTTATCAGAATCTCTGTTTGTTCTTGTATTGCACGCCTCTGGATAAGGGGGTCTGTCTTCAGTTTAACAACTTGTCTCCATAGCTAGATGAGGTGATATTGCACCCTGTTGAATAAGGTCTAGTAGAGCATGAGGGGTAGTAAAAAGCATTATAGTTCCTCTGGTATATTTGCTACTGGGTTGTTGACTACCCAGACTCCAGTGCCACTTGGATGTGAAGTGCAACCTGCTTCATGATGATTAGGAACCATAGCTATGGTAGTTTGGGCTATCAAAGAATCAGAATGATTCCCCCTTTACCACAGACCTGCTGGGGCACATTACAGTTTTTCACCCTTTTTACTGATGTATCAGGAAACCTCCATCCACAATTTCCCTCCCTAAACATGTACAGCAGTTCTGGACATGTCACCTATTGATCCCCTTTGCTCTCCATGTTACCACGTCCCATCAGCAGGCCTGGCAGAGTAGTCTAGGTGGGGTAAGCTGGAGAAAGCCCCACACAGACTGCTGGGGGTCCCAGGGCCTAGCTATGCAGCATGTCTTAGATGTGCTAAAACTCACCCTCGTCTAATGGACTAAAAAGGGTAGTGCTAGTAACAGAATCACAACCTTTTAATACCCCTCCCTGATTTTCTCTGTCTCTTAGTTTTCTTCCCCATCTGTAAAATGGAGGTGATGATATTCCGTTACCTCCCCAGCAGAGCGTTTTGTTAGGGTTCATCAGTCAATGTTTGAAATCATAAAGGGCTATACGAAATACTTAGTGTTATCATCATGCTCTTCCTTTCTCCCTTTCTCTTCCTCTTCTCCCTCCTCCTCCAATGGTTAGGCCTCCTCTACTGCGCCTACTCACATAGCTGAAAGGGAGGCCCTCCAGTTCCAGAAGAGTGAGTGGCTAACAGATGAGGATGGTTCCATCATTACTTATTCAGTGCAATGTAGCACAATTGGACCAACAGAGGAGGCCTCAAAATCTGTCACTTCAAAGCAGATCTCCTTGGGGGAAGCTCATCCCCACACCTGTACTAACCTTATAGGAAGGATGCAAAACCTGTCTACCAGCCATCTCATAGTTGAAGCTGTTCTTCTGTCTTCTCCTTAATTTTTATAAGGAAAGAAATTTCTTATTCCTTTACTACATTTTATATTAATGAAATGGACACTTCTTCCCTAAGAAACCTAATGATCTCTGCTGTTTTACCAGCTCCATCTAACCATTTCATTCCAAGCTGACACCAAACTACTCGAAGATACACCCCCAACGGCAGGATTTCGCCTATCATGAAGGCCCCCTGCATGCCTCTATCTGACACAGCCACACTGCCACTGAAGAGTCCATGGGGAGGGAGTTAGCCAGTGTCCCACAAAACAGGGCTAACCCTGATGTCCCCTATTAATTACAGTGCCAGGAGCACCTCTCACTTTAGAGGAGCTTACTAGAAGATACAGGAGTAAAGGGAAGTATCATACTAGGCTTAAAGCTCAGAAATATATGATGTTACCCTAAGCATATTTTAATCCAGTTAAAAGCAATTTACATTGGGGGGGAAAGTTATTCTCTATCCTTTAAAAATAATCTTAGATGTATGGTAAAACAAGAGATTGCATTACCTTTGTACAAATGTGCTGCTCATTATAGAAACTTGCACAATCAGTCAAAAAGCGTACTTAAAAAATTGATGTACAATATTTTTGATTAGGGAATAAAATTACCTAGAGATTAAAGCCCTGATGTTTAATTTATTCTGTATTTTATCAGCCTTTCCCTTCTCTCCCTCTCTCTCTTTTTTTCTTTGCCTTCTCATGCATTTGTAAGTAGAATTCGAATAAAGCAGAAAATTAGATAGCTCTTTTGGCATAACTTGGAAGGGACTGCATTAGGGTTACTGACAATTGATCCAGTCTACTGAAAAAAATTATCATCATGCAGGCTTTACGTCTTGCTAGATTGGAAAGCTATTACAAGATTTTTTTCATGCAAGAATAAATATCTTTTTTAAATATCTGATTCTGTATTGTTCTGTGGAATGTGTCGTGTAATATTTGTTAATGTATTAGAGAGAGAGAGAGCACACTGCAATACCAGAACCACAGGGGAAAACGGTGAGGTAGACAAGGATTGAAATAAGCAGCTGCATCCAGCTAATCACAGCTGTAAAGATGATCTCACCATGAAAAGGACAAGGCAGTCAAGTGTTTATAAACAGGACCATAATTTAAAACTTGGAAAGAATGGCTGGCACAAAAAAATCTTTTCCTGGACACTACACCTCTACCCTGATATAACACTGTCCTCGGGAGCCAAAAAATCTTACCGCCTTATAAGTGAAACCGCGTTATATCGAGCTTGCTTTGATCTGCCGGAGTGCGCAGCCCCACCCCCCTCTCCCCTCACTCCCCCGAGCACTGCTTTACTGCGTTATATCCGAATTCGTGTTATATCGGGCCGTGTTATATCGGAGTAGAGGTGTATGTGTGTTTTTTTTATCAGGTGTGTTTCCCTGGATCTGCCGGCATAAACACACACACCCCTCCCAGTTTTGTAAAAGTTACCATATGTTTTACATGTTTATTATCAAAATGGGCAGCCTCCCACAATAAGAGCAAAAACATGTTTCAACGTAGTGGCCACCTGGAGTTTTATTCTCCCCTACAGGATACAAGTAACTGCCACTGAAGTCAATTATGATTTACTCATGTCCTGTAGGAGAGCAGCTAAAACTGCTATTGCAATCCAGGATTCCATCTTTCCAACTTGTGCATGGGTAGTGTTTGTTTTCACAACAATGTAAGTCAAATGGGATGCAAGGTGGTCTAAATGATCATGCAGTAAGGTTTGCTAAGTACAAGGAGGCAGGTGAGCATTCCGGAATGCGCATACATGCACTAGATTCTTTTTGGAAGTCCAATAATTCTCACTCATTTACATACAAATATTGTAGAGATAGGATGGGATCTAATGATGCAGCAGCATCAAAATGAGGCCTTACAGATGTTTGCAAGATTCAATTTTATATGATTACAATGGAACTCTCTATATAGTAGTTAAATGTAATTCTGATCCTGTTCACACAAAGTAGTCTAAATCCTACACTCATCAGCAGTGCATAGCCAGAAATCAATATCTCGGTGTCCAGAGGTTGGGCCAGTCTCTAGCAAAGTAGAGTTTTCAGATGAATCAATGGATATGAAAAAATACAGACACATCTCCTAAAGACATTTGTTGCTTATGAATATCAGATTTATAACCTGAGTAACGATTGTAGTTTTGTACAATATAAGGAAGTAGCGAGGGTGAGGTTGTTTTGGGGCTGGGTTTTTTGGTAAGAAAAATAAACCAATTTATGGCTGGCCGTGGATCCTAGCTAATTAGAAACATGGGCGAGACAGAAATCATTAATGTTAACTTTAAATTACTCCTAGCTCTTTGAGTTGGTTAATTCGTTAAAAAAAAATCCAATCAAAATTCAAATATGAGTTGTATGTTGCAGTTGGCTACAACATGGCCCAGCATTGCATTATAGGTCTTCTTCATCAACTTGCTTTAGATAGGCAGTGCTCCAATTAAATCTAGTCAGTACTTTACAGAACTATAAACTATTTTTCTATATACTGCAGGAAATCATAACATTTTAAATTTCTTACTTTAAATATATGTAATTGCTAAATGACATGTGACATGGGGGGGGGGGTGAAATTGTTGCTGCTCTAAAAACATTTTAACAGGGAGAAATAATTGACCTTTATAAACCTGAGGCAATTTCCAGAGTGCAGTTTGTCACAATATTTTATTTGCATCAATTTTAGTATACGTCTGCACTGACCCATGATGCAATACTAGTCATAGCAGAGGCTTTCCGCTACCTCCGAAGACAGCGTGTTGATGTTTCCAGGAGAGGTAGTGCTGGAGACTGCCTAGCAAACCCTGCAGTGCCCTGGAGCCAAGGAATCGATATAGAAAGAGCATTGAAAATGGTAAGGGCAAATGTACCTAACCTATTGAACAGGTATATCACATTTTTACAACATAAGTCTTTAAAACAACAAGGACATGATGAAGGAAGCAACTTTCAAAAGCTACCTGTAAATCTGCATGTGCAGCTTTGCAACAAATGCACTTGTAAGGACTCTGTCCGTGCCAAATGGGGCAGAACTCACATCCTTCTACTCCATAAGCACAGGGGCTTGGTGCTGAAGCTAACAATGACTATCCTGTACCCAGGCCAGTAAAGAGGGTAATGACAAACACGAGAGTGGTCTGACATCCCATCCAATCAAGGGCCATGGTGACATGTTCAGTATGTTACACACATACCCTCTTCCCCATGGCCATAAATTTGTCTTCTAGAATTCAGTGTTCATAGGAAATGAAAAGCGACAACTGGGCACCAATTGTAATAGCTAGCCAATGTGACGCAGTTCCCACTGTACTGTATACTAGCATCTCTGCAAATGGCTGTGTTAAAAGCTTTGCAAACATATTCTGAGGCTAGGTTGAGGTCAAAAATGTGGCCCAAAATAAAACAGAACTGGGTGAACAGTTTGTCCTCAGGAGGTGTACTGTAAACCACGTATATATTATGAGCATATGTGCCTGTGTATTTATCTATATATCACACCAGTCAAAAATCAGCTTATGTTTTTTTCTAAAAGTTGCACAAACAGTATGATCGACCATGTTAACAGATTGCAGGATTTCTGCACCAGCCTGAACCTTAGCCCTGAGTTTTGCCTTACACCTGCTCTCGGAACCCTAACATAACTCTATTTCCAACTTGATTACTCCTATTTGGCCAATCCCTAGTACTAACCATTAGTTATTGCATCAGATCTAGTATTGATCAAATCCCTGTGGTTTTGTCTGTCTTCCTTTCCCTTTTAGATTAAACTGATTTGGGGGCATAAAAGTGAATGAAAACCTACCAGATACATAGGATCTGATTTTGCTCTGACTTGGACCAGTAGAAATCAGGAATAACTCCACTGGTGTAAGACTGGAATGAGTAAGATTGGAATTAAGGCCACATGCTATAAAAAGGACCCCTAGATCAGACTTCATTCACTTGGCTTAATTATTGCTTTTTCAAATTTGCCAAATTGGAAGGATCACATCAAAAGGGTAATTCCCTCTCTCATAGAATGAGAGATATGATTCAATCTCTCACTGTCAGAACACTTCTTATATCACAGTGTCAGTTCCCTAACAAATGCCCTAACTGTAGTTTCATTAATGTAGCATTACACACTTTTGAAGATAAGTTAATTAAATTCAACCTTCATAACAGTTAAAAGATTTGTAGTCAATTAGAACTTAATTAGAAGTGATACATAAACCCTTCAAAAGAGATCCCAAAGTACTCACATCAACAAGGCTCGAACGGGAACACAAACAGTGCAACAAGACACACCCTGTTTGAGAGAGGTAAAAAAAAATCCAAATGTTGGTTGGTAAAAGGCTGCCGCTTTAATAAAAGATTCATAAGATACACAGAGCCAATTTCATGATTGAGGCAGGCACAGAATATTGAATTACATCAGGGTGATTTCAGCCCATTATATTTAAATAGTCTAACATAAGTTGAAGAGGTTTATCCATCTATCTCAACAGCCCCACTCAGTACCCAGCGCAAGATCATCACACGTCCCTGATTCCTACCAGAACCCACACAATGAAGCGTTTTTGTGTTTAGATGATATATCTTGCACTTTTGCTTCAGGAAGTTATGACTTCCAGTTAATAATATTTCCTACCTACATCAGCCATGGAACACCAAAAAAAAAAAAAAGAATATTCAGTACAAGAAATCCTGCAAACAATCAATCCAAGCATCCTACAAATAACTGATCCAAGCATCAGACTCAATGTCAAACTGCAGTCGTCTTGCCAACAAAAGGCAGATTGGTATTACCTGATTCTGCATCCTTATATCTTTGAAAAACTATGCAAGTCTGTATTTCCTCCCCTGAATTTGAACCTAAAGTGTCCGATAAGTGGACAACTGACCTGAACATTAAAGGAACTGGCACATGAAATTGCAAGCCCAACAGCAAGGATTTTTTAATGAATCCATAAACTTGGAGTTCATACCCTATGACTGGAGAATAGCTAATAGAGTACCTATTTTTAAGAAAGAGGGGGTGGGAGGTGGGAAAGTGATCCAGGAAACTACAAGCCTGTTAGTTTGACCTCAATTGTATGCAAGGTCTTGGAACAAATTTTGAAAGAGAAAGTAGTTAAGGCCTAGAGGTAAATGGTAATTGAGAGAAAATACAACATGGTTTTACAAAATGCAGATCATGCCAGACCAACTGGATCTCTTTCTTTGAGAAGACAACTGATTTTTTAGACAAAGGAAGTGCAGTAGATCTAATCTATATGGATTTCAGTAAGGCATTTGATACAGTTCCACATGAGAAATTATTAGTTAAATTGTAGAAGATGGGGATTAAGATGAGCAGTGAAGGGTGGATAAGAAACTGGCTAAAGGGGAGACTACAATGGGTCATACTGAAAAGTGAAATGTCAGGCTGGAGGGAGGTTACTGGTGGAGTTCCTCAGGGACCGGTCTTGGAACCACTCTTATTTAACATTTTCATTCATGACCTTGACACAAAAAGTGGGAGTGTGCTAATAAAATTTGCAGATGACACAAAGTTGGATGGTATTGCCAATACAGAGGAGGACTGGACTATCATACAAGAAGATCTGAATGACCTTGAAAACTGGAGTAATAGAAATGGGGATGAAATTTAATAGTGCAACGTGCAATGTCATGCACTTGGAGACTAACCACAAGAATTTTTGCTCTAAGCTGGGGATGTTTCAGTTGGAAGCAACAGAGGAGGAGAAAGACCTGGATGTTTTGATCACAGGATGACTATGAGCTGCCAATGTGATGCAGCCATAAAAAGGCTAATGCAATCCTAGAATGCATCATGCAAGGTATATCCAGTAGAAATAGAGAAGTGTTATTGCCATTATACAAGGCCCTGGTGAGACCTCATCTGGAATACTGTGTGCAATTCTGATCTCCCATGTTTAAGACAGATGAATTCAAACTGGAACAGGTGCAGAGAAGGGCTACTAGGATGATCAGAGGAATGGAAAATCTACCTTCCAAGAGGAGACTCAAGGAGCTTGGCTTGTTTAGCCTAAGCAAACAAAGGCTGAGGGGAGATATTATTGCTTTTATATAAATACGTAAGAAGGACAAATACCAGAGAGGGAGAGGAGCTAAGTGCCAATATGACACAAGAACAAATGGATATAACCTGGCCATCAACGAGTTTAGGCTTCAAATTAGATGAAGCTTTCTAACCATCAGATGAGTGAAGTTCTGGAACAGCCTTCCAAGGGGAGCAGTGGGGGCAAAAAAACCTAACTGGCTTCAAGACTGAGCTTGATAAATTTATGGAGTGGGTGACATTAACTTTAAGCACATGCTTAAGTTCCATTTAAATCAACAGAATTAGCATATGCCTGAAGTTAAGCACATGCTGAATAGGCCTGGATGGCTGAATCAGGGCTTCTGTGGTTTCTATGTTTGCAATAAAAGTTCAATAAAGTTTGGAATCATAATGAGTTGAGCTGAACCTAAGAAAGTCAAGGATGATGAAATTACATCTTTTTCCAGTCCCATCAAATCACAAATTACCCTAACATTGACTCTCACATCCACTTACAGACACATAATTTACACTCTTTATACATCACCTCTGAATTTGGCCCACTGAATAAATCTGGAGCAAAGGGATTTTACTGAATTATGTGATCCATCACTGTGCATCCTGACAAGATCGATTACATCATCTCTAAACCATCCTTGGCAGATCAGTGACCAGCTTTGAACATCTCTAGTGACTATGATTCTACAGCCTCCTTAGCAAATTGTTCTATCGCCCAACTCTTATTACTGCTATAAAATTTCCCTAAAATTTAACATAAATTATATCCTACTGAAGTTTCTGACAGTTACCTCTTCTGTCTTAGCTGAAAGCTTGTCAGTATTGATAATTGATGAATTGAAGTATCTCCTCCTTTAATACTAGGGAAACAAGAAAGACAGATTTTTTTTGCCTTTGAAACAAAGTACTTCATACTTCCTTCAAAATTATTAATGTGAGTAAGTAATGGTAACGACTTACATTTATGTAGCATCATCCATCTTGACAAAGCTCAATCTCTTTACAAGGTATAGACAAAATTCTGCCACTCTTCCTCTAATGGGGCTGGAGTCTGAGACCTTCACTTATATTGACTTCACCAGGTCTAATTGTGGAATAAGGTGCTACTCGGTGTAAGAGTATCAGGATCTGGCCCTATAGCACAAGGCTTATGCAGTATGTACCACTTGAGCCTAGGGAGACCAGACAGCAAATGTGAAAAATCGGAATGGGGGTGGGAGGCAATAGGAGCCTATATAAGCAAAAGGCTCAAAAATTGGGACTGTCCCTGTAAAATTGGGACATCTGGTCACCCTACTTGAGCCCTAATTGTGAGGGTTTATGTGGCACTTCAGTGGTACATGCACCCTGTGTTGGCCCATTGAAAAGGAGGGAATTTCACCAAGTGTGAATAAACATGGCAGAATTGGACCTTGAATATAATATATATGCAGGATTCACTCAGCACTGAAATGCAGCCTTCCTTGCAATGGAAAGTGGCAGTTCTGCATCAGCTCATAGGCAGTGAGGAATAATAATGTTTGCAGTTGAAACTGGGAGAACTGGGGAATTTTAGGTAGACAGAATGTAAATGGCCCTATTGGACGCTGGACAGGGCACAGATATTAATGGAAATGATCACAGAGATAGTAAATTCTTTCAGGACATAAAAGAGGGAAAAAATAGAAATATTGTTCTATGTAACTGTTTTACTATTTCCCTGTTTAAGGTACAAGTCCAAGGAATGACTGGAAATATTCAGTTTGACACCTACGGACGCAGAACAAATTACACAATTGACGTGTATGAAACGAAAGCCACTGGATCACGGAAGGTAAGTTCTCAATATATGTATTCTCCTTGGGCTTCTTAAAAACTATGTATTGCTGCAAAGTCACGAAAACAAGCAATGTCATACAACTGTTGTGAAGATATAAAACCTGATAGATCCCCCTCCCACTACATTTATCTCGCCTCTTCCCTAATTCTTTAGTTATGCAATTTTATAGGAATGTAGTTCCATTCTGTCCTTGTTATTCTGCTCATGTTTCCCCCCTGCCCTTGAATACCTTCACTCCTTGAATACCTTTCTACAGCAAACGCCTTAGCTTCACATCTGAGGTGCCTACCCTGCCACATCTCAACTCTGATTTCCTCCTACAGTGGTGTCTTCAGATCCTTTGCCCCGTCCTCTCTCCTAAATTCCTTTCATCTCCTCCTTCCTCTCCATTATAGGCCTCAGAGCAATAGAGAATTGGAACCCACATATTTTAAAAACCTCTTAAAATAGTGTAAAACAGCATTTGGTTTTTAATCAGGATGTTCAAAATACGATTATCTCATGGCCTAAGATAAAATAGTCAGAAGTGCCTAAGTGAGTTAGTAGCCTAAGTCCCATTTTCAAAAGTGGTTGGGGGCCAGATTTAGAAAAATATTTAGGTGCCTAAAGATGCAAATAGGTGCCTAGTGGAATTTTCAAAAGGGCCTAAGCAGGTTAGGTGCCTAAATCCCATTGATTTCAATTAGAATTCGGCACCTAACATTAAAACTTCCAGTAGGTGCCTATTTGCATCTTTAGGCACCTACATACCTTTGAAAATCTGACCCTTATGCACTTGGCCTTAAAGTTTCATTGAAAGTCAATGGGACTTATGTGCCTAAATCACACAGGCACTTTTGAAAATTGTACCCTTACTCTAGAAATGGATGCTTCTGTATATCAAGAATCCCAGCTCCTCGGCCTGTGTATGTAACCCTAGAGCTACATGACTTCAGTTCTTGAACCTTGTCACTGGACCAAAACTAAATATTGCCCCTCCGGCAATAGGACCAGTGTTATTTTTATCTCCTGCATTTACCTGACCTACATTTGTAGCAGCTTATATTTGTGTTTTGTTTTGTTTGAAAGGAGTGGTTTTACTTTAAATAGTAGCTGTTTGCAGTCGGTTAGAGATTTAGTATGCTAGAAATAGACCAGGTTGAGACTGATTAAGGGCAGAGTTCAAGTGAGACAGTTAAGGATGCAAATTAAAAGTAGTTCATTCAAGAATTCTGCAATTTATTTTCTTGTCCTATGTTGTATTCCCTGGTTGCAGAAATACAGGAATTATTCCATGGGTATTCTGATAAAATATATTATTACATAATATGTATATACGGAACCATACATTACTTTCACATAGTTTTTGCATATCTATTTGCATGCTACACACTCAGTGATGGAACAATGTAAAAATTCAGCAAAAGGTTCCCACAGCCCGATGTTGGCAAGAAAGTGTCCCATGACCTTGCTAATAGCTGATGAGGGGTCCTAGAAAAACGTTTAGATCAATATTCATTTGTCTGTATCTTGAATAAATCCTAAATAAAAATCACTTTTTTAAAATAAAAAGGGCAGCTCTATTTAAGCATCAGTTTTATGCACCAAAATCATTATAAAAATATGTAACTAGGTAACACTCTCTGCTTTTGTAGGCTGGTTACTGGAATGAATATGAAAGATTTGTGCCAGCACTAGACCAGCAAGTGTCTAATGACACTTCATCTGTGGAGAATAGAACAATAGTAGTCACGACCATCCTGGTAAGTTGCATGTTCTTAGTCAGTATGTGCTTAGGTGGGAAGACACGTGTATTCTGAGATTTATTAGAAGGCCCAATGTTGAATGCTGTGTGACTTCAAGTGACTGAGAAGTTCAGCAACCTCCAGAGATGTACGGAGGGCTTGATCCTGCCAACACTTACACACATGAGTAAATGTACTCACGGGAGGAGTCCCACTGATCTCAACATTGTGCTTTCCTTCTTCTCAGTTACTTGAACTCAGTGGAACTCCTCACGTGAGTAAAGTTACTTATGTATGTACATGATTGCAGGATCTGGTCCCTACTGCTGTAGGACCAAATCTTGCAGCCCTCACTCAGGCACAGCTCCTGTTGATTGAGTAAGGATAGCACAATCTGGCCCACGGTGAATTGGAAATGCTTTGACAATATGTAAAGACATCCAATGCTTGTGGAGAATAATGCTCTTCTTATATCTCATAGTCAGTGTTATCTGTGTCAGTTCTAAAGCCTATTGCTTATGTGGTCTGTAATACAGTATTATTTGTGCCTTTGGTGCCTGTTACAATTGTCCTGAGCATGAGTCAGTTTCATGACATTGCTAGAAGGATCATATTTTACTTGACTATAATTTAGTGAGACACACTCAGCCTTTCAGCTGGGATTTTCAAAGAAGTCTACGGGAGTTAGGTGATATGTGGTGGAGCTGGGCACCTAAATGCCTCAGGCTTCTTTGAAAATCCAAGCATCAGCGTTATCCTGCACCATTTAAATAAGTGGGGATTTTGCCATTGACTTCAATGGGAGCAGGAGCAGGTACATCACTGCTTTATAAGCTAAGTACTGCATTATTATGGTGTGCTTATCTTTGATCTACTGGAGATTCAGGCCTGATCCTGAAAAAAGACTGTAAGTTTACTCATGTGAGTAGCCCCATTGCCTTAGTGGGAATACTCTTGTGATTAAAGCGAATTGCATGTGTGTTTGCAGGATCTGGCCATTGATGAATTTCAGTTGCGCTTCTAAGGATTGTTAAACTAAACTATTCTGTCTTGCCAGGAAGCCTTTAATGTCTATGTGAAGCTGACTTGGAAATCTTTCCAATTACTATATAAGAGCAGCCCAGGAAATATTGTTGATATTTGCCAATAACATAAAATAATGCTTATAACAGCTCTCGTTTTGCATATTTTAAAGGCATGTGTTATATTCATAGACTTTTGATCTTTGCTTTTGTTTCAAAGGAATCGCCATATGTAATGTATAAGAAAAACCATGAACAACTAGAAGGGAATGAGAGATATGAAGGATATTGTGTAGACTTAGCTTATGAAATAGCAAAACATGTTGGAATAAAATACAAACTGTCAATTGTTGGAGATGGGAAATACGGAGCTAGGGACCCTGAGTCTAAGATATGGAATGGCATGGTGGGTGAACTAGTCTATGGGGTAAGTTTCCCTTAACGTTCATTTTAATGTTCTTTTTTTTTTTATTAATATGCACGACGTTAATAAACTGCAAAATAAAAAATCTCTGTTTAAATTTGTTTTACAATCTCTAGATATTTATTTTTAGTCTCATTTTGTAATCTATTTTAAAAAAAAAATTTTTTGTTCCATTGCATGGAGAGTGTTTTTTTCACTGCCACTCCCAACTAGTCTATACACCAAATGGTTACGCAATGGTATTTGGGGTGAACATATTTACTTTGCGTAAACACAGCAGAACATTTCTGCTTTGTCCTGAGCTAACAACCTGCATATGCTGATCTAGTGTGCACCTTGCTTTCTGCTTGCAGGCTGACAGCCATTTCTTCCTTCTCCCTGTAATCTTTGTGAACAATAAGGGATGTATTGCTCTCTGCACAATGTGGGTGCATATGTTTGTGAGGAGAGGATACAAGGATCTTCCATCCCTTCTTCGTGCATATGTAAGGCAGGAGTGCATCCTGAGCACTGGGACGACACAAGGCTACCAGCAACACTGGTGCTGGCTCCCAGAAAAGAGTGCCGAGCTGGCTTTGCATAAGGAGACATTTGCCCTGTACCCTTGTAAAAAAGTGGAACAGAAGCAGGATGCACTGGAGCTCCAGAAGCTGTCATCCCTGCTGGAGGAACTCTGTCTCCAAAGTTGCCATGGGGCATGATCCTACTCTCATTCAAGTCAATGGCAAAACTCCCATTAACTTTCCTGGCCCTAAGCGGCTGATCCTGCAACATGGAAACCAGTGAGAGTTTTGCCATTGACTTCAGGCCAAAAGATGCACCGACATGTTATGCCTTTTCACCAGGGCATATTTCATGATACAGGCCTAATATCACCACATTTATGGAGTGTTACAACCCCAACAAGGTCTACTTCTCCTAAGCTCTGGATTTAGTTTTAAAATATCTGCTACCAGCCAATCAACTGCTGTCTAGTTAAATGTGCTGCTACTTTTATGTTTGCATCTCATGTGTACATCACTTTGAGTAATAGGCACAAAAGACACTGGGTAACTGTTTTATTATTGCTATATTTAAAAAACAATTAGGATTTCTTAATGCTGAAATAGTAACTCAGGCCTGCCCAGCCCATTCAACTTTTTTGAGCCCTGTCCATTCTACTTGTATGTGTTTTAGACCTTAGAAAACAGTGATTTTATGGTCTGACTTTTGGGGAGGAAGGAGTGGAGTTTAATGGGCACTAAGTGAAGAGGACTGGAAATCAGGACTCCTGGGTCATATCCTTGCCCGCCCACTGACTTGAGGTGTGTGACCTGAGCAAGTCACCAAACTTCTCTGTGCCTCAGTTCTACCAGCTATGAAACAGGAATAATAATATTACCTATCTCACAGGGTGAGGCTTTATGAGACACTTTGAGAGTTGCTAGCTCAGGGCAACTGCAGTGAAATCCTAAACTCTCAGTGTTTCTCTCCAGGTCAAGAAACTTCAACACTGTCATCTATAATTAGGTCATCTGCAACTGCCCTAGTCATCTAGGCATGTAGCAGCCAATAAAGCAGATATAGTCATTTTAAAAATGCATACTAAAGAGAGCCAAGTGACAAAGAGAAAAGTCAATACTAAAGCTGTAGTCGCAAGCTGGGATTGAGC
This sequence comes from Terrapene triunguis, assembly GCF_002925995.2. Taxonomy (NCBI): domain Eukaryota; kingdom Metazoa; phylum Chordata; order Testudines; family Emydidae; genus Terrapene; species Terrapene triunguis. The sequence goes on from NW_020664482.1 coordinate 13,752,895, forward strand.
CTGTTGGAGAGTGTGTTATAAGCAATGTCACTTCCTTTGGGACGTGATGCAGGTAAAATTAACCTCTGCAGCTGCTGGACCATGGAAGATGCCTCTGTATCAAGGGCTTGCAGCAGGGAAAACTAATCCCAGCTCTGCAAGGTGCTCCCAAAGAGCAGGCCTTGCTGAGGAGAAAGTTTGCCCCCTTTTTCAAGCCAGCTTTTCTTTGAATAAGCTGGTTTGATGTAGAGCCCTCAGCCACATCCTTCTGGGACTAGCACAGCTCAGAAGGCTATGCCTGTTCTGTATTGCCGAGCCCCGGGTGCTTTACCTCAACACGACTGCACTTATGAACCTTTGTCTGCAGAGAGAACAGCAGCTTTGTGAGCACCACACACACCGAGACTGCGCTGGTAGAAAAACAAAAACCTGTCCCTCGGTCTGTCTTTTGTTTCATCCAGTGGGTTCGTTCCCTTGTATTTAGGAAGCTGGGTTAGCAAGGCTTTAGCTTTCCAGTTAGTGACAAATTGAAACACTTTTCATTTAGTTTGGAAAATGAACAGCTATGCCTTATTCTTGTGCAGTCAAAGCTTAATGATTTGAATCGCATTTAACTGCAATGCTCAGTTATCCAAAGGTCAGACATGTCCCCTGAGGTCTGACTGAAGATCCAGCCCAACGGAGTTGTCCAGCTCTGCTGGGCTGGCGCTGGAGTGGAACTGCAGGAGCCAGCAGGCCTTAGGGAGGCCACCTGGGTCTCTGTAATCAGGGAAGACAACCCTGCTATTTTCAAGTCAACATAGACTTCAAAGTCTCCCCCAATCATCTGCAGGCTTCGGGTGTCTTCCTGAAATGCTCTTATCCTTTCTCCATCTGCAGAAAGGGGGATAGCGACCTACAGCACTCAGCACTCTCAGAGGTGGGGATAATGAGCGTGTGGAAAACACTTTGAAGATGAAAAATGCTCTGTAACCACTAATTATTAGGAACAGGTGTCTCATTTACATGACGACTCTCCTTTATCTCCCATGAGCTGAAAAGTCTATTATGAAACTGAAAGTAAAGGTGCACGTTTCCCCAGGTGCCATTGTGAGCCTTGGCTGTGAAATGACTGTCACATTTGCCTCCTCTGGATTCCATTTTGTGTCAACGAGGGGGAGATTAATTTTTAAATGCCTTTATTAGCATTGTATATAACCAGACAAGTAGGGATAAAAGAGGCTTGAGTTGGGGATTTTTGGAACAAGTTTATCCAACAGTTGAACAGAGTTGCTGCTGAATGCACTATTTCAGATTGTATTTGTTTTAACAGCTAACTGCTGTGCAGTCACATGGAAAATAAGATGTTACTGGGTTATAGAATCATAGAAATGTAGGGCTGGACGGGACCTTGAGAGGTCATTTAGTCCAGTCCCCCAGGCTGTGGCAGGATCAAGTAAACCTCGGCCATCCCCGAGAGGTGTTTGTTTAACCTGTTCTTAAAAACCATTGATGATGGATATTCCACAACCTCCCTCAGTAACCTATTCCAGTGCTTAACTATCCTCATAGTTAGAAAGTTTTTCCTAATCTCTAACCTAAATCTCCTTGTCTGCAGTTTAAGTCAATTACTTCTTGCTGCTAACCTGACATGTTTGTTGGCATCGCTGGGGAGACAATATGCAAATCCTATTTAATATTGTCCCTTTTGTGTGCATTGCCTCCTGGTTTCAGACCTTTTTTACTGAAGCACTTAGGGCAGAGATAGAGTCTGAAATTTCAATGCTAGAAATCTAATTAAAGTTAATTGATGTTTAGCTTCATTTTTGCCATGTCTTTGTTCCTGCCTCCCCCTTACTGCTTCCTACCTTCTTTTGGGGCAACCAGACACTTTCAGGAGAGTAAAGGCAGAACAATCCCTGTGCTTCTACCTCCTGGCCCATATACAAGGTAGATGGGTAGGGACAGGTTCCTTGTGTGTAGGTTCCGGGCAGATTATGGAATGCGAAGCCATTTGCTTTCCTCACATTTTTGTCACTAAAATCTGGATTTCTCATTTGGCTTCATTTTTGCACATTCTCCTTCAGACTAAGTGCAAGGTTCTCAGCTGTGCTGAGTTTCCACTCAGTGCAGCAGAGAAAGAGCCTGTCAGAGTGACCCAGATTCTGAGGACAGAGCTGTATCAGCCCTGACCCAAGCATCGGTTAGCGTAGCTGAGTGTCTGCTCTTATCTAAGCCATCTAGGAACAGCCCACAAGAGACCATAGCCCGGTGGCCAGAGTACAACCTTCTCCAGGAGCAGTCCTCCCTGCCCCGTGACATATCCCCTACCTCAGGCCTGGGTGGGTGGCCTGGTGATGAAAGTTCTCCCAAGGTGGATGAAATTCTCCGCTGGCAGGATGTAGCTGCTTTCTGGTCCCTTTGCACCTCGAGAGTGGCGCAAAAAGGTGGCTGCATGGGGATGATGGCAGTGGGGTGACTTCCCACTGAGAGGAGAGTTAAACTGCTCCCAATCTCTGAACCTGAGTCAATGTTTACATCTGACTAGCAGAGCAGCCCACCAAGGCAAGTGCTGTCCTCCAATGAGCCATCCACTAATGGCATCCCCTCCACTTCTGCTGATTAGCAGCACCTCCCACCTCCGATTCTGAGTCCTGTGCCCCAGCCAAATACACTCCAGAGTCTCCACTGCTACAGCCTTTTATAGGATTGGCTCTGCCAAACAGTGTGGCGGGAGGTGGGCAAAGCCATGTGGCCACCTCCTTTCCCTTCCCCACCACTTCTGTGTAATAGTTTTCAACTCATATGACATAGAATCCATCACTCTGTTGAGATTCACAATAGAGCTGTGCTTAGAACGGAGGGAAGATGGTCCTGTGGTTACAGCACAAGATCTGGCTCCTGTTCCCACTCTGTCCTGAGAGATCATGAGCAAGTCACTTACCCCAGCCCAGCTCTCACTGCTAGCAAGGGAAGCAATATGGCTGGAGGTATATTCCACCTTTTACCCCTTCCATGGGCTGGAAAAGAGAGTTAAACTGCTCCCAATCTCTGAACCTGAGTCAACATTTAAATCTGACCAGCAGTGCAAAGCACCAAGGCAAGTACTGTCCTCCAATGAGCCATCCCTACTACTTCTGCCAATTAGCAGCAGCACCTCCCACTGAGCGCACACCGGAGAGGCTTTGCTCAAGGCTTTAAACCCACCAGCCATTGAGGCCTAGACAATGGCTCTTCTCCCCAATGTAGGGCAAGCCTCTTTCCATAGGCTTTTATTTAGTCTCTTCCTTTTGAAGTGTGCTCCTGTTCTTTCTTTCCTGCCCAGCTAGGGAATCCTCCCCTCCCTGGATCTGATCTGGTTTTCACAGCAGTGAGGCTAATTGAAAGCAGGTTTAACACATTTCTTAGTTGTGAGAACAAAATACTTTATTAGGAAAAAAAAAAAAGAACCCAAGCCCTACAAGCATCATAAACCCTCCCTTGATAAAAGAGTCTTTAGTAGAACCGCTTTAAGAAGGTAAGATGCAGCAAAGGGGAGGATCAGGGAATTCAGGGAGAGGCAGCCTCTCCGCTGTCATATGTAATGTTTGAAAGTGCTGATACACTTCACTGCGTTAAAGTAACCCACAGAAAGGAATAATGTTCTGCTTCGAATGATTCTGGCCACTTGTGCTTAAATAGCATCACGCTTTTGGGAATGAGATGAAGACCATTCTCAGCACGGGGGCAGCATTGGTCTGAGGAAAAAAAGGACGGGGGAGGATGAGACGTGGTTCTGTTCCGAACTCTGCCCCTAACTCTGCCCGTAATTCCCAGATCAAGAAGACAGACCCACGCTAGCTCTGACCAAATAACCGTGCTAAAAATAGAGAGTAGGCAAGGCCGGCAGGGCTAGCCACCCTAAGTATGTACCCATCCAAGACGCTAGGCATGGACTCGACAGCTGCTCCCTCGAGCTGAAACTATGCTTCTATTTGTAGCGCATTCGTTCGATCAGAGCCAGCATGGGTATGTCTCCTCAAGCTGGGAATTCCCCTCCCCTCCGCAGCTCAAAGTGTGGCTATACCCGAAGTCCCTTAGTCTCCCTGAGCCTTAGACTCTCCAGTTATGAAATGGGAATAATAATACCCTCACATGGGGGACTGTGAGGATGTAATTAATAAATACTTTGGCCATGTCTACACTAAGGGAAAAGGTGCATTTTTTAACATGTTAGCTAGTGCAGTCGTTCCCAACCATGGGTCTGGGGCCCCCTGGAGAGCCGCGAGCTGGTTTCAGGGGGTCCGCCAAGAATGACCAGCGTTAGACTCGCTGGGGCCCAGGGCAGAAAGTCAAAGCCCTGCCATGCAGGACTGCAGTCCGGGGCCCTGAGCCCTGCTACTCGGGGCTGAAGCTGATGCCTGAGCAACTTAGCTTCGCTGGGGGCCCCCTGTGGCATGGGGCCCTGGGCAATTGTCCTGCTTGGTACCCCCTAACCCCAGCCCTGGCTTTTATATGCAGAAAAACAGGTGCTGTGGCACAGCTTGGCCGTGGAGTTTTTAATAGCAGGTGAGGGGGGCTCAGAAAGAAAAAGGTTGAGAACCCCTGAGCTAGAGTGTTAACTATCACCTTTACCATCCTAGTGTAGACAAGGCAGGTTGTAGTTTTAACATACCTTCACCCTGGGATTTACCTTGCCCAGCTAACATGTTAAAACTACAATTTGCCTCATCTACACTAGGATTTTAACGTGCGTATGTTAACACACGTTAGTTCATGAATTCATTAATATATCATCTAATTTATTAAAACACACCTTTCTCATTAGTGTCAATATGGCCTTTGAAAGTGTTTTAATATCTTTGAAGGGAGTGGTCAGCATTCAAAAGTCAACCTTTAGATACCACCCGAAATACATGAGATAACAACTTATTTCCTGTTCTAAGTATAGGGAGAAATGATGGCATCTCCCATGGTACTGAATGGTGGCAGATGCTGATCTTTAATCACAACCACTGTATAAATCCATAGCACTATCTTCTATTGTTGCTTACTTGTTCCTGCACGCAATACTTCTGGAGACAGCTGGGGTTTTGCTTCCCAATGGAATGCACACAGTGAACACCTGGTGTAATGTCTCTCTGATCCTCCATAAGGGGTAATTTAGAATGCAATCTAAGTTTTGGCCCAATTCCCAGATCAGGCAAAGATCTTTCAAAGTGACTATAGCACTGGGCTACTTCTCAAAAAGCAAAGAACTGATAAATTCGCCAGTACCTGCAGACAGGAACACCCAATAATTCATGAAGGCAGGAACGAGGCCCTCATCTCCTATTTGTATCTCTGTGCTATGTCTCTCTCTACTCCCCAAGCCTGGAGTTAGAAAGGATTTTCTCTGGCCTTTTGAGGGGAGAAATTCCCAGCCGCTGAGAGCAGGGAGCATCTAGTCTTTCTTCCTGTGTCACTTTCCTTCTCCTGCAAGGAAGGATGTTTCTACATGGCGTTTTTTTTCTCCTGGTCCCACAGGGGACTGAACAGCTCCTGCCCGATCAGGTCAGTTGTTATGTGCCTGGTTGAATGGGGAGGATTCTTTCACTGCTCAAATGCAACGTGAGCAATAAAGAAGATGCCTGAAACTGCATTATTCAGTAATATTTCTCAGAGATTAGCAAGGCTAGTTGTTTTAGAAACCCTCAAATTCTGCAGTGGGGGGGATTGGTTGGCTGTGTTTTTAAATCTGGCTTAATTTTTATGGGCCCTGTTTATTCCATGTCCATCATCAAGAGAGAAATTCACTCCAGTGCTGCAATTATTAATGATGAGTTAGGGCACCTAGAGCCTTAGGTAGATAGATTTAAAATAATTAAAAAGACAAGTAAGTAAATGAATGCTGGCTAGAAACCTGGGGCCTGACTCTAACCTGAGCAGTGTAAATTCAGCAGAGTTACTCATGATGAACACCGCTAGGAGGGTGATAAGAATCAGGCATTGAGGCTCTACCTCTAGCTGGTTCACCTAAATTTTAGACCACTCAAGTACAAGAAAATACTGATTATGTTAAGAAAATCCAGTACATTACACTAGGTAGCCGTGTTTGTTAGTAATGAATTAGTCTACGTGTAAATGCGAGGCTGCCTGTTAAAGGAAGGTAATGTAGTGGAATATTCACACATGTACACACATACACACAAACATACACTTGCATGAGGGTCGGTCTTCAATAATGATTTGGAGGATGGCGTGGACTGCACCCTAAGCAAGTTTGCAGATGACACTAAACTGGGAGGAGTGGTAGATACGCTGGAGCGTAGGGATAGCATACAGAAGGACCTAGACAAATTAGAGGATTGGGCCAAAAGAAATCTGATGAGGTTCAACAAGGACAAGTGCAGAGTCCTGCACTTAGGACGGAAGAATCCCATGCACAGCTACAGACTAGGGACCGAATGGCTAGGCAGCAGTTTTGCAGAAAAGGACCTAGGGGTTACAGTGGATGAGAAGCTGGATATGAGTCAACAGTGTGCCCTTGTTGCCAAGAAGGCTAACGGCATTTTGGGCTGTATAAGTAGGGGTATTGCCAGCAGATCAAGGGACGTGATCATTCCCCTCTATTCGACATTGGTGAGACCTCATCTGGAGTACTGTGTCCAGTTTTGGGCCCCACATGACAAGAAGGATTTGGAAAAATTGGAAAGAGTCCAACGGAGGGCAACAAAAATGATTAGGGGGCTGGAGCACATGACTTATGAGGAGAGGCTGAGGGAACTGGGATTGTTTAGTCTGCAGAAGAGAAGAATGAGGGGGGATTTGATAGCTGCTTTCAACTACTTGAAAGAGGGTTCCAAAGAGGATGGATCAAGACTGTTCTCAGTGGTAGCAGATGACAGAACAAGGAGTAATGGTCTCAAGTTGCAGTGGGTGAGGTTTAGGTTGGATATTAGGAAAAACTTTTTCACTAGGAGGGTGGTGAAGCACTGGAATGGGTTACCTAGGGAGGTGGTGGAATCTCCTTCCTTAGAGGTTTTTAAGGTCAGGCTTGACAAAGCCCTGGCTGGGATGATTTAGTTGGGGATTGGTCCTGCTTTGAGCAGGGGGTTGGACTAGATGACCTCCTGAGGTCTCTCCCAACCCTGATATTCTATGATTCTATGATAAGCGTATGTCGGTGCTCTGATCCCTAAAAAAAGAAGTACTGGAAGCCCTTGGGACTCCGCTCCAGAAGGACAGATAGCGGCTTGGTAACCTGGGCCAGTGCAGGTTACTGAGCCACCACCTCTCTTCTTTTGGAGTTGACCAGGTGGAGGAAGCAGTGTGAGCAGATAGCACCTTCATCTTTTCCACCTATTCCGCTTCCTGGCTTGTTCCAGTAGGAGAGGTGGCTTGGTAACCTGAGATGTCCAAGATACTGAGCTGCCATCTCCTTCCAGCATGGAGAGCCTGGGGAGAAGTATGCTTACTTTTCTCTAGCTGTTGGTTTTTTCCTATCTTCCCATCCCCCATATAGTTACTCTGAAGTTAATTTTTTGCACTGATTTTAACCTGTTCTTTAATTTTTGTAATGAACACTGAGAAATTTATGGGCAGTTTTAAACAAAATGTGTTTATAGCATAGTCCAGACTCATTCATAGAATATCAGGTTTGAAAGGGACCTCAGGAGGTTCTCTAGTCTAACCCCCTGCTCAAAGCAGGACCAATTCCCAGACAGATTTTTGCCCCAGATCCCTAAATGGCCCCCTCAAGCATTGAACTCACAACCCTGAGCTTAGCAGGCCAATGCTCAAACCACTGAGCTATCCCTCTGCCCTCTTGAGGATTATTTCCTCCCACATTTGTTCACTTTGCTTCTTTTGGGGAGGTTTCTTTTGCTTCCAGATGAACAGCTAGAACAGGAGTCGGCAACCTTTCAGAAGTGGCGTGCCGAGTCTTCATTTATTCACTCTGATTTAAGGTTTCGCGTGCCAGTAATACATTTTAACGTTTTTAGACGGTCTCTTTCTATAAGTCTATAATATAGAACTAAACTATTGTTGTATGTAAAGTAAATAAGGTTTTTTAAATGTTTAAGAAGCTTCATTTAAAATTAAATTAAAATGCAGAGCCCTCGGACCAGTGGCCAGGACCCAGGCAGTGTGAGCGCCACTGAAAATCAGCTCGCATGCCACCTTTGGCACATGTGCCATAGGTTGCCTACCCCGATCTAGAACCACTAATTATTAATAGAAAAGAAATTAAAGTATTGTGAATAATGGAGACTGCCCATAAAATGTATCAAAGGTAACTGGCAATACTGGTAACTTATTTCTAAAACTACTATCTCATTATCATACTTTATTATGACTTTTTAAAACAACTTTCCTATCAATTACTGCAGGCCAGGGTCAGAATAACTAATTATATTCAAAATAAATTGCCAACATATTTATTCTATTAATGTAAATAAGATAGTAAGAAAGTCTATATAACAATCTATCCTTTGACAATAACTGTCAGTGCAAAAGCAAGCATCTGCCAATCTGTCCAATGAATCCTGAAATAAAATACTACTGGATGCATAATAAATCTTTGCTCATATACGTACAGCAGAGAGTAACAGTTAAACACATGATGATTCAGCACTTAGGCACCTAAACATGCAGATAGGCCCCCAAGAGGGATTTTCAAATGTGCCGAATTCCCTAGTTCCTTTTCTGTAGTTAATCATCCAGCACTGGATTCCTGTTACACCAGCACATTCACAACTCATGTATTGTGAGTCACATGTATAGTGACTGTGTCTGGTTAATATTGAACCCAGTATGGTTTATTAACCATTAACCTACCAAGGGACTAAAAATATGTGTTGGGAGATTCTTCAGTGAAATAGTGCCAGAACCATATAGTTCCTGTAGTGGATTTTTAGCTGACTTGTTCCCTCAAAGTCTCATCATTATGTACATGAACCAACCATGCATTAATTTACAAGCATAATAAATGACTGGCCTATAAGAAACAAATATAAAATTCAAGCCACCTGAAAATAGATTTTGCAACAATGAGTTGTGGGTGTTCCTCGCTAGTGAAGCATAACCACTCAAGTGAGTAGGTCAACAGGCATAGTCTACATGAAAGTCTACAGATGTGCAGCGCTATAAGAATATACATGATGGGCCAAATTTTGAAAGGGCTTCCTTACTTGCATTTCCAAAATGTGCAAGTGTATATTCATAACAACACATTTGTATATGTATCAAGTGATTGCACACTCGAGCAGCTAATTAGAAACACACCTGATTTGCTTGAGCAAACACGGGGGAGGGATTTGTGTGCAGAAAAGATGTCCTTGCACATATTAAAGGCTTTAGTAAGGAGTACCGCTGTCCTTGCTCAGACAAAACCCCCATTAACGTCAATTTCATTTTTATTTTAATAAAATACGTGTATGGAATAGACTTTAGACTTGATTGTGCAATCAAACTCAGGCATTGGCAGGTATTTACAGTATGTAACTGTGACTAGCTTTCCAGGTTTCTTTTTTCCCATTTCTGCTTATTAAACTTCCAAAAAAAAAACCCTCTCTGGTACAATCAATAAATGACAGGCTATCTGAAAGGCATGGACATTGCGATCAGATTTAAATAAAGGCAATAGTCACTTCTTTTGTGGCACAGCTCTTAATCAGCTCTTATTTAACCTTTCCTATTAACTTCCACTCACAACTTCTACTCAATTTTTCATTGGAAGAAGATACTTTTTGCACAGCTGGAAACCAAAATCTGTGTATAATGGTGTGCACCATGTTAGTTACTGATAAATTAAATTTCTTGAAGATTGGATTTTTTTTTAGTCCTTTGAAATGATGCTTTACTAATGAAACTTCATTGACTCATTAAATAATATCAATGTTGATCATTACAGAGAGTTTAAAATGAGACAGAAGATAATAAGTAACCTTGTATAATGCTAAGTGGGCTTTTTATAATAAATAGGGCATACATTCATCAAAATGTTTAAGTTTTTATCATTAAAAGGGCTTAGTTCTTTCACTTGCAGGCATTGTGATTAACTGTGCTTGCATTTTGGGGCTTCCAGGTATTTCTTCTGCTCGCCCACCCACCCCAAACTACATTATCTGTGCCTCTGTTCCAGCACAACTTATCACACATTTTTCGCCCCATTCTAGTCACTGCAGATATTTTCCATTAACCTGAACAGTTTTTACACTTACAGTGGTGTTACAGTACACTATGACCATTAGCTGTTTTTTATATCATTGGTGTAGATTAAATATAGTGTGCTTTCTGCATATAACTAAAAGGACAAAATACAATGGATGTTTATTTTCTCATTTTAGAAAATACCATAGTTTTCCTGTTGCAGAGTTGTAGAGTCAAATGCTGTAAATTAATGTTTCTAAAAAGAAAAACATTAACACGGTTCATTCTAGCATTCCAAAGACCTCAACAGACTTTCCATACTGATTGCAAATTATGGTCTTATCCCCTAACTGAGAAATAAACCCTCCTGCAACTGTCCCACATATGGAAAACTCATTGAAGTCTCCAGGGTACAAGATCACACCCTGTATATACCAGTGTCATGTCACCAATTACTAAAATGTAGCCATCTCTGAACCTGGCAATCTCTAACCATTGCACACAGTATCAAATGCACCCTGTGCAGAGAGCCAACACAGGTCCAGTAGTTTATTGTAAGTTCTCAAAATAGGGCTCAAGAGTGTTAGCCCTCTTCACAGGGGCGAATTTCACCCATGCGGCACAATTATTGAGGTTAGCTAGAGAAGAAAACTGTAAAAGTTTCCTGCATGTGCTGTGCATTGTAAGTGGTCTAAAATGTTGCTTTTTCACTGTAAAAAAATGAACAATGAGTTAATTTATTAATGGTGAAAGGTCCAATCATGCTCCCATTAAATCCAAGGAGAGTTTTGTTGTCAACTTCAATGTTAATTGGCTTAACCTTTCTGGGTACACTACCTCCTATCAGCTGTATTAGGAATGCTGCCTCTGGATGACTCATATTAGCATAGCAACAATGTGTTGCGTGTTAACTTTGAATATAATTTAGGAGCCATTTTTATTTGCCTCATTGAATTCTATAAGCTCTAAGACAGGGGTGGGCAAACTACAGCCCGTGGGCTGGATCTGGCCCCTCAGGGCTTTGGATCTGACCCGCGGTGCCACCAGCACCATGTCCCTGCAGCCCCTGGGTGGGGGGGCAGAGGGCTCCATGCATTGCCCTGGCCTCCAGGCACCGTCCCCCTCAGCTCCCATTGACTGGGAATGGGGAACCGCGGCCAATGGGAGCTTCGGGGAAGGTACCTGGAGATGCGGCAAGGGCAATGCACGCAGAGTCCTCCGCCCCCTCTCTCCCAGGGGCCGCAGCGCTTCCGGGAGCGGCGCGGGGCCGGGGACAGGGCAGGCATGCAGAGAGCCTGCCCTGGCCCCAGTGCGCACCGCTGCCACCCGGGAGCCGCTTGAGGTAAGCAGCGCTGGGCCGGAGCCAGAAGCCCTCCTGCACCCCAATCCCCTGCCCTGAGCCCCCTCATGCACCCCGCACCCCTCCTGCACCCCAACCCCTGCCCTGAGCCCCCTTGTATGCCCCGCACCCCCCCGCACCCCAACCCCCTGCCCTGAGCCCCCTTGTACACCCCGCACCCCTCCTGCACCCCAACCCCCTGCCCTGAGCCCCCTAGTACACTCCGCACCCTCCTGCACCCCAACCCCCTGCCTGAGATCCCTGCTGTACCCTGCACCCCTGTGCACCCCAATCCCCTGCCCTGAGCCCCCTGCCGCACCCCGCAACCCTCCTGCACCCCAACCCCCTGCCCTGAGCCCCCTCCTGCACTCTGCACCCCAACCCCCTTCCCTGAGCCCCCTCATACACTCCGCACCCCTCCTCTGCCCTAATCCCTTGCCCTGAGCCCCTTCTTGCACACCCAACCCCCTCCCACACCCCGCACTCCCTCCCGCACCCCAATCCCCTGCCCCGGCCCTGCAAACAATTTCCCCACCCACATGTGGCCCTCAGCCCAAAAAGTTTGCCCACCGCTGCTCTAAGAGCTACCCTCTTATGAATCCCATTTTCTTTTAGTAGGGCAGTAAGTCTGATTGAAATGAATGGGTCTGTGTATTTGAAAACCATCACATTCAAGAAGAATTAGGAGAAATCCTGCAAATATGTTTAATTACCATCAATTTCATAGTTATCTGTGAAGGGGCACAATCAGAGCAATCTGTGCCTCATAACACAGAGCGATCTAGCTATACACAGAAACCTTGCAGGAAACGGTTCCTGCATAGCCTTCAGGAACTGTGAAAGATACATAGACCCTCAGGATGTCTCATCTAAATGGAGTTCCTTGCTACCCTTTCAAAAAAAGCCAGTGTCTGACCCGCAACAGGCCACAAAGGACTTTCTGCTAGAGAAATGATGTTGCCTTATCCTATTATGGGCAGATCTCAGAGGTTGAGAATAGTTCTCATCGCCAGAATCAGAGGTTGCTGTATTCATCAGTTCTTTCCCAATTGATGCCTGCAGGACCCACTTGAGATGTTGGCAATTCAGTATGCATCACTCTTCTCTTTGAATGAGTTTGCACTTAGCTTTTGCCCCAGCTGCTGCCTTTCAGATACAGTGTGAAACCAATGTCCTGACCACTTGTGGTCATTAAAAATCCCATGGGAATTACAAAAATAGGGATGGAATCCTTGGAATCCTGGCCAAATTCCAGCCAGAGAAGTTCTAAGATATTCTGCTTACCTAAATTCTTGATTTCCTGTCTTAACTGATGTGCAACAGTTGTTAGTTACTGCAGTTCCTTCCAGAGGTGGTTAAGGAAGAAGTGAGCCTTGTATGTAGTTCATAGTTCAGATTAAGTGTGTTGAGATGCTTCAGGATACAAAGATTTAGAGGCAACATTTTCAAAAACACCTCAGCGCCTGAGATTTAGAGATTTCAAAAGTGATTTAGGCACTCTATTAGCTTGAGACTACTAAATGCCTAGGTCATTTTTGAACATGGGACTTAAGTTCCTGATTCAATTAGGTGCGTTTGAAAAATGTAACCCTGTTCTACTTTATATTGGGACAGATTCTGATACTCTTGGTGAATACTGCCTTACTCCACAAACGGTCTAATTGAAGTCAATGAGACCAGTTGTAGAGTAAGGCACTATTCAATGTGAGTAAAATGTTCACAAATGGGACCTATATTATTATTTCATTTTCAGGCTCCTTTCGCAAGCACTGCAGCATTTTAGCTCAAGTAGTTAGTAATGGGTTTAGAAAAATAAAAACAAACAGTACTGTGCAGTCCTGCACACACTCATGTGAGTAGTCCCATTGAATTTGCAAGCTCAGGTTGCAAAAGAAGTATGACTGATGCTGGAATAAGTGCACCTTTGTATATAAATATTACCTGTCTATCTGTTTTGCTTACATTAGATTGCCCCTTCCAAGGTGATATTTTTCCTTCTCAGTTAAGAGACATGACCAATACAGCATGGGCGGTCTCTTTGTTTTAAAAGATTAAAATCTCCTTTCTACTCATGTTCTAGTTATACGCAGTGCTGCGTTAGTTAAATATCAGTTTCTGATATTTACACACACATTGTAAACATTAGGTTAAACTGAACCCTGCTGTAACTCCACTGAAGTCAATAGTTTACACCGGGGGCATATATGATTGTTAATCCCGTAACTCAATCATTTGATATTTACAGCAGCAGAAAAATTAGTGCACAAGCTTAAAGGTCATATATTTTTAAAAATTGCTTTAAATTGGTTCATAAAAGCTTTTTGGTGCCCTCCTTAACTGCAAATATACTTCAGAAAGGAGTATTCCAGATTGTTAGTTGGAAATGTGTAGACTAAACCCTTCTGGTGTATTATTATGGAGGAATCCAGCTGAGACAGTTAGCTTACAAAAGCAGCTACACCTACGCCATATGGTTCATAGCTACTTTTCATAATGCCTCTAAGGCAAATTGCATTCCATAGGTAGCAAACATCAGGCAAAGAGAAACAGATTATTTTCATTTAGACACTTTGGGCCAGACTCTCAGCTGGAGGTACTCTGACTAACACCAGCTGCGGATCTGGCCTTTTTATGGAGAAAGTGAATACTTTTGCATTGCAAAACTTTTCCCAATTCTCTGGAGCATTATTACTTTGTGAAGGTTACAGAACAGTGAAAGAGGGAGAATTCCATCATGAGCTTTCGCTTAAGGCAAAAACTTGTGAAACTGTAATAGTTAGAACATGCTATCTTCCCCCTTAAGCTTTTCCGATAAAGCTGCCCAAATTGACCCAATTCACTTCCATTAGGAGGTAGAAAAACATTGTGTAAGGCTGGTTAAAAAACCCCAGTGTTGTCATATCCCTCAGTACTGGATTCTGTGCTTACTGAAGTCAGTGGAGTAGAATTGGGCCCTGATTTGTATAATACCAGTGGTGGTGATGTAGCTCCATTGGTTACCTGCACCAAACCAGCCTCATCAGTAGCCCTCAGCCAAGCTTCATACTAAAATCATTAGCTATGGTACTATAAAAAAAAATACATGTTGAGTACTACTTGCTATATTCTTACTACAACCAAATGTGAGAAAGTAAATGGGGAAATGCCATGGCACTAGCCTTGTAGTGTTTCTAGATCATACAAGAAAAGCAATCAGCCAAATATGGAGCTATTGGGTGGATTTTAGACACACACAGCATAGGGTTGCCAGGTGTCCATTTTTGACAGGAATGCCCCATCGAAAAGGGACCCTGGCGACTCCAATCAGCACCACTGACCGGGCCGTTAAACGTCCAGTCAGCGGCGCAGCAGGGCTAAAGCAGCCAGCTGCTGTGGCTCCGTGTGGCTCCCGGAAGCAGCGGCATGTCCCTCCTCCAGTTCCTACGTGTAGGAGCAGCCAGGGGGCTCTGTGCGCTGCCTACGCCCCAAGCACTGGCTCTGCATCTCCCATTTGCTGGGAACCGTGGCCAATGGGAGCTGCAGACGGGGCAGTTTGCAGAGCCACCTGGCTGTGCCTCCGCGTAGGAGACAGAGTGGGGACATGCCACTACTTCCAGGAGCCACCTGAGGTAAGCGCCGCTCGGAATCTGTACCCCTGACACACACACCCTATGCCCCAACCCCCTGCCCCAGCCCAGAGCTCCTTCCCGCACTGCAAACCCCTCAACCCCAGCCTGGAGCCACCTCCTGCATCCCAAATGCCTCATCTCCAGCCCCACACCAGAGCTTGCACCCCCAGCTAGAGCCCTCTCACACACCCCTGCACCCTAACCTCCTGCCCCAGCCCGGTGAAATTGAGCAAGTGAGGGAGGGAGAGCCAGCAACGGGGGGGGGCGAAGTGAGGAGGGGCTCAGAAAAGGGGTTGGGCAGGGGCCTCAGAGGAGGGGTGAGGCACAGGTGTTTGGTTTTGTGCGAGTAGAAAGTTGGCAACCCTAACACAGCCTCCCCCCCACTGACAGATTGAAGATCCAGGTTGTATTTGAAACACACTAACAGTGCAATCTTCCCAAACAATACAAGCTATTTATTACATATGCACTGACTGACCTATATTGCTACTGTTTAATTAGCATGGGATTATTCTATGGTTCCAATGCAATGTAAATGAAAAGGATCACCAGAAACACTCCCTTCTGCAGACAACCAGAGGAAGAGAGCTCTTCTGTAATTACAGCACTTAGGGCTCATCTTCACTACCAGGGAGATCGACACTGCTGCAATTGACCGATTTAGCAGGTCTAGCGAAGACCCACTAAATCGACAGGAGAGCGCTCTGCGGCTGACTCCAGTACTCCAGCTCCCCGAGAAGAGTAAGGGAAGTCGACGGGAGAGCATCTCCCGTCAACGCAGTACAGTGAAGACACTGGGGTAAGTCGACCTACGCTATGTCAACTCCAGCTACGTTATTCATGTACCTGGAGTAGTGTAACTTAGGTCTACTTAACCTGTAGTGAAGACAAGCCCTAAGACTAGAAAATGATGAGGTTATGGTTTGTGTATAAATAAAAACTGCTCATTTTTTCTGGGTGCTTCATCCTTATAGTAGCCATTTGATTGTCCTTCTTGATTTTACAGTGAAAATTCCAACTGTGCTAAACAATGTTGTCTCAGCTCGGTGGGAAAGTCACTGTCTCATATCCCATCACAACATTTCCAAACTTTATTCGACTATTTTGCTATAATTCAGTGGGATTTGGGTGCCTACTTTCATTAGCTCCTTTGAAAATCCCAGCCTACATCAACGAATCAGTCTGAGCTGATCTTGCTAAAATAAAAAAAAGAGAGTGAGAGAGAGAAAATCAAACCATAGAGAACCACAGAATTTGTCCATTATGTCCTCAAAGCATATTCCAGACACAGATTATCACTGGTAAACAACAAAAGCAACAGGGGGGAACCCTTGTCATGTCATTAGGCTTCTAGAGTGTATGTAAAGCAATATAATAACAAACATTCTCAGCTAGTCCTGATAGTTCTAGGTGTTATTATCCCTTTCTAGAATTTAGGAAAAAAATTAACAAATGCCTTGTTAAGGAATCAAAATGGACACTAAAGGCCTGTCATCAAAATAACCCACATGTGATTTCAATCCCCAACATCATGGTGTTGAATGACAGATTTTGGCTTTATGACAGTTTTAATGAGAGTTTATGGCTACTCGATAAAGCAAAATTCAGTGTGAAGAGTATAGTAAAACTCTGTTACATAACCCCTTTTCATCTTCAGGAAGTACAGAATTATTTAATTGGACAGCTCACTTTCTTTATCTATATTAGTTGGAGAACATATGTAGCTAGGTTACGTGCCCATTCTTCATTGTGTCCCTCGTAGAATTATGCATAATTTTTCATTATTATTATTAGCTTTCTATCAATAATATAATGTTCTTAAATCATTTTAATGATTCCAAAACACATGCAATTTGCAATGAAATTCTAACCTAATGATTCTTGTAATTCTTTATTGGCTTTATCATTTAATTATTTTGTTTGAGACTGTAGATTGTAATATGTGGTGACTGTTTTGTAACTAACTCCAATATGTTCTCTCTTTTCAGAGAGCAGACATAGCTGTTGCTCCACTCACCATAACGTTGGTACGAGAAGAAGTCATAGACTTTTCAAAACCTTTTATGAGTCTGGGCATCTCCATCATGATCAAGAAGCCTCAGAAATCTAAACCTGGCGTATTTTCCTTTCTGGATCCTTTGGCTTATGAAATTTGGATGTGTATAGTCTTTGCTTACATTGGAGTCAGCGTAGTTCTTTTCCTAGTCAGCAGATTCAGTCCTTATGAATGGCATTTGGAAGACAACAATGAAGAACCGCGTGACCCCCAGAACCCTCCCGACCCTCCAAATGAGTTTGGAATATTTAACAGCCTTTGGTTTTCCCTGGGTGCCTTTATGCAGCAAGGATGCGATATTTCTCCAAGGTTTGTTCCATATCACTCCATCACCTTTTTGCATTTTATGGTCATATGCTGATGCCATGGTGCATATATGTTACTTTCTCAATTTTTTCATTTCCAAATTTTTTGTTTAACATTCCATCCAATGCTAAGCTTCATCATCAAACCACTACGCTTATTCACCTAGTAAGTGTGTGAGTGGCGTTGCCTTTAATGCCATTCATGCATTTCTGCAAAAACTTATATACACCATGTTGAGACTGTAAAATGCATAGGGTTTTACATTTTCAGCAATGCTTGGAGGGCTACCGTGTTTTTGCTGCATATCTCATTTTACGGTCATCTGCTTGGTGCATATAACATTTATTTTGCTATGCAAAATAAGAACTGCTTCAAAAACCACATGCAACAGCACTTTAAAACACCTCCATGCCAGTCTCAACTTATGCTGACCTTTTAATTTTCCTTCGAGCTTTAGTTTTCTATGTGTTTCCATTGCACCATCCAGTCATCCATTACTAATTTGTTTACTATCACATTCATATATTCATTTCTCCATATGTACATCTCTGAGTTGTTATGTGTTGTACTGTATGTGCATCATTATGTAAATCTAGTCTTGTCTGATCTCCTTGTGTTCATAGTCAATGTGGCCTTCTAATAAGTGTTGCCAGTTTTCATAAAATTACTTTTTTTCACGCAAATAGTCTTTCTGAATAAGCCGTTAGGAAAACAGATTTGATGTTAGCTCTATTTTAATACACAATACGGATATTAAGTAGAATTTGATTGCTTTTTAAAGTAAAATTTACAAAGCACTGGAGAGTGCTCAAGTTCTCTTGATTGAACAATGCATACTTCAAAATATTTTTTAAATAACATAGTAAAAATGTTTCTATGCATACATCATTAAAATATATTGGTGACGTCTGATAAGCACTAAATCTACATAGCTTTATAGTAATGGATCTTAACTGGTTTGTATAATAATATTTTTAAAGTCAGTTTATAGCTACCATAATTATAAAAAAAAGACTCATTTAGTACAAACAATATGCCCTTTCCTCTTTAACAAAGTTGTGAACATATATTACCTTAGGGAATCAAATGATTTCTCAATAAGCACTCATATTCAAAACAAATAGAGCCCATTTCCATATGCTTTCTGTGCCCCTCTCAATGTGCAGACAATACCTAAGTCTTTGACAAATTACCAGACTTTCATAGCCTATATAAAAAGAGAAATCTTGGGTGTAATCCTAGCCCTGTTGAAGTCAAGGGCAAAAGTTCCATTGACTTAAAAGGGCCTGGATTTCATCGCTTATCATCTAGAGTTGATCCTGACCCTGCACTCCTTTCACGCCCAAATCTCCTATTAATTTCATTAGGGATTTAGGACATGTAAGGAGTGTCCAACTAGATGTGTTATATTTGAAAGCTTGCAATTTCTATTGTTTAGCAGTGAAGAAAAAGAAGTTGATTACTGTGATTAATTTTTTTTTAAATTACGTGCACAACACATTTTCCTAAATATGTGCATACATTAATGTTAGCAAGAAATCTGTTAAATGAGTAAGTGTTCCAATGTGCTACCAGATTGTATATCTATAGCTTTTAGCCTGTTCCTCATGTTTATGCACAATATTTGTGGTTTAGTCCCAAAATCTGTACCAAAACTATGCCCCTTTGCTTGCTGTTAAAGATACGGAGCAGTGATAGCATTTAAATTGCTGTTGACCATGTGTTTGCCCAATTTAAAGGACCGGGAAATAAGCACTGGGACATCACATGGAAAGCTGCAGGCATTATGCTGTTTCCACTAGACCTGTTTATTGACAGTAAAGAGAAGTGCATAGGGGTTTTTTTTTTTTTGTTAATCTCTCATGTGACTCTTTGACCTGTTTGGCCTTGTATATTTTGCATAATGAATTGAATATATTCTATCTTTATCAATGCCACAATTATAGGTGACTTGGAAATACCAACTATACAGAGATGACAGTAAATATGTCCAGCCATAACTTTTAACTTAATATTAATACATGAAATATCCACTGAAGACATCGTTCCATTGTTTTGTTATCTTTAACGATAACAGAAGGCCAGACAGTTAAATGAGTTTTTACGAAAAAATTGTAAAATGCTTTAAGGTCCAGAAACACTGTTACTTTGAGCATTGAGCTGATTTAATGTCTAGTTTATTTTCCATAGAAAAGGACTATTCCCAAGCATTCCATTTTGAATCCATACCTTTGTCAGGAAGAAACATAATTCATAGCACATTGATTATATTGAATGTTTCATAATATTTTATTGGCATTAAAAGGGATTCATTCTTCCATTGTGAGTTTGCCTGAATACATTTCTTGTGTGAGAGTGTACAGCACTTTTAGAGAGATGCCAACGAGCATTCTGGAGAGATCACTTTTGTGCTTCCTGATAAAGGCTCTTTCAGCTACCTTTGTGTGGAATAACTGTGACATCTCTTGGCTAGTTAGATCTATGATGGGTGAGTATTTTTTGTGGATATTCCAGAGGATATATCCCTATACTCTACTCTCTGTGTTTAATAGGATTTGTCTAACCTGAATCAGATAACAGCTACTCGCTGTGTTCAGTACATCCCTCTATGGAATCAACATTTGTTCCAGCTGTTTTGTTCTGCTATCAAAGACTACTGTGTTATCAGCATAGTGAGCTAAAGTTTTGAGAAGCCACTCGTGGTGGTTCAGACATAGATTACCTAAATGGAGAATCTACACCACAAACGAAAAGCCACACAAAGCACAGTCAAATTCGTAACTTGTTTTGAGCAAAATCATTTCCTTGCAGGTTCTACGAATCAATATCAAGGTTTTTTGTTTAAAAGTATTGCATGAGTCTGGTAGATTAAGGCCGTCGAGTTCCAGGGACCTATTTCTTCCCCTGTTAAAACCAAGTGACTCCTCCTAAAGGCATTGGAGTTACTTACAGTGGGATTTTCAAAAGCACGTAGGCATGTAACTCCCATGGAGTTTCTGTGGGGGGAGAATGGGAGTCAGAACTGTTATTGTAATCTTTCGTCAGCTGGGGTTTGGGTCATGTGGTCAAGTTCTGTGCAAACTTCTACCTCATGCAGCTCTATCACACTCAGTGAGCTTGCTGGTGATGTAAGTGCAGAACTTGGCTCACAGTTTAGCGTATAGCAGATTACATGTACACTTGAAAGAAAAAGTGGCGGTAGAGATTCAGATTTTTCCCTGAGGAAGTTCAGTGTTTTCCAGCCAGACTTGCTCATTCTTATATTTTATTAATCTTTTATTGGTAAGAAGAGGCCAATTAAAAATGGGTGTTCAAGAGAAGAGGAAAAATTCAGGTGCTTTTGATTATAGATAAGAATTTGTTTTTGTATATTACTGTTCTGCAAAGTGAATGCAACTTTTACATAATAATGTTGTGTTTTTCTCTTGTTGCTAATTTGCTCTCATTTAACTCCATGCTTCCTTTCAAATTTCCTCTCAAGGTATGCTCACTTTCTGTTTATTTCCCTTTCAAAGCACCTCCTGAAACCCTATATTGATAATGCTGTTGTTCAATTGCCATGTCTTTGTCTCAAGCTCAGTATGAATTAGTTAATACCAAAAAAAATCATTTAAAATGAACGTTGTACAGTTTGCCGACTCACTGAGGAAATGTGCATTTTATAAAACATCAAAGGTTGCTTGTATTTTTTAAACAAGAGCTTTTTAAACAGCAATGCTGCACACCTTGTACAAGTGTGACCTCTCTACAATGGTTCTTGTAGGTGTTTTAAGTTGTAATCCTTTTCTCTGTAATTGTTATCTGAGTAATGGACAATAAGTTATGTGACAGCTCAAGTAAAATGATAAGTAATCTCTTCTTATCAGCCTGATTTAAATTCAGAGTTTACATGCTAACCCTATTTTCCCTCAGCCCTCTGCACCAACCCATGCAGTGAGTATAAGGAGCCTTCATATCAGCAGATGGAGTTGGGAGGGAAAAGTCCTGTGATGTTATTTTCCCGCCAAAAGAAGTTGGCAGTCCCTGCCCAGCTGCATTCTAGCTCTTTGGCTGGCTGGGCTAGACCCTGGCTTTCCAGCTTTACTTTCCTCAGAGATTTTTTTCCCAACCCGTCCAAATCACCACTTGTAGCTACTTTAATGTAGCTTGCTTCAGAGTGGTGGGTGTTTAATTTTTCTCTGCAGCACTCTGGGGGAAACAGCTCTATGGTTTCATCCAGCTTTTTCTAAAATGAGCTCCGCTGTTGGAGTGAACAGAAGCTCATTCCAGATTTAACAGAATTAGATCAGAGAACTGGAGAACTAACCTGTTCCTCATCCTCCAAGAATCATCCCTTGCACTTCACATCCCTCAGGAAATCCCATCTCTTTGAGCAATCTCTCCTCCCTTCATCTCATCACTATCTCAATGCCCAGACTCTCCAGCCCCGGAACTGTCGTCAGGTATTTTATCTTGTGTCTGTTTGTCTTGTTTTTTTAACATTATAAGCACTTTAGAACAAGAACCGCTTACCTTTCTGGGTGTGTTCAGAGCTGTATAAATTATTATATCATCATATGGCTCTGTGGTTTCACTGTTCCTGTATTGCTTGCCTTTCTGACTGGTAGCCCAAACCTGGAGTCACTAGAGAACTATCAGTAACGTCTCCTGCAGCAGGCTCATGTTGGACTTGTTGTACTTTCTTGTCAAGGGGCCCAGGTTGGTTCTTCTTAACCTGGTTCTGACAGGTCCCAACTTCCTTTTGGGTAGTGCTCAACCCTGGGGCTTCCTTGGTGGATGTGCTGTGCTTTTTTTATTTTTATTTTGGCAGCTTGTAATCTGAACTCAAAGCTCTGCCCTCCCTTAGCCACATAGGAGATCATCCTATTGCTAACATGCCCTCACAGGTACTCACTTTATTTCTCCGAGGTACATCTTAGACAAATTCCTCAGACTGCTCCATTACATTGGCTTGACACAGATGTAACTAATCTTTAAAGCTGCCTTTTTAGTGAGCTTCTGTTTGGGCAGACGGGGGCTGGAGCTTCAAGCTTTTTCACTGCTCGTGTTATATCAGAATGAGGTAGTGATCAAGTCTGTTCCCCACCTCTCCTAATTCTGTGTGGGTGCCTGAGAGGAGAAAAAAAAAGACTCCTCATGCACTTACTGCAAAGAGCTTTTCTTATGCACTCTACAGGAGAACTGAAATTTAGAAAGTCAAGTCACCTATTTATCCTTTTGGGAGGCCCCAAGGAAAGCTTGACAACCTCTGTGCCTTGTGTGTCTTATTGAGCATGAGACTGCATTAATCAAGCTTATGCTGTCCAAAACACTGAAGGTTTCTGTCATAGCTCAGGCCTTGAAAGCCATCTCTTCCTCATGGGCAAAGAGGCAATACTTCCCTTCTAGAGCTGAGCAATGTGGCTGCCTGAACAGCCTTACATACCCTTTCACATCATTACAGACTTGATGAAGTGGCCTCTGCAGATACTGACTTCAGCAGGTGGGTGATGTGAGCTATAATCCATCAGTTTCGCAGTATCTTTGGATACCAGCCCACGGCTGTTCTTGCAGTGGGATTTGCTGTTGATATTCCTTGGGCTAGAGATATACTGGACAATTGCAACTTCATACCTGTTAGTGTGATTTCTCCATGTCCTTCTAACCCAACCCAGATTTCCAACTCTGCTTCCATTGTTTTGGCAGTATTTTTATGGATGTGTATTTTGATGTTGGGTTTTCTTAGAACTGAATAGAATTTTTATTACTCAGGAATCCCCTCAGTGGGCAATGCCAGCCAGCCCCCGCTTTATGAGGTATGGGGTAGGGCTATAGCACAAGAATATTGCCTTTTTCTCATCTCCATCTGTTGGTAGGTGAACTTGTACCCACTGCCTGGGGGTGGTACAGAAGGGCATGAAGGAACCCAGTAATCAGAATTTCTCATTTTCTCTGCATCAAGGGCAAGAATGGTCTGTCTGCTATAAACCCTACTGCTGAAATTGTCCATTTCTTTATCACTGCAAAAGATTGGTGTCTACTGACACTTTTTCTTGGATACACCATGTAAATAATCATTAGCAATTACATGTATAAAATTAATTATATATGGTAGGGTCCAAATCATAAAAATAAATATTCTTAGGGATTTTCATATGTCATGCTTTTAAAAAATATGAAAACTTTAGGTTGTAGGCAGGGCTTGGTTTTGATTCTTTCCCCCCACCCCGCTTCTATTCGAAATAGACACTTTTCCTTGTTTATAATACTGAGAGGAAAGAACCCTTAGCTGTAAATGTTTGGTAGGACATTTCTGTACACATAAATAACAGACCAAAAAAAAAAAAGAAGAACATTATTAAGTTTGCGCAGTCAAGAACTCAAAAGTGAGGAAATGCCAGAATTATGGTTGCCAGTGCATGTAAAGTTCCTCGTTTCCTCTATTCCACATAAAACCGAGGATCATTTTCAGAGCAGAAGAGATACAGGTTTGACAACAGGCATTTAGCCACAAAATCCTGTACTGGTGCAGTATTAGTCAAACAAACATATCAGTGACTAATTCCTCAATGTGTGGTAAGTGCACTGTTCCAAAAGTAAAATATACTGCAAGTGTCCCAAATGGGGCTCTGTTTTTCAATCATTTCTCGTGAATTTGTGATGTAATTTTGGGCTACTGAATCAAGGTCATGGACTTTAATATATTTGGGACCTGATTCTGCTTCCACTGAAATCAGCGAGAACTAGAACAAGTAGTTGAACAGATAATTTTGTGCCAATCTTCTGCAGTGTTACTGATCACAGTGTCATTGATCAGCAGGTGCTTTAAGTATGCACACAGTCTAATTGACTTCAGTGAAACTACTCACATGCTAAAGTGCATTGCTGGATTGGCACTCAAGTGCTCAGTACCTTGTGTGACTATGCCCTAAAATTGGGGGGTTGCTTGAGGAAGGAGTACAGGATTGGGTCCTAGACAAGCATTTAGGCCCTTATGCTCAGTTAAGATCCCTACACTCTTTTACACCAACTGAGGACTGGCCTTTTATTTTACAATTTTTTTTTCTTTTGCATTTTTAAAAAAGCTAAGGGAAAAAACAGGCAGTGATTAGATTTTTCACCTCACTCCTGTGCTGCTTTGGTGGTGTGGGCTGAGATGGGAATGTGGCAGACCCAAATTATTAAATAGTAACATGCATCATTTGGAACAGTGGATTTTAGACATGCACATTTTATTTAACATAAAATATACCAGAATGTTTCCTCATTCTAATGTGTAGGATTCAGACTCCCTTAATTCCCATTGTGCCATGGCATGAGCAGACCTCATACTGCTCCCTTGGAGTAACTCCCCTTGTGCAGGCCTCAGTGGGGAGATTATTTATCTCCAAGTCTTGCATGTAATCAGCTAGCATAGAGCATTGGATGGGACTTTTCTGCCCACTACCTATCATTGATCTTCTGCAGAATGAGTAGAGAGGTGCGGGAGTGGGAGGGTTCCTGTGTTCACCAATCTTCTGCTTCCATTGGTCAACTGCTGTTGACCTATTCCTGGCCCCTCCAATCCCCATAGATGCCTTCCTTCATCTACTTATAGTGTCTGACTTCTGGAACTGAAGTGCCTGCTTCAGGTTCTGGTTCTTTTACAATGCATACCCAGGATATGCCAGGCAGTACTAACTGCATCAATTTCTCCTTATAAATAAATTACAAATTACCTTATTTATACCATGTTACACCTGCGTATTTTACACAATAATTACACACTACACATCCAATTAACTTTTGAAACACCCTGCACATCACCTTACTCATTCCTTTCTCAGGACAAAACTCATAACTAGGTTTTGCAAGGACCAAGCAAGAAGTGCACAAATAGAGTCTTCAAGCATTAGTGGTATCATCCTCGGCTTTATTGCTGAAACTTTTCTCTGTCAACTTCTGGCCTCATTAAAAATTAATTTAAGGCCCAAATTTCAAGAAAGTGCTTTGATCTGTGTCTATACAATTTGTACATGTCCCCACTTGCACAGATATGTAGGAACGCATGCACTTAGTCTCAGATCTGCCAAGACTTATGTCTGTACTAACAGTGCGTAAAATTAAGTCATCCCACTGAAATCCTAGTTTAAGTCTTGGCAGGATCGGGGCCTTAGAGACAACTTTTGGGCTCTGTATTCAGTTTTCACTCAATCAGTGAAACTTCTCCTAAGTAATCCCTGGGTAAGCATGTCCGGAGTTGGCTTATGATCATCCGTTTTATGTACACAAGAAAAATCTGCAAATATGGATTTTTGTACACCAAAAGGGTTGTGCATGCAAACCTTACAGGCCCAGTTTAGGATGTTGCTTCCCTCCTAGAAGACAAACACAGAATGGATTAACAATTTTGACCCTGTCTGTTTTACCATAGATCTCTCTCAGGACGAATTGTCGGAGGAGTCTGGTGGTTCTTCACACTCATCATCATCTCTTCTTACACTGCCAATCTTGCTGCCTTCCTTACTGTGGAAAGGATGGTCTCTCCCATAGAAAGTGCAGAGGATCTGGCGAAGCAAACTGAAATAGCCTATGGAACCTTGGATTCAGGCTCAACCAAAGAATTTTTTAGAGTAAGTAGTCTGGCTTATGGCAGCTTTGTTAAACCTGTATCACAGTTTTCCTAAATAATAAATGCCTCACAAACAAGACCCTGAGTCTGCAAGCACTTCTGCATAGGCTGAACTTTGCTTCTGTTAATAGTTCCACTGACATCAGTATGTAGTATCAGAAGCTTAGAGCAGCAGGGTTAGTTATCTGGGGCAATTTGAGTAGCGAGGCAGCTCCCCTCCAAAAATCCAATATTCCAAGAAGAGTTTTGGCTACCCAGTTTCAGAAGCTGAGCACGCTGTGCAGCAATATAATGGCCAACATAACATTTAAAATAAGACCCTTGGAGCAGTGACTTTGAGTGTTTCACATTGCCAGCAGTCAATAAATAATAATTAGAACTTCCAATTTTGGCCTGTCTTTGCCATAATTAAAAAGCGGGATGGGAAGCATGCTTTTGCATTTTTATACGATAAATTGCATGCTGGAAATATTCAGTATTGTACAGAAATCTGCTCCCGCTCCCCCCCCCCATTTAATAAAACAGTGCTTATGTTTGTGGACCGGGGCTGGAGATTGGATGTGGTGAAAAATAATTTTCAGGATTTTTCACGGGTAAATATCTGTTTAAACTGGAAACCCAGGGCAAGATCTTCCACTGATGTAAATCAGCCCAGGCTCTGGCTCCAAAAGTACATATCTGCATTAGCAGCCTACCATTTAATCACTATATTCACTGCTGTCCATGAGCAGAAGAATTTGGGAGATTGGATCATTTTTCCAGGTTAAGGGGCTGAGGGCCAAACCCCTACTCCTGCAATCTCACCAGAGTAAGGTCAGAGGATCAGACCGCATGTGCTGTATGAGTGGCATATGCTAATAATTGAGTGGAGAATAATGGCTGTATTGTTGTGTTGGTAACAATTAGCTTGAGGAGCTCCTCCATTTTACGGTCAGTGTCAGACATCAGGTATTTAGCAGGAATCCCAGCTGGCCAGGAATCAATTGTTGAAAGAAACGGGAGGTGCCTTCCTGGCCAGGAGCTGAATAGCACGGGCTCAGTGGAAGCCAAAAAAAACCTCAAATTCCTGTAAACCAGATTTTGTATGTTTAAAAAAGTTATGACTTTAAAGTCCCTTCTGGCCTTTCCAGGCCGAATGGCTCTGCAGCGCCTAGAAAGATCAGACATTAAGGCTGTGACGTTTTTATATGTAGAAAAGCTTTCAATGGTGCAAGACTGAGTATTGCCCATATTGGGCAGGTAGCAGTTTGAGGGAAACAGGAGAAGAACCTTTCTCTTGTAGGTTTATTAAAAACTGATGGCTGCTTGAAGCTGCTCAGAGGGTTGGAATGTATCAGTGATCAGAGAGTAGGTAAAGCTTTCAAAGAGGCATGTATTACATGCTCTGCAGTTTATTCTCTGGCTATCCTCCACATGTGTGTATGTGTACAAACATACACACACACACACACACCCAAACATAAATATTATATATAAACCACACACAGTAGTTCCATTTAAAATATTTCAATTTACCACTGGTGGTATCAGATACTACAGTTGCACCCTATTTCATGCATTAAAACATTACAGTGTTGACTCCTCTACCACTATTGATAAATGCTGACCCTTTTAATGGTGACCTGAGTGTGTAAAATTTTGCACAAACCTTTCACCATATACACATACAGACACCATCTGTATAGAGAGAAAAAGCGTTTATGTTTCTGGCAAAAAAGCCAGCCTAGTATTAGAAATCTTTGATTCTATTTGCAGCCACCTCACTTTTCCTACAGGAAGATTCTGCATCTGAATAGCTTGCACCCATGAATATAGAAAAAGGAATTGTTAGGGAGAGTTCTTTATTTTCTTAATAGTCTGATGTAACGTGGGGTTACATGTCAGAGCAAGATCAAAGGAGCGAGTGGTTTTTTTTTGAAAGGATACAAAGTGTAGTAAAAGTCTGAATACTTTATTGTGCTCCTAAGAGTCTTGGGCTGTTCTCTGACACTCTCCTCAAGCGAGGGGAAAGCAGGGCTCTAAAGGAAGATGAGCTATAAAGAGCGGCCGGGCTCTGTGTCGAGGCATGAAGAAAAAATGGGGAGGGAGGAGAGCAGAGCGCCGGCAACAGAGGGAGCAAGCCCAAAATTCTGCTTTATGCTAACAAGGAGGACAAAAGGGGGAACTGGTGGCACAGAACCTGGGCCCGCTCAGTCCTTTGTATGCACTGTGAGTGGCGTTAACCAATGCTTGTCTACATTTGACTTTCCTGGAGAGCTCTGCATTATTTCAGTTGTATTATTAACTTCCAGAGAATAACCAATTTGCGTGTCATGCTGGAGCATGGAACTGATTGTACCCAGTCTTCTTCCATTGATTTGAGAAGGAGAAAAAGAGTATGTCTTTAGGTGAACACACACCTTTAATAAATATTTCATTATACGATCTCTGTTAGCTCCCTAACTTAATAATAATGTTGGCTTAAAACTCAGAATAACTCTTCAAGAAGTTTGCAGTTTCCGAATGCCTGCTTCATAGATTATATTCACTCTGTGCTTTGGGTTTTGTCTACACTAGAAGAACAGGAGTACTTGTGGCACCTTAGAGACTAACAAATATACACTAGGACATTACAGCACTTTTCTCAGCACTGCTGGGAGTGACAGAGGAAGCAGGAGTGTAAGCTGGCCACAGGCTACAATGGTAAAAGTGCCTGTGCCCTATCTCGCCCTCGCCACATTAGCTGCACCGGTGATAGCCAGGAGTGGGGAAAGTGCTAACAATTCCCACTGTAGATGCGTGCAGAGAGAGAGGGGGAGGGTAACAGACTTCGCAGCATTGGACCAGGAAGGAAATAGTCTTAAGACCCATGACAGAAGCGTGCATGTGATGGGTAGTTCTCTTTTCTAAGACACAAAGCTAAACATTTCTCCAAACACTCCTCTCAAAGTAGACTTTACTGGCTGGTGAATGGAGCCAGATGAGCAGTACTGGGGGGAAAAGCCTGGTATTTTTCTCTCTAATGGGTACAGCGCAAGCAAGTTTCATCTGCCCAATATCTTAGCTGCCTTTAAGGGTGAGCTGTGTCCACAGCCCATTCAGTCCTTGGCCTCTTTGCTGAGACGGTTGGCAAGGTTTCCAGTGAGTATTACTTATGTTGGTGTTTTTTGTAACATGGACATTTATGCAGTAGGAACTGGACTGAGGCCAACGACTCATTCCACATGAACAGATGGTAACCACTTTCAGCCACTTCCGCTCTGGGCAGGTTCCAGCCAGGGACCTATTTTATATCGTTGACTATTTCCCCACCCATTGCAATGCCTTCCAGCTAGACACCATCGACGCTTGTAGATCAAAGTGAACTGTAACATCCCTTTTTTCAAATAAGCCTGCTGAATGCTGTCAATCTGACATTTATTTGAAAGTCATCACAGCAGGCCATATTTACCATCTTAACTAACTGGTGAGCTGCTGTTTAAGGATATTCATTACCGCAGAATATCTGACAACCAAAGGAAATGTGTGTTTTTGATGATAGTTGCTTATTTCTGATCAGAAACGTTTTACAATTTTGCAACAATTAGCTTATAAAGGCATCATTTAAATGGCAATCAATGGATTTCATCAATACCCATCATGATCTCAAAGGGCCTTCATCCCTATTGTAAGGGAAAATGAAAGGAAAATCTCTCCTTGGAGATTTATTAACATAAAGACTCGCATTAAAGACCCAAAAATGTTTCTATCTTTCTCTAGAAAAAACTGCTAACCGGGAAAGCAATTTCAAAAATGTAACTTCCTTCCTTTATGGGTTTTATATGTTAGAACCAACATCTTCTAATCCATTCAATTAAAATTTCAATAAATATGACCAGCACATCAAATCAATATGGTGTAAATAATCTACATTCAGCACTGAAAATGTCTAATATCCCATTCTAATTGGTTTCAGAATTCCAATATGCATATATTCCAAAGAGGTGACCTTTACAACCAATTAGTAATTCTTCTGTAAATGGGGCTGTATTGAAACTTCAGTAGAAGAGGAAGTACACATTTCTAGACATTTACCAGTGTAAATTGCTCTTGAATTCGGATGGCTCCTTTTAATTGATCACATGTAACTGCATTAAGGGGCTTAGCAATAGGGTTCTGCAAAACAACCTGTATAGTTTAATAAGTTGTTGATAGGCTGACTATTTAGATTTTATTGAAAATATTTGAAATGGCATAAAGGCGTCACTGCTTTAGTGCAATGTGGTGCTTTACAGAAGAACATACTGCTGTATGGGACATTTAGAATGATCTTGTCATCTTGCGTTTCCTCCTTTTTATAGAGAAACTGAAGGCATCTCATAATCAGACCGCTAAAACTATGTTAAAGTAACGTTTGGGAGCGAACTGGCTGGCTCAAAGGATTGGTAGTGGGCCACAGAATGTTTCATTTCCAGACCACTGGTTTGAATACAATCAAGGAAACTAGTGATGAAAAAGAAGTGTTACCATCTGATGGCTATTTGTTGCCCTGTGTGAAATGACTTGCTGCTCTGCATCCTGTTCCTAATTGCCTATCACAAATGACACTAATTGTCAGCTTTGTTAGATGCTTCGGCTGACAAGCCAAGGATCAAGGGGACACGGTGGCTGAGCTGCCCCCTCCCTCCTACCGTTGGTCCTGGATATTTGTTAGCTGTCGTACAGGGAGGCTGACATTTGTCATTGTGACTGCCTGTGCTGTATCTTGGCTGGGAAGAGTGCGAGCCTCAAGGCCTTTGGAAGTCAAACAGATCAGCCAACACCTCTTCACTTAAACCTAAAATACCTTAAATGTTATTTTTGTTTAAAAAGAAAAGAATGATTCGTATTGGCAAAAGTCAGGAACATCAGAGCTAAGGCTGAAATCCATAGGTGAAATGCAGGGGACCAAAGAACAGGGAGTGAGTTCATACCATCTGAGCTGCAATACATAGACACGAGGGGCGGATTTGCAGCCTTAGCTCTGACACGTCTCACTTTTGTGGGTTTTAAGCAAACGATTATGACTTTAAAGCAGGGGTCGGCAACCTCTGGCACGCGGCTCGCCAGGGTAAGCACCCTGGCGGGCCGGGCCAGTTTATTTACCTGCCGCGTCGGCAGTTTCGGCTGATCGCGGCTCCCACTGGCCGCGGTTCGCCGTCCCAGGCCAATGGGGGCGGCAGGAAGCGGCGCGGGCCGAGGGATGTGCTGGCCGCGGCTTCCCACCGCTCCCATTGGCCTGGTACGGCGAACCACAGCCAGTGGGAGCCGCGATCGGCCGAACCTGCCGACGCGGCAGGTAAACAAACTGGCCCGGCCTGCCAGGGTGCTTCCCCTGGTGAGCCGCGTGCCAGAGGTTGTCGACCCCTGCTTTAAAACAAAGCGTCTGCAATCTAAACTGGGCAAGTATAGGACGCTATTACAGCAAACTGTTATTAGCAAGCATAGGAACTGGCAGGCTGGATCAGCCACTATCCTGTCTCCAACAGTGGCCAGCACCAGATGCTTCAGAGGAAGGTGTAAGAACCCCACCGGAGCCGATGTGGGATAATCTGCCTCCCACATTAGGCCTTGTCCTATTCGCTGTGTTTTTTTCTGGTCCTGCTGCAGTGAAGCCCTTTTGTCTCACCTCACAGGCTAGTTTTAATCTTCCAACCCCAAATTTTTACTGGTCCTGTTTTTTCATCTTATGTCTTCATGTACACTTTAGGAAGGTGTCCCTTCTTAATGTAAGCGTGTGTGCCCATCATGTCTTTACTCTAGCCCTTTCTAACTAATATTTTGCCTGAAAATTTTCCTATCTTACATGGTTTTGTGGCTGGACTGAGCACTTGGACCTCCCTTGCAGCAATTTCCACAGAAAGCTACAGATACTGCAGAGTCCTAGTATGCAAAACCAGGCTCAGAAATGAAGCCTTTCTGTACTAACCTTCTAGGCCAACCAAAGGCCAGTGTAACACAGCATCCAATTTATAGTACCCAGAAAGCCGTTTTAAGGATGCCACAGAGTGTGATACCTCTTCCTCTTCTCTCTTCGTTTCATTCATGAAACCAGAAGCTCTCAGTAGACATGAGAGCAAACAATGACTGAAGGACTTGCCCAATCCCAGCACCACTGAAGATGGGGGGCACAAACGAGGCTTTCAGTTCTGGTGCATTCTACATCTCCTGGGGCAATTTGAACCAGCTCTCAGTCACCTTTCAGACCTAATCCTGCCCTAACTGCAACCCAGAACCTGGCCCAATATCTTCCTGTGCCTACAGAGGAAGAAATTGTCATTGGTAGAGGAAACAACCAGAATATGTTCTGAAGCAGTAGCATGTGCTAACAATTACGTTACACCAGTTATAATTTAGCAATCATGTTACAGGCGGTTATGCTTTCCTGCTGTAATACTGCATGAAGACAAAGAGTGCTGATCACTGAAATAAATTGTGTCAGAAAATGATTTAGTAAACAGAGAGTGTCGAATGAAAACCAATACTTCCCATGCAAGATTTATGCATTTAATCCAATCAAACTATAACCTAGTGTTTTTGAGATCAGTAATAGAGCCTGCTAAAAATACCATGAGGAACTGCTTTTGAACTCAACGGACTTCATCTGTAGCTAAACTCTATTTGATTTCTAATTTCAAAATACAGTTTGCTTGTGAAGATATAGGGCTTGTTCAGAGAACAGCATTCATACAAATACTTTGCTCTTGCCTTTGGATAAAACTAGGATAAGGAAAAGGTTTCTGTGTTTTGGCATCAAGCACAAAGTGATCATAACAAATGCCTGACAAAAATATTGAAGTGTGATTACACGTATAGTCTCTAGCGAATGGAATATCACAGAAAACAGATAGCTTCCAAAATATGAGATAAATAGATCTTTCAGATTTGATGTAGAAAGAGAGCAATCAGGCAGAGCACTGACTTAAACCTCCCTTAAACAGTCTGGTGAATCAAGGTTGTTGTTTTATTTATTCCTTACACAAGGTTTGATGGGAAATGTATAGGTCAACATTAATAACTGCAACTGGTCATTATTTATTCAATGTTACTAATAACTGTTAACTCCACATTTCATGCTGTATCTGTATACAATATTTGTATAGATTCAATATTTGTTTAAAACAGACTAGCACAGTATGAATTTTAAGTGTTTTTAATAAATAAAATATGGAAAACAGCATATATACACACGATATAAAAACATGCAGAGTGTGCATGTATATATGTGTGTGCGTGCATATACAAATATTTATAAATGCATATGTCTATGCATAGAAATAGCAGTCTTTCCAGTGAGTGCATAATGAATGGCCTGATAGTAGTTATTTTCTCTAACAATCTGCTTCTTTTGTCTGATTTCCCTTTCTGCGCAAACACTAACAAGCAATTTTAAAGAGAGAAGCAAAGCTAGTGTTACATACCTACAGAGCAATGGTTTTCTTTGAAGTGCTCTCATTAAATGCGCTGTCGTCTTTACATGTTGGATTGAGAAGGAAAATGCCTCCTTATGGAAATTAAAATTAGCAGGCCATTCATTATCCACTCCTGGGACAGATGTCATTCGTCTGAAACCTAGGGTTAATAAGAATGGGCCATTTAATAAGGAAGGCAGACTAGCAAGATTTCTAGCCAAAGCTTATACTGATTAGGTCTTAGTAGCAAGTGTTTGCATAAGTATTCACATTACCATAAACTATACATCATGCATGCTTCTATCCACTCGGCTTGTGATTATAATTGGGCTTTTCAATGCACATACGTGTAGCTATAATTTAATAATGTGAACTTACATATTTAAATAGTCATTTAGTTGCCAACAGCTTTGTGTAGGTGACTTATTTTATCAGGTCAGGCATAATATATGGAGGTGAAATAACAGCGTATCAGATATAGCTGTAGAAATACAGCTGAAGCAAAGCCGTGAGTTCCCCAGGAAGAAATCACTTGCTGTTTGAATGTTCTAGTTTTTGAAGACCAGCAATATGATAATGATATTGCTCAAGACAGTGGGGACACCTAGTTTCTCAAGTTACTGTACTACTTTATATAATCCTGCTGTGCCACACTACGGTGTTTTGAGAGGGATTCATTTAAAATACATGGGTGCTGACAAATTACCGACCACGCTGCTAGTTTTACTTTTGCCTAATTAGCAAATACATGAAGGTTTAGAAACTTGAATGATGTGAATATGAAACATCGTCTCATGCGATGCACTGGGATTGCTCCATCATTGCCTGGATATTGGCCTAGTCTGAAGGAGCGGAAAACTTGTCAGGCCTAACAGTGTTCAAATATCGTGCTGAAAAATGTTGTGCCATGGAAATTCATCAAGGGCCAAATCCAGAGCATGGCCTGAATAGCTGAGCTGGGTGATAGGAAGATACCCAGAAGATTCCTCAAAAGCTGAAGTAATCTCCACAGGTCCTTTTGTGCCACTCCCCCAAAGGAGGGCAGACAGGAGCCCACCCTCATCTCTTCTGGTGCCTGCTTCTGCATAGCCCTGCTCCGACACAGCTATGGACTCCCCCACTTATCCAGTCTCCCCTTGCACAACAAAACCACATTGGTTCTACTCCAAAGGAACCCTGGGGAGTTGTGGATGTGCCCAAAATGTATGGGCAGGACTAACTTTAGCCACAGGCTAAATGTAAGAGGTTAGCATGACATGAGATCTTTTCAGAGTAGGAGACCCAGGGCATCATCTCTTCTAAATTTCCAGAATTTACTTTTCCATTGAATGTGAATACGCCTAGGACTGGCTCTGCTAGTGAAACATAAAGAAGTTTGAAAAAACAGCCCGTCTGTTGGTAAAAGGAGTTATTTTAATTTTGAGTTCAATATTGCAATGCGGATGAGTGGATGTCAGCAATAAAGTGCAGGGAGATGAATACAGGCTTATCCTGATGTTCAATATTGTGCAAGGAAAGGAAATTCTTTAAAACTTGATTTACAGTCTATTACTCAGATGGTTATTGACATATCAATGAAGTGTAGGCTAGTTACAGCTTGAATGGTGATTTGTTTGTCTCTCTATATGAATTCGGCTCACTTGAAAAAATAAGATTTGTCTTTTTTAAAAAGAAACTACAGCATATTATCTATTTCCTGCCCACACATCTTTTCAAAATGATCTGGACTAGTGTGAATAAAATATTGAAGAGAAACTAGTAATGGGAAGCTTCTTTTATGGTGAGGGCAGTACAATTGTCAGGGGAAAATTTGCAAAAAGTTACAGATGTCTGAAGGAAATTTTGGATTAGTGACTGATGCATGATTTTTGCAAACATTTTCTGCCCCTCCCTATATACTTAGTCCTAACATTTGGGCTTCCACCCAACCTGACACTCACCAAGGCCCCTCTTTTCTGCCGGTCCTGTTCTGAGCAAGGATGGGAATATACCTCTACCTCGATATAACATGACCCGATATAACGCGAATTTGGATAGAACGCGGTAAAGCAGTGCTCTGGGGGGGGCGGGGCTGCGCACTCCTGTGGATCAAAGCAAGTTCAATATAACACGGTTTCACCTATAACGCGGTAAGATTTTTTGGCGCCCGAGGACAGCGTTATATCGAGGTTAGAGGTGTATATAAGGAGTTCTGGTGTTTCTCTTTCCCACCCTGCAGGAGTGATCAGCAGCAGAGAATCTCTCCTCAAAACCTCCTATAGGGCGGGTCTGAACTGAGTTACAAAGATCCCAAAAGAAAAACAGGAAGCCACAGATTTGAAGGCCCTGATTCTCAGTGACACCAGTTTATACCTGAGAGTGTCACTCCAATGACTTCAGGGGAGTCAAACTTCAAACCAGTGTGACAAGAATGACTCTCATCACAAACTCACTGCCTTCACTGGGTGATAGGAAGATACCCAGAGGTATCTTGGGCTCTAAATATTAGAGCCCAACAGCCAAACTTTTATTTTATATACCTATGGGATGAATTAGTATATCCCAGCAATGTTCAAATAAATTCTGTACACACAACAGAGCCTTGCCTCCGACATTTGGAACTTGGTAGAATGAGGAGCTGAGATTAGTGAGGGAGCAGCACATGGTGCATATTTCTTTGGCAGGGGAGGATGCGACTAACTTTCATTTCACCAGGAGTTTTAAACCAGGATGTAATAAAAACAAGATGATCATGTAGTGACCCTCCTCAATATAGGTAATCAAAGTGCTGGCATGTAGATAAAAGCTGTGGCATGTATCTTCTACGCTAGCATAAAGTTTGGCTAGTTCTGCCACACGTTTTCCCATGCGACCTTCAGTAAGTAACTTAACCTCTCTGTACTTTAGTTTACTCATTTGGAAAATGGGACTTCAAGGGGGAGTTATGAGACCTAATTTTTTCTTATTAGTAAAGAGCTTGGCTATCTAGATGAAGGCACTAGAGAATTGCAATAATTATGTTATTAGTACAGTGTTATTATAGCAGCCATTATGTGCTCTACAGTAGCTCATATACAGTCTGTGGGCCTATCACTGGGTCATCCCCTGCTCTTTCAAATATTGTCATGTGATCATTTACTCTCACCTGAGTATCCCACCAGGGAGAGGCAGAGAAGACATGTTAATGTATCATTCAAAGAACAGAGCAACTAAAAGTGCAGCAGCCACACCGAATTACACTGTCAATTCACTGCACTCAAAGCCCAAGGTATTGGCCCTCTGCCTGATATGGGAGTTGAACCCTATGACCTCGAGTCCATGAGACAAGAATGATACCAAAGGAATCCTCTGGCACGCTTTTTCACTTTTAGTTAGTAGTATCCACCTGGCTGCACATACATTGTTGGATCCAGCAACTGCTATGGAAAAGCTAATTGCATTTAGGAAAGAAAAACTGTGAAGTGTGGGAAAGAACGGTAATATTTACACATGACCAATTAGACTTACAGCAGTGGCAGATTATCCAATGGGCCCATGGGGCCCATGCCCAAGGGCCTCGGCCAATGGGGGGGCCCTGGAAAATGGGCACCCCAGCAAAAATCTGCCACGGGGCGGCAGAAGCTGGAGCCCTCGTAGAAGCCGCGGGGCAGGCAAGGGAAGCCCAAGTGCCCCAACTAGGGTTGCCAGTTTTGGTTGGACATATTCCTGGAGATTTCATCACATGACATAATCTTTAATTAAAGATTAATCTTCTCCAGGACAATCCTGGAGGGTTGGCAGAAGCGCCGGGCAGGCCAGGGGAAGCCCCAGTGCCCTGACCCCAGCTGCAGCCCCAGGAGCCGGCTGTGGCAGGGAGACAGAGCTTCTCTGGTCTTGGGGCCACAGTGTGGGGGGCAGAAAGGAGCCAAGATTGCAGGGCTGCAGTAGGGGGGCGGAATGGGTTGGGACTGTGGGCAAAACGGGGGTAGGGTCACGGGGGAAGGAGCAGAACAAGGGTGGAACCGCAGGCAGAAGGGGTAGGGAGAGGCCCCCCATGTGCTCTGGCCCAAGGCCCCAGGAGCCCTTAATCCACCTCTGACTTACAGCACTGTAGTATGCACATGTAGATCTATATAACAATAACACTGTATCATTCAGATTAAACAGAAACTGCACTAATTTTATTGTGGACATTAGCATTTTGCATAAGCAAACAGTCTTCCAGTATTGACTGCCCCTATAAAGTGAAAGTGGTTAAAAATGTCACACAAAGTAGAAGAGCATGTTAAACTGTGTTATGTTGTCTCTTCGCTTTCTGTCCCTGCCTGTTGTTCTGGCCAGGGTGCAATGGACCCTTGCTGTTGGCTTCCTTACCTTACCTTTCTGGCATCCTAAGATTCATAGCCACAGCATTGACTAACCATTGCAATGTGTAACCGGCAAAGTCAACCTTAAAGAAAGCCCAAAAACATTTGTAATGCAACAAATACTAAGAGAAAACAAGGTCACAAATGGCCAGGTTGTGACATATAACACTGAGTTACAGAGGGAACTCGAGGAGGGCTTGTATCTCCTACGCCACCTTCTTGCAGCCACTGGTGAAAGGAGCGCAGAGGGGATGTGGCCAAAATGTGCTACACATTTACTATCCTCAGCTGGTGGATGGTCCTTGGGGGCCATAATCAAATGGTACAGTTTCCAGCATTTCCTAGGCTGCTCTAAGATATATCAGGGTGAAAGCCATCTTAGAACCAGCCCCAGGGAGCTACAACAGTTGTTTTCTGGTCCCACCATCTGATCCCAGTAAACTCAGCCAAGATTTGGCTGTGACTCAGTGCCTGCCAAATTATACGCATTGAAATTCTATTCCGAGAGCCGCGATATTTTGTGTTTTTTCTCAAGCCCCACCTCCTGGATTCTTATGAACATGTGAGAATCTCAGCTTTCTCTTTTTTTTTTTTTTCTTTTTTTTTTAAGAACATTTCTAGCCTTCATTGTGCAGACGAGAGCTTGAAAACATGTCTCCAATTGTGACCTAAAAGTTCAGAAATTGGAAAAATCCAAAACATTGGGATGGGTTTAAATCTCATGATTTTGGGGATCTAATTTGATAATTTGGAATGCTTGTGGTTGGCAATACTGATATTCATAAGAGCATCTCAGATGTTATACCCCATAATCTATGGGGAAAGAATTCTCTGGTGTGTCTTCTGGGAAAAGGAGAAAATGAAGTAAGAATAATTTTAGCCATATTTTTTAAATAGTCTAATACAGAATATCTGAGGCAGCGTTTTTGAACAGGGACTCTAAGTAGAAGAGAGGATAGAATATTCTAAAAAGAAAAGAACTCTATTTAGAACTAAAATATTTTAAGAATGGCTGTAAAAATATGGTTTTGTTCTAGTATAATGGCTTCACTCCCTTTCAATTTTGGAAGAGACTGATAGGAAATCTGAAGGAGGAGACAAATATCTGCACAGAGGCAAAGATAGCAGCCTTTGGAAGAAAGCATTGGTTCACCCAAAGATATTTTACTGTGTTAGAGGTGGATTTAGCTAGGGGTGTGTTTTGGTTTTGGAAAATGTCATCTGGGTCAGTTTTGATGTTGCAAAAACAAGACCAGACTTCATTCAGATTCAGTCCCATTTTATTCGAACCAAGTTTGCTAATTCCCAATTTAGCCCATTTCTGCCATTGAGTATAATGGAAAAAATAATCTGTGATTGACAGGTAAGCAGACATGCCAAACCTGCGGGAAAAACACAGAAATTGGGCTTGTTTTTGGCTTAATTGGCTTGTGAGTTGCTTGTTGGCTAGTTTTTGGCTTGTAGCTTGTTTGGCTTGTAGCTTGTTGCTTCTTCTTTTTTTTTTGATTGGCTCCCGGCAAGCAGGAGCAAGGGCAGGAGAGAGTCCGGGGTACACAGCGGGTCCACCGCAGTCCCAGACTGCACACCGGGGGATCTAGTCACAGAGTGTTGGGGTTCTTAGGGATTGGCTTATTTTGGATTTGTTTTGAAATGGGATTAGCTTGATTTTTGGTTTATTGTGAAAGTCCGGGTGCTTATTTACCGTGTGAAAGTTGGCAATTGTGCAGGTAAGTCTGGTCTATTTTCTGATGTGTGTAATATTTAAATCCAGCCTGGATGAAGCTTAATATTTATGTTGGAGAGTGTTGCATTTTTTCATTTAAAATATCAAAATGTCTCTCTCTCTCTCTCTCTCTCACTGTCATACACACACACACACACACACACACACACACACACAAACAATGGGAGAATTAGAAAGTAAAATAAGATTAGTGAAGGGTGAAAAAATCTGGACTGATTGTGCTGGGGGGTTATTTTAAAATAAAAACATTGCTACCTAAGGGAGATTTATATTTGGATAGTGATTAGTGATGGACAGAATGAAGTAAATTCTCAGCATGTCAGGCAGGGAATTAGAGGCGCTGCTTGTGTTAACATTAAAAGCTTTTGTATGCATGGCAGTAAAAATATATCCTTATGTCTGAGGTGAAGGAAATGTACGTGGTTCATGTTTATGCATAAACTTCTCACAATGAAGAGGGAAAACGGTTGTTGACTAAGCTAAGGTCATGTCTATTTATATCTACAGCAAGCTTGTGATAATGAAAAGAGGCTTTAATGTGTCCCAAGGCCTAGATGAAACACACTGAAATTTTAACATGTGTGAGGGGGGAAATGGTAACAATATCCCTCTTGAAATTCCAAGGAAGCGTTTATTGATGAATTTCTGAAGAGCAGTATCAAAGAAATGAAAAGGAATTTGCAAAACACAGAAATCCATTCCATTTTGGGGCTTAGCATATGTCTTATATCTGTGCTTTTAAGCTTTTTTTTAAAAAAACAACAGTACTTTAAAAGTCATCTTTTAGTCAGAGGCAAAGTATTTTATATGATTGTATTTATATCTGTAATATGACCAATATGAGCACCAACCCAAATATGCCTCCAGTGATGGCTACTTGGCCTTAAAAACTGCACAAGTAGGTACTTCCCAAGGCTGGCTCTCCCACACTGGTATAACAGAGAATTGTGTGGGGAAGCAAAACAATAAGTAATAGAAGCTGCTCAGAAAATATTTTCAGGAGGGATTGGGGAGGGGGTGAAAGTTTTTCTTAAAAAATGTACAGATATATTTTGATTTTATTGACAAAAAAACAAAAAAAATCAAAAGGCTGAAAAATGTTCAGTTTATAATTGTTTTGATTTACACTTTTTCATAAAAAACTGGAAACATTTCAAAAGAAATGCACATTTTTCCATGAAAATTTGTTTAAACAAAATGCCATTTTTCATCCAAAAAATCCCATTTCAAATGAAAATTTTTGACAAGCTCTAGTTAGAGGCTGCTTTACTTTGTGTGTGACGGTAAGGGCTGACATTTGCTGGTCTGTCTCGGGCAGGAAAATCCCTAGACCCAGCTATATGCACTTTTCCATCAGAAGTTTTCAGTCTTAGCCAGCCACTCACACCTACCCCTGCCCTTGGAAGCAAATCTCTAATTTTTTTTTCAGCCTTTTCCCGCCAATACAGACAAACATTCGTTGCCGGAAGGTAAGTTATAGTTTTGTCTGGTTAGAGGGAGCACACCAGAATGTTACAGTCCTTCTGTAGAGCTGAAGTTAACAAAACGTGGCTTCTGAGAAAAATCCTGTTTGAGGGAGAAATCAGCAAAATGCCTCTGAGATGTGAGATGAAAACTGATGCATGTAAAAACGTACTGATTTCTTTTATCATCACATACAAAAATGAGTTAAGAGACGGGAACACTCTGTGAGAAAAGTTAGGCTAAATACTGTTAAAGCTGACTATGAATCACATGGATTTTAGTATTTGGAAATGCAATGATAATAATATGTCGCCCTCCTAGAGTACTTACTGTGCAAAGATTGAAAATTAACAAACATCCCTATGAAGTAGGCAATTACTGGTATCCCTATTTTACAGATGGGG
Source organism: Terrapene triunguis (assembly GCF_002925995.2). NCBI lineage: Eukaryota > Metazoa > Chordata > Testudines > Emydidae > Terrapene > Terrapene triunguis. The sequence continues at coordinate 13,794,211 of NW_020664482.1, forward strand.
AAACTGAAGCCCAAAGTGGTTAATGACAAGGTTTTTAAAGGCATTTGTGTGTCTAAAGATGCCGATAGGCACCTAGCGAGATTTTTTAAAATGCTTACGTGCCTGTCTCTGACAAATCCCACTAGGTGGGATTGAGGCACCTAACTGCCTTTAAAAATCTGCCCCTAAGTGACTTGCACATGATTTATGGACGTCTGTGGACAAGCCAGGAACAGAATGCTGACCTACCCTCCCTTTCCCGCGCCCTGCCATGCCCATTCCTTCAGCACAAGGACATCCTCTCCTCTAAGGAAATGTTCATCTGTCACTTACATTATAACATCTTCGGAGCAGGGAGCACATCTTTATTTGTGCCTTGTACCACACTGAGCATGCTGTTGGCCCTTATCAAATAAAAATATTAATAACAATTCACAGATGCATTGCAAATTGCTTTTAGGTATTCATGCCAGCTGGAAACAGTAAGAGAGGACTTATTAAAACAGAAAATCCAGTGTGGGCTAGGCATTGAAAAGGAAAAAACATGTTATAATTTAACTGTTTCATTAAAGATACAACTAGATGAGAAAATGAACCAACAATTGAGCAAAACACATTTTACTTCATGTAAAATCTTGGCAAGGAAATCTTTAGCTTTTAGAGACAGACAATAAAGCTCTAACTTAGGCACACATATGCATGTGTGTTTTGTATTACTTACAAAAAGTAATGTTAAAAGAAGATTAAGGTTACAAAGTCAACCACTCAGAAATTAGGAAATGTCAAAATTAAAGGCAGCCGGTGCCATCTTAAGCCATGTCTACACTACAACCACTACATCAATTCACCAACCAATTTGTTGCTACCAGCTCTACCTATAATATACTACTGTATGTGCGAGTGTATACGGTATACACACATGAAAAACATTTTTAAAGTTCTTACTCACGGCTAGTTACTCTGGTTTTAGTGTTATTTAACAGGTTGCAGAGCTCAGAACTGTGTATACAGCATACGCTTTTATTTGTCTGATCTGCTCTGGTCTTTCAGAAACTTGCTTATGCATTCCACGCCTGTGTGCTGCCTTGGGGCACAGGGCTGCTAAGCTAATACTCTCTAGGATTCGGATTCCATAAAGCTTGTTTGGCTTTGATACCGGCAATAGTAACAACTCCAGCTCCTGCCACTACATAATAAACCAGCTTCTCCAACTCAGCTATTTCCTATCCTGTGTGCAAGGCACAGCTGTGCCTTGATAGCCTCAGTGCAGGTGTGAGATGAACAGAAAGATGTCACCTAAATTCTCAGATTACCTAGCCAACAAAGGCAACATAATTGTTGTCTTCTGAAGTTTTGCACAGAGCTTTGATGCTGCAAAAAAATCACCAAGACCCAGTACAAAATTAAAGTAACAAAACCTACATTTTGTAATGCACCAGGGTTGTCTAATCCATCTATGAGCTCACATCTTGTTAATGGACTCAAGAGGAAGGTTTAGTTAACACTTCCCTTACTAGCCTGGAAAAGGAAATACTCCCCCGAGGGAGGTTTTTCTTCAAGTAGGAAGGTCCACAGAAAAGTATGACAACTTCTGGTTGTATTACATATCTAATCTTAGTTCTGGCCATCTTCTCCTTCCTTCTCCTCATCCCCATGGATCCCTGCACCTGTGTGAAGCACCCTCTGTGGGGTTCAGAGGGAGAGGGAATCCTGCTACAGAGGGTAGTTCTCTGGGGGAGGAAGCATAGGCAGGACAATGCTATTTATACATCCTCCTGCGGCATCTCTGGGTGTATATTATAGTCATCACAAGCACAGGGATTGTGCTCTGGGCAGCTTCTGAGATGTAAGGTGGGCTGAAAAAGTCTGCCATCGATGAAAGGTATAAAACTGAGCTAAAGACTCATATTCTAGACTTTCCTTCACGCAATTATTTCTTTGATAGGAAACCTCCAAGGAAGCTCCGTTGCTGCATAAAGCTAGATTGGCAATTCAGTGCATGACAATTTGCTCTCAGTTAGTATGTAACCAATGCCCCAGCTTGACATTATGGCTTCTAGAATTGCCCTTTTTTTTATAAAAGTAAGCTCTGGTCATGAAAAAGTTCACAGAACTTCAGTAGGGGCTTAAACCCCATTCCAAGGTCAAATTCCCACTAAAGTCATTACATTCCTGGCCTAACCCATCACATAGTGGTGCTGTGCTTTGTTAAACATGTGCCATGTTGTAACCCACAGGTGGCCGTGTTTGAATAGTGGATAAAGTGATTTCAGCATATAGATTGAGTGTCAGTGTAAACTTGCTAAAATATGTCAGGATACTTTGGTAGAAAGATGCTGGATAGAGTAAATGTAAGCTTGACCAAGAGGATATATTATAAAAGTGGGCAGCCATGCTTTTTATTGTCTCTCCTAGGTACTTATATGGCTCCCCTATGTGAGCACCTCTGAGGTATTTATCACCACAACACCCCCGAAAGGTAGGGCCGTGTTATCCCCATGTTACAGAAGTAGGGAACTGAGGCACAGAAAAATGATGTGACATGCCCAAGGTCACACAGGAAGTCTGTGATAAAGCAGGGAATCAGACCCAGGTCCAAGACTAATACCCTAGCCCCTTCCCACCCTCACATGGGGAGTTGATTTCACCACCCCACTTCCATAGCTAGCTACCTCTGCAGTTCATTCCTCACACTTTTCAAAAGCATCTGCAAAAACTATTTTTCCTCCAATAAATATTTTCATTTTTAATCTCTCGACGACTGTATGGTGTCCAACCCACCTTTTAATGAAGGCACACTATTCTGCCTTCTCTCTGATTTTCTGTTGTGTATCATGATGGTTTTAATTGCATTGTATTTTCAATTGGTTTTCAGCTCACTCGGAGAAATATTATAATAAAAGCCTGTCCCTATACTCCTCTCTATCAATCACAGCTACATCAGGATTTTAATACAAGGAATGAAGGCAGGATTTGCTATCTATAAAATGTTTACATAGTAGTTATTAGTCACTATATTATCCAAAGCACACTGAATTGTCCTGAAGGAAAAGAAAAAAAGCATGACTTGAGCTTGAATGAAGAGTCTTCTGCTACAAGTTCACAATAGTTTGCACGGACCTTAACCACTGTGTGTGGTACCTACTGTTATAGCTTTAGTGATTCCAGATAAGGGTTGACAAGGAATGTGACAAAGTTAGATGGCTTAGACTGACTAAATCCTGAGTTTGCAGTAATTAACCAGGCATTATTGCACTGTGTGGGACAGACAGGGAACATTAAGTGATGGTGCAGTATACTACTGATTTCACTCTTGGTACGTTAAGATGGTTTATAGTAATGTGTGTAGGGTGGGATGAGTGAATTCCCTAGCACGGAGTTTTCTGCCATCTAGGGTTGCGACACGAAGAGCGGACAGAAAGGAGAAAGGGGAAGTAACACACCAACTTGTTGTTTTAAAAGTTGTTCTGCCTCCCTAAGTTACTAAGCATGTGTCTTAGAGCCAGGATCATTATGTTTGGCTGTCTCCAAACTGAACAAATCAACATGTACTTAAAAAATGCATAACCAGCAGCTGGTTATAATAAAATAGCCTGTGGTCTATTGAGCTCTTCACTTTAATGAGAGCAAAAGAGTGTAATGTAGACTATCAGCTTCTTACTAGCATGCTTGTTAGTTTCAAATTTTGCTGAAAAATATCTGAACAAAAAAAGTTGATCGGTGTTTACTAAAGTCTTTGTAATCACTGTACATATCTCCCAGATGGGTATCCTCATCTTTTAATAGCCCAGTAGAGCTACTGTCATCTCTTGGCTGCAGGAGCGGCGCCAGGGTTTTTGACGCCCTAGGAGGGGCGCGCTCCCGGTCGTCGTCGTCAATTCTGCGGCGGGTCCCAGAGCGAGTGAAGGACCCGCTGCAGAATTGCTGCCGAAGACCCAGAGCGCGGAAGGACCCCCTGCCGACGAATTGTCGCCTAGGTCGCCTAAATGGAAGCGCTGGCCCTGCTTGGCTGCAGTTCTAAACCTTACATCACCACTATGAGAAGCAAATTCTTGTCTTCTTGAGCGTTCTTTAATAAGCAAATGTCTATGGTTCACCAGTGGTGTGTTATAGAATGAAATAAACTGATAGCAATGATTTGTGTGGAAAAGTAGAGGACCTTCATTTGCATGTATTAGCCATAACAGATGAGCTAGGATTTAATATTTTTTATCTGGTTCGATCTTACAGCAGCACGCACACAAGCAGAAAGATCAAGGGACTGGGATGGAATGCGCTGTTTTTCATTTTGAATGTTAAACTGCCAATTAAATGTCAGTTAGCAAGAGAAATGTCTCAGCTACATTTCTCTCTTGCCTACCACTTTTTTCCTAACTTCTTGCTGTGTTTGGTAATTGTTTAGGGGCCAGTACTGTTCTCCATTAGCTAACTTCACCTGCTGCATTTATTATTATTCATCATATATAGTGTGTTAGCAGCTAGAGGCTAACCAGTTCAGGGCCCCTTTGTGCTGGACACGGTCCACAAAACCATAGTTATTGACAGTTCTCTTCAGTCAATTGCAACCTAATCTGTATTATGTAGACTTTGACAGCACAACACTTACATACTGCGCAGTGTGCGTACTTAATAAAAAATGTCTTTGTCTGCTTTCTGTTATCTTTCTCAGAGATCAAAAATAGCAGTCTATGAGAAAATGTGGTCGTATATGAAGTCAGCAGAGCCATCTGTATTTACCAAAACAACAGATGACGGGGTTGCTAGAGTGCGGAAGTCAAAGGGAAAGTTTGCCTTCCTCCTTGAATCGACCATGAACGAGTATATCGAGCAGCGAAAGCCATGTGACACAATGAAAGTTGGTGGGAACCTGGATTCCAAAGGCTATGGTGTAGCAACTCCAAAAGGCTCAGCATTAAGGTGGGTGGAATAATATAACAATATATATGTTGTTATAGTATTCCACCTACCCTGATGTATTGTGTTGTCATTTTCTTTCTTGTGGATTTTGAGGTAACTTTAAAGTTTAAAATCTTCAATATTCCATGGAGTAAAATAAGACGGTAAATTATGGTTTCATTTACTTAATGCATCCATTTTTTAATGTTCTCTCTGTGTTGTCCTTTCTGATTGTTTGTTGCTGTTTTAATTTTACAGTTCAGTGGCTTTTTCAATTTAAATGGTAAAAGCCAAGTTAAACTGCCATATGTGACGAATGTTAATTGCATGATGTGGTGTTCTTGTTCCTTTTTTTCCTCAAAGCCAATTTCCCCATCCCGCACACTTCAGTTCTGAGCAAATGTTATCCTCCATGCCACCTTCCAATATTTAACCCTGTATTTGCTGTAGAAACATTTTTATGGCTCCACGTTCTGTGAAATTTAGCCAATTTGTCCTCTTGTGCTCCTTTTTTTATACGTTACGATTTCTTAAGCGTTTGTGCATTTTCTTACGAGTTATGTTTTATCGTTTCAAGAAATGCTGTTAACCTGGCAGTATTAAAACTGAATGAGCAAGGCCTCTTGGACAAATTGAAAAACAAATGGTGGTACGACAAAGGAGAGTGCGGCAGCGGGGGAGGTGACTCCAAGGTCAGCCTCAATGTCACCACAATCGGGTACCTTAGTGAAGAGTAATCGGCAAGGCTGTTATTTGACTTATCAAGGCAAAAAAAGAACACAGATTAGAACCATCTGAATAATCACGCGAAAAAAGCCGCTTGCTCGCGCAGTAGCTTTTTAAATGAGACACGGTCTTATTTTCGTCATGTACAGTTTAATCAAACTCGGGATCCTTATTTAACTAACAGATAGAGCAGGGGTAGGCAACCTATGGCACGGGTGCCGAAGGCGGCACGCGAGCTGATTTTCAGTGGCACTCACACTGCCCAGGTCCTGGCCACCGGTCCGGGGGCTCTGCATTTTAATTTAATTTTAAATGAAGCTTCTTAGACATTTTAAAAACCTTATTTACTTTACATACAACAATAGTTTATTTATGTATATTATAGACTTATAGAAAGAGACCTTCTAAAAACATTAAAATGTATTACTGGCACGCGAAACCTTAAATTAGAGTGAATAAATGAAGGCTCGGCACACCACTTCTGAAAGGTTGCCGACCCCTGAGATAGAGGCTGCAGTAGTGTTGGCCCTGCCAGGGGTGCATCAAGTTAAGAAGTGTTCATCTGAGCTCATCCTTGTACAAAGAAATAGTGATCACACATTAACACATTGAGCACAAGGTGTTTCATAGTTCAGTGATTTGAGGCTATTTGTTGTATTTTTAAGGGCTTGTCTACACTTACCGCGCTGGTTCGGCGGCAGGCAATCGAACTTCTGGGTTCAATTTATCGCGTCTTGTCTGGACGCGATAAATCGAACCCAGAAGTGCTCGCCGTCGACTCCGGTAATCCTGCTCGGCGCGAGGAGTACGCGGAGTCGACGGGGGAGCCTGCCTGCCGCGTCTGGACCGCGGTAAGTTCGAACTAAGGTACGTCGACTTCAGCTACGTTATTCACATAGCTGAAGTTGCGTACCTTAGTTCAAATTGGGGGGTTAGTGTAGACCAGGCCTAAGAGACCCTTTTATAAGGGCAAAACAGCGAACAGCAAAAGTCTTGAAGTCTGCAGGAGCAATTCTCCTTAGCCCTTTTCTGCTGGCTTAAGATGGGCATAGCAGTCTAGTACCAGCATACACAGCTGGCCTCTCCAGTGGCCAGTGGGAGCTGGACCAGATTCCAGAGGAGAGATACATCTTACCTTAGGTTACCCGTAGCTCAGAAAAGTAAGTAAGAAAGAAAAGTAAGTTTGGTTGTAAAACCAATTGCTAACGAGGCTCAGTAGATGAGGGTAAAGCACTTATTACAGCAGCAAGATTGTGTTTAACACTAAGGACTGATTCTCCTGTGACACCCTTCTGGCAGGAAACATTTTACAAGTACTTGGAAATTGCAGTACCTGTGACTAGAAATAGGAGATGCACTGCCTGCACAGGATAGCAGTCTCTGCTTGCACAACTGAAGTGTGTGGTGGTCTGGAAAGGATTCATTTCCAAATGTAAATGTAGCTTTTAAAAAAGCAATTTCAATGGCACGTAACCTAGACTAGAACGTAATCTTTAATACTACAGAGACTGTCACTTTGTAAATATCTTAGATAGAAGGGAATAAAATTATATTTGCTGCACTAGTTAAACAGATATTGGGTCCAAATGCCATCAAGTGGAGCCAGGACTTCACTCATTATTTTAACAGTGTGGATTTTAGCAGAGAACTAAAAGTTACTTTGAACAACTCATCTTTTGCAAAAGCTAATCAGTTAGTGTCCATATTATTGACCACTTCCTCACAAAACTAAGTGATTAACAGTTATGTTTGCATTAGGGCTGTCAAGCAATTAAAAAAATTAATCATGATTAATCGCACTGTTAAACAATAATAGAATACCATTAATTTACATATTTTGGATGATTTCTACATTTTCAAATATATTGATTTCAATTACAACACAGAATACAAAGTGTACAGTGCTCACTTTATATTTATTTTTTATTACAAATATTTGCCCTATAAAAAAACAAAAGAAATCATATTTTTCAATTCACCTAATACAAGTACTATAGTGAAATCTCTTTATCATGAAAGTTGAACTTATGAATGTCGAATTATGTACAAAAATACTGCATTCAAAAATAAAACAGTGTAAAACTTTAGAGCCTAAAAGTCCACTCAGTCCTACTTCCTGTTTGTCTTAGCGAATGGCTGAACAAGTTTGTTTACATTTGCAGGAGATAATGCTGCCCACTTCTTATTTACAATGTCATTTGAAATTGAGAACAGGCATTCTCATGGCACTGTTGTAGCCGGCATTGCAAGATATTTACATGCCAGATGCGCTAAAGATTCATATGTCCTTTCATACTTCAACCACCATTCCAGGTCAGGGAACATGCGTCCATGCTGATGACGGGTTCTGCTCAATAACAATCCAAAACAGTGCGGACCGACGCACATTTATTTTTATTATCTGAGTCAGATGCCACCAGCAGAAGGTTGATTTTTCTTTTTTGGTGGCTCGGGTTCTGTAGTTTCCGCTTCGGAGTGTTGCTCTTTTAAGACTTCTGAAAGCATGCTCCACACCTCATCCCTCTCAGATTTTGGAAGGCACTTCAGATTCTTAAACCTTGGGTTGAATACTGTTGCTATCTTTAGAAATCTCACATTGGTACCTTCTTTGCGTTTTGTCAAATCTGCAGTGAAAGTGTTCTTAAAATGAACAACATGTGCTGGGTCATCATCTGAGACTGCTATAACATGAGATATGGCAGAATGCGGGTAAAACAGAGAAGGGGCCATACAATTCTCCCCCAAGGACTTCAGTCACAAATTTAATTAACGCATTATTTTTTTTAACAAGCATCATCAGCATGGAAGCATGTCCTTTGGAATAGTGGCCGAAGCATGAAGGGACAAACAATATTTAGCATATCTGGCACATAAATACCTTTCAATGCCGGCTACAAAAATGCCATGCAAATGGCAGTTCTCACTTTCTGGTGACATTGTAAATAAGAAGAGGGCAGCATTATCTCCTGTAAATGTAAACAAACTTGTTTGTCTTAGCCATTAGCTGAACAAGAAGTAAGACTGAGTGGACTTGTAGCTTCTAAAGTTTTACATTGTTTTCTTTTTGAGTGCAGTTATGTAACAAAACAATCTACATTTGTAAGTTGCACTTTCACAACAAAGAGATTGCACTACAGTACTTGTATGAGGTGAACTGAAAAATACTATTTTTTTTGTTAATCATTTTTACAGTGCAAATATTTTTAATAAAATAATATACACTTTGATTTTAATTACAATACAGAATACAATATGTATGAAAATGTAGAAAAACATCCAAAATATTTAATAAATTTCAATTGGTATTCTATTGTTTAACAGTGTAATTAAAACTGCGATTAATCACGATTAATTTTTTTAATCGCGATTAATTTTTGTGAGTTAATCGCAAGAGTTAACTGCGATTAATTGACAGCCCTAGTTTGCATTTACCTGTGTGATTTGCACAGGGAAGCTGTACTGGGCTAGGTATTATCATTACCATGACGTTGCTGATCATACGGAGTGCAGGAATTGCCAACAAAATTAATTCAAAATGCCTTTTTGTTCTGAAAAGTATTCAGATTGGAACTATAACATGCAATCTCTCATAAAAAATGCTTTTGTATTGGTCCAAAATACTGCAGTAACTTTATTTTTAGCAAGCTGCAGAGTTTGGGACAATTATTGCAAATTACTATTGTGTTTTATTAATAAAAGTTGATTACATCTGGCTAGTTAGTGAATTAATCTGTTACTTCAGTCATCTGGGATATTAGCAAAAGCAGTTGTGTAATAAAAGGAAAGAAAAGACTGAAATTCAGATTAATTTAATCACTCCAGTTCTTCAGTACTCATCACCAGCCTGGAAAAGAGTATGGGTTTTAATAGGCTTCTTAGTTCTCATTCTTGTCCCTCAAGCAACCTTTCATATAATGTTCTGAGTGCAAGTATATTAAATGTTCATTTTCCTCCCAGCATCCAACACTGTATTGTCTGCCTCTACCCCATGAAAAAGATTTCTTTGTACAATGCAGCTTCACCAGTTGCCTGAACTACAAACAGCCAACTAATATTTAAAGTTCTGAGAACTCTAAAACAGGGGTTTTTTTACAATGGTAATAGTAAGGGCAAGGTCATCTTTCTATTTTTGTATTTGCTCAGGCATCATTTAAAGGAAATAATGCTCTCTGTTAACAAATACTCAAGCCTGTGTTAGTAAATGCTAGAAAAGCAGTTCAGTTATTCCATGATAAAGGAAAAGAAAATGGAAATGAGGAGAACCTTTGATTTGTCCTTTTTAACCATGAATCACAAATCTCTCTCCTATTTATTTGTTGTTTATTGTAATGTTTGGGGTTAAGGGCTGGATGGTTATTTCAGCTATAAACCTCAATCATCAGGGATTTGTCACTCAGCAGCGTAAGTCCCCTGGGAATAGAATGTGGGCCAAGCCAGTTCTCAGGCCAGATGTATACTTTCTCCTTGGAGAGGTGGAGGGAGAAAGAACCTCAAAGCGGATTAAGCTAGGGTTTTTAAATTATTACTTCTAGAGTTGTCAAAAAAAGGTTTTTTATTTTAAAAGTGTTCATTTCCAGTGATATTTTGCAGGAACTTAATACCACAGGCTGGTGTGGCTTGGCATTAAAATATAAATAATATATTCCCAACTGTGCAGAAGGTAGCACAGTTTTAATAGTGTGGATTTTATCAAAGAACTTTAAGTTACTTTGGACAACTCATCTTTTGCAAAAGCTAATCAGTTAGTGTCCATATTACTGTAATCATTACTGTAACTTAAATTTAACTGTAATGCTTTTGAGGGATTCTGTTGACATCACACACCCTTAAAGCAAAGCTCAAGTTGTCTCCTGAACCCCAAAAGAGAACCACAGCCCTACATATGTACATATGGCAGATACCAATACATCATTTTGTATTATATATGGTTAAAGACAAATCTTTACCTGCATTTTCTCCCATTTCTCTCTCTAAAGTCTATAATCCCCTTCCCTGCCCCAGGCTGACAGATTGAATTTTGCAAGTATCTACATTATTTTAATGCCAGGTTCTTATTATGACATCAAATAAGTATGTAAAACAATGTCCCTCTCAAAACATAGCCCATCTTTTATGTATTGATCAGAAACTCGCAAGGTAGTCAAAGATTGAAGAGCCTGTACATTAAGCAGGGCCAGCTCCAGGCACCAGGCACCCAAGCTGGTGCTTGGGGCGGCACCTGGAGGGGGGCGGCGGCGTGGGGGGGGGGCGGCCGGAGGCTTTTTCGCCTGGGGCGGCGAAAAAGCCAGAGCCGGCCCTGACATTAAGAACAGACTTGAAGTATTTCCTAGACATTAACTAGCACAATAACGGTAGCAATGAACTTCTCTTAACGTTGTGTCAGCTACAAAGGAGCTAATGTAATGTCAGTGGAGGTGTCCAATGTAATGACACTGCTCAGTGTTGGCATGGTATCAGTGCTGAATAGGGGAGCCATTATGATGCTAATGCAAGTGTTAAAAATATGTACATGTTGTTTTTGTCTTTTGATTGATTGGTATGAAACTCAAACACAGGAGGCTGAAATTCATTCCTGGTGTAACTCTACACAATCCAGTGGAGTTACACCAGGAATGAACTTGGCCCACTATGTTGTTCATTGATTATTGCTTGTGGATTTCACACTGTATACGGTAAGGGCTGCAGAGAAGTCTTGTGATCTAATTTAAGACGGATTACAACCCTTTTATTCCTAACATTGCACTGTTTGTGCAGCACACTGAGATCTTCAAATGAAATACAATATTGAAGAGCAGCGTATTATTATTGTAATTGACTTTTCCTATTCCAATAGTGCAACTCAGAGAGCTGGATACGAGGATGTACATTTTAATTAAAGGTGAGCCCAACCCAAGTTCAAATCCAGATTTGGATCCAGACTTCTTCAAAATCTCGGCGTGTTCTGATCCACGATTTTACTTCAGCCCGAGATAGGACTAGAGAGCCAGACTGAAACTTGGATTTGGATCCAAACATTCACAAAGGTTGAAGCAGTTTGGATCCAGATTTTTGGTTCAGGCTCATCTCTAGTTTTAATGCATAAAATATGAACATTGGTTTGTTTGTTTTTTTAATGTCAAGAGGAGAAGATAAACAGCCTTTTCAAAATTGTTTTGTTTTTCCTTTAAAGGAGGAAATATTTGGGGAAAGATAGAAGCTATCGCAACAAGGAACAGATGCAAGGTGTATCATGGAATGAGATATGCATGTGTCATTGACTTATGGTGCAATATGATGGAGCTTACTCACTCATGACAGCTTTTTCTACTAGCTAAGCTAAAGGAACAGCTCTATTAGCTTACCGGGTAGAGGCCCAAGTTTTGGGGAATAGGTGTCGTGAGTTTGTAATCAGATACTTCCTGCTGGTATTTTAGTGTGTGTGTGTGTGTACTGTATATAGGCTTGAATCATTACAGATTGATGGTGCCGTGGTCTTAGACTGAGCTCCTCTGACTCCCTGATATTCTGTTTGTGCTCAAGATATGGGGTGAGTATGTGACTCATTTGCTTGTGTCTGTGCGCGCTGTTGCCCATTACTGGACTACAAAGAACCTAATCACCTAGAAAAATTGGTTCCGTAGATGCTTGTCTTCCTCCCCTTAGTTTGTCAAGTGCACTTTAAGGTCAGATGGCTCTGAGTTTTAATCATGCCTCCTCTTGATACTGTATGTTCATTGCCATCAGACAATTACATTCTGAGACTAAAGGAACCCCAGTGACCAATAAATCCTATGATTTTACAAGGATTTTAAGTCTCACAACTGGAAAAAAAAAAAACATTTCAAATTGACTTGTCATGGAGATTTTCCTTCTATTAGATTCCACTAAACAAATTGGTATTATAAGGTTTATCATTGTTACATCCAAAAATAGATGTTCCCCTTTTATTTTAAAACTGAAAAGATTGAATTTCTATTGTGAAATAATTATAGAGAGCCAGATTCTAGCTAGTATAAATCTCCATACCACCACTGAAGTCAGTTAACACCAGCTACAATAATTAACATCAGCTAAAGATCTGGTCCACAAAGTCTTGGAAGCTGCCAGTATTTCACTGGGAAAGGTACTTATCAAATTCCAGCAGAGACTATTTATTCCATGAGACTAAAGGGAGGTCTTAGCATATCCATCTGTGATTTCTGTACAATAGAGTGTGCATATGCTTATTTAAACACCGCTGACATGCATATCATAATTCATTCGCTTATCTTTCTTAAATGCAAAACAATTAATTGCACCCATAGAGATTCTTGGCAAAATTGTACAGTATATTGTATCCAGATACTCTTATTTGAGTGAGCTGACTTCTTAATTGTTTGAATCTGTAGTAGTACTTAGAAAAGCATATGCCAGGAAATTTGTTACTGAATATTGTCAGTTTTAGGCCCAGTTATTTTATTATACAAGCGTGTCCCCTCAAACCTGAGCGATTACTGAGCAGGGATTTAACCAGAAATATGCAAGACATTATATAAATAAAGATAGCAGGATGAATGGATAAGTTTAATTAATTAGTTGTATGAGAAGAATTTTCTGTTAAGATATATTTCTGTGATTCTGGGGTTGATACATTTCTGGTCTTCCCTTACCTTGATGGTAGCATTTAATGACGGCTAATTTAAAAGTAAATTGTTTGTGTGTGTTTAGTCTTGAAGTGGATTCCATATATAGAGTCCTTGCTAATTATTTGACTGAATTTCTTTATCAACAATAGTTTTTTTCAAAAAAGATAGCCTAAAAAAAGACATTGAAGTAACACAAGATGCCCCGGTATTTAATTTCCCAGCCTTTTTGTTAATCATAACATTTAATTTGTAGGGTTCTAGCCATAGGTGCTGGAATTAGGGGTGCTGCCACACCACCTGGCTTGAAGTGGTTTCCATTATATACAGGGTTTACAGTTTAGTTCAATGGCTCTCAGCACCTCCACTATAAAAATTGTTCCAGCGCACCTGAGCTAAATTCTGTCCTTGGATCCATGCAGCACATATTGTCCTCAGTGAGACATATTCATGCACATCTGAGAGCAGAAGTTGGCCTTAAGCAGAATGAATTTGTTCCCCCTGTTTCTCTGTATCAGTTTGCTTGTGTAAGTTTACAGCATACCATTTTATTCATTTTTAATACGGATGTATTTTTAGAAGAAATCTGTTATGAATCATTTTAGATGCGATTTGCTATCTTCAGAACCCCATTGGAAAACTTCTTATGCTTTGCAGAAGACTCACTTTTCAAATATTATCTTTACAAAAAAAAAATGCAACACAACTCATTCATGTAATTTGCATGAAAATAGTGTTCACCAACATGCAGTGACTTGCTCATCCGGTGGATGCTCTAAGCATGGGCTATGGGTTGGAAAGGAAGTAAAATGACAGAACAGAGCCAATCATAACAGCACTGTGCTAATTCACGCTCATGACTAGGCGAGCAATTGAAAAATATTGCATTTTGCAAATTAGTAAGCAGAATAACCTTTTAAAAGGAAGGCATCAAAAATTGACTTTGTTCATTTATTTGACAAATACTTTTCACAGCATACTATTAAATAATGCTGTAGCATATTTTGTAACAATAATTAAGTCTTTTGTAATATGAGACTTCATTACAGCATTCCTCCACTTATATTATCACAGAGGACCGAGAGCCTGCTTTAGTTTGTGTGAGATTTATAAAATGCAGCCTGGCGAGGTTCTATTATATAAGGATCATAATTTAGGAAATCAGTGAGAGAGTTTCTAAAAAAATGTGTTACACAGATTGGAAAACAGCTATTGGACTTAGGGAGTAGATGGGAAAAAAAGACACTCCCTTTGGAAACAGTACGCCTACACTGGAATAAAAGACCGGCAGCACAGCCACGGCTGTCCTGAGTCAGCTGACTTGAGCTCAGGCTGCAGGGCTATAAATTGCACTGTAGATGTTTGGGCTGAAGCCTAGGCTCTGGGATCCTCCCCCTCATAGGGTCTCAGAGCTCAGGCTCCAGCCCAAGTCCGAACGTCTACGCAGCAATTCTACAGCCCCACAGCCCGAGCCCTGCAAGCCCAAGTCAGCTGAGTCGGGTCAGACGCATGTATTTAATTGCTGTGTAGACGTACCCAAGTGCTCAAATCTGCCACCCTTACTGAGTAGTAGATTAGAGTGTAAACCTCTCTACTCAATGGTAAATGTGGCAGAATATTGTCAGTAAGCAGGACCCAATGTCCTGTCATTAAGGCTAAGAGAAAGCTGAAAAAAGTTTGTGAACATCTTTTCACCAATTCATTCTGACAACAGTTTGTGGATCTTTGTATTTATCTTCCATGAATATTTGTAAGAGTTTAGTTTTCCTCAAAAAATGTTTGAAGAAAGTGAAAGTCTGGTGAATATTTGCGTAAATGTATTTACACAAAAGTTTATTCCAGAAAGGCTCACATAGCCACCTTGGAATCTCTTTGGATTTCTCTACCCCTGGTTATAAGAGTTTCAATCTTCCCACCAGGGAACACAAAAAAATGCCATGTGACCTTCAGTGACTAATCACACACCACAACTAATAAATAGCAAATATTTCACAAGCAACCTATATCTGGTCACACAGGGCCAGACTTTCAGAATGACTCAGGAGTCAAAATTGGGGCCAGATTTCCAAAACAACGCGGCACCCATGAACCTCCACCAAGAACAATGGGTGTAGCGGAGTGATGAGCACTTTGGAAAATCTGATCTCACTTGTGGGTCATGAGCCCCTCTGAAAATTATGGCCATGAAGGTTTTGTCTAACAGTTTTGATAATAAAATATTAGCAAAAATCAAAGCCCATCCAGGGATAATTATTGGCATAGAAAAATAAAAGGGACTAAATGCTTTGAAGAAGTGATTCACTCTGAATCATTCACCCAGCAATATCTGTCACTAAGGGCCAAGCTGAGACAAACCTTCTTGGGATGGGATGGGAAGGAGGAATAAGACTGAAGGAAGACTACTAGAATTCACAATTTCTAAAGGGATTTCATTAAAGGACAATGAAATCCAAGCAACTGAATCCATGTCCTTAGTTGTACAGAATACCTTATTGGGTTTTTTTGGTGGTGAAGGATGGGGGAGACAAAGCTTCGATATTTTTATCTAACACAGCTAGTTTCATTTAAAAGGAAAGAGAAAAAACTGGGGAAAAAATGCATTTTTTAAAGAAACCTCTCTTGTTTTGTGCTTCAAAGCAACCCTAAGGTTTCAGCAATAGACGTTCATATTGCAGGCAGATGCCTACATTCATTCAGGTAGGTTCTCGTTGATGTGTCTCTGTCCCTGTCTACTGCTGTAATAAAGTTTTTGGGAAGCTATGGCTTTATATAGCCAACCAAGCTATCCCAGAATGATCTGAGCAAAGGAGGCAGCAGCAAACTGAAGCTTGTAGATGATGCAGAAAGCAGGAGCCTCCAGTGAAGCCTTTACAAGAGAAAAAAATCTGAAGGTGGCAAGGAATATGTATATAAAAGCGAGAGAGAGAGAGAGAGAGAATGAGGATGCTGGCCAACGTACAAGGTAAGTGAAGGCTCTTGCACATGTCCATTCACAGCTACATCAATGTAGGTTAGAAAAGGTCAAGGAACAGTGGTGTGACAATCCCCATAGAAAGCAACCATGTTGCTGTGTAAGGTGTCCTAGGAAAGGATTGTAGTATCAAGCTTCCAGCCTTCCTTGTACTGCTTCTCCACAGCATTCCTGGGGTGAGATTTGGGAAATTTCACTAAACCCCAAATCTCTCTTTCAGTTGTTCTTGCCACATCGGTATCTCAGTCTCAGGCATTGTTACAAATGAACTAAAATGACTTGTAACAGCTTTCATTTCCTAATCCAATATGCATGCATTATTGCATTAGCACTTTGCACTTATATTAAATTATGATCCTGCTAGTGTAGTTTAATGTGTTTGAGCTACATTAATGAAACATAAATAAACTTTCATAGAGCCTCATGCTGGCATCAGACACAGACTGCAAACTTCCATAAGAGAAGAGAGAGAGAAGCCTGCAGCATCAGATGGTCACACATCTGGCTCTATGGAAAAGTATGTGTGCATGTTTGTATATATAATACATATGATATGTACCCATACAACCCAATATATACAGATACATCTACACACACACACACACACACACCCCAAGCTGAGACAAACTTTGTTGGGATGGGAAGGAGGCATATGGCTGGGCTACTGAAAATTATATGACAAAAGAAAACATATTCCAGATGGCACAAGCTCATGACCTAGTAGTATCCAACCCATTCTTTACACAAAGAGATGAACATCTTATTACTTACAAGAATAGAAGGACTAGAAGCCAAATTGATTACTTGCTTGTTTCTCAGCAGAAAATAAAAGATATAAAAGACTGCAAGGCAATTGCAGGAGAGAGTCTTACTAATCATCTGAAGAAGTGAGCTGTAGCCCACGAAAGCTTATGCTGAAATAAATTTGTTAGTCTCTAAGGTGCCACAAGTACTCCTGTTCTTTTTGCGGATACAGACTAACACGGCTGCTACTTTGAAACCTTACTAATCAATATAGACCACCTAAATATTTCTCTTAGAACAAAGGTACAGAGAAAAATCAAAGATAAGATGACAAAAAACTACAAGGTAAGGCTAAGGAGGACATTACCTCATCTTCTCCATAACTGACTCCTTAGACACCACACGCAGAAGGAGGGGATAAATGTGGGGGTTTTATGGCCACAAATATATTGGAGAGTGCAAAAGAAGTTTGTGGGTATTCAACAAGAAACTTGGAGTGAAGAAACAAGGCATGATAAAAGAAAAATGTTTAAACTCTGGCAAAGGAGTAGGAGCAAATGAGATCTGGAAGAATACACAGATGTAAAGAAATTGACCAGGAATGTAGCTACAAAAGCAAAAGTGAAGACTTGGAACAAACGAAGGAGAGAGGGGAAAGTGTATAGACTGGCAAAAGAAAGGAACAGAAATACCAAAAATATAAAGGAAGTGAGGTTCGTCCAAGATTAAACTAATACGGTGTTGTCTGATGATAGTAGCATAAAGAATCAATGGAAAAAGGTATTTTGAATAGTTTTTAAATGAAGAAAATCCAAGACAGCAATGCGACTTCAAATTGATGAATTTTAGTGTAGTGGAGCCGATCACACCAGATGAGATGGCAAATACTATCAAAGAAATAACTAATAAGGCCCTACGTCCAGACAAAATCCCTGCTGAAGCATGGAAAACATTGGTAAAGAAGGTACCCATCTGCTGACATCCCTGTTCAATTCAATCATGAGATGGGAAAAGATCTCAAACACAGAGAGGAAAAGTATCTTGGTGCCGATATACAAGGGGAAAAGTGATGCTGACAACTGCACAAATTATAGAGGTATAAAGCTGATAAGTCATACAAAAGAAACTGTGGGAGAGAGTCATCAATAAGAGACTAAGAAGTGAAGCAGATATTAGTGCAAATCGATATGGCTTTATGCCAGGAAGGTTGACAATAGATGCTGTTTCTGCATTGAGACAGCTAGGGAAAAACTAGAGAGAAAAGGAAAAATATTCACTTGGTGTTCATTGATCTGGAAAAGGCTGAGTTCCAAGAGACGTCATCTGGTGGTCTATGGGTGGAAAAATGAGTGGAATGTTCAAGTCGTGTATATAGGGGCAACGTCAATAGTCCGACCTTTTAGTAGTGAAACAAGTAAAGGTGGGAGTACATCAGGGATCAGCACTGAGCCCTTTCTGGTCTATCCTTGTCTTGAAGACCCTCACAGGGAACATACAGAAGGAGGCACCTTGGTGCATGCTGTTTGCAGGTAATATCATTCTATGCAGTGAGAAGAAAGTGTAAAAGAGGATCTTGATAAATGGAGAGATGTGTTGGAGAGACATGGGCTCAAAATAAGCAGAGGAATTATCCTTGAAACTAGATAGGCAGACAGTAGTGAAAATGCAAAGTTTCAAGTATCTGTGTTCCAGAATCTGGGAAATGGAGGATGAATTAGAGCTAGGATGATAAACACCTGGTTCAAATGGAGATAAGTGGTGTAGTGTCTGACAGGAAGATACCAGTAAAATTAAAAGGGAAAGTCTATAAAGTGGTCCGTCCAGGTTTAACGTATGGCTCTAAATGTTGGGCACCAAAGAAGAAACATGAGTAAATGGTTTATTCCACCAAAATGAAATGTTGAGAGAGATGGGTGGTGAATCAGGAAAGACCATCTGAGGAATGTGTATGTTAGAGATATGCTCGAAATAATACCCATAAGTGCAGGCTCAGATGGTCTGGCCATGTAAAGTGCGGTCCTGACAACTATGTGAGTAAAAGAGTCCAACAGATCAAGATTAAAGGAAAAGGACGGAGAGGCCAACCCAAGAAGTGATGGGATGTCATAAAGGAAGCATGTTAGCATAAGGTGCGATAGAAGATATGTCACTGAACAGAGCACTTTGGAAGAAGAAGATTCCTACAGTGGACCCTATTTGATGGGATTTACACAAGGAAGTAGAAAAAAATATAGCTAGATCTATACACACCTCCATAGAGCCAGACGTGTTGCCATCTTATACTGCCGTGTGTGTGTGTGTAGAATGTATACACAAAGACGTATTAGACCAAATCCACATTACACTAAACAGAGCATTATTTACAGCCTGATTTTAAAAATTAAATCCAGCTGCAGCAGTGAGTAAACCTACTGACAACATAACAGAGATGCACTTACATGCCTCATGACAACAAAACAAAAAAATCTTTTGTACTACCAAGCAGAACACTAATTACAGAAAAAAATATTAATGAAATTTGTGACAGGATTCCTTTTGTTGTGAAGCCCAAGCCTGCAGCTTTTAACTACACAAAAATAATGAAGGAAACTTACCCCTGATTGCGAGTTTGGATACATTACAAAAGGCCATACCAAAACCGCCAATGACTGCCTACTGCAAAGCTACTAATTTGCAGACACTCGTTGTCAGAGCAGAATTAAAACCTAGTATAGGAGTGCACTGTTGTCATTTAAAGAGATGCAGCTTTTGTCAACATCTGCATCCAACTTCCATATTCACCAGCTGCACTACAGACAAACATGACAGAACAAAACAACATCTTCATCCACCTTCTGCATTCACTAGAACTGTTACAGGCAAAAATGACAGCATAAAGTGATTGCCAATATGCACACTCACAAATAATGGTTTATTTCATCACGTCAACATGCAGAAGGTAAGAAATAGTATGTGGGAAAAACATACAGTGACCTCCATAAAAGATTTAGAAATTACCAGTAACCTATCATTAACGGAAAAGTTGATCAGCCAGGGGCCAGGCACAACAGCATCAGCAGCTTCAGTGTATCAGATAAGAAAATATTCCTCTCTGAATAAGTGTCAAGGCCTGAATAACACGTGTAAAGAGAATTTCTAGATATACTGTTTGAAAACAGTGTCTACTGAAGGATTTAACACTGAGGATCCTTCATTCTAGCCTTTTCAATCTGAAATCTTGAACGTTGTAGACATGTAATTGATTATTAAACTAGGTTAGAAATAAAAGTGGACCCAAGATTGGAAATAGTAACAAATTTGTAACAGAGCACCAATTCTTGAAAGGAATTCCTTATGATTTTGAAATGAAAATTAAATATGCTTGTTTATAACTGATGGTAACAAGGACTAACTCATAATAAGTGACCATATTATTTTGTATTGGGGAGGCATCTGGATTCCCCAGTCATGGACTAGAACCCCTATTGTGCTTTATAAACACAGGACAAAAAGCCAGTCCTTGCTTATATATTGAGAATGTGTCAGTTTCCATCATGTTGTATTCTGCACGTACAAATCAATATGAATCCTATGCCAGAGGAAGGATAGGATATGGTCTGCATATATTACCCGTGTATGATTGTTATCCTTTACAGGGCCCATTAGAAACCCAGCATTCATTGTTGCAGGTGCCTAGAGTCACTACAGTGTCTTCCTATATAGAGAGCAAGAAATACTGTGGTACTGCTGTCACTGCAAGGTGGCACATGTTGAGTTTTTAATATCACCTACTGGGTGATAATACAGGTAGGCCATGATGTATAACCCATTTAATATATGTGGCTATATACTTATTATGTATTTATGCAGCAAACTTAGATAGTCTGATACGTTATGATGGCTGTATCTTGCAATAGAATGTGAAAGTTCTGCTCTAGGAAAGGCTAGAAGAGTTGGATAATACATTCACCCTTAAAGGTTTGTATGTAGTCATAAGTTATTTCAATTACAAGATCTGACAGACAGTCTATTTAATAGTTATAGACCAGATCGGGATTTACAGGTTGGGAGGGGCTTAAAGTGCCTTATTTCATTTAGACTGGTCTTTAACCTCCAGTAATGCCCTCCAGAGAATAATGTTGATTTTGGTCTCTCTTACAGAAATATTTCTATCTTTGTGTTCTAAAAAGACATCAAGATGGTAGTTCAGTTAGATTGATATGGTGTCCCGTCAAGCTAAACAGAGCATTCAATCTTGATTAATACAAACGCTCCTAAATTTCCTTGGCTGCCATGCACCCAGGATTTTAGGGGCATTGTTTTGATGGGTCAGGAAAAACAAATTGAAGTATGCAGATTGAGGGTATCTCTACACAATAGAGAAAACCCCATGGCTGGCCTATGCCAGCTGACTCGGGCTCATGGGGCTCGGCGGGTGGGACTATTTCATTGCTGTGTAGACTTCCGGACTCAGACCCTCCTACCCAGAGGGTCCCAGAGCTCGGGCTCCAGCCCCAGCCCAGAAGTCTACACAGCAATGAAACAGTCCCACCACAGCCTGAACCATGAGCCCAAGTCGCCTGGCACGGGTGAACCGTGGGTTTTTCTTTGCTGTGTAGACATACCTTGGAAGGCCTGGCTACAGTTAACATCTACTTCTCTTTTTAACTTTACAACAGAGCAGGACATGTTGTAAATTTGACAAACTGCAGATCTTTGTTTGTTTGTTTGAAGTGGGATGTTAAATCTCTTGTCCACAGAGTAGTGGATTAGTTTGGGGACTTTGCCCTTCCCCCAAAGATATTTAGGGCCTAGCGGACCTTTGCACTAGAATAAAGTGTATTAGAAAAACACTAGTTTGCTTCCCATCCTAACCCACTTCCCTCCTTTATTTTAGCAAGAAGAGATGGATCTAGAAAACCCCCAGTTTGAGCATTCATTTAAGGTCTAAACTCCTTGATACCGCAATTTTCTGTCAGTTGGGCTGTGTTGATGTTACCGGTTTTGGTGGCGCTAAAGGAAACAAGCATGGCTTTGGGTCATAAAGAACACAGGAGAGAGAAATCCATGTCTGACAAAGTGAAAGTGCAAAAGTGCTCTAAACATTTTTTATATCCTAATTTTAAGGCATATTGAGAGCAGTATATGGCCCTTGATTGTACTGTCTATTGCTTGATAATGTACTGCCTTCAGATTACTTTTGGCAATGAGGATGTTTCTTTATGAATCTTGTTGATTTTCTTTTGGTGAAAACTTTGTTTAACCTACAGTGGCCAGAGTCACCAGTAGTCTCCAGCTGTTTTATGTTACTCTGATGACACAAATCACTCAAATCTGGTTTAACCAGGTAATTAAACCGGAGTAACGGCTGCTTTATATTATAGTGAAGTGCAAAGCAGCCAGAGTCCATCAGTGAATCTGGCTCAGAATATTTGCCTAGCCCATGGATTTGTCCTATAGCCATATAGGTATATACGCCACTGCTAACAGCTCTTTTGTAAATGCCACATTTCTGGTGATGCAACTATGTGTTTCCGTAGGACTCTGATCATATACTTGATTGGCATGTAATGTTATATTGTAGGAAAGCTGGAATGTACCAGTGAATATTTAGCATTTCACATTATGGAGATTATTGAAATAAGTATATGATGGAGTTATGTCCTGTGTGTCAGAGTTGTTTGCAAAGAAACATGCTAGTGTTGGAGAGAGGCACCTATGTTTGGGGCAGGTTTCAATCTGCTTTATGAGATAGATTTGCAAGCCAATTCATGAGATCGATCACTGAGACCGCTCCCTTTCTCAATGTCTGAGAGAAGGCATCATTTCCAGCCATGCCAGCCAGAACACAGATGGGCAAGTACTGTAGTTCTGTGGCAGACCAGTTGAAAAACAACAAGAAATATCTCTATGCACTGGATCCAGCTAGAGGGCTGCATTTATAATATGAGCACTGCTATGTGTAAGGCAACAGATCAAGGAGATTGGAATACCATTTTAGATCTTGATATGTTCTCTTCTCAGACCTTCTCAGGCCAATCTGTTTAGCAGTTGAGCACACAGGTTCCCAAACACTGAGATGGTGGCATCCTTCCCCTGAACCTCAGAGGGGAAACAAAACTTTTCCATGCTGTTTGGTGCATCGGGAGAGAAGATACATTGGTTCTCCCCTCAACAACTGAGCCAATGTTTTAATTATAAGAATTTTATTTGATGTCGTATCTGGTCCTCTCACATTTTCTCCTTCCCCAGTTCTTCAAAGCCACATATCACTGCTCCTCAGCCTCTCTTCATGACACACTTCCATTTTTATTTACCTTTCTCTTCCCACAAAAGTCACCCATCCTCAGTCTGACTTTTCCAGTAAGTAGTCAGCCGTTTGGCTGATTCAGCAAGATAAGTAGGAGGCGTAACAGCCTCATCACACAGAGAGGTGGTGGGTGGGGCTAGCTCCTAAAAAATTATGTCAATCATATCACGTTCACTTTGACAGCCACTCCTCCACAAATCTGGGCTGACAAGGAAGCCATGCATTTCTACAATACTCAGTCATACCCCAACATTTGAAGAAGTGATCTTTACTCTCCTATAATTCCTCTTTCTCTCTGTTATTATTCTCTGCCTCTCGCAGTGCGAATGATTGCAGAAAGGAAGTTTTCAAGGCCACGACAGGAGATTTGTGTGAAGCATCATTGGTTGCTGTTGTTATTTTTGTCTTGTCTGAAATTTTTTGGGGTTTAAGAGATATTTGGACTGTAGCGCTTGTGGGTAGTGGCAGAACTGTTCTGACAAAGTGCAGTGCTGTATCTGTCTCTAAACCGGCATCAGCAAATGATAATATGCCCCTTGATTATGAATAGAAGAAATTGTTTGGTTCACAGTGTGCAAGCCCCAATCAGTAAAAGCTACCGAATCAGCACTCATTTAGTCCAGTTTTGAAGTGGTTTGTCATCAGTCATTTGTCCATCTAGCTATATGTTACCGCTGTTCTCAGTGGTACCAGATGACAGAACAAGGAGCAACGGTCTCAAGTTACAGTGGGGGAGGTTTAGGTTGAATGTTAGGGGAAAAAAATTCACTAGGAGGGTGGTAAAGCATTGGAATGGGTTACCTAGGGCGGTGGTGGAATCTCCTTTCTTAGAGGTTATTAAGGTCAGGCTTGACGAAGCCCTGGTTGGGATGATTTAGTTGGGGATTGGTCCTGCTTTGAGCAGGGGGTTGGACTAGATGACCTCCTGAGGTTCCTTCCAACCCTGATATTCTATGATACACCATTCTTGCGCTGTTCAGATGCCAAGAAATGGAAATAATTAGTGCTGTAGTGAGTCTTAATTGTTAAGTCATTTCTTTTCAATTCCCTTTTCCAAACCATTGCTCAGAATTAATTTACAGTATTTCATTTAGTTTGGAGGGTAACAATATGCTATCTGCATTGTACATTTGCTATCCCGAACAATGAAAAAAATTTGGTGTAACATTTATATTGCATCCATTAGAGTAAGGAAGAGGGCATGAATTACCCAAAGCTACAGCAGTTGCCAGTGAAATTTTTATTTGCTATGCAAGCAAGAAACATTGCTACTGTATTGCTTATAATTAACATAGTGTAGCACAAATGCCACAGTAACATCAATTACTTTCAGTTGACAAAATTTGAAAATCCCACCTTATAATCTTTATGGTGTGCCTAAATGACTTGTGCTCTTAAGTCACTTAGGGCTAGTTTCACAAAGGGGCTTAGTCACCACTGACATTCACAAAGCCACCGCTCAGCTGCCGCCTAGCCCTGTGGGTGCCTAAATACCCATAGGCACCTCAGGCCTGGTCTACACTACGACTTTAATTCGGATTTAGCTGCGTTAATCCGAATTAATCCTTAACCCGTCCACACAACGGAGCCAGTTACTTCGAATTAAAGGGCACTTAAAATCGATTTCTGTACTCCACCCCGACGAGCGGAGTAGCACCAAAATCGATTTTGTTAATTCGAATTAGGGGTAGTGTGGCCGCACACCACCGAATTAATGTGGTTAAAATTAATGGGGTAGTGTGGCCGCACACCACCGAATTAATGTGGTTAAAAACCGAATTAATGTGCTTTGTGTGGCCGCGCACAATCGAATTTATACAATCTGTTTCCCAAATTCGAATTATCTAAATTCGAATTAATCTCGTAGTGTAGACGTACCCAGTTTTGGCCGGTCGGCATACACAAAGCTACCTAAGTCCTGATGCCACTTGGAGCCCTAGCTCACACCTAAGCCCTGGCAGGATTCTCAAAACAAGGCAGTTCCCCCACCTCTCTTCCCTGTCTGGCCCAATCTGGTAGTTGTGCTGAGACGGAACACACCTAAACCACACAAAAGACAGCCAGGGGCGAGCAGGTTGGGAATCTGGGAGCTTGGCCGGCAGTGGTGTGTGATGTGAGCGATGCAGGTTTGAATCCCCACTCAGCCTGACTTGGACCAGCTCTCCTGCCTCCCAGGGGAATGCCTCAGCCTACTGGGTATTCTGGGGTGGGCGTCTCTCCTGTTGGAGCTGTTTGCTTTGTATAAATAAATTATTGGAGCAGGGACTTCCGGGTGAGTGCCCTAAACACTGGGCTAGAGAGCCACTCTCACTGTCCCAGGCCCAATGATTATGTAATTATTTATACAAAGTGGAACACCTCCACCAAGAGAGATTCTCCGCCCTACGCTACCCAATAACCTAGTGGCGAGGGCACTCACCTGGAAGGGGGAAGACTTGTGTTCAAGTCTCTGCTCCACATCAGCCAGAGGAGGGATCTGAGAACAGATCTCACACATCCCAGGCGAGTGCCCTAATCACTGGGCTATTGGCTAGAATCAGGGGTCTTGCTCTTCTGCTTTTTTCATAAGAACGGGCTGAATTGCCTTCAGCACCTAACTCCAGGAGACGGTTCAGGGCTAAGAATCCTGAGTGGAGATACGCGCCTCTCTCTGAAATGTCAGTCAAGAACCTAGCACCCAGATCAATGAGAGTTAGGCACCTAAGTACCTTTAAGGATCTGAGCCCCCTCCCCTCTGCATTTCATCACTGGCTAGCTTAGGACGTCCTCTTTTTGAAGTTAGTCCTTTGGCACAATCAGAAGTGCCAACCATAATGGTCACCTCTGTACGTTCCAGTGAACATTTTTGGTGATCGCACAAACCTGCGTTACTGCCCAGAGTTTTAAAAAATCCTCATCCAACCTCATCGTGCGAAAGGATCAGCAGCACGTGTGGCCGCTGCTCCAACACAGAGCAATAAAAAGCAGCGCATGTGGCTGCTGAAGACCTGGTCCCACCTCAGGGTGGCTGACCATTCCCATGGAGCGTTAGCAGCAAACTTGGCTGGGCCATGTCACAAAAAGAGGAGTGAAATGTCACCACCTTCCTCCAAATAAAAGACAATTCCATGCCACGCTGACCCTTGCAGTTCCTTCAACTCTAGCTGTATCCAGAGATTGAACTGCTTCACAGCAGAGGACCAAAGAGCCATAACAACTGAAGTCTTGTAGAATGCAGATAAAGAAGCCCCCCTCTAAGGGGCAGAAGGATACGTACAATGATTTACGAGAACTACCAGGCATATTATTGTTATATACCTATACATGTGAATAGAAGACCCTCATGATCTATGTCAGGGGTAGGCAACCTATGGCACGTATGCCAAAGGCAGCACGCGAGCTGATTTTCAGCGGCACTCACATTGCCCGGGTCCTGGCCACTGGTCCAGGGGGCTCTGCATTTTAATTTAATTTTAAATGAAGCTTCTTAAACATTTTAAAAACCTTATTTACTTTACATACAATAGTTTAGTTATATATTATAGACTTACAGAAAGAGACCTTCTAAAAACGTTAAAATGTATTACTGGCATGCAAAACCTTAAATTAGAGTGAGTAAATGAAGACTCGGCACACCACTTCTGAAAGGTTGCCGACCCCTGATCTATGTACAAGGAACAGCTGAATAGACTATGTCTTCACATAACAGTACTGTAACCAGAATGCTTAGTGGAAAATGCAAATTCTTTGGTGAGCTCTGTGAACGGGACATTTTAAAAAATATATTAATAGCACTTCTTCCAGGAACTGACCTAAGACTCTCCAAGATGCTGTCTGGATTCAGTCAGTTAAGTACACTGCGTGCAACACTGAATCCCCATTAACTCAAAAAAAAAAAAAAAAAAAAAAGGAATCGCTAGTTCTTGTGATTTTATTGGGAGTCGTAAAGCCCCAGCTTCTGGAGTCCTGTTACTACATGAAAATCTCAGCTTTATTTTTGTGGTTGCAGATGAAAGCTTGAAAATAAACCCTAAAATATTCAAACAGCAGAAGACAAATGAAAAGGACTCCCAATTTACAAAGAACAAAAACCAAAACCCTTATGGTTTGGAAGCCAATAATATGATTGTGGTGGGGCTGACTCATGTTTTTTGAATGTTTGGGGTTAACATGTCTGGAATTGTCTGGTTTCCAGGCCAGCTTTTCTTTTTGTGATTCGCCTGACACACAATTAACAATTTCTTTGGACAATTAATTTTCTTCCCTTTCCTTCTGGCATCATCCTGGCCGCATCAGGATGATCATAAAGGAACAGATTCTGTTACGTAAGAAAACTGTGAGAAGGGAGTAATAGGAAGCTGTAATTTAGCTAATCTGGAGAGAAGCAAGTGCCTGCTGAAAAAAGGAGTCCCTCCCAAAGGTTTTAAGTTTCACAGAGATGATGGACATAAGAGTGAGTTGACAGTGTTGTTTCTTCTTATGTTAAATGTTAAACATATTAATGGCACGGATGGAAAATATGCAGATAACAATGAGACAGGAAAGCTCCAACAGAAAGCAGAGGGAAGCCTTGATATGGGGTAGCTGTGCCTTACAAAGGACAAGCCTTTGCACGAAAACAGGAGGACGTATTAAACAGAGAAACAATATTATATTTCAGACAAGTTCCACTTTCCCCAATGTTACAATGGAAACCCTCTACAGATTTATAACCTTAAGCATTAGAGGGATTAGTGGTCAGGGTCTTCAAAAGTGGTTTTGGGTGCCCAACTTGAGACACCTTAACAGGTCCTGATTTTCAAAGGATGGGCTGCTCAACTTTTTCTGAAAATCCAGCATCTCAAATTGGGCACCCAAAATCAACTGAAAATCTTGGCCAATCATCTGATTAAGTGTAGTGACCCTTTTTCAGTTTTTGAAGACTAAAAAGGAGATTTTTTTTCCATGCTCCTTTGACGCAGCACAACAGCCAAGCAGAGGGTTTTTCCTCTCATAAAAATAAAAGTGTGGTGCACACTGCATGTGGGAAAAGAACTGAAAATGATGAAGGGTGTTTTCTAGTGGGAAATGGAAGCCACAATGGGAATGCTGACATTTCCATTATAAATGTGAAGGCTTCTAAAATAATAGAAACTCTCATAAAGCGGCCCTTCATTTCTAGGGGTAGAGTAATCTTTGGAGAAGATTTAAATACAGTGATGAATATGAGAAAAGATGGACACCAGTCTTAATAACAAAGCCACTTCCATATTAAACAAACTTAAAACAGCCAGTGGGTTAATTGACAAAGAGAGATGGTATCACTCAGAATTAGACTATTCATATCATTCCCTTAGATACAAATCTTACTCCAGGCTTGATATCTTATTTTATGGAACAAAATAGTAACTGAGTTTGGTTTGAACTGTGCAATGGGACATATAGTGCTGTCTAATCAAAGTCTTGTTAAGATACACCTACTACTAAATCCAGATAAAAATAAAAGACAATTACGGTCAGCAAAGAGACTTTCGCTGCACATCTCTGAAGTAATCATCAAGATCAAGAATGCCATAAAGGACTACATTCAACGAGGATACTCAGGGTATCAAATTTAATGCTCTCTGGGACACAAAGCACAAGCTCTGAAGCCTCCGATTATTGTGCTTTGATAAGAGCAACAAAACTGATTGAAATCTAGCCTGGAAACTGCATAAGCAAAAGTTTAAATGATCCTATCAGAAATTAAAGCCAGTAGAGGGAAAATAGCCAAAACTACCAAGAAAAGTACAAAAGAAATAACAGAAAACTCCATATAGCTCTGAGAAAGAAAGATAACAATAACTTAATTAAAAAGCAATTGGAAAGCATAAAATTATCACAGCTAACTAAGCAAAAAAATGATGGTTTAAAACAGTCATATATAAAGCATAGAACAAATCATCCTCCGGTTTAGCAATAATAAATCCCAGACTGCAAGCCAACTGACTGTACACTCTTAAAAAGAAGGGTAGTCTTGTGGTAAATCCCTGGATTAAGAGTCAGGGGAATTTGGTTAATTTCCAAGCCCTGGTATAGACTGCATGCATGAGTCACTTAGGTGCCTAACTGCCACTTTAAGTGGCAAAGTCCCATGTTTAGGCACCACTGAAATCCTCAGACCCCGTCTCAGCTGCCATCTAGCCCTGTAGGAACCTAAATTTCCACTCTCAAAATCCCATAAGTGCCTAAGTTTCTGCCTGGATTGCCTTGCATCTGTTCTTATATTTAACTACATTGCTGCCTTTACAAATGTGCATGTCTTAAAAAAGAACTAAAAAACAAAACAAACAATATGATTTGCCCTTTCGTCCTAAATTACCATGGAGCATACCATGTGGGCATAGAGCACCCGGACAGGAGCGATGCCAGGGTTTTTGCTGCCCTAGGCGGCAGCGCTCCTCCTCTGAGCATTTGGCGGCAGGGGTCCTTCCACTCCGCATCTACGGGGCACTTCGGCGGTGGGTCCCGGAGCAAGTGAAAGACCCGCCGCCGAATTTCCGCCGAAGACCCGGAGCGGAAGGACCCCTGCCGCCGAATTTCCACCGAGGACGGCAAAATGCCGCCCCCCAAATCCTGCTGCCCTAGGCAGTCGCCTAGGGTCGCCTAGTGGAAGCACTGGCCCTGCACCTGGAACCCTTGGGAGAGTCACAGACTGGTACTCGTACATAATTTGCCTTCTATGGCACCAGGAATGTTGGGTACCCCAATGCTAGTTTGAGCAGACTGGGACTTGTATTCAAAATGCAGCCCTTTGCATTCATTGCACAGATGATGTCTACTAAAAAAAAATGGAAAAACAAGATCCCTATGCATCTCCACAGACCTGCTTGGACTGTGCCTAAATTCTAATTATTTAGAATGAAAGAAGCTAGACAGCTATTCAGAGGCAAGCAATTTTTGGAAGGTAACAGACATGCTAGAGTTTACCAACAAAGCAGATCCCACTTTCAAATATCTAACTTGGCAACCCATAAATAGAGAGAGAACCAGTAAGGTTCTAGACCTGCAGAGCTCAATTCACCCGTATAAAGCAACTCCTGTGTTTAACTGTTTGCGAGCTACCCCTGCAGAAACAGCAAGCAGAACTAGCCTCTCACAGCCAGAAGGGACATACTTCTTAACGTCATACTGCACGAGGGAGTGGGAAAATAGAAAAGTGGGAACAAGATCTCTGGATTAATTTCTCAGAAGCAGACAAAATTGTAGTTGAGGACTATGATAAAACATGCTTCATTTCATGTTCTCTCTGTGAAACACACTGTGTCACGTTGGTAGTGCCACCTCACTAAATAAGGAACTTGCTATTAAACCAACCAGTGCTAGAAAAACGGTGAAACGTAAGGCACCCAGGCCTATGCATGGGCAAATGTCGAAGATGAGGGTGAGGGGAGAAAGTGCAAACCCTGGCAAAGACAATAGCTCATGGATATTCTGCTGTCCCCCGGAACTACTTTATTTTCAACAATTTTTTTGTGGAATTTGTGGAATTTTTCAACAAATCCCCTTTCTTATGCAGCATATTACATGATCTCCCCATCTCATGGCATCTGTGAGAAACAGAAATTAGCTACAAAGCAAGTGGCATTATCTACAATGCCCATGCAAACAGAATTTGGGATGTCATGACTATGGATAAACCATCCAAAAAAATAAAAAGCTGCACTGATGAACATACCAAATAGTGACTAGGAGATCCACACACACATACCCAGCCACCCATCCCTGTTCATGTTTTTTTAAATTGGGAGGGGGGGTCAGGAAAAAAGGAAACCAAAATTGTTGCTCAGCTTCAATTCCTACAAGCAGTGTTATTTAAATGGATCATATGATGAAAGGGAACATGAAAAGCTATATAGAAAACCATGATTCAGGCAACTTCCCATCTGTTTAGTTCAGATAATTTTAGTTTACTTTTTTGGGACCTTGGATGTGCATAATTAAATGTAACGTTGGCTTTAAAAAAAATTAAGAAACCCTAATTTGCATGTTAAGCTGTCCTCATTTCCCAATTCTGTATAAAGTTATGAAAGCTAATCTGTAATGTATTGGATGATATGCAAATTCTTTGTACTCTGTGTGGATTTTATAAAGACATGCAAATTAAGAGAGTGTTTGGAATGGGTGGAAAAATAATTTCTCAATAATTCTATGCAGGGATGGCAGAAAAGGTGTTTATAACCTTTTCCCTATTGTGGTCGTTTATTCTTGACTGCACACTATTTTTCAGAGTGGAAAAATATGTTGCATAAATTGGATTTTTCTTTGTAAATGTAACTTCAGTTTAGAGCGCTCTACTCTGAGCTGTAACCCATTACGGAGTTTGTACTGGGCCTGGCCACAGGTGGATAAAGGCATTCAGCTTTTAGTGTCATGCCATGCATTAGCCTAACAAATGCATAGCTTGTTGTGGTTTATTCTACATTGTGTCTCAAGTCCATGTGACAATATAAGTACCTGATCTGAAGATGCAAATACATAATCATTGCAGGAGGGCTGGCTAGGATGAGACCTGACTCATTCAAACTATGCAAAAACCATTTATGCAGGGCAGGAATTCATAGCCCTTGGAATATGCTACATACGTAGCCATCCTTCCTAGGACACAGGTTATTTGCACTCTTTGTCAGTGGCTTCTGCTTCCTTGTTCTCTCTGGATTCATGAGCAAGATCACATGACGTTGTGAAATGCTACACATACAGTGCGGCAAAAAGGTAGCAGTGATACGTCTGACTTTTTAATTCCAGCAGATGCTGGTTGAGGGGGCTCCATAATTGCTCTGCCAAGGCTGAGATAGCAAACATGTCATCCCTCTTGGGGCTCGTCACTGCAATGCAGCACTTGTCTCCAGCAGAGAAAATATAAGCTTCCTGGATTGATAGTTAATTAGATTACAGTGACTGCTAAGTAGGAATTTTTACAAAGAAAATATCAGAA
Source organism: Terrapene triunguis (assembly GCF_002925995.2). Lineage (NCBI taxonomy): Eukaryota > Metazoa > Chordata > Testudines > Emydidae > Terrapene > Terrapene triunguis. The sequence continues at coordinate 13,826,352 of NW_020664482.1, forward strand.
AACGTCAAGACTAGTGATGTGCGGGATACCATCAGCACGGCAGAAGCTGTGCTGTCTCTGCCTGGCCAGCTAGAGAAGTTCCTAGGAAGACATACTGCCCCAGATCCACTGTTATTAAGGGTAGTTCAGTGCATCAATTGAGGGCAATATGTGACTGAGCTGGCACTTTCTGACATGACATTTTGCTTGTCTATCTGGGAATTTGCACAGCCTCATGGCACATAATGGTACTATGATTTTTTATTTTTAAATTGCTTCATGTTAGTTTTTAGCACCCACACCAACCTTGTGAAATGCAGTAGCTGGGCATGCAGATTACAGCTTTGGTGGTGCTTGTGTTCTGTAAGTTTTGAAGCATGTTTATTTTTCTCCTTTTAAAAAAGTAAACCTATTTCAATCTAGATTTGTAAGCACGTGACAGAGTATATTTTGATGGGACATATATTTATTTAGATCAGTGGTTCTCAAAGCCGGTCCGCTGCTTTTTCAGGGAAAGCCCCTGGTGGGCCGGGCTGGTTTGTTTGCCTGCCCTGTCCGCAGGTTCGGCCGATCGCGGCTCCCACTGGGTGCGGTTCGCTGCTCCAGGAAGCTTCCCACCACCCCCATTGGCCTGGAGCGGCGAACTGCGGCAAGTGGGAGCCGCGATCAGCCGAACCTGCGGACGCAGCAGGCAAACAACCCGGCCTGGCCCGCCAGGGGCTTTCTCTGAACAAGCGGCGGACTGGCTTTGAGAACCACTGATTTAGATGAATCTGAACCATGGGGGGAAAGAGGGGGCAATCACATGTTGGGATGAACAGCTCAATCACGCTACTTAGGCACAGGCCAGAGTAAGGGCCAGTGTGGAGCTGCATTGCTCCCGAGGGAGTAGGGTGACCAGACAGCAAGTGTGAAAAATCGGGATGGGGGTGGAGGGGTAATAGGAGCCTATATAAGAAAAAAGCCCCAAAATCAGGACTGTCCCTATAAAATCGGGACATCTGGTCACCCTACGAGGGAGCATCCAGAGGTATTCTGCCTCAGGGAAAACAGTTTCTGCTACACCTTTCTTGCAGTCCTGCTCCTGGAGGTAGTGTGAGCCATGGCCCACTTCCTCTTCCCCAGCTCTCTTCCCATTCAGAGTACACTCCAACCTGAGGGAGTGGGGAGGGAACAATCCTCCCTACTTTTGCCCTTTCTCCTCCCACCGTGCCCTTGCTTAAGGCCCAGGCAGGATCTAAGCCTAAATCATTTAGAATGGTTCTATCTTTTAGACAGCCATTGAACATATAGGTCCAGATCCCCACAGCAAGTTAAGGGCCCCATCCTATTTTTCAGGGCAACTAGTAAGAAAGACACTCTTGCAAGTTCTGGTATCAGAGATGGATGGAGCACATTTCTGTACCGGCAAGAGCTAACCGAGCGCTGGGCCCGATCCTGTGAGATTCTGAGGGCCCTCTAATTTCAGCAAGAGTTGAGGGTACTAGCTGCACTGCACATTAAGAACAGATACGGACACTTTTTTAAGAACTTCCTGATATTTTGTTCCACTTGTTCTAATGCTGCCTTCTTTGCACTTGGTCACCCTCTCTTTAGTAGGGAAAGCCAGACTTTGTCTCAGCAGCTAGAGGTTGTACTGGTTTAATTAAAGGCATATTTTTAAAATTGATTTAGCTGATTAACACTTAAGCACTAACACTAAAATCCAGATAAGCCACATTTAAATCAATTTAAGGATGTCCACACAGGGGTTTGCACCAGTTTAACTAAACTGATTTTTATTAACGACTGCAGCTTTTATCAAAGACAAGGTCTTACTCTGACCTAACCATCAGATCGGCTACCTCAGTTCTATGGTGGGAGTTTGTTTAGTACTAAGGCAGCTCAATGCAGCCTTCGACTTTGAAGCACTCTATCTTCTCTCCCCCATGTCAGTGGGCACAGGCCTCCACTGTCATCTGGCTCAGGCAAAACTCAGTAGCCAATGGGACTTTTTCCTGCCTCAGGCTGCAATGTACCTTGTCTCTGCCTCACACCAAGGGCACAGACAGTCTTACTCTGAAACAGAAGCATCCATGTGGGGGGCAGCAGGGGGGAAATGTCCTATAGTTACTTAACCAGGGTTCCTCTTCTTGGATGTAACCTTTTGGGCTAGCAGCCAGAAGAGTGTCTAGTTTCCTGAGGACCAGGAGAGGCTAAGAGGATGTGTGGAGGCACAAGGCATCCAGAAAGGTTGTCCGGGCCTTCAGTGGATCCCCTGAAACCTACCATAGGTCTCAGAAGATCTGTGGGCTCTTTGGCTTGAACTATCTGCCGGTTCTGATGGCCGTGAACCTCAATCCCTCCCCCATCACCCCAAGACACACATGTAATAGCTGGCCCAAGAGCATGATGTACAAACTCAAGTCTCCAATAACCTTACGCAGGAAAGATCTGCATCACCAGTGGTATCTGGTGCCGACGCAAAATCAAGGGGCTGGGCACTCCGCCATCCTGCACAGCCGACCACAACTTGCACCAGGCAGAGATCTTTCCAGGCACCTCCACCCATCCCCCCGCTCACAAACCATCAGCTTTGCTGAGCTGCAGAGTTTCCCCCACCAGGCAGCAGAACCCCAACTTCTTACCAGGCCCACCCACTGCCTCTGTTTGACGCAGCTGGCTCACAATCAGACTCCTTGTACAGCTGCAGAGGAGGGGATGGAGCTCTGTACTTAGGCTGTTTAGGTCCCTTTTTGTTCCCAGACAAGACAGCCTGAGACCATGTTCTGGTCATTCAGTAGAGGGAGCAGCTTTTAGGGGCTGAAAAAAAACTAGCCTGTTCCCTCCCCCAGCAGCAGTCCTTGCAGCTAAACTTTGCCAGTTTTTCCCTTTGTGGACTGTATTCTAAGAAACAAAGTGATAGGCCCAGCCCAGTCCTTTTCTCTCTGGGGCCTGCCCAAGGAAAAAAGGTCTAGGCTAGTTAGCAAAACAAATCCCGCATCAGTAGCCACCACCAATTATAGTGGACAATGTGGCCCACTGTTTCCATGCCTGACAACTCATTCTATAACGTGGTATTATCTATTGTTATTTTATGTAAATATTGAGGTATTTTATATAAATATTGCCTTTTAAGGATATTGAATGGATCCTGAACTACAATATTCAAACCATAGTGAGTTGAGGTCAAGAACATTCAATTGCTTTGTTTTGTATGTAGGAAGGGAAAGGTTCCATTTTTTTTTTTTTTTTTTTTTTTCTGAAAAGTGTCGTGGTGAAACTGAAAATATTCCACCAACTGGGGGAATTTTCTGAAGTTGTCACAGAGACGGTGCCATGAAATCTAGCAAAATTCCCCCACCTCTGTTGCTGTGACATACAAGCTTCAGTTTTGCTTGCCACCCCACCCCACCCACTCCCTTTTTGCACATGGAGATCTTGATGTTGCAAGCTGCTCTTTGCTTGTGAAAAGCCTAGCCAAGCTACACAGACTAAAAGAGCATTCCCGACTTCATGCCAAGCAGGAGAACAGGCAAACAGAGGGTTTCACACTGTGTTACATGTGGAATTTTTCCTATAGCCTTAGTTCATTGTACCTAATTTCTGTACAGGTGGTCTTGATTATTCACTGGTGTTAATTTGTTCAGGACATGAAAAGCCCCACTTACCTATACTAGCTTACTCTCTGTTAGTGCAATAAGATATCTTGTAAGTTCAAATTTCTCAGTCTACTTGTGAAGCTACTGTGAGCTGTCTAATGATTCTACTAAAAAGGGAAAATTTGAGTTACTTGATTTCCATTATCTTTATTTAACAGTGTGTGCCGATTACTCAAAGCGATATGGGCAGGACCTGGTAATATAGTGTTGCTCTAGTATTAACTTAAGGGGATGATCCAGTTGCCTGCAGTATAAATTACTTTGTGTCCAGGAACCCTGCTTTATCGCTTTGTATAGTTTTAAAGTAGTTAAAAGCTTGAATAACATAAAATAACATAATATAATGTTATTTATGTTATTTCCCACGTGAAGAACTCCTGTAAACCTTGCAGTATTGAAACTCAGTGAACAAGGCATCTTAGACAAGCTGAAAAACAAATGGTGGTACGATAAGGGTGAATGTGGAGCCAAGGACTCCGGAAGTAAGGTCAGTCGCCGAAGGTCTTTTTGTACTGATTAGAAATCACATTTTGACCCACTGTGTGTTTATACAAAAATGACTTTCAAAAGTTAATATTTACGTTTTGAAGGTTCAAGGAAAAAGACTAGAAAAATTAAAGATCAGAATATGACAGCATTTTTCTTTTACAGTATCAAAGACTTTAGTTGTAAGTACATTTTACTACTTGGATATTTTGCTGGGGGAAAAAAAAGGCCATGGAAAATGCCTAAACAAACCTCAGACTGGTATCTCCATTTAACCTACAAGCTTCATCACAGTCAATGTATTATTTAGTCCAGCATTGCTTTTCATTTTTGAGTTATGAGTACATAAAATTTTGTTTCAAAATTGTAACTAAAATTTCTGTCCACATTGGTTGTGAGTGATAGGCCACGCATGCTTCTGAAGGATGGATATTTTCAGGAAAGACATCACATTGATGAGCATGAAACACCTTCCCACCACCACCACCACCTCCAAGAAAGTTTAAATTTTCTGTTTGAATTTTTTTCTAAGAAAACTAATATTGTGATATTATTGGTAACTCATTTCATAAATCTTGGACATTCATTTTATTGTGCATTGAACCATTTTGCTCCTGTATTACTACATTCCATACCAGAAATTTTGTAACGGTTGGAGAATCTGAATACCTGGCATACTTTAAATCAGAGGTTTTCAAATTGTGGGGCATGCCCCCCTAGGGCAGCATGGAGGAATATTCGAAGGGGCAAGTGGTGACGCTGGGGCCAGCCCCACAAGGCAAGGCTCAGGGAGGGAACACCACCCCCACCCCCAAATCACCTCAGTGGGCCACCCAGCCCGTGGGTCAGTGTTAATGCCTCCACACCCAGCGCTGGCTCTGTCCCCAGAGACCATCGCACGTGCCTTCCACCACCCTGAAAACCCGGAGGTGGGAGGAGCAGGTATTGGGAGTTGCAACCAAAAATTGTAACTCAAAGGAGTGGGGGGCTCAGCTCAAATAGTTTGAAAACCACTGCTTTAAATGTATTGTTGGTACAGTTTATGGTTTAATGTAACCAAGCTACATACTAAAATTAATCATTGAGGGCCAGACATCAGGTAACCCTGCAGCTGTTCCTCATGTAGAATTCCCAGATACTTCAGGAAGTTCCACATGTGGATTAGCGGCTGGGTCAGGCCCATGATTTGTATATTTCCTGTTTTATTTGGGGGGAAACATTCTGCTTAACCCAGGTAATGAAAATACAGAGGTTTAGTTAATGCTAGTAGAACTATTGAGGAAGAACAGTACTGACCCAACAGTAAGCATTATTGGAAAGGATTTTCAAAGACACCAAGAGGAGATAAGCAACCCAACTCCCATCGGGAAAAAAAATCACTCCCCTTGGTGCCTTTGCAAATCTCCCCCATTATTAGGTGTTTTACTCATTTAGAGCTGTCTCCTGGTCCCACTGAAGTCAACAGCAAAACTCATTGATTTCAGTAGGATTGGAATTTGCTCTCAAGGCCTGATCTTCCAGCTGTTGCAGAATAACTTTGGATCAATGAGAGTTTGAATGCACAATTGTAGGATCAGGCTCTACATGCTTGAAATACAACTGCAAACATAAAATTTAAAACTGCAGGTAATTTATAAAACTGCCTTTATCCAAAATGCCTGTGTTTCCCCAAGGCTGTTACTAGGCAGATTGTATTTTCTCCTGATTTTTCAGAAGTTTTGGACATCCCCAGACAATTGTCATACATGAAGGTCTACCTGCAAATATTTTAAATTAGTAAAAATATTTACTGCAGATTGCTCTGACATCTGGCTTGACAACAGCCACCTAGATTCTGTGTGTTGCAACTCAAAGAAGGAAAGTATGAATAAACAATATTTAATAAATGCAGAACACAATTCAATTCAGCAGCAAAATGGTTACAATTCTGCATAATCGGATTACAAAAATTCTATTTTTTGAAATGAAAGACTTCCCTGTCGTCCATGCATTGAAGGTGCATCTAGACAGCTTTTTTAAAATTAATATTAATTTTATTCAGTAAGCCAGCCTCTTTTTATAACAGCGGGTGCTAGTGTAGTTAGCTGGACCTGAAAGTAACTGACCGTCTTCCTCAAAAAAAAAAAAAAAAAAAAAAATTTTATTGTTAAATAGAAACCAGATAATTTTCTCAACATCCAAATTATTTTCTCTACATTCACCAAAAACAACTAAATCTTGTGTCTTGTTAGTTTTAAAATGGACTTCTATAAATTCTACCTTATTTTATGCAGTCATTGATCTACCCAATGGGGAATTCCAAAAATATTTGAGATTCTTTGGGGAGAATGAGGCTAGGTGCCTTCTGTTTGCTACTAGATATACTCAGCAGCATATAGGTTTGCTGGGTGGAATCCTAGCCCTATTGATGTCAATGGCAAAAGTCTTATAGATTTCACTAGGGTCAGGATTTCACCCACTGAACAGGGTGAGATAGCACAATAATGGTCTTAAGAATCCCTAGTTTAAACCATTTCTGTGTCATTGGGATAAAGTTGAGACTAACACCGATAAATGAGCTCCAGCATGTAAAGTAACTAGATAAGAGTATTTGGGGCACCTGATTTTCTGAACTGGGATTTCTGGATGTGCGGGCGCAGGGAGTCTGATGCAAATAGAGTTATATATGTCCGAGCTAAGCCAATTTCACTTTTTGCTGCAGAAAAACTAATCAAGTGGTTCATTTTTCTTAGGACAAGACAAGTGCTCTGAGCCTGAGCAATGTTGCTGGGGTTTTCTATATTCTTGTTGGAGGTCTTGGTCTCGCCATGATGGTTGCTTTGATAGAATTCTGTTACAAGTCTCGTGCAGAGTCCAAACGAATGAAACTCACAAAGAATACACAAAACTTTAAACCTGCTCCTGCACCCAATACCCAGAATTATGCTACATACAGAGAAGGCTACAACGTTTATGGAACAGAAAGTGTTAAAATCTAAGGGTACGATTCAGGTCTAGTAAGCTAATAAACTGGTTTATATTTTGCTAATATCTGTTCTTCCTCCCCCCTCCCCCAAGCTTGAGTAATTTTTCAGAGTTATTATATGTATCAGAGTGAATGGGCTGCAATAATTTTCATAATATAGTCTGGAAAAGCTCTTTCACAATACACAGTAATACTTGTGATTTTATTTGTTTTCTTAATCAAAAAGAGGCCAGTTTCCATTCCATATCTTTAATGGCAGTGCCAGAATTGATGCTGAAGTGAATGACTGTTGTATCTGAGGTTCTGACATTTCAATAGCACAGTGTTTCAAAAAGTTCCACCCATCCCTTTAAATATTAACTGTACATTTAGAAATCTTTTCTGCTTTGCTTGTGATGTTTTCCCCTTTATTTTTTTTAAGAAGTTGTGCTCAATTCAGCTAAGTGCTTCTAGGAAGTCTGGTAAATATTTTACATGCTCCTGATGAGAAATTTAGAAAAATATCTCAAATTCTACAATAGAAGTGGGTGATTTCTTCATGACAAAAGTACAAGTTAATTACTAAATCAATGCCTTTCCAGAAGTTATTTAAACAGAGTAATTCACATATTACACCTATAGCTAAACTAAAAAGCAAAGGAATTCTAACTTTCAGATAATCTTTGTTGCTGGAAGTGATGAGGGGGAAGGTTGCGTCATTCAGTTCAGATTAGAATTATGGTAGCTGATGATAACCCGCACCTCTGAGTCTACAAAATAGGGGTCCCACTCCTGCTTCCATTGACTTGAAAGGAACCTTTCCAATGACATTTCCCAAAACTTCCCGCTTCCCATCGGGTTGGAAATGTTATAAGAACTGTCTAGCTTGTGGCATTACAGCTTCTGGCCAAAAGCAGAAAGGGACAAGGTGAGTAAAATAATGATAAGTTATTTTCAAAGAATCTAACTGGACATTTGCAAAGCCTCACTGCAATCTTTATCATCAGGAGTAAATACTGGTAGTATGGAAGCATCCAAAGGACTGAATGGGGATTGGGGCAGTATTGTGCTAGGGGCGGTACAAACAGAGAAAAAAAAAGAGAGAGAGAAAGAGACGATCTGTGCCCTGAATAGCTTTTAATCCTTCCTTTATGTAAACTGGTTCACTCTCCCCTAGATATAATGGTCTCCTTTCAGAAGAAAACAACTGAAATATTTGTATCCTTATTACAGATCCTCGCTTCTCACAGCATGCAACAGGAGGAGCAGCTGAGAATGTGGATACTCCATGGACCCTGACCACCTGAGCCAGTTTTACTTTCTCCTTAGGTGTCAGGCATGACACACATTGATGTTGGTGCAATGAACTTTTAATAGGAAAAACTGATTTTTTTTCCTTCAGTGCCTTATTGAAGACTCTGAGACTCAACAATGCAAAACCATCACTGAAATATTCTTGCTTTGCTTGAAAATTTAAAAAAAAATGAACTGGTCAAAGATACTAGTATGTGAAAAAAAAAATCTTGTAAAAAAAAAAATCAGTTCAACAAAAGCCATTCTTTGATACCACTGCACAGTATATGAACTTACGTTCTAAAATCCACAGGAGTCAGTTTCATCATATGCCCCCTACCTAACCAAGTTCTTAAACTATTCCTGATATAAAGCCTCAGAAATCCACTACTTATGAACAGACTGGCCTGTCACTACTTCTGAGAACTGCTGTCAAGATGCTCTGGTGGGGTTTTTTGTTTTGTTTTTTAAGCAGTGGTGTGATTTTTTTTCTAAGCACTTAAAATCCTCCAACTCATTTGAGGAAACGTGTATATCAATAAAAGATTAATGTAACACCACACACAAAAGATGCTTTAAAAAGTTAGGGTCAATGATTATTCATCTGTAAATCCAAAAGAAAGTGATTTGTAGAATTCTGTATCTTGCTTCCAGATCAGCAAATGAATTCTCTTGACAAGTTAACTATAGTACAGGCAAAAAAATACTTCTTTTTTTCTATCATCAGGCATACCTACAGGTGCTTTATTAAAATGGCATTAGATGGCTTTAGAAGAAGCCATTCATGATTTAGGTTTCTTGCTGTGCGTTTGCATTTTAATTCAATATTTAGTATCACGCAATGAGGCGAGAGAAGAGCAGGAGAATAGTTTTCCCCACACATGACTAAAACCACTTTTCTCAAAAACTAGCACTGAGAGATGATGCTTTTTGGCTAATTCTCATTTTAAAAAACAGAAATAAGGAAACAGGATAGTATCTCGAATTAGACTTGCAGTTCCAGACTATAGTTACGCGATCTCACATTACTATTGCTAGTACTGTTATATTATATCAGCTCCTGCCAATTATTGTTTCGTGGCTGTTCATCAAAGGAAGCTTGTGTCCTTTCCTAGATTGTAAAGGATACAATGCATTCCAAAATATACTGCTAAAGATAGAGGCTCAGTATTATTCACTTCCAACTTCTCAGATATGGGCAGTTTTTCAAACTTGACACTCTGCCAGAAAACGACTTACTTAACTGCAACTTTTTAAAACAAAAACTTTAAACATATTGTCAGTTACAAGAAAAAAATGTTAAAGGAAGTATCTGCATACTAATTACCTCTAATATGACAATATGTAATATCTGTAGTTCAATAGCGTTTTATTTCATCAGTAACAGACACTGAAAAATCAAAGTGATAATGAATAATCATTTTTAAAAAGAAGTTTGACCCTTAGGTCTCTAGTTCACTGACAATATATTTGATCTTTTGTGAGAATAAAAAAAGATAATATGGGAAAGTCTTGTTAAAGAAAAACATATTTCTGACAATGTAATATACAAAAGTTAAAGCTCGTAAGAGAACAATTCACTGTTCAAGTTTTTAACAAGGTATTGAACAAAATGAAAATGTTTTTTCTTCTCTCATGAAACTGTGATTTTCAACTTCTGAATGCTATAATGTCCCGGCAAAGGGAACGCTAAAGCTGTGCAGTTATAAGTTGTATTTAAAAAACAAAAACATTTTCTTAGAAGCTGTATAAAAAAAAATGTCTGTTTATCAAATCCATTTTTCTGAGTGGAGGCTTCACACGGGTGAAGAGGTTTGGTAAACCGTTTGTTATTTTTTAAACCTTGCATGTAAAAAAACAAAAAAAAAGTGTTGATAGCTTACAAATTCCTGTTACTAACTTCAAGCTATGGAAGTTCAGCAGTAGTCACTTGAGGATTTTTTTTTTATTATTATTTATTTGGTTTGGTCCTTTATTTTATTTATTTTATTTTATTTATTTTATTTTTAAATTAAGTTCCTATTTTTGTCATTAAAACTGCACTTCAGTGAACAGAAAAATTGCCAAGCAAACTAATGGCTGTAAAAGCATAAACTGCATGTGTGGGTATAAATTACTGAGCCTCATTTTAATGAGGTGTTGTACAAAGAGTTTTAATACATTTTGTAAATAAAATTGTAAAGAAAAAAAGATCCTCTGAACTTTTTATTCAAGGCTCCTTGCTGGTTGGGCTGAAGAGAGCAGATGGGATTCCTTGGATTACTTTATATTGTTTAAGCACCATTTTATTTATGATGTTTCAGTGGAGCGTTTCTCATCCATCTGGGGGGCTTAATGCAGCTTACTGAGGGGACTCTGCACTGGGCCAGCTATGGGAAAAAGGTGCAGCCCAAATTTAAGAGCTAACCCTGGGGTCTAAATCTGCGAGGTGCTGAGCATCTTCAGCTTCCTTTCATGCAGTGCGAGTTACTCAGCGCTCCAACTAGAAGTTGCAGAGGCTCACATGTGTCGGGAAGCTCAGTTCTTCGTCTCCTACACACTACAGCTCCCATCTCTGAGTCTGTCCCTCTCCCCTCCATCAGACAACCCACGAGTTACTGCTACCTTGGGATATGGCAGACACAGGTGGCCCAAAAGGCAACTAAATTCACTACTATGTGGCAGCACCTGAGATGGGTTGTCCCCACCTGGAATAAGGAGAAGCCTGTTGAGTAGAGCTGATGAGGAAACAGAATTTCTAACATTTCAAAACTCTCCTTCATTCTGAGTCAAAAGGCAAGTTCCTGTCATTGCAAAATAATAATTCCAAAATATTTTGTTTCTGAAATATCAAAATGAAACTTTCTGAGAAGTCAAAATGTTCTCTCATAGGATGGCCCCACCTGGGACACCCTCCAGAAGCAGGCTAGAGCATGGCAGGTGCACTTGCCTCAGGTTTCCCCCATTTGCTCATGAAAGGAACAAGTCTCTCAGTGTGCAATACAAAGTCTGTCTCTCGGTATAAAGTATTCATCTACACCAGTAGAGTTAATCCCCAAAAATCTTGTAGTAAAACCATCCTCCAATTTCCACAACAAACAAAGACACAGCAGGTTTTTCCAGCTTCCCTCTTAAGGGTCATCAGCTCCCAGCGACCCACCTGAAAGTCAAGAGCAGCGCTTTGTTCTCAGTGCCTCTGGACCTTGATCTAGGCCTCCCTGCCTGAGCATGACCAGTCTTCTCACAGCCCTTCACACAAGCCACCTGAGGGCTCCATCCTCACACAATGTTACACTCCTCCATGCCTGCCTGGGAGTCCGACCCTTGCTCAGGCGATTCATCCTCCTGCAACAAACCTCTTGTTCAGGGGCTTAGCTTCCCCTGACCCAGTTGGATCTTTCCCTCTTCCTAGGGGCCACTGCCTGAGCCTTCCACTCCCCTGGAGTCCCCAGCTTTGGTCAGTTCTCACCAACAATTTTACCCAGTCTCCTTCCCTCTGGGGTCCAGGAGCCCTCTCTCAAGCTGGGAGGCAACTAACTAGTCTCAGATGCACTGGCCTCTTCCATCTTAGAGGACCAGTGTCACCCTGGGACAGTTACATTTCAACTTTATGTTCTCTTATAAAAGTTGAAACAAAGTCAAAATGAAGCCTCTCCACCGTATCGAAACAAAATGTTGAGATAATTCCCCCATCAAAGATTTCAGTGAAATCTTTATTTTACAGCAAAACATTTCAGTTTCATCACATCGGCATTTACCAATGGGAAACTGTTCCACCAGCCCTGCTGTTGAGCTTCAGGCTGTATTGGACTTGAATAGTTTCCTAGGGCCCAGTCCTACAAGCCCTCAACTCCCAGTTGAAAATTCTCAAGAGGTGAGCTTTAAAAAACAGACTGATTTAATCCTCTGTCTGAAATCCAAGAAGTTTATGATCCTGCAAGCTGCTCAGTGCCCGCATCGCCCATTGACGGTAGTGAAGGGTGGGGGAACTCATTTCCTCCTGGAATTGGGTGCTTATTTGTATCTTCATTGTGTAAGCGATTAGTGCCTGAATCCGCAGGGTGCTGAGCACCTCCAGCATCCACCTGCTGCTCAACCACAGGGGCATTTGCCGGATTGTAGGAGACACTGATGGGAGTTTGAGAAGAAGCGATACCAGAACCAATTGGTGGGAAAGCAGCGTGGCTGGTCCTGAGTTGGCCAATGCTAGTTCCCCAGGACTGGAGATAGGATCAAAATTGAAATGGTTCTTTAGTTGCCATGGAGACAGGGTAGAGCTGAAGTGGAAAGAAACTCCTGAAATATACATATTTATAACCCAGTAACTCCCAACACTTAAATACTACATTTTTGACACTGCTGTTATAAATACATTCAACAAAAGAACTTCTCCGAAGTGTTCTGTTCCACCTCCACCGCCCCCCAGTCACATTGCCTGGAACTATTTTCTCTATTCCAACTACATTTGCTTGCTTTCCTTCCAAACCCAGGAAAGTTGTGCTATTTCTGAGCAGTTGTTCTAGTGCTTTACAAGCTATAACTATACAAAACCATCATAATAAATTGTCAGTATGCTACGGAGATAGTCACTGAGCAGCACTCCCCCCACCCCCCATGCGCTTGGGGAGGGGGGTAATATGGCCCTAAAGCTGCAGCACCAGCCCACGGAACATAATTTTAAAATATAATTTGGTCCTCTCCACAGAATTCAGATACTAATATCCATTTTGTCCGGTAGCTACAGGTTTAGTTTAGGCACCACCCACATGCATAAGGAGAGAAGCTACACAGCAGGACTGATAAATCCTTAAAAGGCTTAGAAAAGGGACTAAGAGCTAGAATTTATAAATGCAGCCTGATCACAGAACATAAACTATCGGCAAGAGACCTGAGTTATGAACTCACTGAAATGCAAGGCCAAATGCTCCGTCATACGCTAGCGAAGAAATGCCATGAAGAAATGCACGGTAAAATAGTAAAAAGATGTATATTGTATAAACACTATAAAGCCAAAGCAAGTGGCCCCGTGTGTGTGTGTGGGGGGGGGGGGGAAATTGTGTAGTGACTAGATTTGTACTTCCCCTGCTCACCCCTATAAATACATGCAGGCTTTTTGGACATTACTACAACAGCCAATACACAGGATTATAAAATCTGCAGCATGGGGCACAGGTCACTTGCAGGTTAAAACTAGTGTAAATGGTGAATTCTCTGTAACTTGAAGTCTTTAAATCATTATTTGAGGACTTCAGTAACTCAGCCAGACGTTATGGGTCTATTACTGGAGTGGGTGGGTGAGGCTCTGTGGCCTGTGATGTGCAGGTCAGACTAGATTATCATAATGATCCCTTTGGACCTTAGAGTCTATGGGCTGGTCCACACTAACCCCCCAGTTCGAACTAAGATACGCAACTTCAGCTACGTGAATAACGTAGCTGAAGTCGAAGTATCTTAGTTCGAACTACAAGGTACTTACCGCGGGTCCACACGCAGCAGGCAGGCTCCCCCGTCGACTCCGTGTACTCCTCTCGCGGAGAAGGAGTACCGGTGTTGACGGCGAGCACTTCCGGGATCGATTTATCGCGTCTAGACAAGACGCAATAAATCAATCCCAGAAGATCGATTGCTTACCGCCGAACCCGGAGGTAAGTATAGACGTACCCTATGAGTCTAAACTTTTTAAATGTTACTATAATCCTCCTAGGGATCTACCCTTCAGCACGAGCGATATCCTCCTGCTGTGGTAACCAGCGTGTGGTCTGGGGAGCCCTAGCAGCCCTTGGAGAGTCAGTTGTTCGTTGCTGTCAAGAGTTAAACTGCGTTAACACACTTTCTTAACATCGCTTTTTCAAATGAACAATGGCTGCAGTTGCCACAGAGATGTTATATGGTTGCAGAAGGGGGCAGCAGCAGCCCACAGGATTGCCCAGCAAAGCGGAGGTGTCTGTGAGAATCCTTAATGAAGGTTTGGGGTTCTCACTACGGAAGCTTTGAGAATGGTTCTTCTACAAGGATATGTGCAATTGCCTGACATTGATGTCCTAGACCTGGAAAAGAATGCAACTTGCCAACCAAAACAGAGTAGATGTAGACGATGGCACTGTTCAGGGATGAATAAGGTGACATCATGCTAGCTAGCAAACTACCAATACTCCCTGATAGTTTGATCCCCTTTCCAGCTAAAGAGGAGCTTGGGAATAATAAACTATTGCAGTCGGTAAAATCCAGTTTGAATAAACTTACTGAGCCCTTATAGCTTCCTAACATCGAGGCCTATAAACACCAAACTGAACTGGCTTGGAGTGTCCTGACCAGAGTCACGCTCACATTTGTTACTTTCAGGAGTAAAAAGAAAAATGAGGGGCATTGTAAGACAGTAAAACAGTGGCACAGCCCCTTGCCTACTCCCATTCTGCTGGGAGCAAATGCAGTTTAGATTTAGCCAAACCCCAGACTAGTGCAATGCACCATTCTTTGGGGCTGGACCCTAATGAGGACTCCAGCATGCACAGAGAGGCCGTGATGGTGTAATGCCGCTCAGCACAGAGGCTGGACTCTAAGAAAAGGATTGTGACCTGCCTGAAAAACACCAATGCCTTCTTCCCCTAGGTGAGCTACCTGCATCGTGGGAAGTGTTACAGGAAAGAGATTAGCGGAGTATACATAGAGAGCTAAATGTAAAGAGTGCCATATTACACATTTTTACCTGGCAATATATGAGTTTGTAGGACCAGTAATGTTATTTATCATTGTTGTGCATTTCAAATGGCGTCTCGATTACAGCTTTTAACAGGGGGAGCCTAACGGAGGCTGCTCACCTCCAGCATAGGGGGGCAGGGAGTGATTTTTCAGGGGACAGATGAAGGATGGCTCTACTCCCCACCTCCAGCCTCCTTCAAGTGCCAGCCAGCAATCTATTCCTGCTATAGGCCCCTAGAGCTCACGAGGAGCCAGGGCATTGTGACTCACGGTTAGGGTAGAGGAGGTCTCAGTGTTCAGGAAAACAAAGTAAACTTGGGGGAGGTTTGTGTGTGTGTGTGGGGGGGGGGGGGAATACTGAATAATCATCCAAGTTATGTTTTCAGAATGTATTTCAGCATAGTTTGGGGTTGCTGCCATTGCCACAACGAAACATTTTATTGTGAGACAAAAAGTTTGATAATAGCAACCACACAGAAGTAGTGCATACACAGGCGGCCTTGGTCCTGCTGGGAGCCTATCCATCAAAGGTGGTTGTTGTGACACCTGGTCTTCATTGTCATGCTTGATACAGCCCACTAAAAGGGGTACCAACAAACACCCTGTCACAACTTGTTTATTAAATATGCCTCTCTTAAGCTAAGATCTGTAGAAGGATGCAATGAAATTAATCCATTTTTATAAAAAGCATCCCACACAATACATGCAGGGAAGCATGAAAAAAAAGATAAGTTTCCTTAATACCTTCATTTCATGCTCAAAATTCAGTCAAATACAAAATATTCTAATCTGTCCATTTCTTTTCCTAGAAAAAATGCAGTTTTGACTCAATGCACAAGAAGCCAGAAAAGCAGAACCAGCAGCATGTTGGTGATTGATATTTTCTACCACCTGATGTACATGTCAAATTTTCCAGCATGCCACTGAGAGCTTGGGTGTTAATTTGTCTGCTTAGTCACAATGTGAGAGCTATAAAAGTGTGAAAAACTGTAATGACAGCCTAATAAATAATACTCACCCTGTCTGTGCAGCCTCTGCAAAGCTACCCCTGCAGTTGTCTCACTGAGCTTCAGGAATGTAGCAAAATAGTTCGTTTAAATTTTTCTAATGAATATTCATTAAGCTGAACAAGTCAATTAATGCTGCAGTTGCTGTTCACCAGAAAGATGAGCACAACAAAACCCAAACCCTATACACAGCCAGCCCCAACCCCTAACACTAGCCTGAAGTCAATGATTGGCAGCAAGAATCCGTGATCACTGGAAAAGCCCCAAAGTGAACTATGGTTTGGCGCTCCCAAATGGCCCCACTTAAGACCTATACATATCCCCATTTAGAAGTTTGATGCCAGTCTCTAGCTCATTGTCCACAACCTGCGTCAACCCTAACCTAGCACCCAGACAAACAACCAATATAACCTTAGCTCAGAGCCACCCAATACCCCTAACCCTGTAAGAGGGAGCACAATCCATCTTAGACTAGCAGCATCAACAGATCTAAACAGGAACCCCGCATGGGCCTCCTACAGACTTCTATGCTAGTTTTAGTCCGTGAGCCATATTGGCACTAATCCTAATCCAGAGTAGGCAACCAGCCTCAACCCTAATCCTAGCCCAAACTCCCCGATCCACCTCAACCCTAATCCTTGCACAGAGCCCCCTGTCAGACCAGATCTAACCCTAGGGATCCCCAACCAGCCCTAACCCTACTCAGGGCCCGTAATCATCTCAAACCCTAACCCTCCCCCAGAGTACCCTATTAGACGTTAGCATAACCATAGTTTGGGGCTCCATAACTGAGCCAACTCTAACACCAGCACCAACAACATTAACCCAAGCCCCAGGCCCACCTCAGGCTCCAACCTAATCCTAGCCTAGGGCCCAGCACTGATCACAATCCCAACCAGGAGCCACAACCATTGCCACTGGCACTCTAATGTATGGTCCACAGCTTGTGGACACTGCAACTGGTTAGAACGTTAATCTTAGCTCAGTGGCAACTACCAGCCCCAGCCCCAATCCTAACTCCAGTCTGAACACACATACCAGTATAACCCTAAACCTGGCTGATACACCTCCCCACAACTCACAGGAGCTCTAACCAGGGCCCAGTCCCAACCCGAACCCTAGCGTATGGTCTAACATTTGTTTAACCATAAGCAAGCACCTAGTTTAGGATCACCTAACAGCATACTCACCCTAGCCAGGCTGTCTACCAGCCACAACCCAAACCCTGGCCAGAAGTCCCCAACTGCTCTAGCAGTAACACTAGCCTGGGACGCAGCCAACTTCAAGACTATACCAAGTGTGGGGATACCTACAAACCACAGACATAAAGTTAGCATAGGCCCCAGGGCCGGCTCCAGCATTTCTGCCGCCCCAAGAAAAAGAAAAAAAAAAAAGCCGCGATCGGCGGCGGCAGTTCAGCGGCAGGTCCTTCGCTCCTAGAGGGAGTGAGGGACCTGCTGCCCCCAAATTGCCACAGGTGCCGCCCCCTCCCTTGGCCGCCCCAAGCACCTGCTTGTTAAGCTGGTGCCTGGAGCCGGCCCTGATAGGACCTCCAATAACTATGGGGAAGCCCTTGGTCCTGACACTAACCGTAATCACAACACTAACCCACTAACCTTTCAACACTAACACCATTACCCATAGGCCATAGCCATCTACCCCAACACTACCACTAACCTAAGGTCACCAAGCAGCCCCAAATGTATCCCTAGCCCGGGGCCACATGTTTGCCCTAACCCTACCCTAAGGCCACCAGGACCCTAGACATAGGCCATCTAAATTCCATGTTCTGACAGTCTCTGGGTGAAGATTAGGTTTAAAATGACGTCAATAAACTAACAAATAAAAAAATGTTACATGCACTGGTGTGAATATTCATCCTGCAACACTCCAGTAGCTTTCAAAATGAAAGCCATAGTGTGAATATTATTCCTGTTATATTTTTGTTTTGTCTTAGATGTTAGTGAGTAATGTTAGGAGGGGATCCCAGGATTCAAAGACATAAGTTATAAATTAAAAGAAGAAATTGTAATCCTCATGGACAATGACAGCATTAGATAATCTCTATAGCTCTGTAGTCTAAATCAGTGGTTCTTACAGTGTGCTCAATGAAGTATTTCCTGATGGTCCACAAAATGAAATGTTACAAGAGCCAGATACTAGCTTGGGCTGGTTGGAGAGAAGATTGGAGTCTGTGGAAAGCAGGTGTGTGAACTGGACTGCATTCTGAAAAAACTGGTCTACTTCTGCAGCAGGGCTTCATTTGGGTCACTGAGGCTTGGTCTACACTTACCCCCCAAGTCGAAGTAAGGTACGCAAATTCAGCTACGTGAATAACGTAGCTGAATTCGACATACCTTACTTCGAACTTACCGCGGTTCAGACGCGGTCCACACGCGGCAGGCAGGCTCCCCGTCGACTCCGCGGTACTCCTCTCGTTGAGCTGGAGTACCGCAGTCGACGGCAAGCACTTCCCGGTTCGATTTAGCGCGTCCAGACCAGACGCGATAAATCGAACCCGGAACTTCGATTGCCAGCCGTCAAACTACCCGGTAAGTGTAGACTAGCCCTGAGGGAGTATGTCTAGCTGTTTATTCACCTTATAGGCAATGACCCGCTAGTCACTGAAGGAAAACAAAAGCCCTCTGACTAGATCAGTGCAGGAATTACTGAGGGAAATTGTTTGGCTTGTGTTTCACAGGAAGTGAGGTGTACATCCTAGCTGTTTTGCACTGCTGTAAACCCCATCTTGTATCTAGCTAGGAGCAGATTGCTATCCCAGTTAATATTTGTAAATCTGTTCCTTGGTGGTTCCTACAGCTTTCAGTCCTGGAACTACAGTTCCCAGGATGCAGCAAGGGAGGGGATGGGGAGAGGAGAAAGGAAAGAGGCATGTGAGATCTGCGAAAGAGTGAGGGGAATAAACCTTACCTTTGCTGTTCTCAAGCTTCCTGAGTCTTCCTTGAAGGGGTTGAGGTACAAAACCCAGCTTTAGGGGACTTGTCTGCTCAGTGCTGCTCCACAGTGGAGATAAAAGCAGCCTGAATGTAACAGTGGATCTGCACAACGCCATACAAGTACCATTACGGTATGTGAGTGTTTGTGGGCCCAGATTAGATTTAACAGCTTTTTAAAGACACTGTCATAGGTTATGGCTTGAGGTCACATACACCCCCTCAGGGAAAGGTGGGTGCCTCACTTAGCTCTCGCCTCCTTCCCTGGGCGACAGCAGTCCAGTGCTCCAGTCCTGGGCCATGGGATCTAGCCCTCCAGCTAGCAAGTCTGCCCACTTCCAGGGGGAATGTAAAACAGTCCAAACCAATGGGCTCATGGGGCTTTTGCCTCGTGCAGAGGGGGAGCAGTTCTGCAGCCGCCAGTGGCTGTCTCGGCTCCCATGCTCCTGCATGGCTAAAGGCTAAGAGCTAGTCCTGGGGATTCCAACAAAAGGGCCTGTTGTATCTCCGAGAGCTCAGGCTGGCAGCACTCTCAAACTGGTCCTCAGCAAATAACCCAGCACCCTGCGCTGGGGGCTCTAACACTGCTTGTTTGGAGAGCTACCCTAGCTAGAGTGACCAGATGTCCCGATTTTATAGGGACAGTCCCGATTTTTGGGTCTTTTTCTTTCTATAGGCTCCCTCCTGTCCCGATTTTTCACATTTGCTGTCTGGTCACCCTAACCCTAGCTGGCCTGAGTTCCTTCCATTCACAGGCCCAGCACCAGCCCTGACAAGCTGCACAGGTGCTGCAGATTTGGGCTGACTGTGACCACAGGAGTACTTTAACCCCTTCTTTACCCGTGTTAGCTACCCGACACCACATTCTATCTTTTGCCCCTCATAGTGTCACTGCAGGGCAGTAAAGGTTTCTGCCAAAGGCGAAGTTTTCATTTATGAAGCATAACGGGGGAAATGATGAATTTTAAAAAAGATCAAATGTACAAGATTTCCGTGTGTTTTAGTAATATGGGAAGTTAAGGTAGTTGAGTGTCCTCCTTATGTATTTCCTTACTGACAATTTTGGATTGCTTTTAAGTTTAACCTTACCGGGGAATTTCCTCAGTTTGCACAACTTTGCTTTTGGATAATTACAATGCCCCTGTAATGTATTTTACCACAATGACCTAATATATACTTTCAACCTTAACTCCCATCTTAACGTGGGTTTTTTTTCTGTGAATAATATAAAGCCTGATTTAGTATGATACAGAGCATTCCCAACTCCCAATGAAGTCAATGGGAATAGAGGGAGGGCAGCATCTGATAGTCCAGGCCCATAACCACAGGAATTTACCCTCACAGCACAGGGCACATTTGACAGTAGAGTAAAAGAAATACTCATAATAATGTGTGTGTGTCCCCCAATTATGATAATGCTCTTTTTTACCACATCTGTTATAAAGACTTGGTCTTCCAAGGTTTGGTGCATGGTATTATTATTTTTTAAATTATTATTATTTAGGGTTATTACATTAATAATTATTTGTGGTTATTAAAATTAAATTGCAAAAATTCTTCAGTGTTAATATTTATTGCCTCAGTCTAGAAAATCCACTGTATTTTACAGACCACAATACTTAAACAAGCACTGGATAATGATTGTTCTATTCCATTAAACTAAGGAATTTAAGTACATAAATAATTTTTGTGGATATTATAAAATGCAAAGTACTAGTAATTCAGAGCATATGAGATTTAAAATTGGTTTCAGGGAAAATATTGGATGCACACCAAAAGTCATCATTATATCAGTGTCATTTATCTGATCTCAATTTATCAGGTAACCTTTGCAGCCTGTGCAATGTGAAAGGCAGAATATTAAGTATATATTGATGAAATTAAGACATCCCGTAACATTTAAGTCTCTCAGCTACAAATAACGCCCCCTCCCCCCAGTTTTAACATGTTTTTCTGCCCCTAATTTCTCATCTTTAATACCACTCAGAGATATGCAAACTGTTGCCAATACTTAAACAAATGTCAAAGACGAGCTAATTTTATCATTTCCCATATATAACTGATGGTGTCCACCACATGCTTTGCAGACCCCACAGAAAAATTCTCCTTGCTAGCATTCAAAATGTGACTTCCAGCAAATTCTTTAGACTTCTCTATAGAGTCATGATCTGGCTGCTGGATGGCCGGGCTATTGTTTCTGATCTTCTATTTTGTATTTATAAATAGGAATAGGAGTGTTGCAGAAAAGACACATCTCTATTTCTTACTGCATAATTGAAGCTGGATTTATACATGGGTATTTTCTATATCAGTCACATGGGGCTGAATGATTTTATTATGCATAAAACCCTATATATGATCAGCATATATTAGTCATATCAAATTTGGCAAGCCAGTGAAAGGGCAAGCATGGCTAAATGGGG
>NW_020664482.1:13847766-14071828 GCF_002925995.2 Terrapene triunguis
CCTCCCACCCCACCCCCCTCCACTGCCCTGTAATGCTGAGGCTGGGCACTCTTTGGTATATTGGAGATTTTTTTAAACTGTGGCCCCTTCACAAACTTGTTCACTTCACAAATGCTCCTTTCCTCGAAGGAATGATAAATATGTGGTGTGGTGGTTTTTAAATCTCCGGGGTCATGAGACTACACTAACCAACGTTACTGCAGAAGGATTTTAATTCTCTTCTTGCTCCTACACTTCTCTTCTGGATGTTATGTCTCTTCCTCTCTACCCTTCGCTCACCCTCTCTGCTTTCATCCCCATCCTCCTTTTCTCCTATGCCCGCTGCATCCTCTCACCTCTACCTTATACTCCACCCTCCCTGCTCACACACACCCCTTTCAAACAGTGATGTATCAATAGCCACTAGAACCAAGAAATGCATGTAACTAACCAAAACCATCACATAACCTTATTGATGTAATACTTGTCTTCCCATTCCCCTACACTCTGTTGTCACCTTGTTTGTCTGGTAACCACCATCCTGCAGACAGAACCAATAGGTTGGACCCAGTGCTTACACAGAGACCCTGATAAAATCAACCCTTCCTGGGTGCCGGGATCTCTCCTTGTTATTTTGTTTGCAGACCTTATACTGTAAACGCTCCAGGACAGATGCTGTGAGTGAAGGCTTGGCCCCACTAAAGTAAATGGGAGCTTTGCCATTGACTTCAATAGGGCCAGGATTTGTGTCTTTTTTATGTTTTGCACAGTGCCTAGGGTGCTGTAGCCCTGAACAACTGGCAGTAACCTGTGTGAGTTTTTGTCTCTGGTCCTTCGTTTTATAAATGAAAACCTTCAATCGAAATTACTGAAACCAGGTTTTAAAAACTGGAACAATGGTAGATGTTGGCTAGTCACATGCCTGGACCAATTCTGGCAACGGAGTTTTCCAAGTAGCCCACGACCACGTTCAAGCATGAACTCACAGGTTTGTGAGAGCAGAGTCTGGGCTATCACATACAAAGTAAGAAACAGAAAACGAGTCAGAGCTATTAGTGACTGACAGAAGTTAGCTGCTGTGTAGACAGGCCCTGAGAGATGTGATTACCAGCATGACCAGGCAGATTGGCACTAGCTTTGCTCCAGCGAACATGCTAAAATTAGCAGTGTGGACATTAAGGCACTGCTGGTGGCTCAGGCCAGCCACCAGAACTGAGACCCAGTTGATTAGGTGAGCTTGGACTTGGGTGGCTAGCCCGAGCCGCCTCCCATGCAGCAACGGTCACATCGCTATTTTAGTGCAAGCCTGTCTACCTTGCTGGGAATCACACCGCCCAGCTGTAGTGTAAAAATACCCTTACTTGCAGATGAGTAGCAATCCCCTTTCATAGCCGGTGTAACAGCAAAACTCCAGGTGTTGCCAGCTGCCAGTCGCTGCACTTACATTTTCAGCATAGTTTATGTAAAACTTAAACATCTGTTAGCAAGTGACTAGTTTGCAGCGATTTTTCATTTGACATCATGGCAATGGAAAGCTAGGGAGCGGGGAGGAGGGATGTTCCACATAGGTGCATCAGCAGCCTGGCACAAGGGAGCACGTGAGATAATGGAACCCATTGTACCTACACCAGACATTTATTTATTTCAGTGTCTAACAGTGAATCATTGTTACTAAATTATTTATTATGTCTATAGCATCATAGCCTGGTAGGGTCTTTTACAGAGACACAAGAGGATAAGATCACTGTCCTGAACAATTTATAATCAAAGTCAACAGGACTGCAGGATGGAGTCATTAGTTAGACAGATAACATAATGAGAAATGACAGACCAGGGGACGAAGAGAAACCGAAGAGAAAGGAAACGAGAAATGGGATTTTGAGAGAGCATTATTTCCAAATGGTGGAGAGGCTGTTGACATCTCAAAGTAGGCAGGCAAAACTGACACCTAAAGGTGAACTCAGAGCCAATTTACAGCAGCAGCAGGTAAAGATCATAACAATCTGTGATTCCAGCCAGGATATGCTGTATCTACCCTGCCTGCCCAAAGGAACCAATTACAAAGAATTCAGATAATGTATTTTGTTTCAGTGTCATGTTTTCTTTCACTTTTTTTTTAAATAATAGGCATGGGGAAGGAAATGGGCATTTAAGATTAGCAGAGGAAAGTGAGCTAATGGGAGGGAGCTTTGAGGAGGGATTGGGAGGAAAAGATGGATGATGCACTTACACAATTATTACTGACTCATTAGTTTAATGACTGTATCTTATCTACCCCCTTTATTTTCCATCTCCTTCCTAACTAATTCATGTATTTCAGACAATTATGTAAATAGCATACCTGGGAAAGTGGGATTAAAACCCTGATCCTTCAGAAATGGAAGATACAGGCTGAATATCCTGTCAACAAGATCTACTTTACTGGGAAATAATCTCACGATGGCTGTGGTGGATATTTAAAACGACACTGGCCAACGTATTAGGAAAGGGGCAGCCTTAGACTGGCAGGGCTGAATCAGAAGCTAGACGCTGAATAGTCAAAGCTTTGCAGGGGAGTTTCACAATCCCAAAATTTCTTCTATTACAGAATGGACCACAATATATTTAAAAAAAATGAAATTTCCCACAAACTAAAATTCTAAAAATAGATGTCAACATCCAAAAATTTTCTTCCAATTTTGACTATTTTTATTTTATATTTTATAATATAAAATTAAAAAATTGAAATGATAAGTCATTTTGAAACGTTACATTCCTACAAGGTCAAAATGGTTTGCTTTGACCTTTCAGGCACTTTTTTTTTTTTTTTTTTTCCAGTATTTGTTTTGTAATGAATTTTCACCAGAGGCAGCGTATTTCCACAAATGTTTCACTTTCAACAAATTTGCATTTTCTGACCAAAAAATGTTCTGTCAGAAAATTTCTGACCAACTCTACTAGTAGGTCTTTTCCCATTTGTAATATCTAATATTTTGATCACTATATTGCATAGCAGTATGCTTGAATATATTTTAAGTAAATGTAAGAGAGGTTGCAGGGACCCTGAGAATTTGGCAGTTATCGCTATTGGTTTCATTCTATTCAAAATCAGACTTTCAGCCTATGAGGCTTTAGTTTCAAATAAATGATTCTTTATGCTGCATTTGTTTGGAGCAACACTGACATTCAGTGGCCAGTTAAGGTTGGCAAGGAGTGCTAATTCTCTATGCTTTTCTGTGTGTTATAGTATACCCATCCCAAGCTCACTTCCCATGAAAGGCCAGAACCTATGAGGTGCTGAGCACACCCAGAAAGGAGATACAGGTGCTCAGAACCTTGCAAGATCCAGCCTTGACAATGGTCGTCCCAACTGTGCATGCATTGTGCTGCAAATCCAGTGAGTACAGCAAAGCTCTGTTCGAAAGACTATTCCCAAAAGTATGTGGAACTTGTGTTATTCCAGATCATGCTGCACAATCCAAAGATTTATAGCGAACAAATGTTTTTGTGGTTGTACAAGCTTATCCGAATTCAACTACATCATTTTCATTTATGCTCTGGCTTCAAAGCAAACCCAGCCCAAAGCTGACATTTTCTATAAAGGAGAAGTGCTTGCTGTAGGCTTCTGGGAGACTACGCCGAGCATATTTTAATATGATTTAAAGCTGTTCTACAAATATTGGCTATGAATTCCAAATATGGGCTGTGCAGGCTAATTAGCAAGAACCAATCAAATTAATGAAAAGGTCACATTTTGATCTGAGGCAAATAAATAAATCGTATTTATTAAAGATTCCCCTGTACTTTAAACAGACTGAAATTTGCTATATTTAGCAAACTAGCCAATAATGCAACACAGGCAGTTATGACAGAGACTCATCACAGATGCTATAGATTACATGTATTGATTAGTTTATCTAATAAGACACAACATATCAGGAACAGAGCTGGATCCATTCAGTGAATGACAGATGTTGATTTCTTTGTATTTATCTATCTATAGGCTTTTCTACAGCCTCCATCGCTGGTAGTATCTGAGCACCTCACATGCATGCACTCATTCACTGAGCATCACAACATCCCTGTAAGGAAGTATTACCCCCACATTACAGGTGGGGAAACTGAGGCACAAAGAATTTACAGGATTTATCCACATTCTCCCAGGAGGCCTTTGGCAAGGCCAAGACCAGAATGCAAATCCCCTCACTCCTACTGCACTGCTTTCACCTTTCCTCTTTCTTCTCTCCCTGTTGAATCATAGAAATGTAGGGCCTGAAGGAATCTCAAGAGGTTATCTCATCCATCCCCCTGCACTGAAGCAGGATTAAGTACCATCCCTCAACACTTAGTCAACTCTTTAGTCTTGGTAAAGTGGGGCATCAGAAACAGAGAGGTGAAAAACTCAAGTGGACAGTGCTCCACAACTGTCTCTTCACAGAGCCATGTCTGCAGTATTGTCCTCCTCCCAATCTGAGCTGCCCCTTGCCATCCATCCCATCTCAGGGCATCCTTGTCTACATGGTTCAGCCCCTCACTGCTGTGCTCTGACGGGCCTTCCCTTCTCCGCACATAACTCGTTATCCTCCCTACACACACACACACACTCTTCAAGGCCAGCTCTCCCAAAACTACAACTATGTGATTCTCCCCTTCCAGCAGCCCACAACATTCAGTGATGCTTTTACACACACACACACACACACACACGAATTAAAGCATTCAGGAGTGAAAGGGTTAACATTCCTTTCCCATTTTTTCACACACACACACCTAAATTAAAGCATTCAGGAGTGAAAGGGTTAACATTCCTTTACCGTTTTTTCCTTGAAAAATCTCACTCCCAAAGTCATTTAGGTCTGAACCTGGTGATGCTATTGGTTAATATGGCCATTGTTGAACTCAGATGTTTCTAGAAAACATTTTATTCCTTTCCAATACATTATCTACTTTCACACTGTCAAATATGTCTCTTCTGTTTTGACTGCTCCCGTGTGAAGCTGTTCTGTTTTTATTATTGACACTACACTTAGCACACAAGGCACAGATTAAGAAATAAGATTTCCGCTTCAATTTCCTCTGCCCTGACTGCTTCAGATGCCATTATAATCAGAGACTGCACTGATTTTACCTCAGAACCATAGAAATCACAGATGAAGGCTGCATCATCTCACCCATTATCCTACCAATACAAGTACATTCCTTGCAGTTTATTCTTAAGTGGTTTGTCCCGTTCACTTGTAAATGGCTGAAGTGAAAGAACATATACCACTTCCCTGGGGAGACTGCTCTATAGTCAGAGATCCCGGTGTTACTGCTCCTTTCCTCAGCTTAATCTCGTTACCCTGAGTAATAGCCCTAAACAATTCCTCTTCCTTACCAAGGAGTTGTCTTGCCTGCATTGGGGCATCCAGATCTAACTTACCGGTAATTCTTTCATCTATTATCCCTGGTTACTCAGGACAAATCTAAGCAGTGGATTTTTGCAGCTCAGCCTATGAGCATGCTATGCCTTACTAGCCAATACTTTCACCATTGCCACTGAATCTCTGTCCCATTCTCACATTCCTTAAGCCCCCAAGTTGACCTCAGTGGAAGCTCTAAGTGCATAAGGACCACCAGGTTGCACCAACTCTGATTTGATCTCCATCTCTTTAAACTAAAATGTGTATAATTCATTGCTCTCCTTTAGCAATGCTTAAAATATCAATAGAAGCATCTTTGTTTAATCACAGGGAATATTTGGTAATAAAATGCTAGGTTTTTGTAATTATAGTTTGTGAATAATCATCATAGTTTATTGCTTCAAAACCACAGCCAAGACCTGGAGCTGTCACTTTTCTCTGGAATAGTTCCTCTGGAATATAAGATGTTGACAAGGGGTACTGCATCCAGCCGCATTCAAGTGCTTTCCTCCGTATACACCGTGTGCGGTCATTCCCCACTCAGTCATATTGTCACCAGTCATTGCCACCTCAGCTCTCGCTCGATTTAATTCAGGGGTGCCCAACCTACAGCCCATCACAGCATTTCATAAGGCCTGCAGCCTGCTTCAACACAATATACTAACAGCCAATTCATTCGCATTTTGTTGTCATGTTTACATCATTTTAGTTTACACAATTCTGTAAATAGACAAAACTGGACATAGAGACAACCTATCTAAATACATACAAAACAAGCTGAACTTAAAATACAAATCAGCACAGGTGACGTTAAATCTTATTAAAATACGTAGAATCTCATTGGCCCACACAAGGTTGTGCTTTGGTTTATGTGGCCCTCCTGTGTAATAAGAGTTGGGCATCACTCATCTAGAGTACACGAGTGTTTTCATTCCAGGTCCGTGCCTGGAAGGAGTTGTTCTGAAGGAACCAGGTTCTCCGAGGTCATTGACATTTCCTGCCATTTTGTTACTCTGTAGCTTTCCCCGGAGGTATTTTAGGGTAAGGTATTTTCAGAAGCAAAGCTCTTTCTTCACTTCAGCCTCTTAGGTGGTGGAACGTGTCCATGCAGGAGATGTCCTGGATCATGCACCTGTTTTTGTTTCTTCTTTTTACTAAAGGCATCCCTCCTCATGGATGTTGGTGCAATCCTTACAAGATAGTAGCAGCAGTGTACGAGTCCATTTTAAAGTCCCTGAGGTGATCCTACAGGATTGATTGAGTTCAGTATCAATTTTGTGCGCATGGCTTGAGGATGATCATACTGTGGTACAGTATTCTGGAGATAAGTGACACAAGGCAGGACTGGTTGCTTGGAGTGTTTTGGTATCAGACAGCCCCTATTTTGTCTTAGCCATATTCTGGAATACACAATTTCTGAAGTTCACTTTCTTTTTCAGTTTCTTGATGCTTTGAATATCAGCATTCAGGCTAATATGACCTTAGGTACATTGGATGTTCACAATGCTGAATGATTGTAGCATCCCCCAATATCTAGAGTTTCTGCTTGGCCTGATGGTGTTTCAGGTAGAAATTGCACTTTTGCCTTGCTAGGATTAGCATTCAGGAAACATGTGTGATAGTATTTTCCAAGTATGGTCTGTGAACCAGCTACAATGCACTCAATGTCCTCAAATCTTTCCGACTAAAGAGCAAAGAAAAGATCATCTGCATAAATTAATTTTCTCATATCGGGGAATTCTGGTTGGTCATTTGTGTAAATATTAAACAGCAAGGGTGACAGCACAGAACCTTGGGATAATACATTCTATTGTGTATGGCATCAATTTTTCTGATGATCCATCTTGAAAAAGAAACATTGATTGTTGAGCAGGGAGGAGATGATCTGGACTATCTTGCTATTTCTCAAAATTCTTGCCAATATCAATAGACGTACACAACGGTTCACAGTGTCGTAAACAACCAACAGATCAACCAACACACCTGTAATTTTACATTTCAGAGCCATGTTGAATGTATTTAGTTAGGTTTACAACTTGGCCACAGCTTGAACATTCTGGGCATAAACTAGCTTGGTCATCAATCAGCTGCCCTTCCACTGCTGGAGCTAGTCTACTCATTAGCATGAAGCTACTCATAAAGCTTGTAGGTTGAGGTGCGTAAGGATACTGGGTGAAAACTTTGCAGAGTTAGAGTCTTTATGTGGTTTGTGTAGTGAAATCGCTTTGGGCTGTCTCCACGATCTGCATTGTCTCCATGCAGGAATTAAAGAAGTCAAGCAGCCACTTCTGTGCTCTTGTCCCCAAGTGTAGTAACAGTTTGCTAGATTTACCATCAAGAACAGCTCCCTTCCCACATGTCAGGTTTTCATGACTATTGTCAGCTCCTCATTGTTGAGCTGCTCATTGTGAACTTCGCTGTCTCTGTGGAGTGAGCAAAGTTCCTGCTTGACTTGGTTCATTCTGCACTTTTGGGCCGGTTTACCATTCAGGATGAGTTGGTGCTTGAATTGGTTGGGAGAGACTGTGGTGATGTGCATTGGTTATTGCCCATCAGGGTTCAGCTTGAGAATAGTGGCTCATCTTTCTTGCTATTATGACAAGGTTTGTTGTTTCAATCAGCTCCCTCCAGTGGTTGTGCACTTCCTTTTCAATCTCTGTCACAAGCACAGAAGAGATCCATGTCAAACAACTCGGAATATCTCGTACATTGTTGGCTTGTCTGTTCTGAAAACCCAGGTGCATATAGTGACCAACATCCTCTACGGATGTGTTTTTGGGCAGTCTTCCACACCAGGGAGACAAATTCTCCATAGTGCCCATGTGTTGAAGTAATACGACAGCTGGATTCATCTAATTCAAAGTTTGTGAATAATTTGTTGGGCTTGTTTTCAATGGAGATGGGTGAGCACAGCAATAAAGTATTGATGAATAAAACCCATCTGTTTGTTTCACAAATGTTCGCAGACTCTTTGGGCCAAGATTTTCAAAGTGACTAGTGATTTTGGGTTCCCAGCCTGTAATCTCTTAAAGGGGCCTAATTTGCATAGGATTTTCTCAAATCCTCAATTCTCAAATTCTATCAAAATCACTCCTCTTTAATGGATGTCAAGATGGGCACCCATAAGCAGCACCCAAAATCATTAGTGACTTTGAGAGTCGTGGCCTTACTTCACTGATTCATGAGCAGACAAATGAGTTTTCAGTTGTAAAAAAGTTTCCAGAAAGAAACAGCATTGTGAATGTAGAGCGACTGAATATTCACCACAGCATTTGAACCCATTTTGCAGCCATCTGTGAAAAGATCTTTACATTGTCTGCACGATAGATACAAATTACAAATGTTTGTGGATAATTTGGAAACAGAAAAAGGATCATTCCTCCTGATTGTAAAGTTTAGGTCATCCATTCAAGGGAAAGACACTATCATGTGATCAATCAAATAGCAAATCCCAGTTCACAAACAAACCATAGACTAACATCTGTGCACAAATTAGGCAACGTCCAGCAAATTAATTAATGAAAATCACAACCTGGTCAAAGACATAGTGACTACACTTTAAAAGTTTCTTCCGTTCTGAAATATTTTATCTGGTTCAAAGATATTCCCAAGACATAAAATTCTGCATACATGGAGAAGTCTCACAGCCCACAGCAACGTCTTAAATGTCTCCACTGTAAATCATGAACAGAAATATGGGCTAAATTAATTTGATAAATTGTTTGTAGCAAATAATTCAGATAGCTGTAGTTTACACAGACAGCTTATGTAAAGTGAAATGTCATCAGAAAAGAAGTATTCATGCTGTGAATCTAATTGACCAAGTTCATGCCTGATGAAGCTCCATCAGTTTCAGTAGTGTTAAAACACAGAGGGATTTTGCCTTGTCTTTTTAATGAAATATACATTTTTAAACTGCAGATTTTTATGCTAGTCAGCATGTACAAATACTAAATAAACATCAATGTAGCTTCATAGAAGAACATTATGCTCCACACCTTTACTTCAACCCATAACTTATCTTCAACCTCAGCTCCATCCCTTAATAAAGTTATACTCATATAATTTAGGTCATACTTCATTCACAATATTGTGGAAATTGTGGATCCCGCAATATTAGGCTTCCACCAAAATTTTAATTTTAATTAATATCTCAGTATGGACAAGTCTTCACAAAGCAAAGACAGGGCATGAAGCAGATCACTGTAGTGGGGTGTACTGCATCATCATTCAATGTCTGTAAAATGGAAAAAGCTAAAGTAACTGGACTCGATTTCTACAGCAGTTGTGTTAAGACTTTTAGTCTTTGGAATTTTATATTGTACTGGTCACGTTCTTTTTTTTTTTTTTAATGGATGTAACAGAATTGCGGCAAAATATCTGGTTAGCAAAAAAATTATCAGGCATAACATAATACTTGAGAGTTTTTATTGTTCCAATAATTTTTTCTTAAACAAATAGGTCTACTCTGGCTTTTTCAAATTGCTGCTATTAATAAAGGCCCATTATTACTTTTCCATGATTTTCTATGTCTTGTCCACACTCAGCTGCAATTATTTGAAGATCATCCCACGATTCAAGTAGGGCCTTGCATATAATCCTATTTGTAGCAAATACAGTTCAGTATGTTTCCATGGGGGAAAAAAAAGCTAATATCCTCAGAAGCATGAATTCCTTATACTCACTCGTCTAGCTGTGTGCAGGATCATGCTGGATGAGGGGGATGAGCTGGGAGCAAAATAGAAATTTGTCTTACACTTTTTAAAAAAGGAATTGGCAACAATATTGATAAATGTGTGAAATGCATGAAGGGCAAGTAACTTTTTGCTTCAACAGGATTCACGTTGATCTCAGTTGCTAAGTTCCCCTTTCATTCAAAACATGATTTATTTAAAAGCTTTTAATTTGGCGTCTTCATTTCCTGGTTAACTGACTTTTTGTTAAAACCTCTACATAACAGAATACTGAGAATTTTAATCTAAGTATCTCTCTCTGGTAGAACAATCATTAGAAATCGGTTTGCTCTGATAGGGCTGAATTTTATACACACTGCTTTATGAGCATTCCACAACCCTACTTTTCAAACCAGTTCAATAAAGACTGATTTCCCTGTGCAGATCTAAACGGATTTGAATTGATTTAACGAATAGTCTTCGATTATCCCCTTTATCAGAGCACACCACCAGAAAACAGGAAAGCCTGCTGATGCTTTTTCAAGTATGAATGGAAGTTATGAACTGTTTTAACTCAGGTAAGCACAATTAAGCCAGCAAA
Organism: Terrapene triunguis; assembly: GCF_002925995.2. NCBI lineage: Eukaryota > Metazoa > Chordata > Testudines > Emydidae > Terrapene > Terrapene triunguis. The sequence continues at coordinate 13,858,401 of NW_020664482.1, forward strand.
AATTCAATAGCAATTTAATTTCCCCGTTGTACATCTAAGGCAACCATACAAACCAAAGTAACCTAATGATATGGAATAAACAGTTTGCAGGCTTGATTATTAAAGCAAGAAATTGAATCTTGACTGGTAGTTATCCCTTACTGTGAAATATTGGGACAAGAATATTTATAAAATCCATATAGGCATATCCTACATGTAAAGGAGTGTACTATAGTCCTATAGATAATCATATATATTGATAATTCCACTGAGGATGATGACATGCTATCAGAACTTTTTTGTTTGTTTATTTAAAGTAATCTATAGCACCCACCTCCACATTTATGGTTCATATCTTACAAGTTGCCGAGTCCCTTCAGTTCCACTGCAGGGCTTCATAGGATCGTTCCTAGTGTGGCTGTATCTGCTAAATAAATTATTCCAGTTGAGGGATTGTGACTCTCTACTATTAGACCTGGTGTGGCCTTTTAAAAATAGGGTAAATTCCACCAGCACTCTGGCAGCAACAGTTGTAGTTCCCACTATTTTTAAAGGTCATGATAGTTCTGAAGTGACATGAGAAAATGGATTGTTGACTTTTCCTATTTTGATTTAGAAAAAGTACATATTTCAGTCAGATGAGGATTGTGGGAAACTGTAGATGACAACTTTAGCTGGACTCTCACTTCACAGATGCAACAAGTCCCTTTCCTCTTACTTTCATTGCATTTTTAATAACCTGTCATTAACAGCGGGGCTAACACCAGAAGCCTGAAACCTGATAGTAGGGAGATTTGCTCAGGGAGACTTTCCCACATAAAGGATCTTAAACTGTCCTGATCCCTAATAGTTAGATGGGCTTGAACTCTGGAGTCTGAGATTAAATACCCCTTCCAAACTTTGTTAGCATGAACTCTTAACAATGCTGGATATTCTTGTTATCCATAAATATGTGCAATCCCTCTGACGCTTGCTAAACTCTTGATCTTACCTGCATCCTGTGGCAATGAGTTACACAGATTACTTATAAGTGTGTGAAAAAGTATTTTCTTTTCTCAGTTTTGAATTTGCCACTGATCAATTTCAGGCAGATAAGGAAGGCAGGGAAAAGGACACAGCATACAATCAGAATCGTCAGGCAAATGCATGAACCCATACCATGTTAGTTGCTCTATTTTTTTCCTTTCTCCACTCAGTATAAACTATACCCAGATGCCCCTCTCTCCAGTCATTCTTAGTTCCCTTTTAATTATAAAACATACAAAAAGCCCTTCATTAAAAAGTTAAGGTTGTAAAGTACTATTTGTCCTGCACACTGAATGAGGCAGGGGTCCAGTGGAAAAAATGTATGTGATCATGTAATTAGAGACTGTCATAATGCACACCCAAAAAGGGGACAAATTAAGGTTCCATAAGCAACTTTCAGTCTGGCATCTCCTAATTTTGAATGCTTGGCTTTGCAATTTAACATACTTTGGGGGTTTTTTTAAGTTCAATTTCCCAAGTTTTAAAAAGACAAATTCCATCACGTGAAATAATATTGACCCCTACACGCATTGTCGGGACTGGAATCTTTAGATCAACAATACAAACCTCTACCCCACTTGAGCTAATGGAGTTAGTGGTAGCAGCAGTAGGTGTTATACTGGGAGGTATGGGTGTTATTTCCCTGCTCCTCTAAAATACTTGTACTAGCTCTCGTTGAGCTAGCGTGAACATTTAAAAAATGGCAGCGTAGTCACAGTAGCACAGGTAGTGGCAGCAGCAGCATGGCTGAGCCATGCCAAATATATACCCACGCCAAGTATAGACCCACTAGTTTCAGCCGGGTGTGTACTCAGCACAGCTCAGCCCTGTCTCCACTGTCGCTACCAGCGGTACTGCTATTTATTGCCGTGCTAGCTTGATGAGAGCTAGTGCAAGTATGTGTATCACACATGTATCTCCTAATGTAGACATAGACTGAGATCAGCCACCAGAAGAGGATAAGGTACGTTGCTAGTGGATTTCACAGCCATGTGCTAGACAATGGAGGAACATGGGGACTCATAAATCCTGAGTTCTATCTCAGTTTCTAGAGAAGAGTTAATTCTAGTCATTACAGACTCTTCTTTTCACCCCTAGCAATTCCCCCGCCCCAGCCTGCCCCATTTTGTCATCTCTGCCCCTTTCCCACTCAGCTTGTCCTTCTCCCATCTCCTCTCCTCCCCACCCCCCGTTACTCCTCTCTGCAGTCAGATAAGGCTGCTTCCACCTCCTTCATAATGCCTGGGCACCAGCAGGACAGGGCATTGAAAGCACAGGAAAGACACTTTCTGCTGTCAGTTATAGTGTCTAGCAATGGACGGGCCCCCAGCAGCCAGAAGGAGCAATTGCAGCTCTCCGAGGAAGCATGGAATGTTCAGAGAAACCCTGGTGAGTACGTCCAGAGATTGTCAGAAGGCCACCTGTATCTTCCTTCCCCTTTGGAGACAGTCTATCTTACTTCTTGGTTCCTTTGAAGGGTCTCCTTGACTGAAGAAGCAGAGTGAGTCAGTATCTTCAAGATACAGCTGTGTTTCAAGAACCTGGCAGAAGTGGCACTTCAATGGGAAGTGTATGTTCAATGGTTATCGGGGCTTAGATACACCCTGAAATCCTCTCTGCTAGGGTGTTTCAAAGGAACTGGTGTATATATAAGCTCCCTTAGCACCAGTGACTATGGCAGCTGAACTACTAACGGTAAGTCTAGATTACACTTTGAACTGGAGGTGTAATTCCCTGCCTGAGGAGACATACTCGCGCTACCTCTGATTGAGCTGGTGCACTACAAAAAGAAGTGTAGCTGCAGCAGTGCAACTGGCACGGGGGGCTAGCACCCCGAGTATGTACTTAGTGTCTCAGATGGGACTGTACTCTGAGCAACTAGTTCCTCCCACCGCTTAGGGCACTGCAGTTACGCTATTTTTAGCAACTAGCTTGATCAGAGCTAGTGCAGGTATGTCTCTTCAAGCTGGAAATTACACTTCCAGCTTTAAGAGTAGATCTACTTCATGGGTAGTCACTGCACAATATCCTAGATTGAAGGGAGTATTTATGCACTGGCTAGGAATAGCTCTGTAGAAGTCACCTAGAAGAGTAATGGGATTTCAGCAGCAGCAACTTGAGAGATGTGGGACAGTTTAAGGGCACACAACACCTTCAAAACAAAGAGGAGGAAGGGGGGGCAGTGGGAAAGGGACTCAAATGACAGATTGGTAGGAGAGAGGTTGCTTTCTTCTGCTTTTCAGTAAATGTGAATTTACTATACCTATTTAAAACTGAATTTTTCACTTTATAAGGAAAACTATTGTGCCTGGGTTGAAAAAGTGACCTCCAAGGTTCTACCTCTCCACATTGCAACTAACGATGTGGGACAGAATGTGCACCACCCCCCATTTCCGATCTTGCAAATGGGCGTTTCTTTCACAATCCATATTTTCCATATTAAATAGAAAACTGGTCTTCATTTTGATCAGTTTTTAGAAGCCACTTGGGGAGAAAATTTTAGGGGGAAATGACACTTGCACGATGGAGGGTGTGAACTGGAGTTTCCCAAATTGGAACTTTATCTCTGGGGAGGGAGTGGGGGGGAAGAGAGAGGGAGTGTGTGTATAGGTGCATTTGTTTGAGACAACTGGCAGTACCTACACATACTACAAAAATGAAGGGGGCATTACTAAATGACCAGTTTGGTACAGTAGCACATGTCTAGTATTAAGGGCCAGATCATAATCCCATTAAAGTCAACGGCAATGCTATTGACTTCAGTAAGATTAGGATCAAGTCATAAAGAAAGGAAATACCCCTTCAAAAAGTGCATATTCAGCACAATCTCAATCAAGCAATAAGGTTTCAAACAGACTTTTCCTCCCTCTCACGGACAACGTAAAGGCTCCCCTTAAACCTCTCAAATTAAGAATATTAAACAAAGTTTAAGGGGCAGCAAATTGGGACCTTAATTTCACTAGACTAGGAAATTGGGAAAAACTGCCATTGATTTTAATGGGCTTTTGATAAGGCCCTAAATGACCTAGAAAAAGATGTAAACTCAACAGTGATTAAATTTGCAGAAAACAAAATGTAAGGCAGTAATACACAAAGAGGAAACAAGCTAGCCGGGAAGTAATCTGGGCAGGTTGTAATGATGTGCAGCATGAAGGAAGATTCAGTAAAATATAAAAAGACATCTAGGGAAAGATCAGTACTTCTCCACCCATTGAATTCCATATTTAGGACTAACTTTGGATAGTGTATAGTAAGGGCCTGATTCAGAACCCAGTGAAATCAAATGGAAGCATTTATACAGATTTCACTGAGGCTAGGTCTACACTACAGCGGGGGGTCGACCTAAGATACGCAACTTCAGCTACGTGAATAGCGTAGCTGAAGTGGCGTATTTTAGGTCGACTTACCTGGCTGTGAGGACGGCGGCAAGTCGACCGCTGCCGCGCCGCCGTCGACTCCGCTACCGCCTCTTGCCGCGGTGGATTTCCGGAGTCGACGGTAGAGCCATCAGGGATTGTATTTATCGCGTCTTCACTAGACGCGGTAAGTCAATCCCCGATAGACCGATTGCTACCCACCGGATCGGCAGGTAGTGAAGACGTAGCCTGAGCTTTGGACCAGTCTAAATAAAGCCAAGGGGCACACACTGAACAAGGAGAATAAAAACAACCGCCTTATTCACTCAGCATCTCCATCCTGGGCTCTGACTCAGTCTCATGGACTGTGAAGGAAAGTGGGTGATAATGTAATGAGAGACTATTGTAATGTGCACTAGGAGACAGGAGTTACAGTTGTGACAGCAAATTTGTCATTGTCTGATTTGAGTGCCTCACTTGTGCAACCTTACCGTTCTCAGTGCAGCTTTTTTTTTTAAAAGGAGTTTTATATACATAGCCTTCCCATCCTTGTGCTTCTGCCTAATAAAGCATGTAAACTTTTGTCTTAGATTTGGAATCTGAACACTGAAGTACATGAACAAACATTTTTATGGTAAGAATTTAAGAATCTTAATCCAAAATTATACAATGTAAAAGTTGTATCAACAGAGACACAAAAGGGTTATCCTTACATCAATTTGCATTGTTCTCTGTTCTCTCCTCTCACATCAACAGTTATTTTCATTCAGCCATTTTTGATATTTCTAAATATTAGTATTGGTGTATTTCTGTAAATATTTATAATATTTTGTTAAATTAGCATAAATTATATTTTAAAGTAGTTTAAAAAAAACAATAAAGCAACTGAAACTATCTGTGTCCTTGAGTTGCAGTGCATCACCGGAAATGTCACTTAAATATAAAAAAAAAAACTGTTTAAACCACATTTGCTACAGAGTATTAAACAGAATATGTAATTGAGTGAGGTCTCAAAGACCCTCTAACACCTGTTTTTTAAAAATATGTGGTATCAGAAGAAGGCCACTAGATTACTGCTATTACTAACAAAATCTTGTTCTTATTACTTTATTATGATAATGAATTAGTTGTTATACTTATTCATTTTCTGATTTTACAAATTTAAGGGCTGCTCCTGCAAATTCGTTCTTGCGGGAAAGTGAGGACTATTCTATCAGGTAACAGTTATCAGGCTGAAAAATAAGGGATCAGGCTTCCAAAGCATAAAATATTTCTTTAATAAATTTTCCTGAGGTAAGAACACATTCAGATCCTCACGTCTAGGGGCTGGAAAAATATTTAAGATGGACAAGAAAAGAGGAAATTTAGGTTAGGTTTTTCCTAATTCACTGTAAAATTAATTAGTGGACTTCCTTGATAAAGGATGTTACTGAAATAGTATCATTAAAGGCATTCAAAAGCATAATGCAGATTTGTGATTTCTGTGCCTGATCCACAATGGATAGACAGGATCAAGCGCTAGCGCAGGGGGACACATTAGATGACCCAGGTCTTTTCCAGATGTATGATCTGATTTGTAAGGCAGACCAACTGAAAGAGGATTTAGTCATAGTGGAAGAGGTTTAAGGGAAGAAGTAAGCTCACACTGACTAAAACTGAATTTTGTTAGCACTACCTTTTCAATAAAGCGACAACACAGACACAATGATTTACGACCCATTGAGAAAACTATTGTTTATTTAGAAAAAAGGTTACACTGGTAGAATTCAGCAGATAAAAAAAATTCTCTTTTTTAAAAATGTCATTGTGAAACTTTTCAGACTAAAGTTCAGCGATACAAAGCTCCTGTAGCTGTAGAATTGAAACCTAATTTATTTCATTTTTGAAGAGAGTATTTTCCAATTTATCTAAAAACATCATGACAAACAAAGGTGTGGCAAGGGACAGTTGAATGCAGGTTTGGGGGGTTTTTTTTGTTTTTGTTTTTTTTTTTTTTTTAAACAGCTCAATGTTGTACACATAATATACAAATAATTCCTAAGCATTGCATGAAAACAGTGCTCCCACTTGGTTTTTAGTGACTGATATTAAAAACAGGCTAAGTAATAAATAAAAACTGAGTTTAAATGAGGTAAATTCAAAAATGGTTCAATAACTGTTTATTTATGGTTTTCAGACATCTAAAAGAATGCATTTCAGATTGAAAGAATCATTAAACTCAGGCAGTATTTAGACAACCTAAAGAGGAACTCTGTACACATGAAATCTTATTTGCACTATGGCAACTGTTTGCAGCACATTGTGCTAAAATATGGAATAGGTAACACTTTCAGCCAGGTACTGAAAATAAATGTGTGAGAAACTAAGCAACAAGTTAAAATACAGTAATGTACAACTCAACAATTAAATGTTCAGCATGGGGGAAATAAAGCAGAGAACTGAATAATTTAAGGAGATGCAGATGGGTCCTCTTCATTCACAAATTTCTGTGCAATCTATATTCTTGAAAATACATTTCTGGTCACAGCTGGATATCTTCCACTTTCAACCTCACCTAAAACAAATACATATGTCAATGCAATTAGATGTCATTTCTAAAGAATCAGAAGATTCAGAACTTGTTAGAATTTATTTTTATCCAAAGCCCAAACAATGAGTGGAAAAATACTATTTTAATTGGCCTCTCTGATTATCTTTAGATTTTACAGACAATTACTTCAATTTCCTACTTTGTAATGAGAACTACACTAACACACACAATCAGGCACTGGGATTATAAATAAAAATAATGAAAAACTCTGCTTAATAGATAAAAATTCAACAAAAACAAGTATTGGCAAAAGTAAAATTCAACAAGCTGTCCTGAGAAGATTAATACCTCTAAATGAGAAATAAAAGCAATGAATATAAAGCAATACACACACATTACGAAGAATGTAATAGAAGAGGTTGTGCAAGCAGCAGAAATGAAATTAGCTGCCACAATTTTGTGTTGCTGTAAAAGCACTTTTGCACACTTACCCACGCAAATGAAGGAGTGTAAGGTGAATGTTATACCAGATGCCCCCTTAATTTACTGCAAAAAATAACTGGATGTGTATTACCTACATGTGTAAAAGAAGATTACTCACCCTGTTCTTTGAGATTATGTCCCTGTGGGCACCTTTGATCAGAGAATTTCAGCAGCAGTTCTTGTCTGGTCATGGATGCACTCTCTCCGTCTCATGCTGTTGTCAGCACCTATCTAGTGCCGCGCAACCAGACCCCCACTCAGTTCCTTCTCCACCCGAGTCCACAGATTGAACACCAAAGTAGAGGGGAGGAAGGTGGATAGTGGAGCACCCACAGGGACACCATCTCGAAGAACCTCAGTTACTGCACAGGGTGGATAACCTTCTCTTCTTCTTTGAGGAGCATCCCTGTGGGTGCTCCACTTCAGGTTGAGCAGTGGCCATTGGTGGATAGAAGGGGCTTTGGAGTTGCGCGGGTAATTGATGATAGTACTGTAAGTCCTACCAATGCGCCCGATCTTGAGCTCTGATCTACTGCACAGTGTTTTGTAAACGTGTGTGTGGACGCCCCGGTGGGCCACTTTACACGTGTCCATAATCAGCATGTTGTTGAGAAAAATTACTGAGGTTGATGATGACCTGGTAGAGAGAGTTCGGATACCCGGTGGGGGTTGTATGTCATGTTGTTGATAGCATAGGTGAATGCACCCAGAAATCCATTTGGACAGCCTCTGCTTGGAAATGGCGGAACCTTTAGATCGTACCGAAGTTGAAATAAGTCTTGGTGAATTTCTGAAGGTCTTGGTTCTCTCAAGGTAGAACGCTAATACTCATCTGATATTCAGAGTATGTAATATTGAGTCCCGTTTGCTCCCATGAGGTTTGGGGAAGAATGAGGGAAGATGGATTGGTTGGCTCCGGTGTAAAGAGGGGTGTACTTTAGGTAAAACTTTAGGGTGAGGTCTTAGGGTGACCTTATCTTTGAAGAATATGGTATAAGGTGGGTGGCCATGAGGGCTCTTAACTCTCCCACTTGTTGGATGGACATGATAGCGAATAAGAATGCAACCTTCATCAACAGATGTGTTAGAGAGCATGTTGCTAATGGTTGAATGGGGCTCCGGTAACGCAGCGTAATACCAAGTTGAAGCCCCAAAGTGGGGTAGGTACTCATATTTCAAGGTAAACATTTTTGATGCCCCATAGAAATCGTTTGGTGGTAGGATGGGAAATATGGATATTAGGGATGTAAAATATTAAATGATTAAATGGTTATCCGATAAGTATTAGTCTTACCGTTAATATATTGCAGTTAACATTTAAAACACATTGGTAAAATAATGTTGTGATATTGTAATAACCAATGTGCACATTAAAAATGCCGTAGCAATACCAGCAAATATGTAGCAATTGTGTTGTGTAACCTCGTGACTAGAGCCTCGATCCACAGTTCTACAAACCGAAAATATGGCATAACGACGCGGAGGAATGTATCGGTATTTTCAACTTAATGAAGTAGCAGGTCACTGAAGAAGTGGGTTTAAACATAAGTCTGTCTGTTTTTGTTGTTAGTAAGGACACTTGACAAAGATAATATATACGAGGGGTAGATTGTGAACTTGTTAATGATTAAACGGTTAACAGATATAATTTTAATAGTTTAAACGGGTACTTTTAAAAACGATATTTACATCCCTAATTGATATCCCGTCTACCTTCAGTTGAAAAGCAGTAATAGCGACGAGGTGTACTCTAAGCGAACTAAGAGAGAGGCTGGAATTTTTTAGTTCCAGCATGTATTCTAAAATAATTGGTAAGGGAGTGGTCACAGGTTGGACTTGTTTGTTTTGCAACAGATTTCAAATCTCTTCCATTTATGCTGGAAAATATTCCATGTGATTGTCCTCTTCCTGTTAACCAATACGTCTTTCACCTGTTCCGAGCAGGTTAGTTCACTGTGCTGGAGCCATGTAGGAGCCATGCTCTCAGGTGAAGTCTCTCCAGATTTGGGTGGCAGACTTGTCCTGCATCCTACAAGAGAAGATTTGGCAAGAATGGAAGAGTGCATGGTGTGAGTACCAAGTTTGTCTGGGCCAGGTGGGGCCTATAAAGAGGACTTTGGCCTTTTCGGCTCTTATTTTGTGTATTGCCCTCGATAGCAAGGGGATAGCTTGAAACGTATAGGATAGGCACGTCCCATTTGAGGAGAAAGGCATCGCCCAAGGAACAGGGGGCCCAAACCTGCTCTCGAGCAGAATTGCGGGCATTTGTGATTCTGGGAGGTCGCGAAGAGGTCTATGGATGGGTGAGTCCAGCGTTCAAATATGCTCTGTGGGAACATGATGTTTAGTTCCCATTCATGGTTCTGGGAGAATTCCCTGCTCAATGTATCTGCTGTGGCATTTTGATGTGCTGGGAGATACGAGGCTGAGATGCTGACATTGTGCTGGATACACCAATTCCATAGTTTCTTGACTTCGGTGCATAGGGAGTGCGACCTTGCCCGTCCCTGCCAGTTTATATAAACATGCCGGCAATGTTGTCAGCCATTACCTGTGTAGTCTTGTTCCTGATCAATGGCAGAAAGTGCAAGCACACGTTGCGAACTGCTCAAAGTTCCAGGAGATTTATGTGTAACAGTGTCTTGATGGGAGACCACCTGCCCTGAATTGTGTGATGTTGTAGATGGGCCCTCCAATCTATCAAGGAGGCGTCAGTTGTGAAAATCATTGAAGGTGGAGTCTGTGTGAAAGGGACTCCCATGCACATATTGTTGGGTCGTGTCCACCAGTGTAGCGAGTCTTTGACTTTGAACAGCATCACAAACAGTATGTTTAGGCTGCATTTTTGTGGTACGTGGTTCTTAGCCAGCCCTGAAGGCAGCACATGTGAAGACGCACGTGTCGTACCACGAATATTGTTGCTGCCATACAGCCTACTAATTGAAGGTAAGTCCATGCCGATATCTGTGGGTTATTCAATACAGTGGAGATCAGATTGGCTATAGTGATCAGATTGGTGGTAGTGACATTTTGGCCTCTAGAGCATCGAGATGCGCCCCGATGAAGTCCAGTTTCTGCACGGGTGTTAGTGTTGATTTTCATGTGTTGACTTGTAGTCCCAACCGCAAGAGGAGAGCGATTGTCCTCTGCATAGTGTCTATGGCATCTGCCCAGGTGGGTGCCTTTAACACGCAATCATCCAGATAGGGAGTGACAATTTTTCTCTGTTTGCGGAGGTGTGCCACCACTCCCAGGAACACTTTGGAAAACACCCGAGGTGCTCTCGACAGGCCAAATGGCAGAACTTTGTATTGATAATGTTCTGTCCCCAGAGTAAACCTGGAAAACCTCCTATGCATGGGATGTATGGTTACGTGAAAATAGGCATCTTGAATTGAGGGTCAAAAATAGTTCCCCTGTTCCAGTGCTGGTATTATTGTTGCTGATGTGACCATTCTGAACCGTTGGACCCTTATGAATTTGTTTCCTGAGGTCTAAGATAAGCCTCCATCCTCCATTCTTTTTCTGAGTTAAGAAATAGTGGGAGTAAAAACCCTTCCCTTTGTGTTGTGATGGTACGTGTTCCATGGCACCCAGTTGTAGGAAATGGTTTACTTCTTGACGTAGAAGGTGTTCGTGAGAGGGGTCTCTGAAGAGGGAAAGGGAGGGAGGGTGGGATGGAGATGAATGGTATTTTATAGCCTGAATGGATTATCTCCAGAACCTATTTATCCATGGTGATGGATTGCCATACTAGGTAGAAAGGAGTCAACCGGTCTCCAAAACAGTGAATGGTTAGTGATGGTGTCAGCACTGAAGAATGGGGGAGGTCTTTTGGGTCCTCAACCAAACTATCAAAATTGTTGTTTTGAAGAGAGCTGGTGGGATGTTGATGATTAAGCTGGAAGTTGGTGATGCTTTGGAGGCCTCTGTCTTTTGGTGTCATAGTGCCTCTGTTGTGAGGCTTACAGGACAGACCTTGCGTGCTGAGTGGGATAGTATTTACTCTGTTTTCTTTTTGATGCAGGTGTGTATATAAGGACAGCAGAGCGTCTCCCTTGAGTCTTACAGGGTGTGAAGTGACTCATCAGTTTTTGCCACGAACAGCTTCTGGCCATTGAATGGGAGGTCCTCAATGGTGGATTGTACCTTCCTTGGGAAGCTAGACAGGTGAAGCCACAAAGTCCAGCGCATAGCTATGGCAGTGGCTGTGGAGCACACCACTATATCGCCCACATCTAGAGAGATCTGTAAGGCGGTTCTGGATAGGAGTTGGCCCTCTGAAATTATGGACTTAAATTGGTTTCTTTTGTCCTCCGGTATGATGTCAATAAACTCAGTGAGTTTGGAGTAATTTGTGTGGTCGTATTTTGCCATTAGGGCAGCGTAATTGGCAATACAGAACTGAAGAATGGCAGATGAATAGGCCTTGCGGCCAAAAAGATTCAAACCTTTCCACTCTTTGTCGTATCGAGTGGATCTCAGTTGTTGTCTGCCTCATTGATTGACAGCATTGACCACTAGTGAATTTGGTGCGGGGTGAGAAAATAAGAAGTCTACTTCTTTAGAGGGAACATAGTACTTCTTATCTGCTCTCTTGCAGGTGGACAGTATTGTAGCCGGGGTCTGCCATGTTTTTGGCCAGTCATTTATGGTCAGAACAATTTTAGAATAGGAGGATGTCCGGTAGTTTGTGCTGGGACTCTGGGACCTCCTCTACAAGAATCTCTACGGTATCAGTGATTCTTTAAAGAGTTCTTGAACACATTTAAAATCATCTACCTCTGGGGGCGGCAGTAACATTATGGCCTCGTCCAAGGACGAGGAAGAAATGTTGGATGTTGGTGTTGTATCCTGTTCCTGGGTTTCCTCCTGTTCTTCAAATGGGCTCCTCAGTGGGCTCTGAAAGTGCAGCAACTGAGGGTGGTGAGGGAGCTCTAAGCCTCTTCTTGTATGGGCTTGGAATCTGGGGTACTGTCTCCTATATGCCCCCAAATAGGGCCACTGAGTAGCGAATGGTGTCAGCCCTGTGATAGATTTTAGGCTGTACAGGTGGACCCAGTGCTGAAGTAGATTGAATGGGAGAGGAGTGCTGAGATGAGAAGGCAACCTCCTCCCTCAGTATCTTCTTCCTCACTAGAGAATGGAGGGGCCAGTGGTGAAGTGGGCTGACGTGGTGCTGTGCGTGCCAGAGAAACATCAGTGGAAAAAGGTGATTCAGGCATCGATGAGACATGATGGTCTGCCTGATATAGGAAGAGGTGCGGTGCCGATGGTTTCGGTATGGAGGTGGTCAGTGCCAACAGTGCTGTTGTAGTTGCAATTGTCGGTGCTGGCCTTGGAGCGCTCTGAGTTGTTGGGACAGGAGGTGGCGCCATAACTTGCGTGGAGGGTATCAGTGCTGCATCTTGAGGCAGCTCTGTCGGTGCTGTAGCGGAGGAGGTAGGTTTCTGTTTGCATCTCAGATCTGAACCTGTACACTTAGGGTCACTGGTTTTCACGGTATGTGTGGTACCAGACGATCCTGGTGTCTTGTAAGTACTCAGCCACGGTGCAGCTGGTACTTAGGATGAGGAGTGGGCCAGAGTGTGCTGCTTTTTTGGTGGCTCCTTGAAAAAAGTTGAAACCCTTTTCCTCACTGCCTTTTTGGAAGAGTGAGCCTTCCACTGTGAGACGGGTGAAGTTGCCAGGGAAAATTGTCCAGGGGAGGTCTGCAGACCTGGATCAGACGCTGGGTCCAGAGACTTCTCCATTAACCATAGTTTGAGATGTAGGTTTCTGTCCTTTCTGGTGTGAGCTTCATGTGTCTCCCCTAGGCACCGGACACACAGAGTGCCCGTCCGAAACCAGGATCGCCTCTCAGATGGAAAGGCAGTGCTTGAAGCCCGGTGAACTGAGCATGGCTTGAGTTATAGTGGTTCAACCTTAACAGTGAACTCTAACTAAGCTAAGGGGTATTCAAACTTGGAGTAAAGGGGGAAAGGAAAAAATAATTAAAGGAAATAAACGGGGAGAAAGGGATAAGTAAACCTAACTAGGATACTAAAGACTACTCTAAACTCTAAGTTTAGCTATCAGTCTTAACACTGCTGGGAACTCCATGTCAGACCAAGGATGGTTGAGAAGGAACTGGGGTGGGGGTGGGAGGGTGTCTTGTCGTGCTGTGCTAGGTGTGAGATGGGGAGCGCGCACGCATGGCCCAGACAAGCACTGCTGCTGAAATTCTCCGATCAAAGGCATAAGGACGCACCAACACTTGAAGCGGAGCATCCATAGGGACACTACTTGAAGAACTGACATTTACTTAAGTGCTTGTTTCTTAAACTATGCTACATAAGCTGTATTTTTATGATCATACTTCATCTGAATATATTTCAATTCTCCATTTATGAAAGCACACATACAGGAACTTCTGGTCACATGTAGTTTGGTATTTTAATAGAAGATAAGCTACACAAGATTAGCCCAAAATAACTCTGTCCTAGGCTCAGAACTCAGCCTGCTCAAGCACACTCCCTCAAGAAAACATTTAAGCAAATCAATATGCTTGAGACCATTTCCCAAAGATCAGCAGATACTGGCTTTGTTGAATGCACAAGGGAAGTAAATTCCATACATGAGGGCCCTTCAGAGAACACAGCTCCCAGCTGTTCAAATATAGTTTAGTGCCTTGGTTAAACTCAGAGTGATATATAAGGAGAAAAAAGTGTCCCCAAAATAGCTAGGACCCTGACTCCTAGCATCGTCTCCTTCCCCCTAGACCCCACCAAAGGGCACTGGGCACCAGTGTGATTTTCATTACGCAGTTACTTCAGTTACCTGCTTTTGGCTTTAGTGGCTGGGCAAGCAATGTCACCAGGACAAATTGTCAAAACCCTTCTAATATCCGAGCCAACTCAACTTCCCTAATTGCTACAGCCCTGCAAATACATGAATATCTCCTTTATATTCGCAGACCATTTCTGCGGATCGGATGTGGATACAAATTTTGTACTCGCACAAGGCTCTACTAATTGTTTTTTGGAGTAATAGTCCCAGTGAAGAGGATGCCTTTTGAAGTAAGTCCCCTTCCCCTGCCATATCTGTGGCACAGAAAAGAGAAAGCAGCTCTCCTGCACTTCTGTAACCCTGAGTCGAGGGCAAAAGGCCTTTGCCACCCTCCCCCCAGCAGCAGTGTTATCTCCAGGTTGCTCTGTCAGAGACACCACAGCAGAGATGCTGCTGTATTTTCCTGTGGGGGACACTTCAAAATATCTTCTTGGCAGGGGTCCTGTGATGGTACAAACTACTTTGCTTAACCCTTAAGTTATTGATACATATTCTGACCTTTATCTCCATCTTTGTTTGTCTCATAAACATACTGAATAGTATTCATGTTTTAAGTACTGCCACCTTTTTAATACACTGATTTTTTGCTCATGGTGAAAGCTTACTACTATATTTTGATGGCAAAAAGGGGAGGTAGAGAGGCTGAAGAGCTCACCCAGGTGGCAGTACATTTTATAATATTTCAGAACCAGGTTTACTATAGCTGGGCAATTAACTCTAAAACTTCAACAAATGTTTAATTGAATAAAAATTTGAGTTTGCTTCAGCTGCATTCTTCCTTATGTTTGCTTTCTGCAAATATGCAGAAATGAGTCTACAGACCAATAATTTTCCACAGAAACAATTCATCAAGTAATTTTGAATGGAGAACAAATATAAGAAAATTATAAACTGCTCACAGGCAACTGGTAAACAGAGAGGCTACATTCTTTGAATAAATTATTTGCTATGCTTTAATCAGTCAGCTCTAATATTTACCAGCCATAACTACACATATTTTACAGAATGTAAAATTATCCATTGTCCTCAGGATGAGAGGCTGGCGGTGACACATGGCTTCTGAGACTAGGTGGATGGGTGAATTATTTTGAAATCTAGAAGGGCACCGCTTCCCTGATCTCCACAAAATGAACAGAGTTCTGAGACACCTAAAATACCTGAACACAGAACTGCTTGCTAAAGACTCATTTTTATCTTTCAAATCTGAATTTGTCAGCTTTTCTTGGCATAAGTAAATTATTTACCAATATTTTAATGAATCTGTATGTGTGTAAATGTCTAAAAAGCCCCGGAAGAGGATTTTAGAAAACTTGATTAACATTTTTCAAATGTTTTTGGCACATCTCTCTTGATTCACACCCACATTCAAGTTGGAATTTAAACATGAATACGTTGAATTTGAAGTTAATCTTGTCTAGACTTGTCTCTCAAGAACTATATGTAAAGCTTTCACTTAATGTCCAATCTTATTTGGAGAGGCCAAAGACTACATAGGCATAATGAACTATGCTTTTTCTTCATATTTCTTCACACAGGCTTACAGATAATTAAATGTATCCTATGTGCTGCTTTAAATTTAAAAAAAAAAAAAAAAAAAGACAGTTACCTTTTCCGTAACTGGTGTTCTTCGAGATGTGTTGCTCATGTCTATTCCACAATAGGTGTGCATGCTTGCCACATGAACCAGTGCCGGAAGTTTTTCCTCTAGCAGTACCTGTCGGGGAGCGCCCTAGCAACCCCGGGAGTGGCGCCTCTATGGCGCAGTATAAGGGGCGCTGCGTGCTCCCCCCCACCCTCCGTTCCTTCTTGTCAGACAACTTGGACAGAGGGGAAGGAGGGCGGGATGTGGAATAGACATGAGCAACATCTCGAAGAACACCAGTTATGGAAAAGGTAACTGTCTTTTCTTCTTCGAGTGATTGCTCATGTGTATTCCACAATAGGTGATTCCAAGCTGCATCTGTTGGAGGTGGGAAGGAGTTCACAAATTCTCAGGACGGAGAACGGCCCTGCCGAACACGGCGCCATCCCTGGTCTGAGAGACAATCGCATAATGCGAGGTGAACGTGTGAACTGAAGACCACATGGCAGCCCTACAAATGTCCTGAATGGTGACATGGGCCAAAAAGGCAGCCGATGAGGCCTGCGCCCTAGTCGAGTGCGCCTTCACAATTGGTGGCGGAGGGATTCCCGCCAGGTCATAAGAGGTACGGATGCATGAGGTGATCCAGTTGGAGAGCCGCTGAGCGGAGACTGGCCGACCTTTCATGCGCTCGGCCGAGGCAATGAACAGTTGCGAGGACTTTCTGAATGGCTTAGTCCGCTCCAGGTTAAAAGCCAGAGCCCGTCTCACATCCAGCGTGTGGAGGTGACGCTCCTCACTGGACGCATGGGGCTTGGGGCAGAGGACCAGCAGAAAAATGTCCTGACCCATGTGATAGGTGGAGACCACCTTCGGGAGTAACGAAGGGTGTGGGTGGAGCTGGACCTTATCTTTATGAAACACCGTGTACAGGGGCTCAGAGGTCAGGGCCCTGAGTTCTGAGACCCACCTAGCTGACGTGATGGCAACCATGAAGGCCACCTTCCAAGAGCACGTGGCTAGCGGCTCAAACGGGGATCGCGTGAGACGGGCCAACACCAGGTTTAGGTCCCATGGGAGAAGACGATCCAACCCCTTAAGGAATCGGCCAGTCATAGCATGGGAGAATACCGTGTGGCCCTCCACCAGCGGACGGAAGGCCGATATGGTCGCCAGGTGCACCTTGACTGACGAGGGCGCCAGGCCCTGGGCTCTAAGGTGAAGGAGGTAGTCCAGAATAAGCTGGACCAGGGCGGTCACCGGGGAAACGCCCCACTCGTCCGCCCATCTGGAAAACCGAGACCACTTTACCAAGGAGGGCCGCCTGCTTTCTAGGAGGACGTGCTGAACCCCTTCCGAGCATGTCCTTTCCTCCCTACCTAACCACTGAGCAGCCACGCCATGAGGTGGAGTGCCACTAGGTTGGGGTGGAGGAGGCGGCCCTGGTCCTGGGAGAGCAGGTCCGGGTGGGACGGCAACAGCCACGGCGGGGCGACTGCCAGGCCTGTGGGGATCCCGTACCAATGCTGCCTGGGCCATGCTAGGGCAATCAGAAGGACCCGGGCCTTGTCCGTCTTTATCTTTTCCAGGACCTTGCCGATCAGCGGGAATGGGGGAAAGACATAGAGAAACTGGCTTGACCAGGACAGGAGGAAGGCATCAGAGATAGCGCCCCGTCCCGTCCCAGCCCAGCCCCCCTTCCCCCCCTCCCTCCGAGCAGAAATGGGGACAGCGACAGTTCTGCCGAGTCGCGAACAGGTCCACCTGGGGAGTCGCCCACACTTGGAAAAGTCTATTCACCACCTCTGGGTGGAGAGACCACTCGTGCTGAGAGGAGAAGTCCCTGCTCAAGCGATCTGCCCACGCGTTCTGGGCGCCCGGCAGATGGAAGGCCTGTAGGCAGTCGTCGTGGGCTATACAAAAGTCCCACAGCCTGAGGGCTTCGCGGCAGAGGATCGGGCCCCACCTTGCCTGTTGATGTAGAACATCGAGGCCGTGTCGTCCATGAGGACCCTGACCACCCGGCCCTCTAGGTGCAAGTAGAAGGCCATGCATGCCAGCCGTATCGCCCTGAGCTCCTTGATGTTTATGTGGAGGGTCAGATCCTGAGCCGACCACAGACCTTGGGTCTGAACATTCCACACGTGGGCCCCCCATCCCAGGTCCGACGCGTCGGACACCAGTTCCAGCGACGGGGCCCTGCCCCTGAACGGGACCCCTTGGAGCATGTTTCTCAGTGAGGACCACCACCGTAGGGAGGTGATCACTTGCTCGGGCACCGTGAGGACTTTGTCCATCCTGTTCCTGGCCTGGGAGAACTCCGAGGCCAACCAGAGCTGGAGGGGCCTCATTCTGAGTCTGGCATGACAGACCACATATGTGCACACCAACATGTGACCCAAAAGCTGGAGGCACACTCCTGCTGTTGTCACCGGAAACCTTGTGACCATGTCAATGAGTCCCTTCAGGGTCTCAAACCTGTCCGGTGGGAGGGAGGCTCTAGCCAACGAGGCGTCCAGGACCGCCCCGATAAACTCTATGCGTTGTACTGGGACTAACGTGGACTTGGTGTCATTTACCAACAGGCCCAAAGTGGTGCACGTGGACAGAAGGAGCCCCACGTGATCCCGCATCTGCGACCAGGAGCTGCCCTTGACCAACCAGTCATCCAGACAGGGGAAGATCTGGACCCCCCCGGCACCTGAGGTAGGAAGCCACCACCGACATGCATTTCGTGAATACCCAGGGGCAGTGGACAGGCCAAACGGGAGGACTGTAAATTGTAGTGTTCCTGCCCCATCGTGAAACAAAGAAAGCGTCTGTGCCCCTCGAATATATGAATGTAGAGGTACGCGTCCTGCAGATCGAGGGCAGCGTACCAGTTCCCGGGATCCAGGGAGGGGATGATGGAGGCCAGAGAGACCAAGCGGAACTTGAGCTTCACCATGTACTGGTTCAGGCCTTGCATGTCCAAGATGGGGCAGAGCCCCTCTTTGGCCTTTGGGATAAGGAAATAGCAGAAGTAGTACCCCTTGCCTTTGAACTTCCCCGATACCGCTTTCACCACTCCTAGGCCCAGGAGCCACCCCACCTCCTGCTCGAGCAGAGCCTCATGCGAGGGGTCTCCCAGGAGGGATGGGGGGTGATTGGGTGGGGAGGAAGTAAATTGGAGGGAGATGGTGTTGAGGAACCATTGGTCCGAGGTCAGCTGCAACCACTCTGGGAGGAAAGCACACAACCGATTGGAGAAGGGAAGCTTTATTGAGGGTGGATCCCTGATAAGAACTGGTAGGGCGCCCCCGGGCATCCCGTCAAAACCGCCTTTTCCCCGCTTGCTTGCCCTTGGAGGACCCAGGCTGGGGGGCAGGCCGAGACTGCCTCTGTGGGCGCCTCTTATAGTCCTAGGACTTCTTATAAGCGGTCTCGTATTTTGAATGGGTGGCCTGAGCGGGAATCTGCTGCGCTTGAACTTAGGTTTAGCCGCAGCCGGAACATAGAGACCCAGAGTCTGGAGAGTCGTGCGGGAGTCTTTCAGGCCATGCAGCTTTGTATCCGCAAACAGAGCTTTGCCGTCAAACGGGAAGTCCTGCAGGGAGGTCTGTGCCTTGCTGGACAGCCCAGAGAGCAGGAGCCATGATGCCCTTCTCATGGACACCGCGGAGGCCATGGACCGCGTAGCTGTGTTCGCTGCATCCGAAGCTGCCTGTAGGGTTGCCATTGCAGCCGCTGTGCCCTCCTCCACCAGCACTTTGAACTCCTTCCTGTCCTGGAGGGAGTCCTCGAACTGGGGCAGGGAGCCCCACAGATTGAACTCATACCAGCCCGTGAGAGCCTGGTGGTTCACCAGCCGTAACTGGAAGCTCGAGGACGAATAAATTTTTCTTCCAAACGAGTTCAGAGTCCAGCCTCCTTGAATCTTTATTTTTGGGGGTAGGGCCTGGTTGGCCCGGCCATTTCCTGTGGTTGACAGACTCGACTACCAGGGAGTTAGGAGCAGGGTGGGTGTATAAGTATTCATGCCCCTTGGCGGGTACAAAATACTTGCGTTCCGCTCTCTTAGAGATGGGGGCCAATGAGGCCGAGGTTTGCCACAGGGCATTTTAAATTTTTGCCACCCCTTTGTGGAGAGGCAAGGCAACCCTGCTCGGTGCCAAGGAGTTCTTGGTGGACCCTAAAGTCCTCTTGCAGGACGGAACGAGGAGGGGGCGTAATTGCCTCATCCAGGGAGGGTGAGGAGGCCGGCACGGTACTTTGTGTGTCCACCGGCACCGGAAGGTCCACCACCTGGTCGGTCTCCGGGCACGTTGCCGAGGACGTACGACCCACTGACTCCTTCCTTGGAGGTCTGGAGAGGGAGGACGATGGTCCTTCTGAGGCTCTGGCCATCGAGTGAGCCCCCACTGGGAGCTGCGTCGGGGGCCACGGTGCCCATTGGTACCATTGGGCCAGCCACGGGGTCCAGTGCCACTGCACCTGCTGTGGCACCGACGAATCTGGCTGTTCGGCTGGCTGGTCTGGCCCACCAATGGACGACTACAAAGGGAGGCCGGGCTGACATACGACCTGCCGCTGGTCCCCGGACCTGGAGGAGCGGCAGCGCCAGGAGCGATGCCGACCATGGGACCGTGATCCCAACGTGGAGGACAGGTACCGTCGGTAACAGCTGCTCCACGACTGGCTCCAGCGGCCGGACCCACGACGGTGAGATGCCGGTGATCGACGCCTGGGGCTGCAGAGGTGGTGCCGTGGCAGGGTCCTGGAGCAGAACGACGTTGACGTTTGTGCTGTGACCGGCTGCAATAGCCCCTCCGAGACGAGGACCTTTGGCGTCGTCTGCCTCGGTCCCGTCTGTGTTCGCTCCTTGAGGCGGAGCGGTGCCGAGAGTCTCGGTCAGATGGAACCCAACCAGACAACCTGGTGGGCATCAAGGGTGAGCCACGTGGACTTTGCCCTGAACGGTTGCTGGGCAGCGAACAGTGTCGGAAACATTCCCTTGACTGAGACCAGTACCGAGTCGGGGGTGACTGTGGAGATCCCAGTGGCGGCTTGCTTCTGGAGCGTGGGGCCGACATTGGCGGTGCTCCTGGTACCGGCATGAACATAACATCCCGGGCCGCCTGCAGGGCCTCCAGTACAGAGGGCATCTGGACATCCGGGGAGGGCTGCTCCGAATGGGCCGGGCTACTCCGCTTAACTTGAGACAGAAGCCTAAAGACCAGTGGGGATCGAGGACTGCCCAACATGGGTCTAGCCTCTGCCCCGGGTTTACTCCGGTGCCACGGCGAAGAAGGCCTCTACCTAGCCTTCTTGGCGTGCCCCGCAGACAGGGAGCGGTGCTGACTAGTCGATGGCGCCCAAGGGTCACCGCTGCCGACTCGGATTGGCATGCTGGAGCCAGGGTCAGCGCCGACTCCATCAGAATAGTTCGGAGCCTAATGTCCATTTCTCTCTTTGTCTGAGGCTTAAACGACTTGCAAATCTTGCAGCGATCACGGAGATGGGTTTCCCCCAAACAGCATAAACAGTCCACGTGCAGATCACTCACTGGCATAGATCGCCTACATGTCTCGCACGACTTAAAACCCAGGGCACGGGGCATGTCCCAGCCCAGGCGCTCTAGCTAAACTAAACTAACTAACTACAGGCACCATAAACTGAACGAACAAGCTGTTTTGGGGACAAGCTACAGCAAAGTTGGAGCAGAGCAGTTCCGAAGCACCTTCACTGGCGGCAAGAAGGAACTGAGGATGGGGAGAGCGTGCACCACCCCAGGGGTCGCTAGGGCGCTCCCCTACAGGTACTGCTAGGGGAAAAACTTCCAGCACCGGTGCACATGGCGAGCACGCACTCCTATTGTGGAATACACATGAGCAATCACTCAAAGAAGAATAACTTGTTAGCAAGAAATTATCAAGCAGCAAGTGGATTATCAAGGGCTGTCTACATTATAGCAGCCTTGTTCCCAGCTGCCCAGAATCTCCACATCATTATGTGTTGCAGTCCCCCTCTAATACCTCTCTTGCCCCCCAATTCAGCCCCTTTATCAAGGCTTCTGAGGGAGTCCTCTTAGAGCAGCCTGGGGCTGTCTTCCTTATTTATGTGCTAGGGGAATTTTTTTTTTTTGGATCCCCTTTTATGCCACTCTGGCCCTTTAACCCACCTTAGAGGGGTCACGGCAGAGATGTGAATTTTACCCACAGCCTTTAGCAGGTATCTTCAATACTTTGGTAAAGGGAAAACATGAAAATAATTCTTACCTTGACTGGAGCAGTCTTCATTATCTGTGCTTGTCTGAAGATTTATGAGTAAATTAAGCATTAAAGAAAAATGCTTTTTTGATTCCTTAAGAACACAGAGTTATCTTACTTCACTTTTTATGTTACTTAAAATTTCAGAGATCAAAAGTTAAAAGGATATTGTTTCTTTTCTTCTTTCCCTCCAGCACTGTCCCGTTTTTCCTTTTTTTCTGTTTTTTCTTTATCATGTCTAGACTCCTGTGCAAAATTTGTATATGGAAAATAAAGTAAAATATGTTTGAGTGTATAAAGAATTTCATAATCAAGTGTGATAGCCCAAAATCATCATAGCCAATTAAGTTTTATATTGCTAAAAATAAGGATTTCACTGGGATGCTACTAAATATTGAAAGGCACTGTAATATACACACCACCATTTAAAAAAAAAAAACATAGGCCCTGTCCACTTTCATCCTGAATACTATAATAGTTGTGTACAGTAACTCTTCACTTAAAGTCGTCCCAGTTAACGTTGTTTCGTTGCTTATCAATTAGGGAACATGCTCATTTAAAGTTGTGCAATGCTCCACTATTACGTTGTTTGGCTGCCTGCTTTCTCCACAGATGGCAGCCTCCCTACGCCCCCTCCCCGCCACAGCGCTCCCGCCCACCGGCAGACCCCATGGATCAGCACCTTCCCCCTCCTCCATCAATCAGCTGGCTTGCGGCATTTAGGAGGCAGGAGGGAGGACTTGGCGCGCAGACTCCCCCTCCCTCCTCTGCCTCCATCAATCAGCTGGCTTGCGGCATTTAGGAGGCAGGAGGGAGGAGCGAGGACTCAGCGCGCGTCCCCCCTCCTTCCCCTGCCTCCTGCCTGCGGCAGTCGGCTAGCTTGCAGCATTCAGAAGTGTGGGGGGGGGGGGAGTGCGAGGACGAAGTGTGCGAAGTAAAGGGGGAGGTGGGGGGGGGAGAGGCGGGTCAAGGGTGGGAGCTTGGGGGAATGGGTGGAGTGGATGGGCCGAGGATTGAGCCCCCGGCAAAGTCAGTGCCTGTGCTTGCAAGAGGAGCAGCCGGACAATCCATCCTCTTCCACTCTCTGACTCCACCACCTCAACTAAACTTCATACTCAGCAGTGATGATTGTAGTATTAAATTGCTTGTTTAAAATGTATACAATGCCTTTTGTCTGGCAAAAAAAAATTTCCCTGGAACCTAACCCCCCCCCCCCCCATTTACATTAATTCTTATGGGGAAATTGGATTCGCTTAACATCGTTTCACTTAAAGTCGCATTTTTCAGGAACATAACTACAATGTTAAGAAAGGAGTTACTATACTTATCATTGCCTCTTCCAATTATCAATTAACAATATATTACATTATTGTAAACAATTTTTTCTCAAAAACTCCGGTAAACTCCATATGCATAGTTGAAGACAGATCTACTGTAGTCACTACTATTTTAAAAATGTCTTAGAAAGAAGACTACACTAAATGGGTGCTCTGGTGTCTTCTTAGATATGGCTGCACTGAGACGTGCAGTTAAAAGAATAAGAGTCAGTCTGGTTCACACTCTAATGACTGAATATAATCTTCAAATTTAACACATTTCCTTACCAAGGGCCAAATGAGTTTTCCCATATAGATTTCTTGATCAAATATAAGCTAACTTTGGCAAAATCAGTATTTAATTAAGGCCCCATTTCAGATTTTTTTTTTCTGAAAGTAATTTTTTTTGGACTGAAAAGGAACCTTAATTCCTAAAACCAGCGAAGTATAGAAAACGCTGTTTTTAAATATTAGTTCCCCAAGCTAGGCTATAAACTCACACCATAGCATTCAAAAATAAGTATTATCTGGCACAGAAGGTTTCCTCCATCATTTCTGCTAACATGAAAGGTGTTCCCTTATGAGTTCTCCAAACAGAGTTGACTATTGAGTGTATTAAGTAAAGTTGCGGCTACCTGGCCAAAAATTCCAGATGAATTTTCCTCTGCCATTTGCAATATCTGTGTCTAATCTAGGCCATACATCTAGGGCATTCAAAAGCTGAAAAATAACTCCAAAGCATTACCTGGCACAAAATGTTTCAATTAAAAGGTTTGGTAGTAATAGACAAATGAGAAAGTTTATTCATTTTACCTTTTTGCTACCAGAGGAACTTTTCTCCATCTTTTCAGTTTTGATTGAATCACCTTTTTCTTTGCCTGAAGATTTTGATTTGTTCTTCTCCTTTTCCTTCTCATTTGAACGAGGAGAATCAGATGGACTTTCACTTTTGCTATGTTTTGAAGAACCAGCTGGAAAAAAAACCCATAACACAATTCATAATAATGACTGGACACTTCAAGCACAGAAAAATGAAATAAAACACATACTTGTTCCATTTTCCTCTTTACGCCTTTTGGTTGAGTCCTGTGGCACCTCCCGGTCACTATTTGAATGATCCTAAAGCCAAATACAATTATGTAATGTTAGCAGATTAACGGATGCTGATTTCTAAAACAGCATCCTAATTAGAATACTGTACAAACACCATATTTTTCAAGTTTTTAAAGGCAGTTGCATGATTAAAGCTTGTTTAAAGTTTCTGAACTTAACTCCCTTGACATGGAAGATTAAAATGCAGTTTAGAATCTATTAACGTCAAGTATTGACCTTTTAAGAATTAATAGGGCAAATGAAGAATAAACCCTGCAGCAGGTCACTTCTGTCTATAAAGGCTACCACACCAATTATAATTATTATGGCTTAGAGTCAAAGAATGAGTCAAGCATGCACCAACTTTCTAAGCTATTTCATAAAAATGTCACAAACCCTTTTTCGATCTTTCCTATCCTTTTCATCTTTCTTCTCTCTCTCTCTGGATCTTTCCCTGGACTTGTCCAAATCTTTCTTGTCCACTTCTCTCTCCTTACTCTTGGACAGTGCAGGAGTAGTGTGGTTAATGTAGTGCTGTTAAATTAAGGCAATATTACTGAGGATTAATATGTCTTCCTAAACGTGGAAATGAAAAAAAATCCTATTGTTTACTGCACCAGATCTATCTCAAAGAATAAAAACTAAACATTATTACTTTCCAGCCAAGCAAAAGTTTAAAGGCACCTCTATTGTCCATCTGTGGAAAAAAATGTAGCATAATACTCAAAAACTCTTTTAAAAAAGCGTCTTACACAAAGCTGAAAATTCAAGATCCATTTTCATAAAGAATCAGCACTAGCTTGAACTGAAAATACACTTAAGGTAAATGTTGTTGTATTAAAAACACATTAAGTTGTTTACCAGTAACTCTTAATATAACCAATGCAAACCAGGTAGCAACAGTCCAGTGAAAATGCCTGGACTTACTACAGTACACCTAGCATATGGGAATCCTGACTTTCAGTACCAAAGAGGTAAATGTAGAACTAACTTAATTTGCCCAATTATGGATCACTGTGAAAATTGGCTTAAATTATACATCTTTTTGATATTAGCATCCCATCAGATTTCCAGCATATAGAAGAATAATTTACAAATGAGACAGGGATGACTTAATGGGATCTGTTTTTTAAAACATGTTATTACTTTTTTTGTTAAACAGTAATCTTAAACCACAAAGTGTTTAAGTCATACATTTTTGGAAGATACTCAGAACACTGAATGGGTTCTCCAACTGCAATACTGTAAACAATCAAAGAAACATGAGTATGGAGGCAACTCAATGGGGCCACAAATCCTCAAACTGCTGGCTAGTGGAGAGAAGAATTCTTCAAGTTTGTTTTGCAAATTTTCCAGCATATAAGTACATTAATTCTATTTTTAAGCAATTTCAATATTCTTTGTTCAGAGTATTAGCGACAGACGTGATTGTTTTTAATATCTTAAACAGTTTTTGGAGAGGGACGTGGGAAGAAAAAACAAGCACCATCATGGAATGAGTAAAAACCCCAACAAATTTAATTCATTTCCTTTGCTTTATTTCCAGGTTTCAGCAAATATAATTTTTAAACATACTTCATTCCCTGGTTGTTCATATCCATGAAGTACAGAATGTTCAGCTCCCTTCCCCCAATGTACCCTTCCTGCTCCAACAAGATGCCATCGCAGGCACTCTCTTGGGGATATCACAACTACTAGAGAACATGGAGTCTGCTCTATGATAGAAGTTGCAGATCTTCTATTCCAGACTCTTCTTCCCACTTGCCCCACTCCCTCATATTTAGCTGTCAGTTAAGATCTTCTTATAATTAATCATTCTACTCAACAGTATACAAAAAGGAATACTGAAAACCTTAGCCAATTGCTGGTTATTTAAGATGAGCTTTTCAAAAGCACCAAAGGGATTTAGGCACCCAATTCCCATTAACTTTCAATGACAGTTGGGTACTTCAGTCTTTGAAATTTGCACCCTTTATTTTTAGGGACATGTGTCAGGGAAAGAAGAGGGTTTGACTTCCTTACTCTATAGACAGAGTCCATACTCCAGTGCTACTTTATGAGGGCTGTGATTTTACCAGCAGAACCTGCATGCTGGTTCATTTAGTCAGAGAAAGAAGGAGCAACTGGAAGGGAGGGTGGGAGGTGGAAAGTAGAGCTCAGAAGAAAAGCACTTCATGAACAGTAATGCCAGGAAAAACTGTGTTAGTACAGTGCCTAACTCAGTGGGGTCCTGGTTCATAACTGGGATTCCTAAGTGCTACAATAATACAAATAAATAAAATAAATAAACAAACAAATATATGTTATAGCCCTATATAGCCTTATATACATAAGGACATTCAGCAGCCAACACTAAAATTGAGCTGTTTACTTTGAATTAAAACAATATAAGCAATTTGCAGATTATTTAACATATGTTTAATTCAGCTGTTTGTCTTAATCATATGCACCAATGCATTGGCATATAAAAATTATTTAATTCTACTTCTGAAATTAGTTTAGGAAAAATTGCCTTAGCTAATACATTTTTTTCCAATATAACATCCCCCACCCCCACACATCCCAGTTGTTAACAGATGTGAGTGGGAGAGAAATGCCTTGGATTTCTGAAATCAGAAAGGCAATGCTTTCAAAATAAGCTAGCAACCCCAAATATTTAAAATGACATATGTTACATAGACATGACAACTGTGTAAACAGGAAAACTATGAGAATTTGGTACATTAAGGAGTTGATGCTCCTGTCTCCCTTTCTAAATGTTCCTATGTATGCTGTACAGTTAGCACTGGAAACACTTAGAAAAACCCAGTAGATTAGCAACTAGCAGTTGCAGAATTACTGCTGCTGTTTGAAAATTATATAAAAAGAATTCTTCGAAAGACTTATTTAAGCAATCTGAGCTAAAAGGTACAATAATACCTGATGTACACTTTGCAGTAAGCAACAATTCTCTCATGCATTTTTAAACTTGTTTCCTCGTAAATGATAAAGCATAATGACAGATGAAAATCTATAAATTAATTTGATATAATCAACATTTGTGCTAATAAATACCTATGTTATGATTGGAAAGCATTTTATTTATTAACAACACAAGATCTCAATAGTCAGTTTTAACAGACATACCTACTCCCCGCCACACACACAGTAACAGAGATCCACCAAAAAGGATAAAAAATTATTCTAGTACATTACCAAGTTCAAAGTATTTCTATGTGCTCATTACTGTAATATCTGAGTATTTTGGTAAATATGTTTAAAAACTACATTAGTGCTTGTTTTATGGCCTTTTCCCAAAATATCAGAATGTACTAACATTAAAAAGATGTTTGAAGTAATTTGTTTTAGAGGACAATTCTACAATATTTTTAATTTGAATTACATTTATGAAAAAAAAACAAGCATACCAATAGGATAACTTAGTTGTTTGCTACCCACCATCTCTGGAATCACACTGATGGTGGTATTGATGGAGATTTACCAAGACACAAATGAGTGAGGGCTACTCTAGAAGCATGAATACTGCCATAGTATTGTCGTTTTCTTTATGCAAAGTAAAGTTGCAGGAATAGCTATGAACTATGAAAAAAACGTGCCTGAGAAGGATCAAGGAGAGGTGGAAAATTAAGTGACCACCCTATAAGGTACTGCCAACGTAACAGACCAATGTTGACTGCACACTGTGCCAACTGTAGTTATTCTATAGATCAAAATCTAAAGGCAAATGTGTAAAGCACATTTATACAATGGTTGAAAAATCTGTTTCTATGCTAGCGCATACATTAATGCGGCCTTCAATTTCTCTGGTAATGTATATCATCCACACAAGATTAAAATCTCTACACATAAAATACAAATGTAATCTTGGTGACACATAAAAAATTCAAACCTTTGCTGAAGAGTCCTTGAGTTCGCTGAGGCTGTCCTGTAGAAAATGAATGGAGATGACACTTAAACTGGCATAATTTTCAGAAACCAGAGGAACTTTGGGAAGCAGGCCGTACCTTGAAACAAAAAACAACTACTCCTTCCAGAATAAATCTGATGTTAATATTTTATATTGAACAAAGCTAAAGCTAGAAAACAAAATTTACATCTCTTTTCTAAACTAAATTATATCAGCAATATGACTCTTTAAACTACAAAAGTAAATTTGTTCATATTCAATTTGTCATAAAATATTAAAAAACCTCCCCTCCACCCACAAAGATTTCTGCAAAATTAAAAAAAAAAAAAATTCTTTAAATGAGTGAGCCACAGATGAAATAAGAGTTTAAAAATATATTAAATGCATCTTCTCCACTTATAGTTAAACGTGGTAGAAGTCTCCTAGAATGTCTTTAGGTTTCATTTTGCAAAAAATAGATAGAGAAAAAATATATACCTGATGTTACAATTAAGTCCTTATCACTATCACCTGGTTCCTCAAAACTGATTATATGCACTTTTTACTCTTATTTCTGCAAAATTAATTATTATTCTTTAAGTAACTCTTATACAAAGAAAGATGTATTCTTTGAAAAAACAAAACAAAACATTGAATTTTTAAGTTGGTAAGATGGTGAAGTTTTAAACACCCCACATAATCCATCACAGTGCTCTTGATGAAGTATTAGTAACTTACAGTTTTAAAGGTTCAACGTACTGCAAATTCAAAGATTCCATGAACTTAGATGGCTTAGAAATTAAATTAAATATGGAGCAAGGAATGGCTACCCTGAGTCTTCAAGTAGGCTACACCCACGGTATTGTGCTGCGCTTGAATGCTTGGGGTTTCTCTTTGCTGGGTGGTAGGCTTGGTTGCCACATCTGGTTTTATCGTAACGCAGGGCTCAACATGGTGGGAACCCATTGGAATATAAACAAACCTCGAAGGGAAGGTGCAACAGAAGCTGCATGCTCACTGAATATACACAACTACAGGAGAACTGATCACCAAGGAGACTTTAAAATGGAACTCCTTTCAAGACTCCTCCTTGGAAGGCACACATCGGTATGATGCTCATCAAGAAGCCTGATGAATTCAGAGGTATCCGTATATCCCGTAACATCCAGAAAATCTTCAGTGCTATATATTCTTCAATATTAGTGCAGAAAAATATGCTCCATTCTGCTGCAAAGACTCATTTGCTTGTAGCTACCATTGCATTCCAAAAAAAACTGACTGCTTAAAACAATGAGGCACTTCTGTGTAAAAATTTTCTTGCATTTTTCAAACACTATTTACAAAATTTGTGCTAGGTCCTTGAAGCTTTATTTTTTCTAATTAAAAATATTTAATAGAAAAAAAGAGTCCACCAATAAAGAAAAGGAATGCATTTTCTACTGCAAGATAAAACCTCCAGTGGTTCCAGTATATACTTGGCACAAAACTTGAAGGAAGTCGGACACTGGCATTCCAAACTTGTGAGCCTAACATGGGCGCTGCCTTCCTCAGGCTATACTAACCTTTACTGTTGAGGAATGTGATGGAGAAGAATGGGTATCAACTTTGCGACGTTTTTGTTCTAAAAAAAAAAAAAAAAAGAAAAAGAAAGAAAGAAAGAAGCAGTAAGCATTAAAACCCTAGCAAGAGGGGATAAAATCTGATTATATTACTTCGCAAAATACCAAAGGAGTTTAAAGTTAGAATTAAAATTTTACAGTTGGGAGGATTAAAAGTATTGATCATCATCAGGAGAAAGTAACCGACCTGATCCCATGGATTCCACAATTTCTCATCTGCAGAATCACCTGTTTTGCTGAAAAATTGTGCTTTAGTGTTTAAACTTTCATTTAAAATAATCTGTGTTTAGCCCTCAACGTTATGATGAAAACCTTGAAAATGTGGAACAAGCGGAAACTGATGCATTTTTCTGAGTCTGCAAATAGCCTAAAAACAATTGTTCTGAGATGTGAGGTACCTCATTCATCTAAACACGCTGCTAACAGCAAAACCCTAAGATGATAACTTAAATGTCAACATTGTTAACTATTTCACTGATGACAATTTTAGTAGCAACTATTCCAAACAGCTTTCCATGCCTTCTGCAGATGCTAAAAGCCACAGCTGTTGCCTACCCAAATGCCAAAAACTCCAGCTTTCCGCCAAAAACTTCCATATGCTGTTTGTAATACATTCTCAATATAAAATTTTTTGCAGAATTCAGATTGTTTTTTGCTGTAGAGTATATGGAATCTCAATTACAGTAAGCAAACAATCAATACATATTTCCAAGTGTAATCTATTACTAGATGATGACAATACAATTTAGAATCTTCACAAGGATTTGTTACAAGAGATATTCATATGAAACCGTATTTGAAATTCTTAAAGGTAGTAGACCTTATAATACTCTGCTCTCACTGAAAGTGGCAGGAACAGAAAACACCTCCCCCGCAGTTTGCTTACTAATGCCGGAAGTGATTATCTTTTCTTTTTAACTTTTTGGTCCAGGTAGTTAAAAAGGGTCTTTTATGATTAGATGCTAATTAGCACATAGCTACTCTCCTTCTGCCTGCCCCCAACCATTTTTAGGTATTAAGCAACTTTCAAAGCTTCTGTACATTATTGAAAAGGCAACTTTAAAAAAAAAAAAAAGTTTAATTTACCCCTTTCAGACTCTGATGTTTCTGATCGGGGAACAGGTGACTTCAAGGACCCAGCTACTGACAATTTTTCTCCTCCTTTAATATTTTCCTTGGATTTCATATCCTTCGCTACATCTCTTTCTCTGGATGGCTCCTTTTCTCTCTCCTTTTCTGCAGCGAACTTTGACTCAGCGTTGGTAACAACTGTCTTCGATTTTTCATCTTTTGGCGTTTTTTCTTCTTTCTTGGCTTTTTCCTTCTCTTTGTCAGATTTTGGTGTTTTTTCCTTGGTCTCTCTTGATTTATCATCTTTGTTTGCCCGTTCTTCCTTTGGTTTATCTTTTCCATCTTTTCCAAGTGCCTTGGTCTCTGGAATGGCAGCCGGAGTCTTTTCTTTTTTTTCTTTATCTTTTTCCTTCCCACTTTTTTCTTTATCATCTTTTTCTTTAATAATTTTGCTGCATAAAAAAAGCCCAATGAGTGCTCAATATCAAAACTAACTTCAGTTTTCATAATCAAATGCAAATCAGTTTTTACTTTTCAAGATTAAGACAAAAAAAACCCTTCTCAAAATGCTAAATAAGTGACAAATTCCTGTCTCTCAATATTCTTCCGCTCATCTTCATAGCAACAAACCAGTACCTTTCTTCTAGCAAAAATGGGAGGATATAGGAAACAATGCTATTACATGATTAGCAGGGTTCTGACGCACACAGAAATAGTAGGCATTACAAAACATTAATGTTTTTGACTCAAGGCTATTCCAGCCCAGCAGCTGTGTAAACTGACTACGGGTATGTCCAGGCAGCAATTAAACACCAGCTGCTGGCCCAGGTCAGCTGACGTGGGCTCGTGGGGCTCACACTGCAGGGCTGTAAAATTGCTGTGTAGACATTCAAGTCCAGTCTGGAGCCTGAGGGATGGACCCAGAGCCTGGGCTCCAGCCTGAGCCTAAACGTCTACACAGCAATGTTGAGCCCTGTAGGCCAGCCCGGCTGTGCCACGGGTCTTTTATTCTAGTGTAGTCATACCCACAAATTACAAGTACCCAATTAGAGCTACCAAGCACTTGTTGTGAGATGTCTAGCCCACTCCAACAGATTTCAAGGATTGGGTTCACAGTATTTAAAATGGATCTTAAAGTTCAGCGTATTAGATATGATTATTTCTTTAGTGAAGCTTTATTCATTTTACTTAGTATAGTTTCGTTGCATAATTTGGGAGAAAAGCATTTCATTTATCAGTCTTCACTTACAATTCCTTTATCTAATGGATCAAAAGGACATAATTTGCAGATTTCTACTGCACAAAGTAGAGAAGATCATTTTCACCTCTTGCTAAAAAAACCCCTTCAGAATAGATAGGTCACTTTCAAATGTAATTTCATTATTCTGCAGTCAGACAATGATGAACTGAAGAATAGATTTCTCACCTGTTAGAAGCACTGTTTCCATTGCTTGTCGTCACTTTTGGTGTTGCATTGGCAGCTTTATTAATAACTTTCACAGCACCCTGAGTTTTCTCCTTTAGTTTGTCTATTGAAAAAGATGCTAAACTTAATTTACTGAGTTAGTACTTTGGTTCAATGCTATAGCGATCACTTGAACACACAATACTTCAAAATTCATTTAAAATTAGGCTTAATTTATTGACAGCTAAATTGATCAATATGTATTTGCCAATAATGAAGGATTAACAATATAAGCAGCAAACAATATTTAAAAAAAAAAAAACAACAACACATGTAATGGACCCTGTTAGTTTTACAATTTGAAGGTTAAACCACACAATCCTAAAAGTCAATTTAAAAAAAGGGTCAGAATTATAGCATTAAAAGAATTCTCTTTTAAAGTGGATGGCTTACCAGTCTCCTCAGCAGTGCTTTCTTCCAGTTTAGCTGCATTTATTGTGAGTGATGCAGGCAGCCCAGCACCACCTGGTCCATTTTGCACTGTTGCAGCTACAGCATTCCTGGCAGGTGGGTCTTTGTGGTGGAATTCATTTTCTGGTACCATGTAAGGCTTTCTACTTTTCAATTGCCCAGAATAGCTGAAAGTCGCACAGTGTGTTAAATATGCACAAACATAAAGCAAAATATAAACATGGGTTACTGTTTAAAAAGATTAATTGAGTAGTTTGCGAATTATTTAGCACTTCTTTGAAAATGATCTGCAGTATTCTCTCTTTCTCCTTCTATTACTACCATCGGTTCTTTAAAGAACCTGACCCTCCAAACCTCTGCCATCTAAAAACCTTCAAAGAAATAAGCCAGTGATTTTGTGTTACACTAATAGTTCTGAAGCTTTGCTAAATCAATGACAGTGATGAAATAAAATACCTTCCCAGCAGCCAAGACAAACATGGATAATTTTGCATTCACCACATCATGAAAAAACCACCATAATTAAACAGCGAAAAGTATTGTTTAATTCAACCTTCTAGAACTGCACATGCCTAGACTGAGTAATTGTGTAATCTTATAGCTATAACCCCTGTCTTTCCTTGTTTTACCCTCCTTCCAGCTACTTATTACCATCACTGGTCCTGTTTAAAATTATAAGCTCTTTAGGGCAGGGATTGTTACTTTCTTTTGTCCTGCGGAGAACCTAGCACACTTCATCATCCAGTACAAACCAGGAGCCTCAACTCACACCAGCCTCAAAACATAGGATTGCAAGATCTTCCAAGATACAGCAAAAGCCAAATGTGTCAAGACTGGAAGAGTTCCGAGCCTTTGGAATCCTTTCATCGTCCATTTAAATCTCTTTTTAAAGTAAGTTGTTGTTACCCCATAGCTAACGCATATAGATCAGGTCTCTTCTCTTTCTCTTCCTGACAGATCTTATGTACTCTTCTTTCCAAGGCCTGCCCCAGGTTCAGAACTTTTGGATACCATGGAAGGATTTTGGTCAGCACAATCAGGATATTTCTGATATGTGTATATTCGCCTGTTTCAAGGCAGTGTACAGAAGCCTAGAATACAAGGTATAAAATACAATCAAAGTAGTTCTCATTAATACTTGAAAAAGTGGGTCATATCAACTTAACATCCTTTATTTACCTTAGTTAATTTATAGTGCCATTTGTGTACCACATGTCGAAAGTTCTCATAATCTAACTGATCAGCTTTGTTCCCACCATCAAATCCAGTTGCCCGTAATATGGTAAGGAAGCCTGGATAGTTGCCACATTCCTACATGTATGTAAAAAGAAAAAAAAAAGTTAACCTTATTCAGGCAGCGGATTAAAATAATTTAACTTTTGCTGATGTTTTAACATAACTGAAGAACACTGCTTTCATTAACTCTGGTATATGCAAAGTTTAAAACATTCACATTTAGCAACATTTATACAGGTATATCTGCCACATTCCTAAAATAACTTACGTATATCAAAACAGTTACTTACCTGTACTGTTACCATTGTTCATCAACATGTTCCAACATGTCCCTTCTAGCCCTATGGTTCTATAATTCTATGTGGGTGCAGATGTGTATTTCACTCAGGTGTGCACACGCAATGCACAGAAGCCAGTTAACTGTGTTTAGCAGAACTTGTTGGGACAGCACATGCACAACCACATGTCTCCTCATGGCCCCTCCCAAGGCTATTTCAGAGTGGTGCTATCCAGACCCACCTCAGTTCCTATGAACCAGAATCTATGTCTGATGACGCCGACGCAGAGGGGATGGAGGGAGAGTCATGGAACACATCTGCACCCACATCTTGAAGAACAAGTTACAGTACAAGTAAAGTAACAGATTTTTCTTCTTCAAGTGGTTGCAGACTTGTATTCCCCTCAGAGTATACCTACACAGCAATTAGACACCAGCGGCTGGCCCATGCTAGCGTTCACGGGGCTCAGGCTGCAGGACTGTTTCACTGCTATGTAGACTTCTGGGCTCAGGCTGGATCCCAGGCTCTAGGACCCTGCAGAATGGGAAGTCCAGAGCTCAGGCTCCAGCCCAAGCCCAGGAGGTCGTTACAATTTAGTGCAATACATATCTGCAACCATTTGTGGAAGAAATGCCTGCTTTTGGGAGAGGGGAAGAGAGGTGTGCGCATCTCTCTCCTTTATTCCATTTTAACTAGCTTCTGACAGAGCTATCAAGCAAGTTTCATCATTCTCACATGTTATCTTCATGACTGCGTGTGGTTAATCCAAGATATATTTACCTTCTAATCCATATGCAGTTTTCAAAGAACTTAAACTTTGATAAGTTAAACCTCCTACAACTCAACTTACACATAGACGGATGAAAAGTATGATTCATTAAGCAGAAGTGTTCAAAATGTATGCACGAATTCCTTTCCCATCACAGAAATCCTGCCTTCAAGTATCAGCAAAGTTTTATAATGCATGAAGTTTAAAATTAGAAAACTAGAGAAACAATCATACTTCATGTTTTTACTGCATTAATACTTTTACAGCAACCACTTTTATTGGGCCAGGCTTACCAGTAGTAATGATATGATTATTCATAAAACAGACTACAATTTAACAGCTTTACATACCTTTTCATATATGTTTCTATCACTGTGCCACCTAGTAACAGTCTCTAGCATACAGCACAGAAACCTGCCGTATCTACTAGCTTCATTTTCAGTGCAACTTGCTACTGTATAGATTATATCTGAGAAAACCTGTAAAGAACAGAAACAATAGTCAAGCTATGTAATATGAAATCAAAATTATTTTAAAAAAATCAAACCCAACTGCTTTAGTTTTCATAGTTCATGTTCATACGGTTACTAGTGTTACTAGAATACAAAGAACTAATTCCACCTTGAACTCTGAACTCCCCTTCTTTTCTTATCAGTTATTACCTTAACTCCTAACTCATCTCATTGAGCTTGGGCAATAGACATATGTAAACTGTTGCTGACTGTATAAACAAAATGTAGTTCTACTCTGAGTATTACAGAATAAAGGCATTGTGGACATGCTTACTATCTATCCATGACTCTATATTGAACACATTAAGTTTACAAGTAGATGGGTTTTCTAACTGTAAGGCCTTCAAACTCTACCTTGGATCTGAAAGTCAAGCAGGGTTTTTGACTCTTGCTTATATATAGTTTCCCACAAGGTAAATTATGCCCTCGGTGACACTTTTGTGACACCAATGCCTTCATCAGAGCTGCACGGGTAATGAATTGGCTGGATAATAGGAGCTTAGTAAATAATATTGTTGTGATCTGTGCTCTCTCTGTGAGGGCTGATGGACTGAATCGATCAAGGTGATTATCTTTGCCTTGTATATCACTACCATGTATATAGAGCAATGCAATATTGGGCAGGCAAGGTGGAGGATGACACCTTGGCTCAGCAAAGATGGAACATGCTTTCTGGGGCTTAGGGACAAGAACAAAGGGAAAGGGAAGGTTTGCAGGAAAAACCTTTAGGAGTACATAACTGAAAAGATATGTTCCTTGAATTTTAACTTGTATGTTGTCTATTTCTTTTTATCTGATCTTTTTTGATGGTAAGCTCTTCAGGGCAGGTACAGATGGTTTCCTATGTTTGTACAGTGCTTAGCTCAATGGGATCCCAGTCTTGAAGGGGACCCTTTAAGTGCTATGGTAATAATGATAATTGCAGATTTTGAAATGGGAATATATCCAGAGATTCTGTTGATGCACAAGTGTCTTTTCACATGGAAAAAGGATGCAACAAATAGTAATCTTTCAAAAACTGGGTTTTAATAGACTTGTAATATTCACTTAAAAGAAAACAACACAGCTCCAACACATTCCGGTTACTTACTCTATCATAACAGAGAAGTGTGGAAAAATTGGGTGTTTTCTGTTGATGCACCAGTTCTACGAAGTGAGCACAGTAAACAGCATCGATTGCAGAAAAAATGCAGCGAGGAAATATACACAACTGTAGAAATTTTGTGATAGTCTCATTTTTGGTTGATTCTTCAAAAACAAAGAAATAGAAACATCAAAGAAGATGTTTTATGGCAACATCAATTGTACATAATACAGCTAACATTCAAACAAAACCCACAAAATTAACTCACACACACTTCAGAAATATATTGTGTATTATAACATACACCTCTACCCCGATATAACGCGACCCGATATAACACGCATTTGAATATAACACGGTAAAGCAGTGCTCGGGGGGCGGGGGTGGGCTGCGCACTCTGGCGGATCAAAGCAAGTTCGATATAACGCAGTTTCACCTATAACGTGGTAAGATTTTTTGGCTCCCGAGGACAGCATTATATCGGGGTAGAGGTGTATTTTAACATCCCAAATTTCCTTTCAAACTACTCTAGGGAAAACTCTCAAACCAGATAGATAATCCCTATTAAGATGCCAAGAAAACTAACAGATAAAATGTATTCGTTAACCATGCATATTTTTCTCCATTATATACAATGGACTAGATCTGACTCAGATCCACCTCACACTGATTTGTTCTAGTGACTGGAAGACACAATGCAGATGATCAGATTTAGTGAAGAAAGTGAAGAAAAAAGGATTAAAAAGCAAAGATAGTTCATCAGAAAATATAAGTTGACTCTCTTTTGGGGGATAACGTTTAATTTCCATTTGCTATGTTACTACTTAGTACCATCATATGTTCTGTAGTATTTTGTAAAATAAAGTCTTGGTAATTACAATATTTCACTAGGACACCTGTTATTAATTCTTTGCTAAGGGGTATGAAATCGCCAGCATGTTGTTTCTTTTTTAAAATAATTATCAAAATTTGTGCATTAGTAACAATATTTATTTTTATTAATAATTTTAGCGCCTTTCGCTAGCTACGTGTGCTTTTACAAACATTATACATAGTACAATAAAAATACTGTCCACACAATCAGAACCTAAAGTAGTTCAGATATGTGAAACTTGACTGATTCTATGATGCTATAGCAGAGGAAAAGAAGTCTCTCTAGCTCCTGCATAGCCATGGCATTAGACCTCAAAAATATTTCATGTGGCCATTAGCTTGACAGAACACTTCCACTCCCAGTGCTCTTCTTAGGTCATTTGTTAATCAAGGTGACATACGGGAACAAAGCTATGAGAGAGAGCTACTTAAGGGCCTCTAAATTGAAGGCAGAGGACAAAAGATTATAAAGTTCTACAGGTCACCAATCAGCTCAACACTATTCTCCCTCAAAGCCCTATAGAAGCTCACTATCTCCATTAATCTCTAAGGGTCAACCATCAAAATGAGTTCATCTTGCTGGGCAAGGTATATCCCAACCTCAAATCAGAGGAGGTAACTATCCGTCCATTAGAGGGAAGAAATCACCACCTCCCAAACTCCAAATCCAACTCACTCATCAGAGCCATGACAACTGCAGGATGATCACAAGCTGGAAGTCTCACCAGGATTTTTGTGAGCCAGTGAGAAAACCTGTACACCACTACTACCCCATTCTTAACTATTCTGGGGCCTCTCACACAAAATGGAAACACTCCCTGAGATGTAACTTTGGGGACAGAGACCACCTGTCTGATGAAAAAAGCACAGCTAATACTATCTCCCCAATCTCCCTTGCTTCATGCACACTATATATGCAGCTGGAGACAACTTCGCCAACAC
Source organism: Terrapene triunguis (assembly GCF_002925995.2). Lineage (NCBI taxonomy): Eukaryota > Metazoa > Chordata > Testudines > Emydidae > Terrapene > Terrapene triunguis. The sequence goes on from NW_020664482.1 coordinate 13,896,987, forward strand.
TGGTCCTGCTTGTAACCCAACCATGTCTCAGTTATACATACAAAATGGAAGCCTCATCCTTGATTAGCTCATGGAAAATAACCACTTTACTGACCACCAATTTTACATTTCACAGTTAAAACAAGAACTGGATGCCTGTCCACTGACAGAATTGCTACAGGACACAACTAATGGAAGCAACTAAATTCACTGGCCAAATTAACGAAGCATTACAATAAATTACTTTTAACTGGCCAAATCTGACTGAATTTTTTAAATAACTGTATCAGTTCTGCACCAGCTTAGGTCAATGCCATGTACACAACACTAAAATCCTTCAAAAATATGGGCCTGGTGAAAAACGGTACTTCCTCAATTAGAATGAATTTGAACTCAAGGCACAGGACTCATGCAAGCACCTGAATAAGTCCTTAATAACAACCTTACATAGGACTTAAGTAGCGCCTAGGGCATTGTGCACTGAAAAGATTTTTGCCCTAACTTAACTGTCCAGTAAATTAAGCATTTACCAAGTGTCACTGTAAAAGCTGACACACTGCCTAGAATTTGAAATAAAACACAACACTGAAATTAAAGTTGACTTATCTTGATAATATATGTCAATAACCGATTTTAAAACAAATGATTACAGTGCTAGTATAACAAGAGTCAAGTGAGCAGAACTTTGTAATTTAGATATAGAAAGTGCAGTGACTGTGGAAAACAGCCAAAGTTTCTCATACTTACTTGCCAGAAGCCAGTTATCCTTTTCCAGTTTCAGTCTCTGTAGAACTCTCTGCACATGCTCCAACTGCTTTTTCTCCTCTTCAAGAAGCTTGTCCTGAAGGGCCGTACAACGTTCTTTTTCTTTTTTCTTTTTATTTGGAGGCTACAAATGTCAATGCATTTCACTTTAATATTTATCATCCCCTACTATATGCAAAAAACAAGGATTGAAGATTTGGTTTACCGCAAACAAGTTTCAAATAAATATTCATCTAAAACAATAAAATAAAGTGTTGCTCTGGCAGTCTTTCCACCCCCACTATACCCTGCTTTAATTATCTGATCATTCACCTAATTTTAACCACAATATTCATAGATGGAGATCTTAAGTGAGCCTCTAAACTGAAGACAAATGTCAAACTTTATTTTCGTAATCAGAGAGCAGTTCCGCAGTCCTTACTCAGTGAAGTCATCAAGTGTTCAAACCAAGTAAGGGCTGTAGGTTCTCTTATGGTAAAATTCGTTTTACTAGACTTGAACCTTCACCTGCAAATATTTACGTGATAATGTTCATTGTAAAGAAGGAGTACAAAAGATAGATATCTGCTTTACTGAATTAGATAAATTAGTAGTTAAATGTCTGAGTGTTTAATTGCTGCAAAAGTAGTTTATTGTGGTATGCTGCTAAAACATCATTTTTGTTCAACAAAATATAGTCCAGCTATACCAGTGGTTCTCAAACTTTTCTACTGGTGACCCCTTTCACACAGCAAGCCTCTGAGTGCGACCCCCCCCCTTATAAATTAAAAACACTTTTAAAGATATTTAACACCATTATAAATACTGGAGGCAAAGCAGGGTTTAGGGTGGAGGTTGACAGCTCGCGACCCCCCCATATAATAACCTCGTGACCCCCGACCCCCAGTTTGAGAACCCCTGAGCTACACCATGTAGGAAAAACAAGATTTTCTGTATTGAAATACTTATAGCAAAAATAAACAGCATTTGATACGTACTGTATTTCCTGCAACAATTTGTACCTTGTTACCACAGGCACAAAATCAAAAAGAGAACCTCTACTAAACACAACTTTGACATTTTGAAAAATTCTAGTATGAAATGGTACCAGTACATAAAACTGACATTTTATATTGTTCAGAACAGTGATTACAACTATCTTTAATGTAAGATTTCATTGGATGTCATGTTTAGAGATATTTATGTTTCAATTTGAACATTAAAGTAAATTTTAAATATTCAACTATTTTAAAAGGTTTGCAAGCACAAACATACCATTTCCTGATTGTCATCTATAGCTTTCATCTGGACTTTAAGTTTATTGACTTCTCTGTCATAGCTATTATGTGGAACAGCAAGGTCATACATTGTCAAAGACCAAAATGTAGCATAGAACTGAGGACTGATGTCATCCCAAACTTTAGGAAGGTGCAAGGAGATCACAGCATCATGAACAGGAGCCATCACTAGCTCGCATGACGTGATGTACTTGTGAACCTTGTGCTGCTGTTTGTTTCCCTTCTCAGCTTTTTTAAGTTCATCATATTTTGACTAAAGATTAAAAAGAAAAATATTTGTGATTTGCATTGTTTTTACATATCTAATCATTGTTTCCTACTCAATGTCATTTATCATTCAAAGAAAAACTCTATCAAATGTATAGATATAGATTTACGCCCTCCCCCATTCCAATTTTATATTATATATATATATATATATAAACCAAACATTAAAGAAATGCCCGTGAAACTTTGAACATTTCTATGGTGGTGAATGGCTCTGATTTTGCACCATCAAGGCTGCCATCTTCTCTGATGAAGAACCTCTCTGACCCATTTATTTCCATATGGAATCTCCCTGCTCTCAGTTCCTGTATGCTGGTATCTGGGAGGAGCAATTGCAGGGAAAGTCCTGCTCAATCCCTGCAGCCCAGGGATGAAACATGTGCAATGTAGACAGCATGTAGGAGCTATGAAGGGGTGGAGTATACTCAGCGCAGATGGACTCTTCAGCAAATTTAGCTGCCAAACTCTAACAAGTCTCTATTCAATATGTGCAAACTGTAGTTTTTTAAGAGTCTCATACTCAGCCAAGTGTGAGTAAATTTTCACAGGTACGCCAAAGGCACATCTGTGACCGCAGGATGACTCCCTTGCAAAAACTCCCTGGCTCCACAGCATGCAAGCACAAGAGCTTCTTTACAAAACAGCTCTAAGAATTTCTTTAACATGTGAAAAACATATTCCCTATTGTCATTCTCAGAAAATAATTTTAGCGGAAATCTTCAGGAAAAAAAACCAGGTTTACGCAGACTCCTGGCATAGATAACCTCATCCTTAATTGTTTAAGTTTGGCAAATTATAAGCAACTAAGAACAGGATCTTGCAATGGAAAGTGTTGGGCAAACTTAAGTATAAGCATAGCTACCCACACCACTATCATGCACTTCCACTGCACAGAGGTATTTGGTGGTTCATAGTTGTGTTTTTACAGTTGGGAATGCTGAGGCACAGAGAGGTTAAGTGACTTGTCCAAGGTTACAAAGAAATGTTTGTGGCAGAAATAGACACAGAACCCAGGTCTCATGCCCTCTAAATAAACATTCCTTCCCAACTCTACAGGCAAACTGTAGCTCCCAAATTACACGCAATTGTCAGTAAGAACATAACAGAGGTGTACAAAATGTAGCTGGAGTTCAGTGATAACTGGTAACACTAAAGCACTAGAGAGTAGACAAAAAGAATGCTTTTACTTACTGAAATATGATGTGCATACATAGGCCTGGAAAGGAAAAATGCAGCATCATGGGGTGTGTGAAACTCATTACAGAGAACGTCAATAGAAGGCACTCGCTTAATGTAATCCTCTGTGCTTAGATTGGATGCTAAAAATCCACCAAACTGTACCAGAGTATCATGGCACTGAATTGAAACAGAGAAAGAATTAGAGGAAAATTTACGGGTTTTTGTGGGGGAAAAACTAGGCAGGTTTAACAAATATCAACCTTTTTAAGGCAAATACATATATAGGTAACAAGCCACTAGTCACTTTCCTGAAAGGTACACTTTAAACTACAGCTAAAAACATAATATGCTAATTCTTTCCATACTACATGCTGTTTATGAAAACTAATCCAGCCCCATGTTCTGCAACTAAATATATTCGCCACAAAAATGTATTCAATTCTAAAAGTATTCTGCCCAGTTAAGATTCAACATTCTGCTTTCTAAATGTTTTTGAACCCTTTATTGTGGCCCTTGAGGATTTTAGAAAAACTGCTAAAATTAGGAGAATATTTGAAAATAATTTGCAAATTATAACTAAATTAAGATTTTAACTTATTTCAATATTTTTTTTTTTTTTTTTTTTTTGTTTTCATGTCAGCACAGACATTTCAAATATAAGAAAGAAAGAAAGAAAGAAAGAAAGAAAGACACCAGAGCAAATCAAAGTCTAAGTTTCACATAGAACCATGACATTTTATATCATGATACATTTTTTTGAAACCTCCAGTGCTCTTTGTTGAAAATACAATATTGCATGGAGATCCAGCATTGAGGATGACCCACAGAAAGAGCAAGCCTACAGAACTTGATTATTTTTGTGCACTGGCTGTTGTAGCTGAGCCTATGGCCAACAGAAGGTCTTGCTTACCCATGGACAAAAGCTCCATTTAAGATACTTTAATGAGGTCACAGGAAAAAAAGAAAAATCTAACCTCACACACCTGAGAGCTTCCAATACAGATTCTAAATTAATTTAGTGCCACTTGCACCTGTCAGCACAGAGGCCCAAAATGAGAAATACTGAATGACAGGTAAGATACCACTGACTTCTAAAAATCAGAAACAGGAAGGCTTTGTGAAGATAAAGCAAGAAAATGTTGAAAAAGCCCTTAAAATTAAATTTCTTGAGAACCAGATCAGATAAACAGGTAACCTGGCCTAACCCTATTTTGACAGTAAAAACTGTGCTATGCAGTATTTATATCAAATAAGCAGGCTAAACTTAACTGAAGAATTAAAAATCTTTTTATTTTAAAATGTAAACATGTAATTGTTTCTACTTGCCTGATCGTACAGCTTCCCCACCAGCTTCAAATGTTTCTCCCCTCCCTCCTGAAAGATCACACCATTTCGCTGTTGAGCCATAAGCAGGCACAGTGGAAGGGCCAGATCATGGTCAAGCAATGCATCTTTTAATCTCTGAGAAGATTTTTTAGTGTTTCTGATCTGGCCAAAATATCCACCCTGTCCAGAAAGGCAAGAAAACCAGAAGTTAAGGTATTCCAATTTAAGAAATATCACTTTATTATAGAAAATAGACAAATAGTAAATAGATATAGTATCAGCTTATGACTTATGACAGTATAAGTAATCCATCAACGTTTGCCCAATTTCTTGAACTTCAATAAATCCAGTAAATTAATCTGCACTCCCACCTCAGCTTTTAGCTGTTCTCCACCAGTCATGGCTTCTAGCTGCTCCATTGTCATCTCTTCTGTTATTTCTATTCCAGCCATTTTTTGTACCACCTCTTTTAAAATGAGCAAGTCAAAGCTGCATGGAAGAAAAATAAAAACTACATAAAAATGAAATACTATGAGCAACAGAAATGGTTACTTACAATAGCTAATACAAAATAAAACCATTGTGTGTTAAAATTGCTGTAGTGAAACGAGACCAAAACACAAACACAACATTCCTTTTCACAAGGTAATTAAGGTTCAGGAACACTGCTAAATGCTGAAAGAAAAATGTTTTTGAAAATTTACAGGTAGTAGTAAAAGTGATATGCCTCCAATGGACCAAGACCAGGGCCACAGGGTTCTGCGGGAGAGAAATATTGGGATCCAAGCCTGCAAACAGTAACAGGTACAGTGCCACTTATTTACAATACCAACAAATTGATTACAAAAAACTACAGCCGTTTCCTTTGTATTTCTTATCTTTACATGCATTTCATGTATATATCAACCAAACCAGATAAAAAAAAACTATTAATGAGAAATCCTCAGATAATTGCTTTTAATTAAATAATTGTTTTTAAAGAAGATTCAGTGTACACAGTGAGAGTTTAATGACAGAAACCTAAAGTGAATGTAGCGATCTCACCTTGACCTATTAAACGTGTGTCTGACTTGTAAAGTGCAGAAGATATGAAAAGCCACAATGGCCACCTCCTCAAGAAATATCTAACTTTGCTTGATATGTTCAACTCACAAGAAAGGGCAGCAAATTATAATGATAGATCACATCTCTGCCTTTTACTAAACAACTAAACATATACAACTGTTTATAAAGCTCTTTTACCATAATTTCTCACTCAAAACTCTAACATCTAAAACATCACAAAACATTTCTGGCTACAGAATTTAAAATAAACTGCAGCCAGTAGGAATTCTTATTGCAGGCTTGTTCCAAATGTCTAGTACCATCCATAACCATCGAGGTCAGAAATTCATTCTAGTTATCAAATGTGTTTTGCTGTTGATTTCAGTAACCAAGAAAATGTCATACATCAGAACAGCCATACTGGGGCAGACCAAAGGTCCTTCTAGCCCAGCATCCTGTCTTCCAACAGTGGCCAATGCCAGGTGCCCCAGAGGGAATGAACAGAACAGGTAATCATCAAGTGAACCATCCCGTTGCCCATTCCCAGCTTCTGGCAAACAGAGGCTAGGGACACCATCCCTGCCTACCCTGGCTAAGTTATGGAAGAGAGTGAGTGGATAGAGACCTTGGTTTTAGGTGATAATGTTCACTATCTCCATTTTACAGATGGGGAAACTGAGGCACAGAGCAGGAAAGTGACTTGCCTGAGGTCACCCAGCAGTCCACTGGCAGAGCCAGACTTAGAACCCAGGCCTCCTGGATCCCAATCTCATGCTCTATCCACTACACCACTTGGACTATTACTATCTGTCATGTAGTTACTATACGTTTTAATGAAAGTCCACAAGTAGTAATATGAACACCCTAAACAACCTTTCTAAAATAGGGAAGTATAGTTTTCTTTCACCATCCCCGAATACTGCATTGTATGTTAAGTTATTTAATAAGTTAACAGCATTTATAAGATATTTGCACAATATTGAGGTAGGATGGGAAAAGTTATTTACCTTACTTTCTGTAGTTAAGTGGTGACTGTACCATTACCAGAGTACATAATAAGGTGGGAATTGGTACGCACATGTGAAACAAGGCTGTCTGTGTTGAGGGGAAGGAAGAGACTGCATTTTTCAACTCCCCGAGCCCTAAAACTATGTGCTGAAGTGCCCCTATTTTACTGCTGGTGCAGGGATTGTGTTTTCTTTTCTCTTTTTAACCAAAAATGCAAGATCTTAACAATTTCAAATAAATTAGTAGCTCACTATTAGCATTCATAAATTTTCTTTCACCAAATTTTAAGAAAAAAGAGTTCATAATACAGGAATATATTATAAATCCATACTTACCAAATATGACAAAACTACCCATTAAACAATAAAAAACAGGAAAAGAAACAAGGTGCACTAAGCAGTGGAGGGGGAAAGAAGAAAGGATTCAGGCTGTAAAGTTTGTTTACAACTGAAACTTTCGAAAAAAGGATACCATCAGTGCTGACAAGCTGGAGATCCAAAGAGCAACTGGACAGCAAGTAACTGTATAGTCATTAAATATATTACATTGTTTAAATATTCAACGTAAAAAAAAATGAAAATTTTAAAGACATTTTTGCAGACAAGATATTGGGAACAACAATAAGAGAAACTATAAGGATTACCTTTCTTGAATACTAATAGTTGTAGATACATTTTTCTAAATTAAGTATACTTGTATATACTATAAGTATTCCAGTGATTCAGGCTCAACCAGAGGTTCTAGTACTGCAGTGCATGAAAGACGACAAACACTGACTCAAAAGAACATGCCATAACCATACATACTAAAGGAAAATATTACAGCTATATGTTCTCTTTCCCTGGTACTTTAAGCTCTCTAACTTTCTGACGGGTATTCAAGTATAGCTTTACTATTACCAGCACTTTTGCATTAGCAAAAGGCAGTTGTCAAACGACTAGTAAATTTTAAAACAGAGGGTGTTATACAAATTAAATAGGTCAGACTTGCCTTTTTCCAGCCTTTAGTTGGTTTGCTACATACTGCAGTAGACCAGCAAGTTCAATCGGATATTTTCGGAAAACTGCACCACAAAAACTAGCTAGACCTAAAGTAGATGGAGAGGGAGAAATAGTTGTGACTGAAAGTTATGCATCATCTATTTCAACATAAGATTACTATCCTCTGCATTTACTCAGCTATGCATTGCTAACAATCCTACTTAATATTTTCTATTGCCTTTACTTCCCATATTGATTTTTCCTTTGAAAAATAAATTGATAAAGTAACAGTTGTGATAAATACCTGAAACACTAATTTATTAAATAAAACAAAAATACTAACTCTGCAGCCAGCTAGAAATTGTAGTGTCATCATGTTTCATTCTCTCCTTCTCGGGATTTGCCAGAGCTTCAATGATGCAGTCTTTTACAAAGTTAAAGAATATATATTTTTCCCCAGTAACTTTGAAATAAGCATTAATAATAATGATTAACAATAATACTGTACCTCTTTAAATTGCTTTACAATTATTTAAACCAAAGATATCCCTATAAGGTAAATAAGTTATCTCCATTTGAGTTGCCATCAGCCACGTACAATTGTCCCTTCAACTGCAAAAATTCTAATATGCAAACACTATACCTGAATAGTTAGAAAGCATCATCCTAAAACATGATATATACTAAGAGATTAGGGTCGCTGAAGACAATTACAGCTGAAAAATAACCATAAAAAATTATAAAGACACAAAAAAACAAAAAAACAAAAAAAAAAAAAATAATTACCACCTCATCATTTAGGAAGCATGGGAATCCTACAAGGGCAGATGTTAATTAAAATAGTAAAATAGCTCTGGAAAAGGAGCATTTTCATACAATGTCAGGAAGTGGGAAAGGCTGGAAAGTGGAAAAGGCTAGTTCCCCAGCGTAGGAGCTACCACAGCAAGACCTTGAGACCTAACAGAAAGGTGGATAGCAAAGTACAGCTACAACATGAAACAACACCTAGTGATGGGCAGATGGGCAATCAAGGATTAAGATACAAGGCATACAATTAGCACATGTATTTTACACATAAAGGATACATGCCAAGACGTCATAGTTCAGTGAAGTGAGGTATTTCAATGAATCAACAACTGGTGTAATTAAATTATCATACTTTTGTATTTGTGACAAAATCTGAAAACAACAAAAATGAAAAAGATAAGATTTAGTCAGCCAAACTAAGACAGTGCTACATTCCCTTCATCTCATGTAAACCTAGAAATTCCTAGATCATTACCTACTATAGTAAATAGGCTAATATGGTCAACATTTATACCTATGTTTTAAAAATATAAAACAAAGAAAACCCATTTCAACAAAATGTTTCAGTTGCTTCTGTAGCAAAAGGTAATCTCATTTGATTTCTGTGGCGCGCGCACACGCACACACAAAAAACAGTAGTGCAACTGATCACGTAAAAATATTTCCATATTAGCAATTTCTTTAAAATGAGTGATAGTGTTAGCCTTCAGACCAACAGAAAACATAATCCCAAAAAAGTTTCTGCTCTTGTATATATATTTTCCTAAATGTTAATACAAATAAATAACACTCCATCCTCAAAAAAACTAAACATCATTAATAAGAATTGCTGCCACTGATTGTCATACTGAAAGCTAACAAAGAGGAAAAATGAAAAGTTTGCTTTACTTCTTGTTTTCAACCACTTAAGATTTTACTACAAGAAATTAAAATAGAAACCAAAATGAACAAGTAAAAAAAAGATGCAATAGTTGATTGACATCACACGGTTATTGTTATTAAGCTGAAGTAGCACAATGATATACATTTTAAAAAGTGACTAGTGATTGAGCGCCTCAATTTTTGAGTGCCCTACACATGACACGTTATAGGGATCTGACTTTCAGAGGGTAAGTGATCAGGACTTGTTGAAAATTGGGCCTCTCTCAATTTGTCTACCCAAAATTATTAGTCACTTTTGCAAATCTCAGTGTATATTTTTACATTTCTACTGAATTACCATGTTTTTAAAACCTATCATAAATCAAGAATAATAGAATTAGCACTTTTCTCCAATTTACTAAAATACATGCACAAAATATGCAATCCATCCTCCCCTTAAATATATATGCCTAGGGTTCATTCTGTAACACTTCCTCACACGAGCCCCAATGACTTAAAATGGGACTGTTCACATTAGAAAGGAAAGGACAGATTAGGTCCACACATACATACTTAAACATATTCATATCACATCACATACATAATCAAATAAAATTGTTGGATTGCTATGGCTTAGCTTCCCAATTTGTCTTCCAGAAGGCTTCACATTTTCCTTAGTTAGACGCCTGTAAAAGAAGAGATACTTTATGTCAATTAACTCCTTCACAGGATGTTAGGGTGACCAGATGTCCCGATTTTATAGGGACAGTCCCAATTTTGGGGTCTTTTTCTTATATAGGCTCCTATTACCCCCCACCCACTGTCCCGATTTTTCACTTTGCTGTCTGGTCACCCTACAGGGTATTAGTAATTTTACTATTCTCTCTCACAAATGTACATCTTATTCCTAAGCACACCTTTACCAATTAGATAGCCTAAATCCTTTTTTTTTTTTTTTTATAGGAAATAGTTGACAAAAATGCTCAGAATATTGGTAATGGAAATTCATCTATAGGCTTCCAATCTGAGTCTAGCATAAATTGCAAAAATCTAGACACTATTCCATTGCCTACACATAAGAGCTGGCAATCTCAACACAGTGTCTAGTGGACAACCGGCACTAACTGATGTACTTCTAAGTAGACTAGGCAAAAGGACTAGGGACTGAATTACCCTTAGTCCCTACGGTGTACAGGCCACAGGACAATGTAAAAGTCCCCCAACTGCCAAAGACTTGTATCTGCCCCATAGATAAAATACCAATCGCATTGATATCTTCCACAAGCACAGAGCTCTTATATTAGGAAAAATTAACTTATGCTATCCTCATTCCTGTAAATCTAATTTTTTTTAAATACCTAATTAACTGTCAGTTAAATAATTAATTAATTTTATTATCCTCAGTTAACAGAAGAAACATTGTTGGGATTTCAGAATTTTTCACTTTCAGAATATTTGATAATGAAGCTGCAAGCTTAACACTGAAATGTAAGACTAAGTAATTTTTTCATAGAAATATAAAAGGAGAAGGGTGGTACTTCAGCAATTTTACACATGTATTGGTGTCATTTCTGCTTCAGGGATCATAGCACTACATTACTGCAGCATTGCAGTCTCTAGTAATTTCTCAAGGACTTCACTGCTTTGAAAGCCAAATCAGCAGCAGAACTGAGTTAATTCAAACTGCCCTAAAGAAAAGGAAGAATAGGTATTTAATGCTAATATTTCTTGCTGTGTTTTGAAATGATTTATTTTGTTCTCTTCAAAACTGCCTTTATCGAAAACATTTATCATTAAGGGTATAATCAAAATAAAGTATGACTATGTGAAAATTCAAGTGAACAGTTGAAGTTATTTAAGGAGGAAAAACACAAACTTGTGTCTCAGTTTTTCTATCAACCGTGCATTGAAAAAAATGTGGTTTCCTTAGGATTAATGCTACCAGTAAGCCTGAATTCAGTTAGTTATACAGTATTGGCTAAAAATGTCTTGTTATTCTTCTTGCTGTACTTCATATCCTAAAGTATGAATATAATGTATACTTGATTAAACTGTATTTAAAACTTCAATATCTAATATACTGAGTTTAGAGTTTATCATAATTTGAAGTGTACCTTCTAATTATTCTAAAATATGTATGAAAACATAGTGCCAACTGTCCAGTGGTTAGGGCGCTAGTCTGTGAGTTAGGAGACTGTATTCAATTCCCTGCTTTACCACAGACTTCCCATGTGACCTTGGGCAAGTCACTTGATCTCTGCGCCTCAGTTCCCCATCAATAAAATGGGATAATAGCACTTCCATACATCAAAGGGATGTTGTGAGGATAAATACACTGATGATTGTGAGGTGCTGAGATAATATGGTAATGGGAGGCCACATAAATAAAGATAAAGATAAACAGAATGTACTGAGTGCATTGCCAACTGCAATGTCAATAATGTATACAGTATTCCTCACTTCTCTATCAAAACTGCTATGCAAAACTGAACAGTTTGCCTTGTTTCACCCCAATGGCTGCTTTGAAAGCAGTGCCTGTCTGCATTGAGTTAAATTGGCAAAAGCAGATTGGGATACTTTAGCACTGTATATACACATCTTTTAATGTTTGTATTTTTTGGTTCCTCCTCACACTCATGTTTTGACTTCCTCACTGTCACTTGAAAAATTTTGTTATTAAGTTGTATACTAAATCACTTGATCACAAAAACAACATGTTTCTTCTGTATGTGGGAAAAGTGCATGTTCATGGGTATTTCTGCAGAAACACAGTGATATCTGGTAGCCAGTGAGAGCACATGATCGGTATTAACATGGTTATAAATATGTAATACTTCCTACTTTTTCTTATATGGTAACAATGTTAAGGAAACATCCAAATCTACTGTGTGGGAGGAAAATGGTGAGGGACTACGGCCTGTGTTACACAGGAGATCTGACTAGTTGATCATAATGGTTCCTTCTGGCCTTAAAATCTGCAAATCAAAAATTTATGAATCTATGAAGTGATTTTGTCTTGCATGTGGGAAGAGTTCTAATCACATGATAACCACGTTACCATAGCATGGGTAAAACCACATGGGTTCAGTTCACACATGCAACAACAAAAGGATTTAACATGAATCCCTGACATAGTAGATAGAGTTGCAAAGAGGGACTCCAAATGCACATACTGTAAGTTTCGACCACACATAATTTTTCAACTTAAAATTAACTCCATGTGTGTGGATGATGACAAACATCACCATTTGAGTTTGGCCTGGGAGAAAATACACCACACAAGAAGGAAAACCCATAGAATGGAAATTATGAAGTACGGCTGTCTACAGGGAAGGATTTGGGAGATTCTAGGAGATCCTCCCAGCAATCAAGATAGCCTGCATTACAATGCATTGTTTCTAAAGAAAAATTTTGCAGAAAACAGAGAGCTCTTAAAGTGATTCTGTGCAAGAAATGTCCCATAGAAGATATTAATATAAGTTAATTTCACTTGGCATAGTCTTGACAAAAATGAAAAAAAAACTTTGCTGAACATTAATTTGACAAAACAATCAGTCTGACATTATTTATTCATTGAAGTTTCAGTGAATCACAAAACATTAATTTTCAGAGACTCCCTGTTCATAAGGCATTTAATGACTCAAGTACTCTGTAAACAGGAATCATCTTTGTCAAGTATTAACGCTGGCAGGATTCACTGTGACACCTACATGAAACAGCTGAAAGTTACTTCTAAAATCTCATTAACTTTTAACTGCAAAATATGAAATCCAGCATAACTTACTTCATGATATATTTGGCTCTGTCTATAGTTTGAGCTTTAACTTTCACTAGAAGTGGGTGACTGTTGTATGTTTCATTCTTCCATTGTCCATAGAGACGATAGCTTGGAATGATAAGAATGGGAGAAAGAAAAAGGAGCATCATTCCATCTGAAAATTTAAAAAAAATGACTTGCCATATGTGAAATAAAAATTTATTCTATGCTACTCACCGATACTGGTATGGAAAAGTTTTGAACATTCCCCAGAGTTCCTCGGACATGCACGCATTGCAGTCCATTAAAGTAAGAGATGGGAGCAAAACTTGGTCGGTAATATTTAACAAACAGCTAAACAAAATCTCCTGAGATAAAACACAAAAAAACATAGCACAAAATAACCTATTAGTATGAGACAAGTTCAAAAAAGTTACTGTCAATGTGAAGTTATTTATCTTGATTAACTAATAAAATATCTTTAAGGTTTATGCCCCATGATATACCTGTGGCTTCCTATTTATATGGAAAAACATCTACCTTACAAAATCTGGTTTTAAGCAGAAATATTTTGTTAGATACTCATAACCACTGTTCTAAATGAATTAGCCATATAGTGTTGAGGGAAGTGGTAGAAAAAGTCAGTGGTTTACATTCATAATTCCAAAACAACAAATTGATAAAATTCCAACTAATGCGATAAGTCACTTTTTTATTTTGATATCAAGTGGTATGAGAGAGTAATTTTTACAATTGTTTTAAAAAGTAATTTTTAAACCAATAGAAAGGTGTCCTATACTACATTATGACTGTCTTTATGGACAACTTGCCATTTGAAATCTCGTCAATTTTCAAAATGTGAATATTTTCAGTTATTACACCTGCTCCTGAAACCTCCCTGCCAATTTGTACTTTCACAATCACATTTCCACCTTTTTAAAAAAATAAATTAAAAAAAAATTATTTTCCCTTTTACTGTGGTTAATACCCATACGAACAGGGATATAGCAAAAATAATAATAATAATAATTAAAAATAGAAAAGTATTTTCTCTATTTCTGTTAGTTACGGTTAGGCTTGGCAGAACTAGATTTTTGTTTACATATTTCAATTGATAATATTTTTTATTTTTAAGCATTTTTTCAATTTTTATCAATTTAAATTTTTAGTTACAGAAAATTATGGGGGGAATTAAGTTAATAAAAAGGTCAGACAATTTAACGACAATAGATGTCGAGAGTCAAAAAATTAAAGCTTTATAACCATTAAAACACAAATGATCAACATCACGTATCAGAAGATAGAAAGTAAACATCCTTAAATTCTAATAAATTCTCAAGCAGCAGTTTTCTTACTTTGTCTATCTGTAAATTGTGGTTATCATCAATGGAAATATTTTTCTTTGGTTTGTACATATACAGTGAAATAGACGTTCACTGATAAAAATCTAATCTTTCCAAACCTAGTTATGGTAATCTTAGGCATTGCATGTAGCAACAGTGGTACAACCGTCTCATAAAACTACTATTTTTAATGTGACATTGTATCTTTAAGCAAAGGGCCTAACTTAAAATGCTACAATACAACTCTTAATATAAGCTGAGTGCCTCAGGAAAATCTAAAACTACTTTGACCAGACTATACAATTACCAGAAACACAGGTTTTTTCCAACACTTTTGGGCAGCACTGTGCAAACATTTTCCTGTTCTGATACCTCAGAAAGTCACAAAACTGTGGTATGTGAAATACGGGAGAAATAGGATGCTGTAGGAAACTGAACTGCTTCAATAACAGACCTTTTACAGGTGAATTCCTATGCTTGCTGAGAAACTGGATCTCACAGGAGTATCACTGAGTCAAGTGGCAAATTAATTTCCTGGGATTAGCTGATTATACTTTAATAGTAACTAGCCATCTAACTATAAAATATCTCCACAATTTCTGCTCCAATTACTGTTTTTACTGTTTTCCTTGATCTTCCTACACTTTTCCCAGACAAAATCAGCAAGAGACAGAATACAGTCAATAGATATATAATATAAAATAATAGCAGCCCAGCAGGAAGAATATCAGACTGAATATGCAGAAACTGGAAGGAAGAGAGCCAATTGGAGGAAGACAAGATCCTTTTCATGATTGTTTATAAGCAGGAAGCAGCCAATAAGGAGACGAATCCATTGTTTGAATTTGGTGAAGACAACCACAGATTTATAGCTTATAAGACAAAAAAAAAAAAAAGTATGATTGTTCTGACATAAGTGAGCCATAAAAATCCCAAAACCACTGTAACTCTAAGCCAATTTTCATCCTACAATAAAACACAGTTTATACAGAGAGGAAAAAGTTTGTTGACAATAAATATTTTGTCTAATTATAATTCATAATTAGATATGAGATTTCTTCTCGCAGACCAGAAAGAGCAGAATCAAGCATACTCCTGAGAAGCTGAAATCCTTGAACAAGCAAGTAGACTATCTTCTGACAAGAAAGAAGAGTGGGTTGCAACTATGTGAAGTTTTCACTTGCTGCCTTTTTTTTTTTTTTTTTTTAAGATGTTTTAAAAAATAAAAGCACTGCATAGGCACAAACATTAGGAAGTTTTTCATTTAAAATTGTATGACATTACTAGTGAATGAAAAGAGGTTATTTGTAAAAGAAATATTATAGTAATTTCCAGGACCAAAACTCACCATTTTCTCTTTATCCTCTTGTTTATTTCCATCAGATTGAAACTACAAAAAAGACATTCATATTAATTGTAGAATTATATGACTGTTAAATTAGTCTATTACTACTGAATAGGTATAATTTTAAATCAAAGTTACTTCAGAAAAATCTATATCTAATGGACTGCCCACAAATGGTATAATACTCCCAATTTGTAGCACCGAAGTTTCATCTTAATATCTGTATCTTTTTAGCTGTATACAGTATGAGACTATTAATCATATACAAATGCATTGTTGCATATATAGAGTAACAATTCAAATATTTGTTTTGAATGTAATATTTTTCACACAACATTTGTAATGCCTAAATGAAGATTCAGCTACTCATTATTATGTACCTTAAGATTTTTCCTTTAAACAATTTTCATTTTAAAGTTCTTTTGAAAAAAATTGAAATTGTAGTGGAAAATGTCACAACGTATCAATACTTTCATTACTTAAACCAGAAATGAAAGCAGACATTTTAAATTATTCTTAAGCATTTTATGTTAACTGAAGGGTTCTAGATTCATTTTTATTTGATTTTGCTTAAGTTCAAGAATGAAATATTAGCTCCATGAAGTTAATGGCACAACTCCAACTAACTTCAATGGGGCCAAAATTTCACCCCAAAGCTTTTAAAAGAAGATTTAGTCAATATCAGGAATAGTCCCCAAAATCAATACATCCTTTTCAACATTAGTTTTTGCTAATATATTGCTAGGGAACTAACACACAGCAAAATTTCAATAACTGAGATATTCAGCTCTGTCATCTAGAGGTTACACATTTCAAACTATCTGAAGAATTTAAAAACTGTTTATAATTTTAGGAACAATACTAACACTGAACCAACAAGTGGCTTCTGTACTGTGGAAGTAAACAAGCATTTGTGCTGTACAATCTTGAGGTGGGTTTCTTTGTTGTTGTTGTTGTTTTTTGGCTATGCATGGTGGATTTGGTTCTTCTAAGCAATGTTAGAGTTGCATGCACACCAATGAGAGGGGAGCCTAATTTGTTGATATGGTGAGTGTTGGTTTTTGTTTAAAAAAGGGGGCAGCCTTGTATAAAATCTGATATCATCCATCTTACTTTACAAGGGTGGAGAAAACTCAACAGAGTTCAACTTATACACCTCCAATATTTAGACACTATCATTTGCAAGGCAAAGACTACACTAATTTGGAAAGCGTGTGAAGTGCACCTCCTGTGTTCCAGTGCAGACCAGAAAACTAAATCTTAACACGCTGTGTCCTACTGCTTCATAAATTTAATGTTTTTGGCATAGTAGACTGAGTGCAATGTCTTACAGAGTTCACAAAGATTCATTATGTCAAGAAATTAAACAAAATTCTATTTATTTAGATATTACATATGTAAATTCTCTGGAGAACCGTACTAATACCCATCAGTCCATCAGTGACTATAGCAGAAAGAATGAAATAGCTTCTAAATATGTAAATCTGATTATTATGTTTCAGATTTGTTTTCAAAACTGAAAAAAATACATCAAAGCCACCACTGAAGAGCAAGTTGATTCATTTCTCAAAGAAATCCACATCCATATATGAAATAATGCTCATTTTAATGGAATAACTTAACTGTATATTATTTTTGTTGAAAGATGTAAATTAACTAAAAGACCACTATCAGTTAAAAAAAGTCACTATTCTGTAGGCTATATTTTTCTGCCGTGTTGGAAAGAGATGAAATATATCTGGCTTTCAAACTATACATTCTAGAATAGCAGAATTTCCAAGCCTGTTATAAAAGTACAGACAGCAACTCCTCTAATAGCCACCCTTTGGGAAATAATATCTCTTCAAGTTTTTTAGTCCTCATTGTCCCTCTTATCCTGCCCCACTCCTGTTGAATGTACATTAAGTTAACAACAAAGTGCAGATTACTTTACAGTTAAGTTTGAGCACAAAAGCCAGGTTTGCAGTATTAGAAGCCTGGGTTTATCAACTACTGTATGATTAGTCAGCTGGCAGTTTCTAAAAAACCACTGTGGTTATAAATATTTCAATCATGTATATTAAGTATGAATGGGAAAACTTCAACAGTTGACATAACATGCTGATTGCAATATGCATTAAAAATAACTTTCCCTATGTTACCTTAACCATTCTGTCCTCACTGTTCAGTTTCTTCGAAGTTCCAACCTAAAGCAAACAGCTATAATGTTGCTCATCCTTGTCATAAGCATAACATTTATGTATCTTAAACTATCATATTTGTATATTTCAAATACTGAATCTTCCACTAAAATGACAAAATAGAATAATATGAAGTGTCTAACATAAGTAAAGAATGGATCTTTGACATGATAAACAAATATGATAGTATATTCTTACATTTGTGAATTACTTTTTCAAACATTCCTTTTTCCCAGAAACCAGGACAACCTCTTCAGATGATTAGACCAATCTAACAGAAAGCACCACAGCCCAATATTCATAGTTGAAGCCTCCCATTAAAAAAAATGTCCTTAAATACAGGTATCAATAATTCTACTTTTACAAATCAACTACAAGTCACAAAAATTGTGAACAGAAAAAAATAGATGAAAGATACTAGGCCACTGACTATGGTAGAACAATATTTAAACACGACACATATAGCTATATCCAATATAGCACACAATACTATATCAATATATATCTGTAGAGTACTTGATAGTTTATCTTTGAGTTGCATGGAAAAAAATTCATTTCAGTAAAAGGTCTTGGACAATGGTGACATTTACCTGAATCATGACTACGAAGTTATATTAAAATTTTAATAAAAATGTACAGTTGCACTTCTCTAAGTGATGTACAGTTGCATAATAACTTGTAATGGTCCCACCTCATAATTACAGCATAGAAGACTAATTTCTGATTACAGGGAATTTACTGTACAGGTTTATTATTCTATCCAGCTAAGAGTGAAATTACAAGGTTATATTTGCTTGGTAAAATAAACCGGCACTCACTTCATTTTTTGTCTAAATTTCTTAGGCTTATATACTGTAATATCTGTTCAGATTTATGCATATGTATAATATTATGCCAGTTTAACTCTCTTTATATGAGGCTGGCATTATAGTTTTGTTTGATTCCTATTTGCAGGTAGGTGGCCATATTATTACTCACCGTGTCAACTGGCATCTTAGAAAACTGGGTAAAATACATTTACTGTATTTCATTTTCAACTAGTCCACCTCAAGAGAATCTGCAAACCATCTGGGTGGAAGGGATTAAAATAGGACCGCTAGAACCAACAAAATCTAACTAGAGGCAATGAGAAAAAAGGGGAGGAGAAGGGAGAGGATAGAACATAGCCACATTTGAGATAGCCTTCTAAACACACTTGTATCTCAGTGTAATTTTGAACTGGAGCCATACAAAATGGATTATTTAAACTGCATTAAATCCCGGTGTGGACACACTCATTCAGAATAAAAATGGCCTTAATTCAGTTTAGTTAATGAGAGTGTACACACAGAGGCTTAATGCAGTTTAACTAATCCATTTTAAATTCACACCTTTAGTTAACTCAGATAAATTTTTGAGTGTCCCTGTGTAGACAAGCCCTTAGAGGAGTCTGGGTTTCTTACTTCTATGTAAGATAAGTTTGTAAAGTGGGTTAAAGGGTCAGTGGGCTGAGATCTTTAATAATGTTCTCAATATTCTAAGGTGTTATTAGTAAAATAGATGTGATGTTCATTAAATATGATTTTTTGCTTCAGTGACTCATTTAAGAAAATGAAAAAAACCACACAAATGCCATGGTAAAAAAAAAAAAAAAAAAGTTAAGACTAATACCTGTCCTCCACTCATGCAGATCTGACTGTTCTAAAATCAGAGCAAATTTTTATAGTAACAACATAAATTTTGAATTTTACAGCTGTTAGCCTGCACCACTACCATGACATTATTATAGGACACACCTTATGCCTGCTAAGTGTAGTTCTACTCTGAAAAGTGATGCTGAAAAAACAGCACTATCTGACAACTACACGTGTATTTCATTGTCTGCACAACTGCGGGTAAAAAAAAGTTTTTACAGTAAAAGCTGTGTTTTCCAGCACTTTATAAATCAGAAAACTCTAGAAACCAGCATTTCGGGGTGCCGGAAAATGGTGGCACTCACCTTGGTGGTCCCTAGCTAATGGGAGCTGTGGAGCCAGCGCTCGGGGCAGGGCACGGGCAGTGTGCAGACCTGCCTGGCCACACCTCTGCCTAGGAGCAGCAGGGAGCCGTCCGAGGTGAGCTCCGTCCAGATCCGGCACCCTGCCCCGAGCCCCCTCCCACACCCAAACTCCTGCCCAGAGCCCATGCCCCACACCTCCTCCCACACTCCAACCTCAGCCATGAGCCCCTTAAGTTATCTGGAATTTTTGCCTAACTGGCAACCTCCATTCCCCCAACATGCCGAATAACATGGCTTTTACTGTATTATGTTTTACTCCTGTTTGCACAGCACAGACGAGAGAGAGAGAGAGATGGATTCTCTTACAGCTCATGCATCAACAGAACTGTTTAAAAAGTTGTGTGTGACCAAAGATTCTGCCATCAGAAGTCAGAAAGAATTTTACTATACTGCATTTGTAGCATATGGTATGTGTGTGTACTTCTCACAGTTACTTGTACTCAGTATTACAAGATATATAGTTCATGTGCCTCTAAGGTTATAAAAAATTATTACACTTTTTAAACTATTTCTAAAAATACAATATCTGATTATTATCCTCATGCATATATTCAAAAGGGGCACTATTCTTGTTGCATGTTCAACTGGAATTCTCTCATTTCCCATTTATTTAATGCTTAACTACAAAACCTCTAGTTTTGCACTAAAAAAAAGTATTATGCAGTAATAAGAGAAGGGGAACTTTTGACCTAGGACACCAAGACAAACCCCTGATACCTATAAGAAGTGCATGGGTTCAGATGTCCGAGAAGCCAGGACCAGGGTATTCTTACAAGTCTCATCAGAAATTACCACCACCACGCAGTAAACTGCCAATTACTCAATTTAAGTACCTTGCAAGCCAGAAGGGCTCTGTCACAGGTTTAAATTTGTGATTAAAAGAAGTCTGTGTATTCTAAATAAGATGCCAAGGCCTGTAAGCAAAATCCTCGGCTTATATGAATTTAGTATTGGCAGTCTAATAGCAATACTCTGCACTGGCACGCAACACATTTTCATTCAAATTCCAGTCTTCTACACCAGAAGTAGGCAGGCGGGAGATGTGCTAGGGAAGTTGCAGTTTTAGTCACTGGGCTTTCTCATTGTTCTGATAAGGATGTAAAGGAATAATACCATCCACCCAAGTGGAGGAGGGAGAATGGCAGGAGAAGTTAAAAATTATATCATATTATTGCAACTACTACTGGAAATGGAAGATACTGGATTATTCATCTTGCTGTAGTTTGAGTCAGCGAGCATTTGATGTTATTTGACTCAAGGTATCTGGCCAATAAGGATATGTCTACACTGCAAGGTAAGCTCAGGGTTAGTAGAACTTGAGTTAGCAGATCCTGGGTTTGTTAACCTAGGCTTGAGCATCTATACTCAATTGTAACACCAGGTTAGGAACTGTTGAACCCTGGGTCCCAATCTGGGGCCTCAGTGGCTACACTCCCCTTTTTTGGTGCTGTAGTATGGGGAAACCTGACTATCCACCAAACTTGACTGTCCAAAGGACAAAGAAAGTCAGCCTGTTGGATTGTGGGATGCTGTTGGTGGATTTCCAGAGCACAAGTCCATTGGGAATGTGTCTACACTGCAAAGTAATGTAGTTTTAACTCTGGGTCCCCGCCTGACTCTGGCTTGGACCCTGCACCTCCATGGGGTCCTGGGACCCCGAGTCCAAGCCCTGGGTTAGAGTTCGAACCCTGAGCTTACAATGAAGTGTAGACATATCCTAAGAGAGCACAGCAACCCGTGAAAAAGCAGGGGGAAGAGAGGAAAGGAGTGGGCAAGCCACTAATTGTAGAGTGCAAAGATGCAAGTCACACCAAGTTTTAAATATTATTCATTTTCACTTTTAAGCTTCAACTGTTTTTATAGTTTTGAACTGATGACCTGAAAGATGAGGCAGGTCAGCAAAGTGGCCAAACCTGTATTGTATCAAACAGAACATTGCTGGAACAGAAGCAAAAACAACCCAGGGGCCTTGACTTGATCTGAAGACTACATTCCAAGAGAGTTCATAATACAAAAAAACTCCCCTTTGCCCTTTTTAAATAAAAAAAAGATCACTATACAGTCTTGACACTCACTTTGTGGAAAAGTAAGTCCGTGGCCAAAACAGCACCCAAAAGGATCCACTTTAAAAATAAAGTGAGCTACTTTGGGATTTAGAAGGTTTCATAGCCCTCTGAATTAAACCCATCCCTGTCAGCAGCATATGAGAGGTAGCCTCTATGGCTACCGTATGGCAGCAGCATGGTGACAGTGGAGGCAGTCCAGCTAGAAAATAGCAGCTCTTCAACATATCCAACCACTGGGATGGGGGGTTTGATTTGGCAACTTTCACTGAAGGGGAGAGAAAAAGCACATCCCCCACTCTCCATGATACCTAACAGATGAGGAGAAACAAACTTTTTAAAATTGGTCCCATATTGGTCTATTGTTCACCATGGCCTTCAGGAAGACCTTCACATTTTTCCAGTGCAAAAGCTTCAATGAACTTGTATAGTATTTTTTCATAAAAATCTATCCACACAAAAGATAACATTGTAAAATAGTTATAATAAAGGAGATCAATGGGTGGGAACAGCAAAGGGAGACTGTCCTTTTAAAAACTGTCCGGACATTTTCTGTTTCAGCATGTGAACACATCACAAGTATTTAATAAAATATCTTTTGCTGTCATCATACGGGAATAGTATGTTTCCATCAAAAACTTTAGACAAGATGCTCTCTCTTACCAACCTCTTTCATAAATGCTTTTCCTAAGCGAACCACTTTTGCAAATAAAATGGGATCATGGGAGAGATGAGGACCAAGATAACAAAGCATGTTGAACACTTCCTTCCTCAAATCTTCAAAACTTTCTGCTTGTTTTGGGGCTCTCTTATTTTGCAAATTGGAAATTGGTGACCCTTTAGCCCCTTTAGGTACTCCAACTCTGTGAAAACAGAAGTATAAAATTTCACATTCTACATGAGGACTATTCACTTTTACAGTCAGGACAAACAATTTAGTTTATTAGTTAACTGATTTTAGTTACTATGGTTCTATATTATTTTCTCAGTGGTTTTTTCAATGCAACAGTGTACTAGAGTCTTCTGGATTGATTTGGTGAAATTTTGGCCCCACTGAAGTTAGTGGGAGTTTTGCCATTAACTACAATGAGATCAGGATTTCATCCCCAAATCCTCTTCTTATCAAAGGGACTCTGTTGCTACATAATTAAATAAAACCTGCAAGTTCACTACCAGTGGGTACAAAATATTTTATAAAAACCTCATTTTTAATATGGTAAAAAACTCACTCCACATTAAAGAAATATTGTCTTTAAAGTAAATCTAAGTATATTAAGTGAAATATTCTTATTTTAATTGAACTTGTCCTTTGACCTGAGCTATATCAAAAATGAACATTTATTGTTTGCATGACTCTCAAACGAGTTTAGACTAAAAAAAAATTATTAAAAAAATAGTAAACAGAAATGCAGTGAAGTCAATATATATACAAAACTTGAAAACTGCTTTACCAGCTAAACATATTAACATAAGATCAGAAAGATACCATACACAAATACTGTATTTACTGTGAGTGGCAGAGTGAGATATGTCAATCAAATTATGAACTCCATTTTGGATTAGGACATCCATTTTGTGTTATGTGCTGAACTCACATCTAACGTTGCTCAAGGGTATGATGATGTATTCCAGTAGCTATCCTACCCAGGAGCATTTGATATCTTATCTTGTTAAAGGACAATCTCTAAGAAACCACAAAGATAACCATCTAGGGCCACTGACAGTCTCTCAACTACCAAGCCATCCCCATGAAAAAATGGACTCAACACAGGAGCACAAGGAAGGGCTCAGATAAAAAGTCTGAACCCAGGAATGTGCCCTGTAGATGCAAAACTAGGAATAATGATTAAACTCAATGAAGATCCAGATGGCTTATAGGCGCATGGTGCCCAGCAGTTGGATCAACTTATAACAGCCAACATGAATCAATTCTGCCTTAAATACACATGTACAACCCATACTAACTTGATTGAGAGTAGCATATATGTACTTGAGGATAGAATTAGACAAAGAGGGAAAAATCAACAACTTGATCCCTTATACATTTCTCCCACACCAAAATTATACACAGACACAAAACATTTGGGTTGGAAGGCACCTGTTGAATTATCTAGCCTATTACCCTGTATCAGGACAGAAGTGCTTTGATTAGTTGTAAAATATATCTGATAGATGGTACCTAGCAAAACCTTGGTAACTCCAATGATGGCAATTCTATAATCTCATATGATAGCTTATTGTATTGCCAAACTTTTAAATAGATATTCTAAACCATTGGTTTTCAAACTGTGGGGCATCCCCCTGGGATTGCAATAGGTAGGCACAACTAAGGGGCTGGCGAGCAGTGTGGAGCAAAGGCACCTTCAAGTCAGCCACATCCTCCAGGACACGACAGGCCCCACCTGGTGATACCATTAGGAGGCTGTTGCTATCGCCTGACTAGAAATTCTGAGGTGCATGCACATTGCAAGGGAGCCACATTTGGCAGGAATGGCAGGGTTCACTGCAGCTGTAGCCTCACACTATCAGAAAGCAGCAGCACAGAAGAGGCGGAGTTTCCCCAGCAGCTGCCAACAATCTCTCTGGGTTCAGCAACAGATAAAGCAGTGGTCTCCAAACTTTTTTGATCGCACACCCCATCGGTAAAAAAATTTTGAGCACGCACCCCCTGCCGCGCCAGCTCTACCATTTTTGCCAAAGCAAAAAGAAAAAAAAGCCACTCGGACTCCCGCCCGAACTGAAGACGAAGCAAAAACAACAAAAAAAGCGCTCCTCCTGCCGCGCACCCCCAAGGATCCTCTTGCGCACCCCACTTTGGAGACCACGGAGATAAAGGATGGGGCAGCTGAGCCTGATGGGGTGAACGCGACGGAGGGGTGAGAGTGAACGAAGAGCAACCTAGCATCCCCAGCTGCCGCAGGCATCCACCACCCACCATCCCTTGCGGCCTCCCAGGCACTCACTACCTTCTGCTTGCTGGGGTATCCCTCTCCTGTAGCTGGGGAGGAGGAGGGTGTGCATATGGGGACATGAATCTCTGATGAGGGGCAAAGTGAAAAAAAGGTTTTGGAACCTCTGTTCTAAGCATTGGGAATATGTTTAAGTATTTCTTTGCTGCAGTTTAAAGCTGTTATTTCTTGCTCCGTCCTTGTTGATTAACGAGAATAACTGATCTTCTGACTTCTCCCTAACCTCTCCTTACATATTGCTAGGCTGGCAATGTGATTTATTCAAGTCTTCCCTCTCCCTTTTTACACCGGTATACCCAAGACTAAATGCAGTATTATAACTGACGTCTACCATTTCTAAGGCTTTAATCATGGGTATTATAACTGACGTCTACCATTTCTAAGGATTTAATCATGGGTATTTTTAGTAAAAGTCATGGACACGTCAGGGGCAAGAAACAAAATATCACGGCCTGTGACCTGATCATGACTTATATCATAAATACCCCTGATTGAATATTAGGAGGGGGGGGAGCCTGTGGCACCAGCAGCGGGAGGGAAGGAGAGGGGGAAGAGCACCAGGGGAGCCCGCGGCACCAGCTGCCAAGGTGTGGGGGGGGAAGCCCCAGGGAGCCCACGGCACCAGCTGCCGGGGGTGAGGGGGAGAAGCTCATGGCATCAGCGTCTGGGAGTCCCGGGGGGCCCATGGCACCAGCTGCCAAGGAAGGGAAGCCCTGGCACCAGCTGCCGGGGTGGGGGGAAGCCCCGGGGGGCCAGTGGCTGCTCTGGCCTCCACTGGGGGGAGTGCCAGAGCCAGCAGCTGCTCCGGCCGCCCCAAGACTGCTTTTCAGGCGGTCTCCAGAGCCACCAGAGCAGTGGCCGATATAGCTGGTGTGGCTGGCTACGAGGCCACCCAAGCAGCTGGCTTCAGAGCCACTCCAGCAGCAGCTGGTGTGGCTGTCCCCCGGGCCAGCTGCTCAGGCAGTCCTGGGGTGAGGCACAATGGCCGCTGCAGAAGACACGGAGGTCGCAGGAAGTCATGGAATCTGTGACTTCCGCAACCTCCAAGACAAACACGGAGCCCTAACCTAAGCTTCCTCCAAGCTGCACAGCCACGCAGCTGCCTATTAAGCCCCGCTCAGGGCTGCGGAGGGGAGAGGCGCCTCTCTCCACCGGATGCAGCACGGACCTGCCCTTCCCCACCCCAGCCCAAGTGCTGCTGTGGGGAGAGAGAGCTGGGGGTAGTCCTCTCTCCCCGCTGCAGCCCCTGGGCAGCCGGCACCCCAAACCCCTCATCCCCGGCCCCAGCCCAGAGCCCGAACCCCCAGCCAGAGCCCTCACCTCCCCGCCCCCCCAGCCCTCTGCCCCAGCCCGGAGCCCCTCATCCCAAGCTCCACCCCGGAGCCCTCACCCTCCCCACCACAACCCTCTGCCGCAGCCCTGAGACCCCCTCCCACACTCCAAACCCCTTAGCCCCTCCATATTGGTGCACATAACAAAATTCATTCCACACATGCCTGGGAAAAATTAGAGGGAACACTGGCCCTAAATATTACTTACTAGAGTGGAGTGACTGTCTCATGTATGTTACTTACACAAATTAGCAAGACCCCAATACAGTATTTGATTCTCTCATTTTTTTGTTAAAGTTTCATATTGTTGATTTGTTCAATGTATTATCTACTATCAACTTCACGTCTTCCTCTCTTGTATTATTGGCTAGCTAGAATTCACTTATATATTCAATTATTCTTTCCTATGGGTGAAATTCACATGCCACCAGAACCACTCCATAAAGGACAATAGTCTGCATGCCAACCTAGGCTAACATCTAGGCTGGCGTTGGAGGCATGCCGGGGGAAATCTGCATTTTCTCAGAATCAGTGGGATTCTCCCCTAGTGGAGGAGGTATAGAAAAGTAACCGGAGCTATTAAAACCTAGAAGCTGGAGTACTGTTAGCATGTGTACACCGTAGCCCTAGGCTGTATGGTGAATCTCATGACCCCACGCTTCTCTTCCCTTTTCCCTCCCCGCATACACAGCTCAATTACCGGGTATTTAGCAGGGCAGGCAAATTCCATCCTATATTAACTCCTTTGCATTGGTCCTTATTAAATTAAGCTTATTTCTCCAATCTAGTTCATAATGTATTTTAATCTTGTCCTAACAAAGAAATGCAACACCTCTCAGCCTTACAGAGTCTGCAAACATGATGAATACATTCTCTACCTATCCTGTACAATTTCCCAACATTTAATAATGCAAGGCAGCTGTTCATCTTACCTGCGGTACAAAGGCTCAATGGTCACATGTACAAGCTGGCAAAGGGCAATGGCAATAGGCTTGTGTGAAGTGGCATAAAATGGAGGCATTTGATCCATAATACTTTGTGCATGCTGCCAATCACCAACTTTTAACAAAGCTTCCAATAAACCAAGTTTCTGGTTGTCAGGTGGCTGAAAAAGATAGCAAACAAGAAATTTGAATGAAAAATTTAATGCATTCCTAAACCTCCCCATGTTTCCTCTTCAGTAGAAGGATTAAAATCTACAAGATGACATAATTTGTTTTCTATGCACCATCATTATTTCAAATGTATTTTACCATACGGTAAATACTCTTATTATACATTTTTTTAAAAAATTATTTAAAATATTTGTAAGATATGATCACACTCTTCAGCAACACAATCATAATCAAACCTAAAAACTAATTCTAGAGTATTGTTCCTTGCAGCAGTGAATATTGTTTTGAAAAATGGGACAGTTTCTGGTTTAATAGGAAAATTTATATTAAATACCATTACAATGTACAAAGTGCTGTTAGAAAAATGAAAAGTCTGAACTTAATGGTGTATTTAGACATTACAGTGAACTGAAAATACATAATTTTAAAGACAACATTTAAAGTATTATTTAAATATTTATGCCAGGATCTGAATTTGAAAATGTAAGTTTCCCTTTCAATAGTGGAAGAAATCAACTCCTATACAACGCTGTATACTGCGGTTTTGATGTCAGCAAATGTTCTAAAAGAAGCAGAATATGGAACTTAATTCTATGGCAAGTAAAATTAGGTTGCCAAATATTGCATTTTAAAATGAAAGGAGATGGTGGCTCATCTGTGTAGCATCCAGGAGCACCGGGACTTCATCAGCAGAATGCAAAAGGAAACATCCAGGATGGAGGACGCTAGCCGACTAGAAAAAATATAGCTACACCAGAGGAGGAAGGAGAACCAGCTGCTCCATAGGGAGAAGACCATCTGCTGGCTACTTCAGGCAGAAGACAGTGCTCCCCTCCCATGCAGGTCCCTCATCCATCGAGGTGAAGAACAGGTATGCTGTACTGGCAACAGTAAGAAAGGAGCAGACCCCGGTGGCTGAAGAAGAGGAGCCATCTGCCCCCAAGGTTGGCAGACTCACGGCCACCATACCCAAGAGGAGGAAAAATAGGAGTCCCTGACCACCGTTGCCCCCCTTTGGAAGGGGATGAGGCATCCATCTGCCAACCTGACTTGATGTCCATGGAGGCATGCTGCATGCTTGGAGCCTGCAGCTGAAACATTACAGAAAGCCTGATGTGACTCATCTGTCCCTCTGACTACTATCCTCTGCTCCTCACCCACATGGACATTATATGATAGTACCAGGTATGACCTTGAGCAGATCACTAGTGACTACAGGGCTCTTGTAGTGAGGGTGAAAGAGTTGGGGGCACCGGTGGTATTCTTTTCTGTTCTTCCAGTAGAGCAGGGGTGGGCAAACTATGGCCCGTGGGCCGGATCCAGCCCCTCAGGGCTTTGGATCCGGCCCGCGGATTTGCCACCCCATAATAGATTTTCAAATATATTGATTTCAATTACAACACAGAATACAAAGTGTACAATGATCACTTTATATTCTTTTTATTAAAAATATTTGCACTGTAAAAATGAGAAATAGTATTTTTCAATTCACCTCATACAAGTACCGTAATACATCTTTATAGTGAAAGCACAACTTACAAATGTAGATTTTTTTGTGTTACGTAACTGCACTCAAAAACAAAACAATGTAAAACATTAGAGCCTACAAGTCCACTCTGTCCTACTTCTTGTTCAGCCAATCGCTCAGAGAAACAAGTTTGATTACATTTACTGGAGAGAATGCTGCCCACTTCTTATTTAAAATGTCACCTGAAAGTGAGAACAGACATTTGCATGGCATTTTTGTAGTCGGTATTGCAAGGTATTTACGTGCCATATATGCTAAACATTCGTATGCCCCTTCATGCTTAGGCCACCATTCCAGAGGACATACTTCCATGCTAATGACGCTCGTTAAAAAAAAAAAAAGTGTTAATTACATTTGTGACTGAATTCCTTGGGGAAGAATTGTATGTCTCCTGCTCTGTGTTTTACCCGCATTCTACCATATATTTCATGTTATAGCAGTCTCGGATGATGACCCAGCATGTTGTTCATTTTAAGCATACTTTCACTGCAGATTTGACAAAATGCAAAGAAGGTACCAATGTGACATTTCTAAAGATAGCTACAGCACTCGATCTAAGATTTAAGAATCTGAAATGCCTTCCAAAATCTGAGAGGGACAGGGTGTGGAGCATGCTTTCAGAAGTCTTAAAAGAGCAATGCTCCGATGTGGAAACTATAGAACTCGAATCACCCCAAAAAAAATTTTAAAAAATTGAAAAAAAAATCAACCTTCTGCTGGTAACATCTGACTCAGATGATGAAAACAACATGCTTTCGTCTGCACTGCTTTGGATCGTTACTGAGCAGAACCCATCATCACCACGGACGCATGTCCTCTGAAATGATGGTTGAAGCATGAAGGGATATATGAATCTTTAGTGCATGTGGCAAGTAAATATCTTGCAATGCCAGCTACAACAGTGCCATGTGAAAGCCTGTTCTCACTTTTACATGACATAGTAAACAAGAGGCAGGCAGCATTATCTCCTGCACATGAAAACAAACTTGTTTGTCTCAGCGATTGGCTGAACAAGAAGTAGGAGTGAGTGGACTTGTAGGCTCTGAAATTTTACCTTGTTTTATTTTTGAATTCAGTTATTTTTTGTACATAACTACATTTGTAACTTCAACTTTCATGATAAAGAAATTGTACTACAGTACTTGTGTTAAGTGAAATGAAAAATGCTATCTTATTTTTACACACACACACACGAGCACTGTACACTTTGTATTCTGTGTTGTAATTGAAATCAATATTTGAAAATGTGGAAAACATCCAAAAGTATTTATATAAATGGTATTTTATTAATGTTTAACAGCGCAATTAATTGCTTGACAGCTCTCGTTTTCACCACTGGACAC
Organism: Terrapene triunguis; assembly: GCF_002925995.2. NCBI lineage: Eukaryota > Metazoa > Chordata > Testudines > Emydidae > Terrapene > Terrapene triunguis. The sequence goes on from NW_020664482.1 coordinate 13,927,492, forward strand.
AAAAAACTAAAGGCTGGTCTATACTGAAAACATACATCAGCAAAACTACATCTCTGTGGTGCAAAAACCCCACATCCCTGAGAGGCATAGCTATGCCAACCTAATCCCCCATGTAGACAGTGCTAAATCAATGGAAGAATTCTTTAGTCGACCAAGCTACAGCCTCTCAGGGAGGTGGATTAACTACAGCAACAGGAGAAACTCTTTCATCACTATAGTGCATGTCTTCACTGAAACGATACAGCAGCGCAGTGCACCTAAGATTCACTGCGCGGAACTGTTCTCAGAGGTACAAATCTAGTACCATTGCTTTGTCCTGTGACCTCTAACACTTGCACTACCTGTATTCTGAAATTGACTGTTTATTCAGTATACCAAACTCATCTCCACAGGCAAAAGTGGATACTGCTTTTTGCCAATATATAAACTATTGATTTTTTCACAATAGTCTGTTTTCAGACAATATTAATTTCTAGCACTGAAGACAACAGCTAAAAATGTATGTAATGAGCATCTCTCCATCATGCTCCATCATCCAACCAACTTTATTTCACAGCAGTTAAACTGTGTCTTTTCAAATGTCCTCACCCAGCTGTACCATACATAACAAAAGAATCAAAAATCATGGATTATTTTCATATTAGCTACAAAAGAATTAGGCTCAGATTTTCAAAGACAACTTGGAGAGACAGAAACACAACTCCTCTTAATACTAAGGTTGCCTGTGCAACTACAATTCAGCCCTCTTGTGAAAAATTACACAATCACACGTTATTTTTTCGCCATAGGACCCCTGCCTCATTCAGTGCAGAGGATGGAACTGTTATGGGCAAATCAGGGTTGTGTAGTGAAGGAGTCTTATCTGATCCTCACTTCGTTTGTTGCAGAAGTTGGAAGGTGAATAGTGAATTAGGCAGGGGCTTGCAGGAAGAGAAAGAATGGTCTCATGATTAAGGCACTTGAATGCCACCCCGGAGGTCTGGATTTTATCACTACGTCTGCCATAGAGCTCCTGTGTGATGCTTGGCCGGTCACTTAAACCAAACTTTTCACAGGTAAAAAGAACAGGAGTACTTGTGGCACCTTAGAGACTAACAAATTTATTAGAGCATAAGCTTTCGTGGGCTACAACCCACTTCTTCGGATGCATATAGAGTGAAACATATATTGAGGAGATATATATACACACATACAGAGAGCATGAACTCTGTATGTGTGTATATATATATATATATATCTCCTCAATATATGTTTCACTCTATATGCATCCGAAGAAGTGGGTTGTAGCCCACGAAAGCTTATGCTCTAATAAATTTGTTAGTCTCTAAGGTGCCACAAGTACTCCTGTTCTTTTTGCGGATACAGACTAACATGGCTGCTACTCTGAAACTTTTCACAGGTAGTCACCAACTGTGCTCTCCTCGTTTTCTGGGTGTCCAACTTGACACCCTGGGGGCCTGATTTTCAGAAGTGCTGAGCATTCTAATGCATGTGAAGTCACTGGGAGCTATGCTTGAATATATAATGTGCTATAAAATGCTAAGTATTCTGACAAATCAGATCCTAGGCATCTCAAACTGGGCATGCAAAATTAGTGGATACTTAACCCCTTAATCTCTCTGCCCTCAGTTCCCCACCTGTAAAATGGAGATAAGCTCCCCCCCAACCATTAATGAAAATAAATTAATGTTTGTGAAGAACTCAGAGACAATAGTTATGAGCACCACAAGAAAGCCCATGAGGAAACTAATAACTGTTTTCAGCACAGAGTTTGAATAGTATGCAGTAAATAAGGCATGGGCCACAAACTGAACTGTGAAGAGAAGAAAAAATATTTAATAGTTTCTCATTAAGGAAGCATTGTCCGTTCTGTGGACGGAATGAGAAAGACGTCCTGTGGAAAAAAATAGTATGTGGTCATATAATTAAAGATTGTATCACAATGAACTCACACAATGAGACTGCACAGGCAACGTTAGTTCTGGCATTCCTAACTTTTAAGTGCTTGACTTTGCACCTTAATAATGTTCTTTTGGCACAGTTTGTGTGTAACAGATTATATAAACCCTGCATAGTTAAAAATCAATTGTGGGTTACATGATGATACCTCCTACCAAGATTATTAACATACCAAAGTTTGTTAAACCAGCACAAAAGGTAGGCAAATCTTGAGCGATATTTATTGAAGGTGATAAGAAACAAAGGGGGGGAGGGAATCAAACTATAGAACTGAATATAAAACCTTGAATGAATTCAGGAACAGACACTAAACCAACACTTTTGGGGGGGGAAGGGTTTCTTGCGTAACAAAAATTACATCAGAAGTTGAAATAGGGCTTTAAGGGGAGAAAACGGTTTAATTACAGTTCTGGTTTTGTTTTAGATAAATAGCCAATTAAACTTATCATCACAACTGGATACACTATATTAAAAGGACAAAAAAGTAATTTTCATAGCAATGACCATGTTATGTTTACAATTATAATTAACTCATTTGAAAAAATACCTTTTCAGTTTTTTCCTCTTCCTTGTCCTTTTCCTTCTCTTTCTCTTCAGTCTTTTCAGAGGACAAAACCACCATTGTAAGTTTCCTAACAATTTGTTTTGCCTCTACAATCTCTCGTTTGTGTTCTTCAAGAATGGCATTATCTACTGGAAGAAGCTGAGAAAATAAAACATGGATGGTATTAAGATACGTAAAGAAAAATTAACATAACCTGAAACTACTTTTTGATCAATAAGCTTGAAGGAGAAAAAGCTAGATCCCTTCTTCTTCCTCAAGAAATCAGTTCATTCCCTAGAAAGGAGAGTTTTTTGTTTTTGTTGTTTTGTTTTAACTTCCCAGAACCACTTCAAAGAATGATACATGCATGACATACCCTAATCAAGTTAAGGAAGACTGAAGAATTATACTGCACACTGTCCTCAGAGCCATCAATAATTCAAAAAACAAAACAAAAAAAGTATTGAAATCCAACTAAGTTCAATGTAGTTAGGTTGACATAGGGATAATGTAGACACTGCGTTACTTACATCGACTGTTGCTGGCCTCTAGAAGCTGTCCCACAATAACCCACACTGATCACTCTGGTCACCGTTGTGAACTCTACTGCCCATGAGTCAGTTAGACAGGAAGCCGCCCCTCCCCTTTAAAGCCCCGCAAATTGTTGAAATTCTTTTTCCTGGTTGCCTGGCTTGATGAACACACCTAGCAGCTCTCTGTTAAGTGGAATTGCCCAGCTGACCACACGAGCTACAAGCCATAGATCAGGGATCTCAAACACACGGCCTACAGGCCACATGCGGCCCACGGAGCTCTTCCCTGTGGCCCATCAAGCCCCCCCCCCCCCGGTTCCTTCCTGCCCCCCCCAACCCCCCCCCCCCCCGAGTTATTTTATGTGGCAGCTAAGCTCCCTGGGCACTGCTCCCCAATGTTTGGGGCCGGGTCTTGAGTTTGAGACCCCTGCCGTAGATGCTCCTGCCTGAAATACCCAGGAGGTATTGGATCTCCTGGGACACATTTTGGCTGAAAGTGTGCAAGACTGGAACAGGTAATCCATCTAAATTCTTTTATCTGAATGTTTCTGTGGTAACAGTTTTAGCAGTATGAGAAACAGGTCAGTTGCAAGCCAAACAGATAACATTTTAAAGAAAAAAAGCCCAAATTTCATATTCATTGTTCTTGCTAGTAATATTTAGTTAGAGAAAAATAAATAACTTACATGTACATAAAGATCTTCCAAATCTATAAGATTATGTTGCAAAAGTACTGCAGCAACTCTGTATAAAGAGGAAGGTGTTTCACCATTTGGTTCCTAAAAGACAAGCATTACCATTTTTAGAAACAGCAAATCAAGAATGTCACAGAAAAGTATAACTTACTTTTAAAAAATAAGAAGGGCCAGTATGAACAGAGAAAGCAGGCATCTTAATAAAAACTCTCCCTATCCCCATTATCAAAGATATTAATTCTGTCATTGTATATGGTCCTGTTACTATATTGATTCTGAATGAAGAAAGATGTGCAACCGATTATCTTCTTTCGCATCTCACAGTAACTGCATGCAATTACTAGTTCTGCAGTTAAGATGGTGAGATATCACACTAAAAATCAGCCATGCTTTCCTCATTCTTAGGGGGTCTAAGTCTACTGTTTATAACAATGCACCATTTCCATTAATGTAGATGAAATTTGCAAGTTCTTACAAGTTCAAATGGAGGACAATACAGTCAAACACTTAAAATGTACTCTAAAAAATGCTTGGTTCAAATATAGTACTGAACAATTTCCATTTTGGATTATATACTGATGGTTAAAAAATGTAATGCAAAAAGTTATCCCACGTTAAAGTATCATAAATAGAGAAATGTACTATTTCTAAAATTGGACTTCTACAACCCAAGCCAATTGTATTTTGTGGAAAGAAAACTTTTTTCTTAAACAAGCATCAAAAACTTACAATCACTGTATTTACACAGGAATAGGAATTGACAGAAGAAGGGATGCTCAAATAGTAAAAATACAACTATATTACCTGATAGAATTTGAATTTGAACCCAAGGATATGACACAGAGTTTGAGGTTCACACATATACATGTATGATTCTATCAAAGGTACAAAGAATTCATCATATTCCGGCCTACATTCATAGACTTCTAAGATAATATCCAAAACTCTGTTGGGATCCAAGTTAAAACATCCTATCGGGGGGGAAAATACAAGTTAAAAATTCAGTTCTGCTATTTCTCATTTTCTAATACAACACAATTAAATTAGAATCAGGAAAAATTGCAAATGGACCATTAAAAAAAAAATTTTTTTCAGCCATTTACTTTGAATAAAAAGCAATTCTCTCTACATCAAAATAATTAGGCACAACTAAACAGAGCAGTATATATTTTGGCTTTATGGTACTATATTAAATATAGAGGTTGACAGCTGTATTAAACATCAGAATTTTAAAGTTAGGGATAGAACTGAGATTTAGATTACACTAAAAGCTAAAAATTCAGTGTTCTTGTTAAATATTTTTGTATATTAACACGCAGATCTCAGCAAGAAAAAGTCATTATGAACTTTGAAAAAAAAATATTTTATTTTTAGTCAGTTCCTTCTGCCGCACCTGCCAAGGGAAAATACAAATATTCACTGTGATAAGAGATCAAAGTATTTTCTTTAGTAAAATGTTAACCTCACCATTGCGAAACAGTAAGTTCTGGTTAGTTAAAGACTGACACAGGTTATCCACAATATACCAATTGTGTGTCAGATACTTGCACACTGAGGAGTAAGTAATACATCTTAATTTTCAAATTGCCATGGAAATAGCTTTTGTTGAAAACAAAATGGCTGGTTTAATAGCTATAAGATGATTTGGAAAAAAAATAAAAAAACAGACCCAATGACTGCAGTACTTCTATCTTAATTAGTACTACAAAGGAACAGATATTTTACGGAAAACCAATTTTGAGTCAAGAGAACTATGCAAGACAGAGGTGATCTGTAAAACGTATTTTAAATTTTGAGTAAATAGTGAAAGCATTCTATAGCCCTCTTCTAAAACAAGCGTCAAAATACCTACAATACCAGCTACCTCAGGCAACTACAAAATTCATCTCTGCCAGATTTGAAGCTGAACTTTATCAAATGTTAGCACAGCCCTTGTAGATTATAGGGTACTGGAGCAATCTTCTCCCCAGTCATCTAATTTAGCTATTATTCCTTAAATACTAAAACATGAAAGGAGGCCTGAAAGCTCTGGCTCTTACTATCCCACTTCCCTACTGATCATAAAATCATACAATATCAGGGTTGGAAGGGACCTCAGGAGGTCATCTAGCCCAACCCCCTGCTCAAAGCAGGACCAATCCCCAACTAAATCATCCCAGCCAGGGCTTTGTCAAGCCTGACCTTAAAAACCTCTAAGAAAGGAGATTCCACCACCTCCCTAGGTAACCCATTCCAGTGCTGATCTTAAGTGTCTGTAAAATTTGAGTCTCTTGCCTGAAGTCTCCTCCACATTTTAATTAAATCGGAATAATTTATCTTTGGCTCAATATTTAACAGAGTCTTGTTGCAAAATCCTTCTTCTCTGAGCCCCAGGTAGCCCCAAACATAAGTGGCTTCCCAATACACAGAGGCAGTTTTTAACAGGATTTGAATACAGATACCTCCTCCACATGATTTAGATTTGGCTTTTGCAGAAACTTCCTTAAGTGGCACCAGATTTTGTACACGTGTCCTAAAGAGGGACAAGGCAGTATTATCCACTTTCTCCCATATTCTTTGTCCTTGCTATAGAACCCCTAGGATAGGCTATTTACTCTTCAAATTTCATCCAGCTCTAATTTAATTGCCTTAATCAAACACTCTGGTAAAATTTTAGTTTTCAACAGTAATTCTAAATTAACAGAGGTATTAGCTGTCTAGTCCTCCAGGGATCCCTGCATTCAGACAATCAGTTGCTCCTTTTTTTAATGCTGGATATCTAGGTGCTCCCACTTCTGCATTCCTGAAAAATTTTATACACTGCTGACCAAAAAAAAAAAATCAAAGATGACCTTTCAGAACTGTTCCTCTTATCTCTAATGGGTAGGAATCACCTAATTAAAATGACAATACGTCCTAAAATAACCCTTACTACAAATGCTCCCTTTGATTCTAAACAAGAGAGAAGAATTTGACTTGAAGGGTTTGTTCTTTCATCTCATCTGGCTTGGCAGACACCCACTCAGATAGGTATCAGATTTCAGGAGGTCTGAAAAAGAGGGAAGCCACAAATCTTCAGGCATATCAACTGAAGTCCTTTATTCAAGGCCCAGTGACAGATATTGTAATCCAATTAAGTTTATGTATCACGGTGGGCTAGAGATCACATGCAACTCGGAGAGAGGGGCCACCATGAGAGGCCCTCAATCCTTGCAGAAAGGTGGAAAAGGCATTGGCCTACTAGGGCCCTAAAAAATGATGGGTGACTCCTGGTATATTTAGTATGTGTTTAAATCAATTTATGGGTTATTTTATATGTTCTCTCTGTAATGCTTTTACCTTAAGAATAAATGTGCTTGCTTAGAAAGAGCTGTGTAGTAACTTATAACTGCGGGCAATTCACTGTTCATCGCCTTCAGAGAAAAAGCACCGAACAGGTGCTGGCCTTTAGGCAGACTGGGGATATGACAGTGTAAGGCAGGGAGTTGGGCAGTCTTAAAACCCGCAATCCGAAGGGCATGGGACAAGGGTCTCTACCAGAGACAGGTAACAATAGAAGAACTGAGACCTGACTGGGCACTCCTGGCATGCACTGCAGAGGGCGAAAATACTGGTACAGTTACCCTGAAACTAGGACAGCCCCCATATATACTTGGAGAAGCGCACATAATTAGATGGGTGAATATTTGACTCACCATTGCAGCCTATATGTAATTGTTTCCCTCAAGGCTGGCAAGCCCTATTTTTAAACTATTAAGACACACACTAATCCACTGCAATCTTTTTAGTGTAGGAAATGTTCATTTATTCATAGACTTTCAATATATCTTATCTGCCCAGTACTATCAATTTTGCTAAGTATTTTATTAATTTGTGGAAAATAAAACTAAATTATCAATGTCTCCTGTGGAAGTAATCTTAGACATGCCTGGTTTAACCTCTCTACTATAAAAGTATTAAACAGAACCTGATAGTTCTCTGGGGAGAAAGCCTAAAAGCTGAGGGAGATAGTGAGCAAACAATCAATTACAGAGGAAGTAAAATATGTTGAAAGGAGACTCATTATAAAATATCAGTTTCTCTCACTCCAGCTCTCCACAGCAGGTTTGTTGCTACTCCTAGCCCACACTTTATAATGCAAGGTGAGGATTACCAACTGGGGAAACTGTTGGTGGAAATGTCCAAAGACAGTTTTGAGCCCAGGTTAATTTAAACTAATTGTTTCAGTGGGATTATTTAATATCGCCCACCCTTAATACTGGTGAGTCATCTCACTCAAACTCCTTGACTGCTATCCTAGTAAGAAGGGAAGCAAACTTGGACCTGTATACATCAGGAAATGTCTTACATTAAACACAGTACTGCACACTCTTCCTCTGTCCCTGGAGGTCTATGTTCTTAAAGAACCCATATATTACAAAATCCCCCCAGGGCAATAAAAGGAGTTAGAAGATTATGAGGCATGGAGGCAATACCTGCACAGTCTTTCAGGTAGGATTGGGGGGGAGGGGGAGGGAGAGGAGAATGTGAAGTCAGTCTAAAACAGAGGTTCTCAAACTTTTGTATCAGTGGCTCCTTTCACATAGCAAGCCGCTGAGTGCAACCTCCTTTATAAATTAAAAAAACAATTTTTATATTAAACATTATTGTAAATGCTGGAGGTGAAGTGGGTTTTGTGGGTGGAAGCTGAGAGCTCACGACCCCCACGTAATAACCTCACAACGGGTCATGACCCCCAGTTTGAGAACCCCTGGTCTAAAATACAGGCTTGTATAGACACACAAGCAATCTAAGTATGGTTAATTTACCAGGCAACCCAGACTCTGTCTGTATTTTACTGTTTTTTAAATAATTTTTTTTTTTTTTAATATATGGAGATATCCTATCTCCTAGAACTGGAAGGGACCCCGAAAGGTCATCGAGTCCCGCCCCCTGCCTTCACTAGCAGGACCAAGTACTGATTTTGCCCCAGATCCCTAAGTGGCCCCCTCAAGGATTGAACTCACAACCCTGCGTTTAGCAGGCCAATGCTCAAAGCACTGAGCTATCCCTCCCTGTTGCCTGCTCACTGATAATATTAAGCAAACAAAGTAGTAAGTGGTCATTTTACCTATTTTTAACGAAACTGCAAATCTGAAACAGCTAAATTACTTAAGGTCTTAGTCTGCCCAAGGTACTGCATTATGTGCATATAGAACAGCCACATATAATCAAACTTTTAGTCTCAATGTGAAAGGCCAATTTGCAAGCAGTCACTAAAAATAAATTTATATATAGCTGATCTGAGCAGATTTAGATTTTTTTTTTTTAATCTAACTTGGGCTCCCATTGTGAGACTCTTTTGCCAAATTCAATCCTTTATGAGTACTTAATCAACCACAGATGGATCTAGGTGAAGGAAGCCAACAACATTTACTGATTTTCATTTCGTTTGAGAAATACCCATTTCTTTGATTTCTGATTTTTAGACTAACTGGATAGCCATTTATTCTTCTGGGTATCTAAACTAATAAAAAAAAGGCACTGGTAAGTCACCATGCTCCCACCAATTAAAAAGGAGGATGCATCTTCATAAAACTCCATTCTTAAATATCAGTCCAAAATAAATAAATTGTGGAGAACCACATGTAAAACTGGGCTGACAATTTCAGCACCACAAGTAAATTGAAATACATAGCATTTACAAAATTAACACTACCACAGAAACTCCCGCCTACAGAACCAACCCCAGAGATTATGCAATGCAATGTGTTACCTTAGCACCATAAATCTGCTGTCTGATCCCCAAAAGACACCAAAAAAGTTGTCCAGAGTGGTTCTCTACAGAAGCAACGCAAGGTGACTATATAGGAAAATAATTACTTATATTTGCTTCAATAAATTCCTTACCTATTAAAGATTTGATATTTTCTAGGATTAAATCACTAGTGATATTGCCAGATAAATCTTGCCCCAGTTCAGCAATCAGCTTTGCATAACCTTCATTCTCTTCTCTTAATAAGTTAAATTTCTGTTGTTTATAACTGCAATTAGATAAATAGAAATTAAACACTATAAAATGAGGTGCACAGCTCAGCACAAGATAGCTATTCATATTAATAAAGTTTATACAGGTTAAATATTTTATAAATATTAAACTTATCTATCAACATTGAATACATGCTTATGAATTAATAGTTTTATTTCCAACCATTAGGAAAACTACAGAATGCAGAAAACAATAAGATTCATTTCAAATAGTGGCTAAGGACCTTGAGCTGCTGAGCACACATCCCAAACCAACAAAAACATCAAGCTCACATTTAACTTTAAGCATGTGATTAATCCCTTTTAAATCAATGGGACTATCATATGCTTAATATTAAGCTTGTTCCTAACTGCTTTGTTGGATGGGGTCAGAGTATCAGCGCCTTGCAGGATTGAGCTCTAGGGATCTAAATTAATTTTAATTGCACTTCATAGACACTGAAAATGAAACAGTAGACATGTAGATACAGAGCCCTTTCTCTACAATCCAAAGACCAAAAACACTGCATTAGATAGTTTAGGGAAACATCAAAAGCCTATGCTTAAGTCAGAGATATTAGTAATTTATTTTTAAGTATTTTGCAAGTTAGCATTTTCTACAATTGAAAGCTTAAATATTTGAAACCACAAAGATAACTAGGGGTTATAATAAAAATAGATGTAAATTTCATATACACTAAAAGCTTTTTAACAGGCACGCTGGGGAAACGGGGGAGGGGGTGCTGGTAAATTAAAAATGCCAGTTACCTCAGAGGGAGGGGTTTGGACTGTGGGGGTGGGGGGCAAGGGCATGGGAGGGGCTGCAGGGTGCACTCTGGGAGGGAGTTTGGGTCCGGGAGGGGGCTTGGGGCGCGGGAGGGACTCGGGGTGCCAGATGCGGAGGGCGCGCTCACCTCCGGTGGCTCCCCGCAAACGACTCCCAGTCCCTGCTGCTCCTGGCGGAGGCGCAGCCAGGTGGCTGTGCCTCTGCAAGCAGGCACGCTGCCTCTGTCTGTAGGCACCACCCCCCGCAGATACCATTGGCCAGTTCCCAGCCGATGGGGTGGGAGCTGCGGAGTCAGCGCTTGGGGAGGGGGGACGGAGGCAGCACGTCTGCAAGACGCCTGGCCGCGCCTCCGTCAGCAATAGCAGGGACAGGGAGCCGCTTGCGGGGAGCTGCTGGAGATGAGCACCCCCCCCCCAAACACCCCAGCCCCTCCCGCGCCCCAACCCCTTGCCCCAAACCCCTCCCGGACCCAAACTCCCTCCCAGAGCATGCCCTGCAGCCCCACCCACACCCCAGCCGGCCCCTCACCAACTACACTATAAACCAGACTTCCATTGCAGATCAGAAATGCCAGTTTATAGAGCTTCCCGGTTGGTGAAGTGCTGGATGAAAGAGCTTTTACTGTATCTATGAAAAATATAAAAAGACAAATTATGTTTCATTACCAATTAGTAATTTAAGTACAACAAAACATTTCACTTTAAAAACCACCAAGTATTTCATAAAATTTTCAACACAGAAAACATTACTTTGAAAATATATAGATTATAAAAAGCTACATTTAAAGATATTGACTTGCACCCAAAAAAATCTACCCCCACACACTTACAAAAGTTTTGTCTTGATTTTAACAGATTTCTGATTAAACTGCTGAGACTGCTTGATGAGCCCTAATGATTCCAGTGTTTCCGGATCCAGACGCTCCTTTAGGACGGTGTCTGAAACAAGGTACTGCACAAAACAAGAATGAAACATACATGTCATACATATGAGTTAATAAGTATATTAAACTAAATAGCATTTGATCTTGACCATGGGTTATCGGTGTATGTATATTAACAGTGAAATTAAAGGTAATTCAAATACAAAACATACCATATAAACTCAGTTTCAAAAGGATCTCAAAACCTCAAATTTTAGTAAGGTGAGAGATTGGAATCCAAACCTAGCTCCAAATTTAGTCGTTGGTATTGTCATAATAGCAAAACCAAAAATGAATATATCCAAACACTGGGGATAGGAAAGGTCACGTTCAAAATCCAGATAAAAGGTTTGTAGGTTGAGCCCCAGTTATATTATTAAAATACAGTCCAGTGCTCAGACAAGGAAACAAATAGTGTAGAAAAAAAACAGGTAGAACCAAGCCACTTCAGCCATCACATAAAAACAAGGTTACTTTCATCTAGTCTAACACTGGCCTAACAAACCTTTATTAACTAACCAAACACTGTATTTGAAGCCCAGATGTGGAATCAAGATTGGAAAGGAGGTGTCTGTGAGAGGATCGCCATCTTAAGAAATGGTCCAAAATATGAAAAAAAAAAAATTGACTACTATAATGGATATTTTCAGCTGTAAAGTAATTTGAGTCCAGCCAGTGATCAATGGGGCTTGATATTTTGACAGCTAATAAAAACTCAACAAAAACTTGAACACAATGCACATTTTTAATAATACAGTATCTTACACAAACTAAAACTCACAACGTAAGAAAAAGAACTGCTGTTTTATACAAATAAGGCACATGACAGGTCCAAAATGGCATTGTCACATAACAAGAGAGCCTCTAATATTTATGGGGGTGGGGTGGGAGGCTATAATTAAATTTAGTTCATTACAACAGGTTTTGGAGTTTCACATCTCACATACTCACTAAATCTAGAAAAACTGTGACAAATTAAGGATCATAAAAATTCTAGATAGGCAATTTATCTAATTCTTTCCTCCGTGATCTTTATTTTTGTGGGAAAGAATTAATCAATAAAAGGAGTAAATTTGGAGGAGGAGGAACACACACTGTTGTTCACAAACTATTCTGCCTGAAACTAATGACTAGTCATTCTGTGCAATTATAGTGCAGCTAGTTAAAATAGTTACCTGTTCTTATACGTCTACATAATAAAGAACCACAGGATTTGCCATATGTGCTAAGACAATTGGTCTATCTAGTCTGTTATTCTGCTTTACCTCACACTAACAAACCTTCTGACTACAAGGATGAAAATAATTTTGTAGTTATTCTCTTGGCAATAAAAACTTGTGGTTTGAAATATACAACAATTTAGTATATGTTGTATACATACACAGTATTTCTTACAAAATAAGTAATAATTTAAAAATAAACTCAATAATTACATTACATACAATTTTTTCCCTAAAAAATATCTGGTAAAAGATACCGATTTCAATTTTCTTGTCATATTTTAAACATGGAAGTTTTTTGCTACCCAAGAAGTATGTAAGTGCAACTTACCAAACAGGCTAACACCAGTTGTGTAAAATGATCTCTCTTGCTTTTTTCTTCTAAACAACTTGTTTCGATATCTGAAGTAAAGGAATATGGGGAAGGGGAAAATGAGACATTACTGGTCATGGAGACATATCTTTCTGGTTTCTCTCTGATTTCTCCACTGCAATGTAGAAGGCCCATTCTTCCTTTTGTGATGAATCCTGGTAAAAATCTGCTTGCACATCATATTAGTGTTTAAGATTCAGTTATAATTAACATTCTGATTCTGTGCCTAGTCTAACCATTCATTAACACCCGGCTTACTGTAATATTTAGTGGCTGATTCTATTGATAAAAAGAATTCACACACTTCACACCTATAAATCCAGTGATTGTTAACACTGGTGGCACAAATGCTGGAGACAAGAAGAATGACAGAAGAGAATTCACTTTTTTCTTGCCCTTCTCCCTGTCTGAATGAGGCCTATGACCAGCAGTAGATACTGCAGGTAGAAGGAGGGATAGGACCAGGAGGTAGGGAAACCAACATACAGTAGAACCTCAGAGTTACGAAACTGACCAGTCAACCACACACCTCATTTGGAACTGGAAGTATGCAATCAGGGGGTGGAGAGCAAATACAGTACAGTACTGTGCTAAACAAACTACTAAAAAAAAGGAAAGTTTAAAAAAATATTTGACAAGGTAAGGAAACTTTCTGTGCTTATTTCATTTAAATTAAGATGGTTAAAAGAAGCATTTTTCTTCTGCATAGTAAAGTTTCAAATTTGTATTAAGTCAATGTTCAGTTGTAAACTTTTGAAAGAACTATAACATTTTGTTCAGTTACATTCCTGAGGTGTTCATAACTCTGAGATTCTACTATATTCTGTACAGTATAAACATTCTCTCTATCTGAAGCTGGTAAAGAGTTATCTGTTCCCCCTACGTCACTGGTCTACCCTCCCTGTGCTTTTTCTCCACATTCTCTCTCTTTCTTTCTTTCTGCTGTTACAGTCAGCTGTTGAAGCAGTAACATGAGAGAGCCATTCAGGCAGCTAATCAGGTCCTACAGAAGCGCACATTCCACAACACAGTAACCAACAGACTACCCCGGTCCAGAGCAGTTTAGATCCCTCTAATTCATCAAGACAGGGAAGAGCAAGAGAGGGGAAACCCTACAAGAAAATGCAAGGGGAAAAACAGATAGAAAAATGGAGAGAGAGCAGAAACAAGGAGAAAATGCCAATGAGGTGCAGGCAGATTGCCCACTCATTCACAACAGGGGCTTCAAACAATGTTTCAAAACCACTGCCATAACCTGTTGAGTTCAATTTGATAGAGTCTGGACTGAGTACTCATTAAATGTACTAGAAGACTGCCTTAACATTGTGATCTTTATACTATTACTTAGATGTGTTTTACTCTTCTGTTACATGCTTCCATAATTCCATAGAAAAATTGAGGATGCATTTCTGATGCTTTATCTCTTTCTTAGTTCACATTCTTGACTTTTCTTCCATTGACACAATCTTAGATTCCTAGGTACTGTCATCTCCAAAGTCTATTAAGTTATCCCCCCTTTCAGTACAGATTTATCCTTAAATACTCTGACCAGCAGTTTTAAAAATTACAAGTGATAGCGTATCCACTACTGTATTATTATAGCAAATAATACATTTTATCCAAACCCCATTAAAACGTTGTGCCTTTTTCTGCATCTCCTGTTCCATGATTGTGGATTTGGGATGAAGAATGAGAAAGTGAGAAAATCTGTGTGTTTAAAAGTCACAGCAAATGAGGATTTCAAATCAGGCGAGACAATGATGGATACATACTGGAGGGGAAATGGAAATCTATTTTCACTCAAATATATCAATGGTGAGAAATGAAGTGCACATAAAGAGCATGATTGTTTTTAAAAGATAGCGTATTTGACCACATAGTTTGAAGACCATGGCAGTGGTTCCTTAAATGAAGTCTCTCTTCTGGTACAATACAGCCATAGCTTAGAGCAGAGGTAGGCAACCTGCGGCACACCAGCTGATTTTTCAGTGGCACTCACACTGCCCGGGTCCTGGCCACCAGGGGCCATAGTCTGGGGGACTATGCATTTTAATCTAATTTTAAATGAAGCTTCTTAAACATTTTAAAAAAACCTTATTTACTTTACATACAACAATCGTTTAGTTCTATATTATAGATTTATAGAAAGAGACCTTCTAAAAACGTTAAAATGTATTACGCGAACTGGCATGCGAAACCTTAAATTAGAGTGAATAAATGAAGACTCGGCACACCACTTCTGAAAGGTTGCTGACCCTTGGCTTAGAGTCACATGAGCTCAGATCACATATGCTGGTCTTGTAGTAGGCAGACATTCAGATGAACAGGGTGGCTTGTGATGGAAAGCAAACCTTCCCCCCTCCTCTTCAATCTTTGGGAGCGAGGTGGTGGGTCATGCAAGTTACCACTCTACAGCCCACATCTGCTATCAATTCCCAGGACAGTTTTCCTGTTCTCCTCAAGGCAGGCTGTGCAGCTTAGGGCTGAAATGACTCACCTGCACAACTCCAGATGAGACTGACAGGCCCTAAGCTATGACCAGGTTTAAAAAATAAGTTACTTGGGAGTGAAGGGGGTACCTTTCTGCCCTTTCCTGATCGCTGGAGTGTGGCTGGGCCTACCATCCACTCCAATCCCATATCTCAGGTCCTCATGTTGTTTTGATTTTTCTCCCTGAGTGACCTCCAGAATAGAGCTGTTAAAGGGAAAGCGCAATACTTTAAGGCAGTGGCCCCCTTTAAAAGCTTCTTCCTCAGCTTCAATAGCCAGTGGAGAACTATCCCAGTCATAGGACATATATGAAATCATTGATTACAGTCAGATATTAACTATCTCAAGCAGAGATGAGCACTTGTCCTTCAAAATAAGGAGCAGCCTTTGTGGCCGAACTTCTTTAGACCAGCTGCCGTATTTGGCAACGTGACGTTCAAGTTTCTAGTCAGGAAACTCTCCCCATGAAGCCACTAAGAAATCTGGATTTAGTTTGCATTTACTAAGAGAAAACCCTAATGGCTCTTCTGCAGAACTTAATTTGACTTGGAATTGAAGTGACATGTTTGAGACTTGCTATATTCAGACTGAACCAGTGCCAAAACAGCACTGCTAAGGCCAAGGGGATCAGTGATAGTTTTAAGATCTTAGATATCACAAATCATAAGGGATACAAAAATGAATGTCCCGAGATTGCCACAAAGCTGAGATTCAAGGTTTCCAACAAAAGGAACAGTCATTGGCACTTTGCAAAAATCACATCTTAAAACCACATCATTCTGTTTCCAATCCATCTTCCCCTTCTTGGCTTCAATTTCAACATGATGTAGTGAGTATTAACACAAGACCCACGAGAGAGAGAAACTAATGCTTTACAACAACAGTTTTCAAAATAGGCCTCACTAGCACCAGCCAAGGAGCCCATTGCTCTGCAGTCATCTCTGTACAAACAGCTGAGTTCAGCTGCAGGAGCCTGTAATTATGGCCACTTGTTTCGTTGTACTGAGGTGATAGGCCAATATCATCAGTTCTACTCCCTGCTGCTCATAATTTGAAGGAAAAGGTTGGAACTGAGATCAAGATGGCCTTTAACACCATCCCTTCCACTTTCCTTCAAATAAGGTGTGAGATGAGTCACAGATTACCCCTGTGGGGAGTCTGTGACTGCAAGCACACAAAAAATGCCCCCCCCCCCCCCCCCCAATTCCTGTGCTTCCCTGCCGGAGGGGGGGTGGGGGGGGAGTGGGGACAGAAGAACACATACGACCATGGGTGCAGTTTTGGGGCCCCCTCCAAACAGAGGTGAGACATGGGAGGGGGGAAACGGGGTTACATGCCGCTGCCCCCCTTCATTTCTGCAAGTGCAGAGCTGCCTAGCTGAAGGAGGCTCTACTGACTCTGCAGCTGAACACTGCCTCCTGGGTCCTAGTGCCGCTGTGTGTGCTGGGAGCCTTCCTGTTTTCTTGCAACAGTGAGTGCCCGCAGTGGAGCTGGGTAAGTGGGGGTGGGGGAAATGAGGGAAGAGGGGGTAAAGGGAAGAGGCAGTGGAAAAGAAAAGGGGTGGAATTTGGGAGTGAGGGGAGGGGGATGGAGAACCGGAGGGGGAGGGGAAATCGGGAGTCCGGCATGCAGAGTCCCCTCGGCAGCAACTGGGGCTCCCCGGTTAAGCAGGCCCATTGAACCCTCATCCTGACAAGCCCTACCCCCCCTAACACCAAGACCCCTCTGATAAGCTCCCCACCCCACAGATCCCCAATCAGCTGCATCTGGACCCCACCCCATTAAGCCCCACTCCCCCAGCACCTGGACTTCCCCACTGAGCCCCCCCCACACACACAGACTCCCCCCGATGAGCCCCACCACCTTCATCTGGATCCCCTGCAGAGTCCCATTGACCCTGACACAGAACCCCCCCCAACGAGCCCCTGTGCATCCAGATTCCCACTGAGCCGCACGCACCCAGACTGCCCCACACAGAAACCTCTCACCCCACACCTGGATCCCCCCACACTAAGCCCCTCCATTCTTTGATCCTGCTGGGCTGAGCCTGCCCACCCACACCTAGTGCACCTGGTGCAGAGGGACAGGGCCCCAGGGTGTTTCTGGGGCAGGCCCAGCCCTTGAGCTATGTCAGGGTCAGGTGCAACCTCACTTCCGAGTCCCTGTACCGGGGGATGTGGGAGCTTCAGGATGATCTCCCACCTCAATGCAGTCAGTGGCCTGTACTCCCTACTGCCATGCTGGGGCCACATTTATTTATTTGCAGAATTTTTAATTTTTTGGCACAGAATTCCCTCAGGAGTAACAAATGGTGGCCAATTTCTCTCTCCCCAGCACAGGGAAGCCAGCAGCCATATTTACATATTCCTGTAGATAGAATATGCAGAACCTCAGCCACACTGCAGAAACGGGGGCTGAAAAAAGAGCCTGGGAAAGAAGAAGAGAGACGGCAAGAGGGGGAAAAGGAAGAAAGAGATTTAAAGAAATTGAAAGAATGCAGGTATGACTCTAAGAACCACTGAATGCCAGCTGGCAAAGGGTTCAGTGTTCTGTAACAGTAACCCTATCAGGCCTGCCAAACATATTACACCCAACACACTGCTTTCATAGTATTTATCCCTTTAAAGAATGGCATGAGAGGTATCAGATGAAAGTCAATGGCATGCTGGTCATTAATAATGTGGTGCAATGTAAGTAAGGAATTGTGTATACATGCTGAAATGATGTTGTAAAGTCTGTAACAAGGCAGAGTGGACAAAGAGATCTTTTGACAGATAAAAGCATGTATATTCAACCATCCTTGTCTCCAAAGTAAATTAAGCTTTGTAAAACTGACACAAAGAGTCCCATTTACATGTGAAAGTCAACAGGAGAAACAGGTCCACAGGGTACGTGAAATAAACAAGAGTATGGGAGACACCTTGAAGCCAGCACTCCAGCACGGAAACCACAGGAAATCATCCTATCCTTGGGTATAAGAGGAAGGCACCAAGACTCTTCTTTTATCCTGCACTTGAGGGGGTAAGCGGGCAGTGCAGTTATGCCCATGAAAACAGGATCTCAACCTCTGAAACACTGCAAGAAAGGTCTTAGGTGAGACACTGCTTTAGACAAGGTTAGCTTGTTAGTCTCAGTCTACCAAAGTAGGACTGGCAGAGTCCTGAGGAGAGTGCTTGAATGGCTGAAGGGCCAGCAGTGTCAGCAAGCTGACACCCAGCTACCCCAAGTCAGACTCCCTTTCTTACTGAGGCAGTGGGGGTGCAACACAGTAACTCTCAGACCTGACACCCTGAGAAAGTGATACAGCAGGGAAGAAAAGAGGACAAAGGATGGAGAGAGATACACAGTTGGAGGACAATACAATATCAAAGAAAGTAAACTGGCATGAAGGGGAAAAAGAGAAAAACGATACAATCTTTAAAAGTTGAATTTCTGATGACAAAGATGAATGCAAAAACTTTAAGATTATAACTAAGTATATAATTGACTATGCATGTGTGTATACTAACACAATGCACAAACTGAATGAATTCTGGGCAGTAAGGAAGGGAACAGAAGAATTCATTCCCTTTCACTGGAAACTATTATACCTTCCCCACTAGAGCTGACTTTTCCTCATGAATCTAAATGGTATTTTTTAAAGACCACCACACAGTGCAAAGGTTTTTTTTCTTCCCTGCAAAATTATTCAGAATTTTGTATAGTCTAGTCTGGCCAAGATATATTATCCAGCTGATTACAGTATGCATATTGCTAATCACTGTTTTGGGAAAATAAGCCAACCAGAGCCTCAGCAGCACCACCAAGAACCAAGAGGAGAAAAAACATTCTAATTAAAATTAGTGTTTAATATGGTGTAGTTAAAAAACTGGCAAGTGGTCTGTAGGCTCAAGAAATTTGAGAACCATTGCATTACAGTGTATGAAAGCAGATTAGAATTTCAGCTTTCAAATGGTGAATATTCATCTCTAGATCTAGCAGTTTGTGAGATATCAACTGCTAAAATCATGGCCAGTATTAAGTTTGGTACCAATACAGGTCCTACAGCAGTTACTAAAAAGAAAAGTTTTAATCCCTATTCATTCTGAGCTCGCTCACCAAAGTCTTAAGTAAAACCAGTCAGAATTTAGTTTTACAAAGGCCTGGTCTACTATGAGTTTAATTCGAATTTAGCAGCGTTAAATCGAATTAACCCTGCACCCGTCCACACAACGAAGCCATTTATTTCGAAATAAAGGCTCTTAAAATCGATTTCTGTACTCCTCCCCGACGAGCGGAGTAGCGCCAAAATCGATATTGCCATTTCGAATTAGGGTTAGTGTGGCCGCAATTCGATGGTATTGACCTCCGGGAGTTATCCCACAGTGCACCATTGTGACTGCTCTGGACAGCAATCTGAACTCGGATGCACTGGCCAGATAGACAGGAAAAGCCCCGCAAACATTTGAATTTTATTTCCTGTTTGCCCAGCGTGGAGAGCACAGGTGACCACAGAGAGCTCATCAGCACAGGTAACCATGCAGGCCGATAATCGAAAAAGAGCATCAGCATGGACCGTACGGGAGATACTGGATCTGATCGCTATATGGGGAGAGGATTCAGTGCTAGCAGAACTTCATTCGAAAAGACGAAATGCCAAAACTTTTGAAAAAAATCTCCAAGGGCATGATGGAGAGAGGCCACAATAGGGACTCAGATCAGTGCCGCGTGAAAGTCAAGGAGCTCAGACAAGCCTATCAAAAAACAAAGGAGGCAAACGGTCACTCCGGGTCAGAGCCGCGGACATGCCGCTTCTACGCCGAGCTGCATGCAATTCTAGGGGGGGCCGCCACCACTACCCCACCTCTGACCGTGGATTCCGAGGCGGGGGTAATCTCATCAGCCACACCTGAGGATTCTGAGGATGGGGAAGGAGGAGGAGGAGAAGGAGGAGGACGAGCTTGCGGAGAGCACCCAGCACTCCGTTCTCCCCAACAGCCAGGATCTTTTTCTCAGCCTGACTGAAGTACCCTCCCAAGCCAGTATACAAGACCATGACCACATGGAAGGGACCTCAGGTGAGTTTACCTTTTAAAATATAAAACTTGTTTTAAAAGCAAGCGTTTTTTAATGATTACTTTGCCCTGAGGACTTGGGATGCATTCGCGGCCAGTACAGCTACTGGAAAAGTCTATTAACGTGTCTGGGGATGGAGCAGAAATCCTCCAGGGACATCTCCATGAAGCTCTCCTGGAGGTACTCCAAAAGCCTTTCCACAAGGTTTCTGGGCAGTGCAGCCTTATTCCGTCCTCCATGGTAGGACACTTGACCACGCCATGCTAGTAGCAAGTAATTTGGTATCATTGCATGACAAAGCCTGGCAGCGTATGGTCCCGGTGTTTGCTGGCATTCAAGCAACATCCGTTCTTTATCTCGCTTGTAATCCTCAGGAGAGTGATATCGCTCATGGTAACCTGGTTGAAATACGGGAATTTAATTAAGGGGACAGAGGTGGCCGTTCCTACTGGGCTGTTTGCCTGTGGCTGAAAAGTAATCCTTCCCTGCAGTTAGCCAAGCGCGGGGGGTGGGGGGAATTGGCCCTGAGCTTTTCGCGTTTGGCTAGCAGGGATCTTCCCTGATACCAGCCACGCGGTGGGGGGAGGGATAAAGCGATCATCCAGAGAATTGGAGGGGGGGGGGGTTAGTTTGTTTTCTGCTGCTGAAGGTTAACAGGAAAACCGCAGCACTCAACAGGCTTTGCTTGGTATGTGGGAAAGGAGGGCGCAGAAGCCGAAAGACAATGGCTTACCATGGCCGCATGCAAGCCGAATTCTGTTGCCCGGACCTGCGTCTGTGATCTCTAGCAGCAAAACCACAGGCACTCAATATTAAGAGGCAAAATGCGACCTTGCACAGAAATCACATGTGCTATGTAATGTGAATAGTGTTGTTCACCGTGAAAGAGTATAAGCATTGTTCTGTAAAATGTATCTTTTTAAAAAATTCTCTCCTTTTTCCCCTCCCTCCAGCAGCTGCAAATTTTTCAAGCCTCCCTCCTCCGTCCCGAAGGCTATCTCAGATAAGGCGTCGGAAAAAGAGGACGCGAGACGAGATGTTCGCGGAAATCATGGAATCCACCCGCAGTGAAAGAGCTCATCTGAATGAGTGGAAGGACACGGTTTCAAAGTATAGGAAAGATGCCAGTGAACATGAGGACAGGAGGGACCAACGTGAGGAGAGGAGAGATGCTCGAGATGAGAGGTGGCGGCAGGAAGATCAGAGGAGGCAGGATGCAACGCTGGGGCTGCTGCGTGAGCAAACAGACATGCTCCGGCGTCTGGTGGAGCTTCAGGAACGGCAGCAGGATCACAGACTGGCGCTACAGCCCCTGTATAACCCCCCTCCCCATGTTCCATAGCCTCCTCACCCAGACGTGTAAGAACGCGGGGGGGAGGCTCCGTGCACCCTCCCATTCCACCCCAGTGCACAGCCCAAGCAAAAGGCTGTCATTTTTTTAAACCTTTTTAGTGGCCTTTTCCTTCCCGCCAATCCTCCTCCCAAACCCCACCCGGGTTCTCTCCCTCTTTTTATAATCAATTAATAAAGAATACATGATTTTTAAACAATAGTGACTTTATTTCCCTTGAAAGCAAGCTGTGATCAAAGGGGGAGGGTGGGTTCCTTACAGAGAATGAGTCAACAAAGGGGGCGGGTTTTCATGAAGGAGAAACAAACAGAAATTTCACACTGTAGCCTGGCCTGTCATGAAACTGGTTTTCAAAGCTTCTCTGATGCGCAGCGCTTCCTGGTGTGCTCTTCTAATCGCCCTGGTGTCTGGCTGCGCATAATCAGCAGCCAGGCGATTTGCCTCAGCCTCCCACCCCGCCATAAAGGTCTCCCCCTTACTTTCACAGAGATTGTGGCGCACACAGCAAGCAGCAATAACAATGGGGATATTGGTTTGGCTGAGGTCTGACCGAGTCAGTAACGATCGCCAGCGACCTTTTAAACGTCCAACTGCACATTCTACCACCATTCTGCACTTGCTCAGCCTGTAGTTGAACAGCTCCTGACTCCTGTCCAGGCTGCCTGTGTATGGCTTCATGAGCCATGGCATTAAGGGGTAGGCTGGGTCCCCAAGAATAACTATTGGCATTTCAACATCCCCAATGGTTATTTTCTGGTCCGGGAAGTAAGTCCCTTGCTGCAGCAGTTTAAACAGAGTAGTGTTCCTGAAGACGCGAGCATCATGAACCCTTCCCGGCCAGCCCACGTTGATGTTGGTGAAACGTCCCTTGTGATCCACCAGTGCTTGCAGCACCATTGAAAAGTACCCCTTGCGGTTTATGTACTGGGTACCCTGGTGCTCCGGTGCCAAGATAGGGATATGGGTTCCATCTATCGCCCCACCACAGTTAGGGAATTCCATTGCAGCAAAGCCATCCACTATGACCTGCACATTTCCCAGAGTCACTACCTTTCGTAGCAGCAGCTCAATGATTGCTTTGGCTACTTGCATCACAGCAGCCCCCACAGTGGATTTGCCCACTCCAAATTGATTCCCGACTGACCGGTAGCTGTCTGGCGTTGCAAGCTTCCACAGGGCTATCGCCACTCGCTTCTCAACTGTGAGGGCTGCTCTCATCTTGGTATTCTGGCGCTTCAGGGCAGGGGACAGCAAGTCACAAAGTTCCATGAAAGTGCCCTTACGCATGCGAAAGTTT
This sequence comes from Terrapene triunguis, assembly GCF_002925995.2. Lineage (NCBI taxonomy): Eukaryota > Metazoa > Chordata > Testudines > Emydidae > Terrapene > Terrapene triunguis. The sequence goes on from NW_020664482.1 coordinate 13,950,703, forward strand.
CGCAGCCACAGGGAATCATCCCACACCTGCAACACTATGCGGTCCCACCAGCCTGTGCTTGTTTCCCGGGGCCAGAATCGGCGTTCCACGGATAGAACCTGCCCCATTAACAACATGATCTCCAAAGCACCGGGGCCCGCGGTTTGAGAGAATTCTGTGTCCATGTCCTCATCACTCTTGTCGCTGCGCTGCCGTCGCCGCCTCCTCCTCGCCTCGTTTTTCTGGTCCTGGTTCAGCATAAACTGCACGAGAATGTGCAAGGTGTTTACAATGTTCATGACTGCTGTCTTGAGCTGAGCGGGCTCCATGCTTGCCGTGGTATGGCGTCTGCAGTGTTCACCCAGGAAAAAAGGCGTGAAACGGTTGTCTGCCGTTGCTTTCATGGAGAGAAGGGTGAGGCTGTACCCAGAACCACCTGCGACAATGTTTTTTGCCCCATCAGGCACTGGGATCTCAACCCAGAATTCCAATGGGCGGGGGAGACTGCAGGAACTATGGGATAGCTATGGGATAACTACGCACAGTGCAACGCTCCGGAAATCGACGCTAGCCCCGATACATGGACGCACACCGCCGAATTAATGTGCTAGTGTGGCCGCATACATTCGACTTTATACAATCTGTTTCCAAAATTCGAATTCTGTAAATTCGGATTAATCCCGTAGTGTAGACATACCCAAAGTTATGGAGCAGAAACAGGACTACGGTGCACTGAATCAAAAGAACAATACATTTGAGAACACAGCAGATCTGTTCCCCTATTTTTCAACAATAAAAAAAATTTCTGAGCAATGGACATTTATCTATTTTCAAAATAAATTAAAGAAAAATGAGAACAAACAAGAAAACTTCTCTCACTCATCTCTGTGTCTTCTTCAGTACCTCCCCGCATCAAGGAAACAGTTTAAACTAATCTTGTGCACAGAACAACTGTTCTCTCCTCATTCAAATTTTTCCTCAAAAAACACTCCCCCTTTCACCAGGCCTACTAACTCTAGTCTTCCATTGTCATATAAAACATGTTTCCTTAAAGATTTTAAAATTATAAAAAATAACTGTTTTGAACCCCAGGTTGTATCATATTCTGCCTCTCACCGCCTGTATCTTTGATCGCGTTGCTCACAATCCCCTACTCCATATCTGTTGTCAGTTATCACTTTAGATTGCAAACTCTTCAGAGAGAAATATTAGATGAAATTTTGCTCTGAATTACACTTGTGGAACAAGACAGAATTCAGCCCTTCAGCTTTTTATTTCAGCATGTAAAACTGATATTCACTCACCCACTGAGCTACAGATAATAAATGAGGTAATGAACATATCAAAAATAAATGCCAGTTACGCAAAAATAATTTGATTTGGAAACACTAACTACTATCCTGAAAACCCTTGGCTACATTAAATTTTACTGGCAACTGTATTACGTTTGAACCCAAGCAAAATTAATGATCAAGTATTCAGAATATCAATTTTTTAGGGACAGGAAGCATTTTGTTTCAATGGAGGTGTGAGGTTACTAATGAACTAAATCCAGGTTATAAATTAATAAATTGTTTTTAAACAAGTTTGATTTCTAAAATAACAGCAATATACAAATAAAACCATTTTCACTAAAAGGGAGCACAGAAATGTATTGGCCTATTCTCCTCTGAAATTCAATTTTCCATTGACGTTTTGCTTTCTCAAAATAGAATGACAGCACTTTTTTGGAAATATTACACCTACACTTCTATTCTAAATAAAAAGAGTGATGATCTGTGACAGACTAAAGCAAAGACGTTTAAATATGAAGCACATATGGCCAGTGGTGCTGGAACAATTTTTATAATGAGGGTGCTGAAGGCAGAAACCAGGTATTATGGTTATTGATAGGGCTGTCAAGCAATTAAAAAAATTAATCGCGATTAATCGTGCTGTTAAACAATAATAAAATACCATTTATTTAAATATTTGTGGAGGTTTTCCACATTTTCAAATATATTGATTTCAATTACAACACAGAATACAAAGTGTACAGTGCCCACTTTATATTTATTTTTATTATAAATATTTGTACTGTAAAAATTATAAAAAATAGTATTTTTCAATTCACTTAATACAAGTATTGTAGTGCAATCTCTTTATCATGAAAGTTGAACCTACAAATGTAGAGTTATGTACAAAAAATAACTGCATTCAAAAATAAAACAATGTAAAACTTTAGAGCCTACAAGTCCACTCTGTCCTACCACTTCTTCAGCCAATTGCTCAGACAAACAAATCTGTTTACATTTGCAGGAGATAATACTGCCCGCTTCTTGTTTACGTCACCTGAAAGTGAGAACAGGCGTTCGCATGGCACTGTTGTAGCTGGCATTACAAGATATTTCCGTGCCAGATGCGCTAAAGATTCATATGTCCCTTCATGCTTCAACCACCACTCCAGCGGACATGCGTCCATGCTGATGATGGGTTCTGCTTGATAACGATCCAAAGCAGTGCAGACCAAAGCATATTCATTTTCATCATCTGAGTCAGATGCCACCTGCGGAAGGCTGACTTTCTTTTTTGGTGGTTCGGGTTCTCTAGTTTCCACACTGGAGTGTTGCTCTTTTAAGACTTCTGAAAGCATGATCCACACCCTGTCCCTCTCAGATTTTGGGTTATATGCTGTAGCTATCTTTAGAAATGTCACATTGGTACCTTCTTTGCGTTTTGTCAAATCTGCAGTGAAAGTATTCTTTAAAAGAACAACATGCTGGATCATCATCCGCTATAACATGAAATATATGGCAGAATACGAGTAAAACACAGAGCAGGAGACATACAATTCTCCCCCAAGGAGTTCAGTCACAAATGTAATTAACACTTTTTTTTTTTTAAATGAGCATCATCAGCATGGAAGTATTCTGGAATGGTGGCCAAAGCATAAGGGGCATACGAATGTTTAGCATATATGGCACGTAAATATCTTGCAATACTGACTACAAAGGTGCCATGCGAACATCTGTTCTCACTTTCAGGTGACACTGTAAATAAGCAGGAAACATTATCTCCTGTAAATGTAAACAAACTTGTTTCTCTGAGGGATTGGCTGAACAAGAAGTAGGACTGAGTGGACTTGTAGGCTCTCAAGTTTTACATTGTTTTGTTTTTGAGTGCAGTTATATAACAACAACAAAATCTACATTTGTAAGTTGCACTTTCACAACAAAGAGATTGCACTACGGTTCTTGTCTGAGGTGAACTGCAAAACAGTATTTATTTTATCATTTTTACAGTGCAAATATTTGTAATAAAGATAACAAAGTGAGCACTGTACACTTTGTATTCTGAGTTGTAATTGAAATCAATACATTTGAAAATGTAGAAAAACATTCAAAATATTTAATAAATTTCAATTGGTATTCTATTTTTTAACAGTGCGATTAACACTGCGATTAATCGCCATTAATTTTTTGTAGTTAATCACGTGAGTTAACTGTGATTAATCGACAGCCCTAGTTATTACTACTTCAAGCCAAGGCACCCAGTTCCAGCACTTATGCATCCTTAATTCATACAGTTGTGAGAAAAGCAGAGGTTTGAGTATCAACTATTATTTTACATTTTCCAGATTTTTCAGTTATGCCACAACTGTTTTATTCAACAATATTTTAAATTAGCTAAAGTCTAATTATTTATTCACCCTGAGTGAAAAACTGTAATGAACTTGCTGCTTTTAAACAAACTGAGCTCTATCACACTGTGAATGTGATACTGTATAATTTATCGGGGGGGGGGGGGCACGGATAGCTCAGTGGTTTGAGCATTGGCCTACTAAACCCAGGGTTGTGAGTTCAATCCTTGAGGGGGCCACTTAGGGATCTGGGGCAAAAATCTGTCCGGGAATTGGTCCTGCTTTGAGCAGGGGGTTGGACTAGATGACCTCCTGAGGTCCCTTCCAACCTTGATATTCTATGATTCTGCATCTGAATTTTTTTAACAAATTTTCTCTGTAATCAGCTTTTAGAGTTATTCAAGAGAAAACAATCTACCCTATATTTTCTATTATCCATAACAGGTAGAAATCTAGTAGCAATTACCAAATAATATACAGTGGTATAATTACTGTGAATTTTAACTCAGCTGTGTGCTCAGTTAACTATAATGGTTTGTCTATAAAGTAGCTGGGCAATTAGTCTGCATATTCTATAAAGAAAGAAGAATTTTAAAGTTTTTCAATAAACATTCACACCAGATTTTTATACGTCAATATTTAATCCCTTTAAATATGCTTTCTACATATGTGCAAATATGTTTTCTACAACTGTGTTTTAAATCTAGAACTAGAAAAAGGATCAGGCCTTACTTGGAACTAATCATTTACATTGAGTACAAAAAAAAACCCAATTGTTAGTTTAACACTGAAGCTGAGAAATCAAGTGCAAAAGTTAAGGTTGCTCCTGCAATATTAACCATTGCTTTGAACATACCTAATAGTATGTGTTTGTCTTGTTAAACAGTGATATATTTTGTATTATTAATGTAGGATATCAAAAGCACAGAGCACGTAACATGGCTCTGGTTAATATCGCAGGAAGAACTTCCTGCCATTCAATTTCTCAACCTCCTTCATGTTTCTTTAAATACTACTTTTTGCATTTAGGGCCAGATTGTGGCCCACTTGTACCGCACTACAAGGTGCCCCATTACTACCTTACTACCTATTACACTGCTCACAGCACAGAAGGTGAAGCAGCCTCTATAGAAGCATAGAGCATAGTTAGGTTGGCATGTCAGAAAACATACACTAAGCTAGGTACAGAGCCAGTGAAGTTTACACTTTTCCCAGATCAGCAGTCAGACTGAAGGTTTGTCTACACTACCACTTAAGTCAATGTAAATTACGTCACTTGGGGGGGTGCGGGGTGGAGGGGTGTGTGAAAAAGCCACCCCCACAAGCAGTGCAAGTTACATCAACCTAAGCGCTGTCCACACTACTGGTATGTCAGTGGGAGACGCTCTCCCGCCAACATAGTTGCTGCCTCTCGCTGAGGTGGAGTAATTATGCCTCTCCCATCAGCATATTACATCTTCCCCCCGACGTGCTAAAGCAGCACAGCTGCATTGGTGCAGCTGAGCTGATGTAGCACAGTAGTGTAGATTAGCCCTGAGTCACAATCTCTTTCCTGAACTACTCCAGACACAGTGCAACAATGCATGACTCCTATCTCAGGGAAGATCATTAATGCACAAACTAGCCCTCATTTTCCCTGATATTTTTAAAAGGAACAAATTCCAGAACTATTTAGTTCAGGGATATTAATAAGCCCACAATCTTCACCATAAAAATCAATAGAAATTATGTTAATATAGAAGCTAGAGTGAGATCGATCACGAGACATTAAAAAAGGTCTTTTTTGCCAATCCCTTGTTTCTACTAATAGAGAATTTGAGTGATCCCAAGGATCCCATTTTCAGAAACAAGTTAGGGTAGTCCAGGCCAGCATTATCTTCTCCTGTAGCCACAACCCTCTCAACAGCTACTGTTGAGCATTCAGGTGATATGCAAAGCAAGAGGACATCCCCTTTATGGCTCCTTTATGTACAAATTGCTCCTCCCCTTCTTTCCCAGCCCCAAATGTTTCTGCTTATTTATTTACATTTGAAAAAATCAGAACCAAATTATGCATGTTTTTGCTGCAGGATTTTGGCAATAATGCACAATATCAGAGCCCTCCAACATAAAGGGGGAGAAAAGTCAGTTTCCTAAATGAAATTAGCAGTTACATTTATACACATTCATGCAGATTACAAATCTGGAAAAGAAAGAAAAAGTACAGTCTCAAGAGTTTCTTGGTGGTCCATACAGATATCAAACCAATAAGAGAAAATGTTGCTGCTGATCCTAATGGTAGTAGCTGGGTCAGTATTTCACTGATGTTAGCAGTTTGGGGTAAAATGCTATATATTCCTGGATAACAAAATCTTAAAGATCTTTAAGAGAAGACTCACTGTCCCTCATTAGTCAAATGAAACTGCAAGATCACTCACTCAACTAAAGCCACATCTCAATTCAATTTAACTTTTTGAACTACAGTTTAAAATTGTTTTTCAGAATCTTTATCTCACTAAATATATATATATGAAATTGAACACATAAATCTGACTTCCTGCCAGAAATGCTCTCATAACAGATCAGGTTACTTATCAAGTTACAGAGCTCATATGTTTGATGGTATGGGAAGAAACAGCTCTTCTGATTGCTATCACTGTAGCTAGAAAGAATATTCCTTTGAAATGGGTGGGCTATGTTCCTTCTAATTTTAAATCTTCCTGAATTTGAGTCTTCTTATATCATAAATTTTTCATAGGTCAGTTAGCACCATTTTTGTAAAAATTACCAAAATTTCTACATAAACTGCCTAAAAGATATGACTGTTCATCCTTTGACTAAAGACTAGAACACAATATTCTTTGCCTTGTGATTTATGCCATTTCATATTTATTTTTTGTACACACATTGACACTCTTGGGGTAATCTGATCTTCGAAGGCACAAGGGTCTGCCCACATGGATCTGACTGCGGCAGCAGATACTTTTTTAGTAGTTGTGTTTTCATAGTACTTGTTTTTCCAGATATATGTGGATTTACATCATGCCTGCAAGTATCTTCTTAGTTTGTTTTATATATTATATAGGCTGTTTGAAAAATTCAATAAAATATCTTAATTAAAAACAAGGTAAATCATGACATCTTTCTACTGTTAAAAAAAAGGCAGGAAGAACCTTTAGTAGATAGAGGGAAAGAAAAGTTTTGGTCAACTTCGTATATTGTAAAAGAATAAAGTGTACTTTTTTCTCTTGCATCTTATCTTTAAAGTATTTGTTTTGTCTATACTCATTGTTCTTCCTGTACCTAACCAGCTGACTGTATTTCTGAACAATAGGTATAATGTAAGACTAAGCTCCATTTCAGTAACAGCGTAAGTGCAAAAACAGCTACAATAGCAACTACCATTACCATTTACAATCCGGATTTGTAAGAATTAAAGAAAAATTATAATTACCAGTTTATAAGAGCTTTTGTTTAAAAGTCATAATTATGGTTATTATTGCTAAGTCACTGACTTCACAACGTCTAAGAGCAAGCTTCTGTAACTTTTTTGTGCATGTATTCCCATCGACTTTCATGGGACTATTGGAATGAGTAAAGATTGCACAATCAGGACAGAAATGTACATATGTTGCTCCTTTTATTGGGAGTTCTGAAAGGAATTTCTGTAAATAAGAGCCTCATCTCCAACACTGATACCTTCCACAAAACTACAATAAAGGGCAGATAAAGCCTAGAGACTGCTGGGAAACTACCAAAAAATCTTCAGCTAAAAATAGTTAATCGTTAAGACCAGTAATCTGCCTCTGTTGTCTGGAAATTTGGATTGCCTGACACACTGCACCAATGCGTTAGTACTAATGGCAGAAACTTCAACTCTGTTCTAGGGAGCTGCATAATAATCCTGTTCGAACAGACTAACTATCATCCATTTCCTTGATTTCTAAACAACATACATATAGTTTGGTAAGGCATAAGAAGTGTTTTACTACGCAACACACACTTCTCCTTCACTAAACTGTTCCAGTGATGAAAGGAAGAAAGAAACCTACCCAATATGCAGAATACATCAGCAAGGATGGAGGACATGTCATCCCGAAATTCCTAACAAAAACAAAAAAGACAGTAAATGCAGGAATACCACAATGTGTCATTAGAATATTTTAGTCTATTGTTTTAATAAAGAAAGAGTCTTGACAGAAATGTAAACTTAGATCCACTAACATTATCCTTGTTAAATCAATGAACAGGAGTGGTTTAACTATCTATTGTGCCTGATGTGTTTGGTAAAATACAAAAGAAAATATTAATACAAAGGAAACCATTATCAACTGAGCTGAAAAGTACTAAAAGAAAAATCCAGTAAGAAAAATCTCAAAGACAGTTAAACTCATGTCTGAGGGTATGGCATAAGTTTTAAAAGTGCACTGAATTAGAAATGCTATTATTAAAGGTTGACAAGGCACGCTCATTGTAAGTCCCTGTTTTCAAGTACTTCTACAATTCAGTTTTGGAACTAAGTATTTTATATTTATTCTTCAACCCAAAGATGCCTTTTTTGGGTGCACAATTAAGATTCAATTAACCTGGTTTGGGTTCTTTTTGTTATTCTAAGGGGTGGTGATACACAGTTAAATAGAAATGACATTCTGCATGCCTTAAGGATATTCCCTTGCCTGAACAGCATATTGCAGAATACTTTAAGCCAACTAACTTTGAAAAAGTTTTGATTAATAATCAAATTTAAAATTATTTTAAGAATGTACTGTGCATCAACAGTACATTGATTTTCCTAAACATAAACATCCCAAGTTTACAGTTTAAAGCAGGTCCACAGCCAGTTGTATTCATTTTGATAATTATTCAAAACTGTATAGTGTCACAAACAATTCAAAGTTCTGACTTTTGCACTTGCAAAATCTGAACCATAATATCGTTTTTAACTTATATAAACATATAAAACACACATTTCATTAAAGTTAAAATGACTGAACACCGCTTAACAACAGTGACTGTTTCAGAAGTGGTGTAAATAAGGGGTGGACTGTCAAAGGCACAAATGACAGTCAGGTATCCTAAATCAAGAGAATGTAGGTACCCTAAATGTCATTTGTGCCTTTGAACATCTCCCTTAATTTCTAAATTAAAAATCAGAGAATTTAAGAAATGGCTTCATGTAACAAATCATCTGCCAAACTGACACCATACACCCAAACACTAACACACAGTAACTCCAGATCTTGGGGTTCCCGTTTCACCGTAGGACATTGTTCCTCAAACTGGGGCCGCCGCTTGTGTAGGGAAAGCCCCTGGTGGGCCGGGCCAGTTTGTTTAGTCCGCAGGTCCGGCCGATCGCGGCTCCCACTGGCCGCGGTTTGCCGCTGCATGCCAATGGAAGCCGCTGGAAGCAGCGGCCAGTACGCCCCTCGGCCTGTGCCACTTCCAGCAGCTCCCATTGGACTGGAGCAGTGAACCGCGGCCAGTGGGAGCCACGATCGGCCAGACCTGCGGACGCAGCAGGTAAACAAACCCGCCAGGGGCTTTTCCTACACAAGCGGCGGCCACAGTTTGAGAAACACTGCCCTAGGATAAGTATATTGAAAAGCCAATGCCATATATATCAGGGTAGATTAAAAAAAAAATTTAAATTAAAAAAACAGTGTTTTAAATTAAATCATATATGGTTTTCTTTTTAAAAATAAATCTATTTAAATTCGAAATTGAGAATCTAGTTAATTACTAAACTTACTTTAAATCTATTATATCATTTAAATAAAAATAATATTCAAACAGTGTATGTTTGCTGCCAGAATGTAATAATATTCAAACTACTGAACTGGTGGAAGTTGTTGGGGTAGCCTATAGCAGTGGCTCTCACCAGGTGTATGTGTACCCCTGGGAGTACACAGAGGTCATCCAGGGGGTACATCAATTCATCAAGATATCTGTTTATTTTACAACAGGCTACATAAAAAGCACAAAAGTAGTCAGTGCAAACTAAAATTTCATACTTGTTTATACTGCTCTATATACTATACACTGAAATGTAAGTACAATATTTACATTCCAATTAATTTATTTTATAACTGTATGTTAAAAATGAGAAAGTAAGCAATTGTTCAGTGCATTTTTGATTGAATTCCAATTTCCATCCAAATACAGCTGGTCACAAATCCAAAACAATAATCATTTAGTAAATAAGAAATGCGTCACTCACCATTTTTTAACATAATAAAGTAGTAAAAACTTAGAATCTAATTAAGTGCACATTAGCTATACAATTATACAATATGAGAAAAATGTATTTAGATATAGCATATCCTTCAGGGTCAGCAAAAAGAAATACCAAAATTAGCATAAAGGCTGTATTCAGTTGCAAATCAATATGTTTTAAAAGGTTACCAACCAATGAAAATCAACCTCTCCTTAGGAAAATAACTAAAAAGCACAACAGCCAAACAAAATTAAAACAGGTTATCTAAATCAATCCACCTTTTTCCCCCCCTCATAGCTTCAGTCCTGAGGTATTTTTAAATATGTTGGAAATTTAAGTGAGCTCCACATAAATCAGACCTAGCATTAGCTAAAAAGCCCACAGGGCTATTCTATAGCTACCCCAAACACCCACACTCCTCCCTCCTGAACATTCTAGTATCTAAACTATTTTCTATAGTAAAAGTACCAATTGTAAAAACTGAAAGGCTTCGCTAGCATTGTGGTACACAAAAGAACCATAAAGTTAAAAAATATCCAAACTTCCCAGTCAAGAATGAGCTTGCATTTGAGTACCATAGTCCCCCACGTATGTCTATAAAACATTTGTTTCTCTCTTCAGCTTTTCACCAGATGATCCTCAATATACTTTCAATGAATACCATTTTAACCTAGCCTTGGGAAATTTTCATTCATTACAGTGCACTTCAACAGGAAAGATGTAACATCACCAACATATTCTTTAAAGTGGTCTTGGCACAATAGTTATAATTGTATATAAGTAATATTTGTCATTTCAGTGTTTTCATTCCCTCTCTCTTCACAACACATAGTAGACCTTAAACTTATGCTGAAACTATAAGGTGTTAATAGTCAAAAGTATCACCTTAATTTTGGGTGGGAAGGTGGTTAGGTGAAGGAGGTGGAGAGGGATAGAACAAGATGGGCAGAGTATCTGGCATGGAGTTACACTTCCAAGTCCACCTCCTCAAGCAGTGGTAGCTATGTTGGCAGGAGAGCTTCCCCCCACTGACACAGCGCTGTCCACACCAGGATTCAGAATGGTGCAACTAACGTCACTCGGCGGGTGACTTTTTCACACCCCTGAGCACTTGAGTTATACTGAACTAAGTGCTATTGTGTACAAGCCCGAAGAGTAAAAGCCGTTTCTTTAGAAGTTTTAAGGGACTATGTCTGCAGGGTCTGGTGTGTTTCTGCTGGTTTACCATTTACTTTGACTTCCATAAGTAATAAGCTAACTAAAATATTAAATAAACCTACAGCAAGTAGTACCAATATATACTTACTATAACATCACTGAGAACATTAGAAGCTTGATCGTGCTTTAGGTTTCCCTTGACAACGTGATTTGCAAGCTCATACAGAGCCTGTTGGATATCTGTCAAACATAAAACATAGGAACACAAGTATTAGGTAATCCTTAGTCTAACTTTTAGGGAAAATCTACTTTTTTCCCCACTTCACCCAAATTATTTATTTGTATAAGGCAGCGATCTGAGGTCCCAATCTGGCCTCACGGGACAAGGCACTGTACAAGCACATAACAAAATAAGGTCCTTGCCCTAGAGATTCTATGGAAAGAGAGTTAAATGCCATAGACTAAAATGGGATGAATTATTACACCAGTCTCATGCACAACAATATGAGTTTAACTGGCTAAAGTTCAGCATAAAGACACATTTGCATAGTCCACATAAATTGGAGATTACGTCATGACAAAGGAAAAATACTATACTAAACTAAGTTGCAGCTATAAAAATTAAGATAATCAATATTCACTTCTTTAGGTGGAAAATTAATAACTGAGTAACACTTTGTCAGGCTGAATACTTTGTAGAGAGAAAAGTGAGAGAAAAGCTTCTATGACTACGTAATGTCACATGCTTCAGAGCGTTACATTAAATTGCAAAGTTCTTCACTACTCCTTGGAACAGAGACTGTGTGTTTGGGGAGAATTATAGAACATTAAATACATGCTTGTTTTGTACACATGGTTCCAACAAGTTAAAAACAGATGGCCACAGTATTTTAAATGTATAGAGAATTGTCTTTAAAACACCTTATTACAGTGTGAGTAATACATTTATAATAACTGATGTGACTAAAAGCCAAAACACAAAGGAGGTACATTTTCATTATGCGTATAATTATATTATAGGCTGGGGTGGCCAAACCGCTGTTCCTGAGCCACATGAGGCTCTTTTACAGTTAAAGTATGGTTCACGGAGGCCCCCCATTCTCCGCCTAGCAGACTGGAAGCAGGGGGGGAGCTTGGGGCGACAGGGTGGTGGGGTTAGGGACTTCTGCCAGAGACGACTGGTACCTGTTGGGGGGAGCAGGGGCACAATTTAAAGGTCCCTCCCAACAGCTTGAGTCACACCCTCCTAGGCATGCCCCCCTACCCTCAGCAGCCCCTCCCTGCAGCTCCCAGGTGTTAGCTCCCCATGGAGAGGCAATGGCAAACACCTGGGAGCTGCAGGGAGGGGCGGGGAGAGGCAGCAGCAAAAGCAGAGGCTCTGCTTGCAGCTCCCAGCTATTTGCCACTGCCTCTCACTACAGCCACAGCTCCCAGCTTGCCAGATCCAGCAGCTGCCTTGCATGGAGGGGGCCAAGCAGCAGCATGTAACTGGCCACGGCCCGCAAACCCTGGCAAAAATCGGGGGGGACCACGTTACCTCATGTGTCCCTCCCCCTCCCCCCCCACGTCGCCTCTGGCTTCTGCCCAGCAGGGAGGGGGGCGGTCTCAAGGCTCCAGCCCAGCAGGGCACACCTGTCAGGGCTTGGGGCTGCAGCAGGAGCAGGGCTGAAGCCCCAAGCCTCAGCAGGCGGCTCCTGCAGGGCTGAGGCCCCAAGCCCCGGCAGGCGCACCCCGGCTCTTGAATTTCTGAAGATTGTCGTATGCGGCTCGGAGGGTCAGTAAATTTGGCCACCACTGTTATAGGCTATGTCTACACTACAAGCTAGGGGTGTGATTCCGCTCCTCACCTCACACTCGCGCAGGCTCTCATTGAGCTAGTACCAATATAAATAGCAGTGTAGCCACAGTCGCACTGGTAGTGGCCATGAAGGCACCGCTGAGTCGTAATGAATACAAAACCACCTGAAACTGGTGCGTATATATTTGGTAAGGCTCACCCATGTCTCCACAGCCAAAACCAATGCTATAGTTTGGCTACACTGCTATTTATACTTGCGCTAGCTCACGGAAAGTTAGCGCAACTATGTGAACACTAGCAGGGGAAATCACACTCCTACCAAGCCATGTAGACACAGCCATACAAAACACCCGGTTGAAAATATTAAACATCAACAGTGTGCTCAATGAGTACTCAGATCGTGGATCTTTTTGACGAAACCCAACTACTCTATACATTTGGGATTACAAAACTCTAACTTGAAGTTACATTAATAGCATGGAATTGTTTAATTTCAGAGTTGGGCAAGAAGTTCTTAATTTTCTTTGAAGTAGTATTTCTGATGAAGGAACTCTAATTCTTCAGAGTTTAAGCCAATCTCTAACTATTAGAATTCAGGAGGAGACCTAATGTGGGGACATGTAACCCCAACCCTCCGTACTGCAGCAATCTTACATCTTCCTCCAAAGCATATGGTACTGGCCACAGTCGGAGACAGGATAATGAACTATATGAACCTCAGGTCTGATCCAATATGACAACTCCTATGTTCCTGTCCTCTGCTTTGAATCCCCATTCATTGATTACGCTAATCTTCAAAATGATCAGTTAGTCGAAGTCAGTCACCTAGACAGTCCAAGATATTTTTTCCAAGATCAGCTGCAATATTGAGAAATGGCGTATCTTCTAAATAAATAATGGTATTATTTCAGAAGTAGACGTTTGAGGGGGTTGTTTAAATTTTGGTTGGATATTTAGGATATTTGAAATATATAATTCAGAAGCATTTTATAGTAGGTCAACATATGCTCCAGAAATAATTTAAAAAGTTTGATACCTTAGTCATCAGATGAGACAGAAGCATACTCTATTACACTTACAGACTTCTCAGCTTAAATCTCAACTTATTCTGAGACAGAAACAGCATCTGGGGCACAGACTGTCCTATTTACTTGTATAGCACATACCCCAATGGAACCATAATCCTTGATTGGTGTTTCTAGGACACTACAATAATAATCATTAAAATACAACTAAATAATTTTAATATACAAGGGAAGCAGCAGTTGAAATTGATATAGAACTTACTCAGAATTTTAAGAAGTGCTGGTAGTAACAATTCACACAAAAATAATATAAATTAATCACAGTTTAATTCCTTTTTTTATTGAAAGCACCATTGTTGTATCTAAGCATCTAAAAAAAAGAAAATTTAAAGTGTTTTGTCTTCATCAAGCTAATTTATCTTCTGAAATAGATAACTAGGAGTTCCCCAGTAGACTGTGGGCCTGATTTCCTCTCACTAGTTTTATAACACAAAACACTGATTTAAATGGAGTTATTCCCATTTTGCATCATTGTGAGAGCAGAATCAGACCCTTTCATGTTTTAATTGAATGAGAATTGTTCAATTATAGAGACTGCATAAATTTCAATTTTTTAAGTATGTCACCAAATCTAGTAACTTTCCTCAATCAGAAGGAAATAGATAGCTTTATAAATTTCAATGAAAGTTTGAATCTCAAGTTTATAAAAGTCAATAAAGGAAGATGATGATTGAAAACAGCTCATTTTTGGGCCATCAGCCTTGTATTAAAACAATGACTTATTCTAAACATACTTGGGAGTTAAAATATATTTTTGCAATTTTACTTATTTGTTTAACATTAAATACTTTTTATTTTGCAAAATTAATTAAATCACATTTGTGTTTCAAAATAATAATCCCCTCTGCTTTTATCGTTTCCCAAGGCAACTGTTTTAACAAGATCCCCAGACACCACCTAAACAAAGTAAGCAGCTTTGCAGACTCCATAATATTGAATCTTTCTTTTCAGGGAATCATACAGAGCAAATAAAGCCAAAATTCAATTTCTCTTGTTTATGTTGCAAAATTATGCTTTTTTATTTGTCCTTGGACATTTTAATCATTCTAATTCTTAAAGCTCCCCATCAAAATTGTAAGCACACACATTTTAGAATGAACGTTAAAACCCTTTTTAAAATTGGAACTTTAGAAACTAAAACCAGCAATATATTTACCCAAGGAAGACAGAATTGGAAACTAAGAACTATAACTCTATAGGAGCAAACTGAACAATATGATTAAGAGTTTATACTTGCATTATTAAGCAGCTACTTCTGTACATTCCAAGCATTTCTTATATACCTAATTACTTGTTAGAATAAAACTCAGCTCTCCACAAAACGTAAGCAGTTGAGCTTTGCATATGGAACTTCACAAGGAGCTATGGTGAAGAAATCCACCTCCCTAACCAAAGACTGGTTACGGGTCTGCAGAGTGCTCCCTTTACATACTTCCTGTGTGAATGTTTGAGATTAACTGAATCTGTGTAAATGGATATCCTCCTGGCTGTATGCACTTAGCTCCCCCCTCCTTATTATGCAGCAATCACCATACATATTGACATTCCATCCAGGCACACATTTGGACCCTCATCAATTTCATATATATATACACACTCCAAGTATATTGGATGATATCAACTTACCTCTGAAAGTCACATTTTCATGGCTTTTATTTTCACTGAGCGTGCGGCATAATTGCAAACTGAAAAGAGAAATATTCTTTATACAATTTCAGTTTTCAAAATCAGTCATGAAGTTTAGTTACAAATAGAATTATATAGTACTGTTTGCTGTTCTATATGTATCTAGTTATTTTAGATTGGTTTGGCTTGTCAAAATAGTTGAAAACCAAAACATAATCTTTATTCAATACTTAAAGCTAAAATTAGGATCTTAATTTAGAAAAGTTACAAATGTAGTAGTACTTCCATACTCCAGCTTCTGGATTGCCATACTTTCTCAGCATGACTGCCAGAAAACTGAGAAATTAAGGCAATATAAGGACATGAAAGTAGGCAAGAAAGCACTGCCATTTACATAATATCGTTAAGAAGTGACATGCAAGTATCTTTCTAGTGGCCATTATTGAACTTTTGCCCATATGTATGTTTGAAATATTTGTTCACTTTTTAATGCTAGGCATTCACATGATTTCACAGAACATAATCCCAGCAAGGGGGAGGAGTGTGCACACACTACTAAGTATCTATTTTAATCTTTAAATAAAAATATAAAAAAAGATGATTATAGGCTGGAGGGTTCTGTCCTCTAGATCAGTGTCTGTGTTATATTGTGCAAATCCCTTATTTTAAAAAATAGGTCTACACAACAGCATTCTAAATAATCTTGTATCCATTTTAAAAACAACACTGTTGTGAAAGAGAATACCTTGTGAAAGAGAAGACCTTATATATTTGTGAAAGAGAAGACCTTATATATTTTAAGATTTTTGTTTGTTTGTTTGTTAATAGCTATCTGTGCACCCAGGTGGGGCTTTGACTTCAAAAATGCTCCTCAAGGGTTCCGGGATCTTCCTGCGCTGTTCTCACTACAAGATCAGGCCCCAAAACATAAGAGCAGAGACCTAAAAAATGTGTAAATGCCTACATTTATAAAATTGTAGTAGACTGCTCAAATCAGATTTTTTTAAAGTTTGCAAGAGAACAATTATATTCTTGTAAGGACCACAACTTTAGATATTACAATTCATTTCAGAGTTTGAGAGAATTAAAAATGAAGACAGCATCAAAACTATGCAAATTCTATATTCTCTCATAAAGATATATAAACTCATAGCAGTATGTTATAATGTAGATTATATATAAAAATATTAGGTTTCCTTGATATCATAACCAAAATTATATATTAACTCTTCTAAAGAAAGCTCATACAACAATCATAGCCAGTCACTCAGGCTGCTTGCAACCAATGCACACAACTCCCTTCCAATCTGGTCCAAACAGCTGTTCTATCAATCAAAGGATTAGGTGATTTTAACAACAAAAAGATATATATACTGTGTCCAACATTAAGAAAATGTGCAATTTCAAATGTAAATATAATGCAATAAGCAGGTTCACTGTACAGCTACATTATGGAAAGTGAAGGTATGGCTCAAATTATTATGATTACTTTTTTACTGTTACAGAAAACACAATAGATTCTCTCTAACATATCACATAACATGGACAGGTCTAGTTCTAACGTTGGGGCCAAGAAGCTTCTATTTCATTCTTTCACTAATAGTGAATTTTCTTCTATTCATTATTAACCAAGATAAATAGACCTTTAAAAGCATTTACAAAAATCAATATTTCTTCAAAAGAACTATTTCAGGCCATCTGATCTCAACCTAGTCTTTCTTCTGAGTCTACTATGTATTTTCTTAAATATTAAGTAGATTAATTAGTATACATTACAGTCAGTCTATGTGCAGTTATTTCTACTTTCTGCTTAAAATTAACAGTCAAACTAAGTCCCTGATCCTACACTGGGATCCACTCAGGCAGACCCTTTGGAGCACAAAGTCCTTCCGATATCAGTTTTTATAATGGATCAACAAGCTGTGATGTTAATGGAACTCCACTGTGCGCTGAAGGGTCCACTTCAGCAGATCTTAGTGCAAGTTCAAGGGTTTTAAGTTGTTTCTGTACTACAGACAAATATAAGCTCCCATCACATACGACAAACTGAAACAAGACTCAAAATATCAAGAATGCTCTTTCAGCTCATCTTGAAGATCAACCCATTGTTTAAGGTGGCCAAAGAAATTATTAAAGCTACTCTGACACACTACACGGTCCTGTATTAGTCTTTTAATTTACAAGAAAACAAAGGTGCCATTGTATAAGTTCAATGGATATGTCCGCCCAGTACCAAGCAGTGGCGAAACACACGCAAATAAGGGTATGTCTACACTAGGGGATTAATCCGAATTTAGATAATTCGAATTTGGGAAACAGGTTGTATAAATTCGATTGTGCGCGGCCACACTAAGCACATTAATTCGGTTTTTAACCACATTAATTCGGTGGTGTGCGGCCACACTACCCCATTTATTTTAATCACATTAATTCGGTGGTGTGCGGCCACACTAACCCTAATTCGAATTAACAAAATCGATTTTGGCGCTACTCCGCTCGTCGAGGTGGAGTACAGAAATCGATTTAAAGCGCCCTTTAATTTGAACTAAATGGCTCTGTTGTGTGGACGGGTGAAGGGTTAATTCGAATTAACGCTGCTAAATCCGAATTAATCCCGTAGTGTAGACCAGGCCTAAGATATTATGGTATACTTAGAAGGGTTAAGATACACACATGCACATTCTGCGTGATCATGTGAACGCGCGCATATATAAAAATGACCTCACCGTGAACAATGTTCAGTTTGGGTCACCTCATTTAAAAAAAAACACAGGACTAAAATAAAGTTACAAGTGTGGGAGCTTCCAAGAAGATTAAGAGCAGTTAGTAAGAAAAGAAAAAGAAAGACCAGCACTAACTAACCTCTCTCAAAAACAAGGCCTAGACATTACAAGTCAGTAAAAGAGCTAATTAAATTAGAGTTTATAATAGGGATGTACGAGTTTAACTGGTTAACCGATAAGCTTGATGCTTATCGGTTTCTGTTAACGATTAAACTCTGCCCAGGGTCCCAGCTGCCGTCCCGTGCGCCCAGGGTCCCTCCGGGCTGCCAGCCCCTCAGCCACCTGGCATCCCAGTGCGGCTGCCAGCCCCGCAGTCAGGCGGCAGTAGGGACCCCTGGGTGCAGGGGCCGGCAGCCGGGACCCATGTAAAACATGGGGGTGCTGCAGCACCCCCCACACTCTAGTTCCTATGGGTTAACGTTTAACCGTGTAACCGATAGAAATTTAATCGGTTACATAGTTACTGTTTTTACATGTTATTTACATCCTTAGTTTATAAAGTGTACAATTATAAATAATTATGAATAAGGGCTGTGAAGAATTTTTAGGAATCGGATGGCTGATCGCTTAGACTAATCTGTTATATTTTTATTTTTGATCGTAGCCATCTATGGATATGTCCAGAATCTTTATGATCTGTTATTTGAGTATTAATGTTTATGTCATAACAGTGTTAACTTTATGATATAGTATTTTTCATATTGCTTAGAATAATACATAGATTTAATTGTCTTAATCTCTTTGTCAATGCTGACTATAGATATTGCATTTTTTAAACTTACAATTCCATGATCCACTCCATGTTTTTTGATACATCTGTCATACTTGTTTATCAAAATAAACAAAGACTCTTTAAAAAGTACAAAAGATCAGACTAGCTAGGATAATATTTAGGGCTGTCGATTAATCGCAGTTAACTCATGCGATTAACTCAAAAAAAATTAATCACAATTGCTCTCATTGCTAAACAACAGAATACCAATTGAAATTTATTACATATTTTTGGATGTTTTTCTACATTTTCAAATATATCAATTTCAATTACAACACAGAATACGAAGAGTACAGTACTCACTTTATATTATTTTTATTACAAATATTTGCCCTGTAAAAATGATAAAGAAATAGTATTTTTCAATTCACCTCATGCAAGGACTGTAGTGCACTCTCTTTATCATGAAAGTGCAAGTTACAAATGTAGGGGTTTTTTGTTACAAAACTGCACTAAAAAACAAAATGATGTAAAACTTTAGAGCCTACAAGTCCACTCAGTCCTACTTCTCGTTCAGCCAACAGCTAAGAGAAACAAGTTTGTTTACATTTAGGGGAGATAATGCTCCCCACTTCTTAATTACAACGTCACCTGAAAGTGAGAACAGGTATTCGCATGGCACTGTTGTAGCTGGTGTTGCAAGACAGTTACATGCCAGATGCACTAAAGATTCATATGCCTCTTCATTCTTTGGCCATCGTTAATTTGGCCACAAATTAAATTTGTGACCGAACTCATTGTGGGAGAATTGTATGTCTCCTGCTCTGTGTTTTACCCACATTCTGCCATATATTTCATGTTATAGCAGTTTCGGGTGATGACCCAGCACGTTGTTCGTTTTAAGAACACTTTCACTGCAAATTTGACAAAATGCAAAAAAGATACCAATGTGAAATTTTTAAAGGTAGCTAATCACTCGACCCAAGATTTAAGAATCTGAAGTGCCCTCCAAAATCTGAGAGGGATAAGGTGTGGAGCATGCTTTCTGAAGTCTTAAAAGAGCAACACACTGATGCAGAAACTATAGAACCCAAACCACCAAAAAAGAAAATCAACCTTCTGCTGGTGGCATCTGACTCAGACGATAAAAATGAACATTTGTTGGTCCTCACTGCTTTGGTCCATTATCAAACAGAACCCTTCATCAGCATGGACATAGGTCCTCTGGAATGGTGGCTGAAGCATCAAGGTACACATGACTCTTTAGCGCATCTGGCATGTAAATATCTTAAGATGCCAGCTACAACAGCGCCATTCAAACGCCTGTTCTCACTTTCAGGTAACATTGTAAACAAGAAGCGGGCAGCATTATCTTTTGCAAATGTAAACAAACGTGTTTGTCTGAGCGATTGGCTGAACAAGAAGTAGGACTGATTGGACTTGTAATCTCTAAAATTTTACATTGTTTTATTTTTGAATGCAGGGGGGTTTTGTACATAATTCTACATTTGTAAGTTCAACTTTCATGGTAAAGAGATTGCACTACAATACTTGTATTAGGTGAACTGAAAAATACTATTTCTTTTGGTTTTTTTACAGTGGAAATGTTTGTAATCAAATATAAATATAAAGTGTGCACTGTACAGTTTGTATTCTGTGTTGTAATTGAATATATTTGAAAATGATCTAAAACATCCAAAAATATTTAAATAAATTGTATTCTATTATTAACAGCGTGATTAATCAGGATTAATTTTTTTAATCGCTTGACAGCCCTAATAATATTACAAAAGCCATCAACTCTCATGCTTCAGAGCATAACCTGATCACACACTTTTATACAGTATTATATAAGGAATAATATATAGTGGGCTGTTTACTTCTGCCTTTTGAGCATCCAGAACCGATCACTGTCAAGAATCAAAATACTAAACAAGACAAACTATTTGGTCTGTTTCATTAGGGCAATTCCCAACTTGTAAAATGATGCTTAAGTATAGCTAACTAATAACTTTGCCAACATATCATTTCAGACTGTGATCTTCCTGGATCTCATAAGCTACCCTACATTACCAGCAATTAATGAATTTTCTGTCTTCACCTTTTCTTCCTACTAACCATAGATTGTTCCCCAGACAATTCTTGGTTCTTATTTGAGTGAAAGTTGATATTTTGCTTCTGTTTTGCCCAGCCCCACCATGCTTAAAAACTAAACATTGGCTTGAGAATAGGCGCTTGCCCCCAATGAAAAAGATGGGTAAAACAAGTTTTGCTAACATTTATCACTTAGCTTTAGTTGCTAGAATTACAGGTGTTGTCCTTCTACAGCTCATCCCCTTCCCACAGTTTATGAACTTAATCAGTTATGCTATGTATTTAATTTAGACTGCAAGCTCTTTAGAGCTGGATTCATGTCCTAGGTCTTCTGCAAAGCACCTAGCACCCTTTCTAAGCTTCTAATTCTTCATTTCTAGAACTGTTACAAAATATTTTTGAAGCATTTCATTTCGGTATCTAAAATTAATGTAAAATGCAATCAATAATTGCTTTTCTTTATTAACAGAGGGGATTGGTCAGTGTTTCAGAATAAAAATTCTAGCAAAATTACTCAGTATGCACTTCCAAGGAAACCAGAATTTTGGTGCACAAGAAATCTTCTGGAATGTTTGATAAAGATACAATTCTTCACTTTCAAAAGATTTTAAATGGTAACACTGTGATAAGCCATCATGAATGGACCAAAATCATTTTATATTCTGTTTTGTTTTTTAAAATCATGGATTCAAAGGCTAGGCTAGAATACTCTCGTGTAACATATTTCTAAGATAGTCTGTCTTTTTGTTAGAAAATGGTTTAGCTGATCTGTATGAATCCTATAATAGCCAAAGACTAAGCTAATCCACCCCTTCTAAACTGCTGCAAATTTGCTTTTATAGCACTATAGAGTCTTCAAACAATGCACATATCTTTACACAATCAACTATGAAATATCTCTCAACATTAACTTTGTATTACCATCTATCATAAGAGGGTTTTCAAAAATGAAGCATATTGAACAGTTTCCTAACTCAAACATGAGTAAGAACTGGACTAGAAAAAAATGGTAAGTCTCGACATACGTGTCTTGTATGTGAAACCTATATTATATAAAAAATACTGTGTAATTTAATGAGCTATACCTATTTATATATTTTAATAGACATTGCTTAAGTATTACATTTGTATATTCCATTGTTCTTGCTATATACACACAAAAATTTGTAAACAATGGCTAATATACGGTCTCTATACTTATTCACTATCTTTCAAGTTTATTATGAATTCAGTTGTCAACATAGAATCCTAAACAGGGAAAGTTAAAAAGGAGTTTGAACTTTAGTTTCTTTATAGACCCGTCTACACTGCAGTTATTACTGTCAGGGGACCCTATTACCATACAGCTATTTCTTTATTTGGTCATAATACAGTTTAGTTTTTAGTATAGACCAAAACATGTTTAAGCCATGGTTATGTCAAGCCTATATATAGCATGATGCAAGGGCACAGACAACAAGGCTATTCCACTCCTTTCACTATAAAATGGAACAGGTCAAGGGAAGAATGGTGGTGTTTGCAGAGGGCCTCTACATTCTCCATTCACCTCACCACCTCTTCCCCTCATCCAGCTTTTGAGAGGACTGTACAGCTGTGCCAATTTGAGTAAGGGAAATTAATGATGCTGTGAATACTATAATGTCTCACTGAAATTCACCACAAAATATTCTATGCTTAAAATTTAACTTTGAAAGTGTCATCACTTTTAATAAATGGCAGAGAGATGGAAGTTTTTAAGAGCTCTTCAGATTAATCTACAATATTAAAAAACCTTCATCCCAAGTAACAAGTCAATGTTAAATTGAGGAGATTGTGAATTTCAAGTCAAACCTCCGGATCAGAGGCAACCCCAACACATAGTGGGCAATAAATACAATCAGGGAACCTGCCAAAGTGGAGACCTCTTAGGACTAGTGACAAGGCAGCTCTTTTCTCTGCCAAGCCCAATGGACCCAGATGGATTGGGGAGGGCGAAGTGGAACTCTCTTGGCACACAAAGCCCCCCCCCCCGCCGGAGCACAAGGGTGGAATGAACCATCCACGGTAGTGCCCACCCTGGGCTGGATCGGAGAAGAGACGTGGGCGTTAAATCCTTCGGATCGAAGGATTTCGGGGCTGGGGCCTTGCCGGGGATGCTCCGTATTGGGGCGCCTGACGCTTCGCCACTGGCGGAGACAGGCCAACTCGAGAGCCTTGGGCTCAGCCCCGCGAGCGGAGCCCTGGGGGCGAACGGGGGGCAACGCTCGGGGGAGCTTAGCCCAAGGGCAGGAAGGGGGCGCTTGGGACTCGCGCACCCAGAGCCCAGCGAGCTGGGCCGGCGGAGGGGGGCGGGTCACGCCCCGGGGAGGGCGCTAGTGAGGGTGAAAGGGCACAGACCCGGTAGGGGGCGCTGAGCCCTTTGGGGTGCGATATGGGGAACGCAGCCCAGAGCCCTGCCCTCTACCCACTGCGTTCCCAGCTCCCGGCCCCTCCGCCCGACCGGGCCCCAGACTCCAGCTCCTAGCGCCCGGCCGGCGGGCCCCGGACTCCAGCGCCCGGCCCCCTCCTCCCCCCGCGCGGCCCCGCACTCACAACTCGCTCTTGCCCGATTTCTCCCAGTTCTTTATCCACTCGGCAGGGAGCGCCCCCGCCGCCGCCATCTTCCCCGTGTGGCGCCGAGAGCCCGGATGGGGGAGCGACGGGCCGGGGTCAGAGGGGACGGGCCGGCCCGCCAGGCATGACGGGAAACGGGCCCGGGGCAGCCTGGGAGAAGAACGCGCGCCCTCCCGCCGAGCGGCAGCATAACACTCCAGCGTCCGCCTCCCCTCAGCGCGCGGCTGCTGCGGAGCCACGGCCCCAAACCTCCCCGGCCAGACACCGCCGGGCCTAGCGCGTCCCGACTCCCCCCCCCCATACTCCGGCAACGCCGGGTCCCCGACAACCCCCCTACCAAAGACATCGGTAACGCCTAACAGCCCCCCCAAATACACCGCTAACACCTGCCCCCAGCACTCTCCCCCCATACACCAGTAACACCCTGCCCCCTATACACCAATATCACTGGGCCCCAGCAACCCAACCAAATACAGCCAGCCCCCTGCAGTCCACCCACTGAATACACTGACCCCTTGTAATTCCCCTTCTAAATACACTGCGCCCCCAGTAAGTTCCCCAAATACACTGGACCCCTAACAACCCCCCTTAATACAGTGGGCCCCCTGCCATCCACCCACTGAATGCACCAGGCCCTTGCAACACTTCCCAAATACACTGGGCCCCCTGCAACCTTCCCTCAAAGACATCAGTAATCCTGGGACCTAACCAATCTCCCCCAAAGGGTCTCCTGCAGTCCACCCACCAAATTAAATTAATGGAGATATCCTATCTCCTAGAACTGGAAGGGACCTTGAAAGGTCATCGAGTCCAGCCCCCTGCCTTCACTAGGCAGGACCAAATACTGATTTTGCCCCAGATCCCTAAGTGGCCCCCTCAAGGATTGAACTCACAACCCTGGGTTTAGCAGGCCAATGCTCAAACCACTGAGCTATCCCTCCCCCTCCATCAACTTCCCCAAATACACCAGGTGCAAACAGCGGGCCTGCAGCAAATCCCCCCTCACAATGGAAACCCCCATTCTCCAGCAACTCCCCCTCCCCAGTGTATTACAAACACTGGGTGCCCAGCAACTTTCCACTAAATACGCCACTGGCCTCCACCAATCCCACAGGGGTAGCACTGAGCCTGTAGCAACTTCCCGCTCGTCTCTCCCTCAAACATCCCCATATCCTCAGCCTAGATTGCCATCCATGCATATGCCTGTGACTTCACAAACTTATTAAAATAAATTTATTCTTAGATATTTATCAAAAGGGCATCAATATGACTATCTAATTGAGTAGCTCTGTTCTAAAAATTTATAGTGGTAATG
The DNA here is from genome assembly GCF_002925995.2 of Terrapene triunguis. Taxonomy (NCBI): domain Eukaryota; kingdom Metazoa; phylum Chordata; order Testudines; family Emydidae; genus Terrapene; species Terrapene triunguis. Next base: position 13,975,657 of record NW_020664482.1, read on the forward strand.
TTAATTTGTATTTAATGATGCAGTTGCAGTCAAGGCACTGCAAAAACTATTCTGATTGTGTTAAAAACTCATTTCATCCGTATTTGTCATACCAATAGTTTGATAGATATATTCTAAAACTATTGAAAAGAAAGAGTGATCCCTTCTTAAATCTTAGGGCAAGTCTATTCTACAAAATTAAGTCCACTTAAGTTACGTCGACACAGAGCCACTGCAGTAATTAAATCAGTTTTTCATGTCCACTCAACACCCCTTCTGTCGGTGGCGCATGTCCTCATCAAGAGCGCTTCCACCAATTTAACTGTCAGTGTGGGGAATTTGGGGGCACTGACAGCTGGAACCACGCAGCCCTGGGCTGACAGCCCAAGCCCTGCTGTGCTGTCAGTCCCAGGCAGCAGGCCTCTAGTTGTCAGCCCCGGGCGGTGGGGCTCTGGCTGTCAGGCAGCAAAAGGTGATGTAAGCAATGTAATGTCTACCCAGACACTGTGTCAACCTAACTACATTGACCTAAGCGCTATGCCTCTCGCAGAGGTGGAGTTATTAAGTCAGTGTAGTGGGCTACTTACATCGGTGGGAGCTTGCAGAGTTGTGTTGACATAAGTTGCTTTACGTCACCCTAACTATAGTGTAGTTATAGTGTAGACCACGCCTTAGTCTCAGAATTCAGATTTCAACATTTGAAGATTCAAGGATCTTTATTTTTTCTTTTTAAGCAAATGAATGAAGAGAAAAAGTAGACATTATGTTTAACTTTTTTTTTCAAAAAGGCCAAAACATGTATAAAAGAGCTAAAAATACATAAACACTTTACTAATATTGTCCTTCCATGTAAACAAGGTGCAGTGTGCCCCAATTTACCAGTTTTATGTTAAACCACCACTCCTCTAAACAACACAGCACTTGTGAGCACTTACTATAAAGCTAAGTAAGGTTTATTTAAGTAAGAATAAAGATTTAACAGGAAACAAGAGAGTGGTGGAAACAAATGGTTACAATGCAAAACAAAATCATAGAAAACAAACCGGAGTCTACACTTATCAATAGTTACCTTTCCTATCTAATAAAGTAGATTTCCTCCCCAAATTCAGTCCATTGTAGAGCTGGATGTTTTTTCAGTAAACAGGATCCAAAATGTTCATAGAATCATAGAAATGTAGGGCTGGAAGGGACCTCAAGAAGTCATCTAGTTCAGCCTGCTGCGCTGAGGCAGGACCAAGTAAACCTAGACCATCCCTGACAGGTGTTTATCCAATCTGTTTTTAAAAATCTTCAATGATGGCGATTCCGCAGCCTCCCTTGGAAGCCTATTCCAGATCTTAACTATTCATATCGTTAAAGTTTTTCCTAATATCTAACCTAAATCTCCCTTGCTCTAGATTAAGCCCCTTACTTCCTGTCCTATCTTCAGTGCACGTGGAGAACAATTGATCACTGTCCTCTTTATGTATCAGAGGGGTAGCCGTGTTAGTCTGAATCTGTAAAAAGCAACAGAGGGTCCTGTGGCACCTTTAAGACTAACATGCTCCCAATGCTTCTGTCAGTCTTAAACTAACAGGACCCTCTGTTGCTGTCCTCTTTATAACAGCCTTTAACATATTTAGAGAATGTAATCAAGTTCCTCCTCAGTCTTCTTTTTTCAAAACTAAACATGCCCAGTTTCTTTAACCCTTCCTCATATGTTAGGTTTTCTAAACTTTTTATTGTATTTGTTGCTCTCCTCTGGATTCTCTCCAGTTCGCCCCCATCTTTCCTAAATTGGACCAGAATTGGACACAGTATTCCAGCTGAAGCCTCGCCAGTCCCGAGGAGAGTGGGACAATTACTTCCCATGTGTTACATACAACATTGCTGCAGTGCCGCCCAGAGGGGGGGGGCAAGTGGTGCAATTCGCCCTGGGCCCCGCAGGGGCCCCCACGAGAGTTTTTCAGGGCCCCTGGAGTGGGGTCCTTCACTCGCTCCGGGGGCCCCGGAAAACTCTCGCGGGGCCCGGGCCCCCAGAGTTTCTTCCGCTCCGGGTCTTCGGCGGCAGTTCGGCGGCGGGGGGTCCTTCCACTCTGGGACCTGACGACGAAGTGCCCTGAAGCCCCGCGACGGGGGGTCCTTCCACCCCGGGACCCGCCGCCGAAGTGCCGGGTCTTTGGTGGCAATTCGGTGGTGGGGGCCCCCTGCCGCCGAAGACCCCAGGCCCCCTGAATCCTCTGGGCGGCCCTGCATTGCTGTTAATACATCCCAGAATGATATTAGTCTTTTTTGCAGCTCCATCACATTGTTGATTCATATTAAATTTGTGATCCACTATCACCCCCCCAGATCCTTTTCAGTAGTACTACCACCTAGCCAGTTATTTCCCATTTTGTAGTTGTGCATTAGATTTTTCCTTCCTAAGGGTATGTCTACACTACAGGATTAATCCGAATTTAGATAATTCGAATTTGGGAAACAGGTTGTATAAATTCGATTGTGCGCGGCCACACTAAGCACATTAATTCGGTTTTTAACCACATTAATTCGGTGGTGTGCGGCCACACTACCCCATTACTTTAACCACAGTAATTCGGTGGTGTGCGGCCACACTAACCCTAATTCGAATTAACAAAATCGATTTAGGCACTACTCCGCTCGTTGAGGTGGAGTACAGAAATCGATTTTAAGTGCCCTTTAATTCGAATTAACTGGCTCTGTAGTGTGGACGGGTGAAGGGTTAATTCGGATTAACGCAGCTAAATCCGAATTAAAGTCGTAGTGTAGACCAGGCCTTAGTAACGTACTTTGCACTTGTCTTTATTAAATTTCATCTTGTTGAATTCAAACCAATTCTCCAATTTGTCAAGGTTGTTTTTAATACTAATCCTGTCCACCAAAGCACTTGCAACCCCTCAGTTTGATGTCATCTGCAAATTTTATACACATACTCCTTACCCAGTTATCCAAGTTATTCATGATAATATTGAATAGTACCAAACCCAGGACTGACCCCTGTGGAACCATAGTTTGACATTGAACCAATGATAACTACTCTTTGAGTATGGACTTTAAACCAGTTTTTCACCCACTTTATAGTAATTTCATTTAGACCACATTTCCCTAGTTTGCTTATGAGAATGTCATGTGGGGATTTTGTCAAAAGTCTTACTAAAATCAAGATATATCATATCTACTGCTTCCCCCCCAATCCACTAAGCCAGTAACCCTATTGAAGAAGGAAATTAGGTTGGTTTGGCATGATTTGCTCTTGACAAATCCACATTGGCCATTCCTTATTACCCTATTATGCTCCAAGTGCTTACACATGGATTGTCACGAAAGCAGCCTTCCTCCCCAAGGAGTTTCCTTAGGCTTGGTCTACACTTACCCCCCAAGTCGAAGTAAGGTACGCAAATTCAGCTACGTGAATAACGTAGCTGAATTCGACATACCTTACTTCGAACTTACCGCGGTTCAGACGCGGTCCACACGCGGCAGGCAGGCTCCCCGTCGACCCCGCGGTACTCCTCTCGTTGAGCTGGAGTACCGCAGTCGACAGGGATCACTTCCTGGTTCGATTTATCGCATCCAGACCAGACGCGATAAATCGAACTCAGAACTTCGATCCCCAGCCGCCGAACTAGCGCGGCAGTGTAGACCAGCCCTTAGTGAATGGATGTAGAGAGTCTTTTCCTACCCTCTGCTATACAGAAAATAGTTTTTTGTTTCTATTCACAGCCAGGGCAAAGCTCTGTCTGTTCCAATATTCCTTTTTCACCTCTAAGAGGTTTTGACTGATGGCTTTCCGTTGATAGTTTTGGAAAGGAGCAAAGCTGTTCAATTAAGCCCTGCATTACCTCACTGGCTGATTAGGAAGGAATGACAACTCCCTCTTGAATGGATGGGCCATCCCCAAGGCCCATTACCTGTTGGTGATTAATTTCTACTCCAGCCTTCTTTCAATATAAATAGATTATTCCTTAAATATTACCCATATATACATCTCACAATGATTGAGTCTTGACAAGTTATGAGCTAGCTGTAGACATCTCACATGATATCCCTGTTGAATAAATACCCTGCAAAATATGTATTTGGTGTAATGAGTGTGTCAGGTCTGAAGTGAGAGCTGTTTAAAAGAACCAGGGGACCCTTTGCCTATGGGTTTCTGTGTCATACCCCTAGGCAAGTCTGCAGGCCCAGGTCCTGAAAGGTTTATGGTGCAAATCAGGTGGTTTTGTGTGTGGATGGTAGGGGGCATTGGGCTTAAACCTCAGTCTGAACCCAGATTTACTGTGCAGCGTAGACACCCCCCCTAAGCCAGGAGGGAGTGCTTGGGAAGCAGCTGCCCTCTGACAGGGACTATTTCTCTGAGCAGACACCTAAACAAAATATATTAAAGATAAAATATTATTTCTACAGGACTGAACAGTTTTTATATAGTGTGTTCTTTCACAAACACCCTGCCAAACACAACTCAATCTCCTCTATTTCCCTCTTCAGCTCAGCCGTTCCCTTTGAATCTCCTGTCTATATAATTAATGTATTCTTTGATTGGTTTTCCTGCTTCTGCTCCTCCTCTTCCATCTCCTTTGTCTACAGATCTGTGTGACGTTGTGCAGTCTACATGGTTTTATAAAAATATAATAATAAGTCAATATAATGTAACTGGGATAGATTTAGAGAAAATACGGTAATAAGTGATATAATGTAACTGGGATATGCTTCATGCAAAAGGTCTCTTGTAAGGTATCATTACAAAGTGCATAATCTACTGAGTATGATCATCTAATTTGTATAAATGTACCACTCTTGTATCTAAAACTAGAAATATAAAATGTAACTCTGAGGGCCTATTGTAATTATGTAAAGTGTGGGCCATTAATGATGGTTTGGAATCTTGATGACTCCCATTGTCTGCAGATGGCTGTTTACCTGTGAGTCTCCCTGTATATGTGTGTGCTGGCAAGTGAGTAATGAAGTCTTGCAGTGACATGTGATCATGTCACCTGAACTGGAATCCATCTTTAACCTGGTGCTTTTCCAGTGAGGGGGGGGGGTGGAAACCCAGAGAGACAAAGGGTTCCCGCCTTATGCAAAAGATATATAAAGGGGTGGAACAGAAGAGGGAAGGAGAGGAGCCATCATGGAGAATCCCCTAGATAACACCTAAGCTGGAACAAAAGCTGTACCAGGGGAAAGAATTGTGCCCAGGCCTGGAAGGTGTCCAGTCTGAGAAAAACTTACTGAAGCATCTCCGAGGGTGAGATTATCTGTATTTAGTTTGATTAGGCATAGATTTGCGCATTTTATTTTATTTTGCTTGTGACTTACTTTGTTCTGTCTGTTACTACTTGGAACCACTTAAATCCTACTGTCTGTATTTAATAAAATCACTTTTTATTTAGTAATTTACTCAGAGTATGTATTAATACCTGGGGGAGCAAACAACTGTGCATATCTCTCTATCTGTGTTATAGAGGGCGAACAATTTATGAGTTTGCCCTGCATAAGCTTTATGCAGGGTAAAACGGATTTATCTGGGTTTAGACCCCATTGGGAGTTGGGCATCTGAGTGCTAAAGACAAGCACACCCCTGTGAGCTGTTTTTGGGTAAACTTGCAGTTTTGGGACAAGTGATTCAGACCCTGGGTCTGTGTTGAAGTGGACTGGAGTGTCTAATTCAGCAAGACGGGGTGCTGGAGTCCTGAGCTGGCAGGGAAAACAGAAGCAGGGGTAGTCTTGGCACATCGGGTGGCAGCTCCCAAGGGGGTTTCTGTGATCCAACCCGTCACAATCTGTTTCTCACCCTTCTCAAATATTGCCTATATAGATCACGTACCTGTGCTCAAATCCTCATTCGTAATTTCATCTTCACTCTAACCATTGCATTTGCCTTCCCTATGATGTTCCCAGCTCTCAGCTCTCCAGTCTTTAAAATGTGCTGAATTACATAAAGTAAAACTATTTTCCCATGCCAATTCCGCCCCCCACACACACAGTTCCTCATATCTCCTTGTCAATTGCTGGAAATGGGCCATTTTCATTACCACTACAAACAGTTCTTTTTCTCTCCTGCTGATAAAAACTCACCTTAACTGATCACTCTCCTTATAGTGAGTATGGTAACAACCATTGTTTCATGTTCTCTGTGTATATATATATATATATCTTCCTACTGTATTTTCCACTACATGCATCTGATGAAGTAGACTGTAGCCCACGAAAACTTATGCTCAAATAAATTTGTTAGTCTCTAAGGTGCCACAAGTACTCCTGATCTTTTTGCAGATACAGACTAACACGGCTGCTACTCTGAAATCTTTCTCTTTGGTTTCCTTCCCACTCTCACTTATCTGACACCAGCCTCCCACTGCCCCTTCACATAATCTCAGCACTGCTGGTATAAAGGTCAACTCTTCCACAGCTCCCTCTATCTGGAAGAGCCTTCCTGTACTCTGCATAGTCACATCAGATTTCTCTATCGCCTATGTGACACAGAGGCTTCTTTGAAAAGGATCCCCTTGTGACAGTGTATCCCATAAGGCTTTATGGGGGCGGTGCTTATAAATGTATGTATGACATAACTGGAATATGTTTTGTGCTGCCTGTGCCATGTAACATATCTCCGTAAAGGTTATGGTCTACTATATCTATTCATCCTATTTGTACATATATATCATTTTCTACTTGAGGTTAAGAATATGGGCTGTATGCTTGCTTGGTTTCTAAGTAAGCTTTGTGAGGCATTTGGTCAGCTTCTTTAGGAAGGAATTTGCCAGGTTAAGTACCTGATCAGGAAACACTTGGGGAACAATGCATCTTGGAATGCTCCAATCCACATAAGAAGTCTTCCGGGAGACATGCAAGATACCATGTGGACAATGGCTTCGGCCTGTAAAGACTGAGTCATGCAGGGACAAGTGACTTGCCCAGGTGATTCCAGAACTCCATCTTGGAGCTGGACTTTGCATAGGACGAAGGAGGGGGGTCTCCACCCACAAGAGAAAGTCTATTTAAACCCGTGGGAGACCCCTCCATTTTGTCTTCAGCTGGCTAAGGAAGGAGCCTCTCCACCCCCCCAGGATACTTGAAGGGAACTGGAACAAAGGACAGTAACTACAGGGGGTGTGAGTGATTGCTGGACCCAGGCTAAAAGGAGATTAGCCTGTAAAAGGGAGCATTCTGGAACTGGTGAGGATCTTATCTGTATTTAGTTTGATTAGACATAGATTTGCGCATTTTATTTTATTTTGCTTGGTGACTTACTTTGTTCTGTCTGTTACTACTTGGAACCACTTAAATCCTACTTTCTGTATTTAATAAAATCACTTTTTATTCATTAACTCAGAGTATGTATTAATACCCGGGGGAGCAAACAACTGTGCATATCTCTCTATCAGTGTTATAGAGGGCGGACAATTTATGAGTTTGCCCTGCATAAGCTTTATGCAGGGTAAAAGGATTTATTTGGGTTTAGACCCCATTGGGAGTTGGGCATCTGAGTGCTATAGACAAGCACACTTCTGTGAGCTGTTTTCAGGTAAACTTGCAGCTTTGGGACAAGTGATTCAGACCCTGGGTCTGTGTTGGAGCACACGGGAGTGTCTGGCTCAGCAAGACAGGGTGCTGGAGTCCTGAGCTGGCAGGGAAAACAGGAATATCTTGGTACATTGGGTGGCAGCTCCCAAGGGGGTTTCTGTGATCCAACCCATCACACCCCTGTTCTTTGCAAACAACTCTCACCTCAGACCTGTCAAACTCACTACACCAAAAACAGAAGAACATAACAATGGCCCTACTGCGTCAGACCAAAGGTCCATCTAGCCCAGTATCCTGTCTTCCAACAGTGGACCGTGCCAGGTGCCGCAGAGGGAATGAACAGAACAGGTAATCATCAAGTGATCCATCCCCTGTTGCTCATTCCCGGCTTCTGGCAAAATATCTCACAGAATATTTATCCATAAAGAGTAATGTGTAAGGTATCACCAGAAAGCTTGTCAGAAGGAATAGTGTATTTACATTGAAAGTATGCTTTATAAATTTGGAGTAAAAGTCAGTCACCAGGGGATAAAATATCTTGGAGATGGTCCATTTAAGCAGGCGGGAGTTGTCACCCTCCCCTGGCCAGCCAGTGATGTGAGAGGCTCAATTGTCTAACGTTGATCCATCCCAAGACTTTCAGTGAAAAACTATCAGAGACAAATGCAATCAATCAAAACCACTTGGGCATAACAAAGACATTATAACACACAGAGAATCGTCCCGCCTAGGAATAAAGACAAAAGACAGTTTCAGTATAACACAGGGTGGAGAAAGGCACCCTGTATCCTTTTTCTCAGGAGACATCCTCAGCAGCAGGGGTGTTCTCATGAAAAATTGGATCCTGAGTCCCGTGAAGCCAGCCAGCTCTGCAACAGACTGAACCTACTTTTTTATTATTGAGCTTTGTATTGTGTTGTAACTATTTGTTTCCATCACTCTCTCTTGTTTCTAGTAGAATCTCTAACCTTTCTTAAATAAACTTTCATTTGTTTTATTACAAGTGCTCAGTGTTATACAGGAGCGGGGGATTTAAGGTAAAATGGTAAACTGGGGTACACTGCTCCTTTAGGGGTAGATGATTTGGGGTTTCAGTGAGTGGCCTAGTGTCAGAGGCTGGTTATCACAAGGGGTTACTTCAAAGGGACTTGGGGATTGGGGTGCACCTACTGGTAACCTGACACCCAGCTAGGCACAGGCAAGATTGACTTACGCTAGAGGTAGAGGGTAACATGGTGAGGCAGAGGTACCTAGAGAACCATCATGGCCTACACATCTTAATTTTTCTCACTCTCTTCTAGTATTCATTAACTCTGCAATTGTACTGTATTATTCTATAAAGCATTTTGAGATGCATTTTTTGTGAAATGTTCTACTCAGTAAAGATGTACAGCACATGGTCCTTTAGATGTAGATACTCAAATATTTTAATATGTCGAAACTTACTAGCAAAGGAAAATGCTTTAATATAGAATAATGCACCAAGTACATCTTGGGATAAATATATTATGGACACAAAAATCATCCTCTCATCCCAGCAGTCACAATCATATTTAATTTTGTTTTTCACTTGCTTGTGTGGTGCACAGCTGTGGCAGTAGGAACTATCATTGGTTGAAATGTGACAAACTACTGAGTTCAAAGGAAGCTTTGTATTTTTGTCCTACACAGGAGCTTTTATAGTTAATTCCCCATCTCCTGATGAAGCATTTGTGTGCTTTAAGGAGATGTCATGGACACCCTAGGACTCATGTAAATGAATCAAAGACCCTGGTTAAGCAATAGGAAGCTTCTCTTGTATCCAAAATTAACAGAAATATTTCCATTTCAATAAAACACTTATTCTCTTCAGAAAAATTAAAACCAGTACTTTTAGATTTTTGATGCCTTCTGATATTTTTAGAAATTGACCTTTAGCTTCCTAAATATTTGGATAAAATTAAACACTGGCGAGAGAGAAAAACCTTGATTCTGGTAGAAAGCCACAGAATGCCATATTGCAGTTTTGTGTCACCTGCTGTGCTTCCCTCCTATGTTCAGTCTATGAATAATGAAACAATCTGAATATTCTCTATTGACTACAGTAAAAAGAAAAGTTCTTATTTAGGCACTATGGTAACACTTGGATAAGAGTAGGAAACTGTTTAGTTTCAACCTTTGCAATACATTTCCTTATTAAAATCTATGCCTTACAGACAAAGATATATTACCCAAACCTCAGCTGCTAGGATCCAGGGTTCCTGCTATCATATATCATCCAGCAAAGAAATAGGATGAACAGTAGAAAATTGATGTTCTTGTGCTAGTTCATTTTATGAACAGAATAAGTATTTATTCTTGATTTACTGAACTGATGTTGATGTTGTGGCAGGATGCAGGGACACTATCTTGTCTCCAGTGAACAAGGGTAAACAGCAGGAGAGTTTTTTTCCTTCCCTTGTACAGATGTTCAGGAGAAAGGCTACAAGAGTGGCTGTTTGGGCAAAAATGTCCTCAGATAGGTTGAATTCTATACCCAGGGTCATAGGTCTGGGTTAAACCGCAGGCGGAAGAATTAAATTTTGATTTCTTGCTACATATGTTATTCCTTAAAGAAAAAGCCTTGGTGACTCTGTTTGTTCTTTCTGCTGGGTCATTCCATTAGCTCACAATCATAGTTATATGAAGGATAGTGCAAATAGAGAAAGCTTCTTCATTTTCCCATTAAAATTGTCTCTATTTGGCCAATACTGTGTGTAAAAGTAAAATATGGAATCTTTAACATTGGTCGGTACAGACTATTGCTATGAAGCTAACCAGATGAAGGAGAGTCACTCCCAGACAAATGATTGCCAAATACTTCTGTCATTCTTTTTTTGTCATACTCAACCTCTATATCTCATCCTAGCTCCAGAACTGGCAACCCCTCTATGTAACCTTGTGGTAGAGTCACTTACTAAAAAATAACACGTTAACATGAGTTATTCCTTTATCACCAAACCCAGATGGGGGCAGGGGCAATGCTTAATTTGTGCCAGGGCTGAGCCCTGACACGTCTAGGCTTGTTAGTTTGGCCCCAGCACCTCTGGCCTTGCTGCATCTATTCTGAATGTAAACATTTGCTTGAGCCCTGGCACCTCTTTCATTACAAATTAAGCACTGGGCAGGAGATGGATTTAGAATCTGCCCCATGAAGGGACTGGGACATGCACATATCCCCTGCCTGGAAAGCCCTCCCAGACTCCTAATAGAGCTAGGAATTTATTGATAAACCCCAGACTGTTATACAGAGTACCCACAACACTGAATATAGCAACAATGTCTGACATATATGCAACAAGAATTACAGCATGTTTCTCCAGTTCTCACATCAGTGAGACCAAATGACAGAGCTGATAGGTTGGAACACCAGCAAACACCAGATTTAGTCTTTACCTTTCCTCAGTATTTTGCAGTTTTAAGACACAGTTAACCACAGCCAACAATTCTTCAGGCTTCCAAGTTTCCACAAAGCCCCAGTCCACAGTTCATAATTTAATATGTAATTTATCCCTCTGCACAGAATTATGTTTACACTATGGAATATAACTTTCCATGTTTTGTAGATAAATGTAGCTGGTGTACCCTAACATAGCATCAAGCAGCAATGTCAAGGGTCAGAAGGCTGGATCCAGCCTGCATGACGTATCTATGTGGCCTGTATGACATGCTTAAATTGTGCAGAAGCTAACTTTTTTTTTTTAGAGTAAGGTTCTCTCCCTCTTGTCTGCGACTGCAGCTATAGCACTCCAAACCAAACCAAGTGTAAACTCATGTCATGGTGTCTGTTTGAGTCTGCAGACAGCCTGAAACAATGTCTCAGGGTGATGAACTCTCTTGTCCCCTATTAAGCTGTTCAGAGTGCCCGCTCTAAAGCCCAGTGATGATACTTCAGTGTCAACATTAACAGTTCCAGCAGATTTAACAAAAAAGAGGCAAAGCCCCTGGGAGGTGGAATTAATAGAACAAGTCAGCTCATGCTCAGGACATAAAATTAATTTTATCAAATCAGAAACCTTACTTTGCTGTGGCATGAACTATAAAATGGCTTCACAATTCCCCTTTCAGATTGCTTCTGATTGGATAAAATATTACACCTCTACCCCAATATAATGCGACCCGATATAACACGATTTCGGATATAACGCGGTAAAGCAGTGCTCCGGGGGGGGCAGGGCTGCGCACTCCGGTGGATCAAAGCAAGTTCGATATAACGCGGTTTCACCTATAACGCGGTAAGATTTTTTGGCTCCCGAGGACAGCGTTATATCAAGGTAGAGGTGTATTAACCAGAGGTGACACATAACTGTTGATATGTTGATAGTGGGGAGGGACCCAATTTAAAGGTTTGGCCACCCCCCAAACAGTTCAAGTCAAGCCCCCCCCCCCCCCCCCCCCCCCCCAGGCAGACCACCCATCCTTACACACAGTCTCCCCTCCCAGAAAGCAGCGGCCCCTCCCTGCAGTGCCCAGCTGTTGCTCCTGCCTCTCCCTGTGGGGCACAGATTGCAGTTCACCTGGCCTCCAAGGTCACCTGACTGGCTCAGCTCTGCCAGCTGTCCACAGGGAGGGGGCCCAGCAGCACCATTTGACTGAGCAGAGCTGGCTCTGAATCAACAGCCCGGCCCCAGTCCTGCCCTAAGCCCTTGGAGGCTGGGTGGTTTCCAGCCAAGGCTTCCAAGGCCCCCTGAGCTGCGGGCTCCTGCACATTAACCACCATATAATTACTTGCTGTAGCTAGACTACCAGTGTTGTACAATTCCATCTGCAATGAGAAGTGCTTTGAAGTGACATTATTAGTTTTAAGTTTATTAGGTCACCAGAGAGACCGTTACTCTTGGTCTATGTTACTATTAATTGATTCACTGTTTCATTTCAAATATTGAATGTTAAGTTAATCAAGTTTATTGGAAGTTAAGCCTAACGTGAGCCTACCTATTTGCACTACACGTGCTTTTCTTTTCCACTATGTTTCTTATTTTTCAGTCCTTGTAGTCCTCATTGTTACAGGTTTTTTTGAGAAAACAAGCATGAAAATAATGCCATGCAAGTTGCAACTCAAAAATATGTGACACCATAGAATTTGATTTAGGAATCATGGCCAGTAGAATAAGCATCTCACCATAGGAGGAAAATCATGCAACCCCTGAAAAACAGTTAGTTTTTCTTGAAAAATTATCAGAAATAACAATATTTCTTGTATCTTGTAAAAACAGCATCATTGTTGAGAAATGTCTTATTATTGAGATATTACTAGGATATAAAAGAATGAAAACTCATATTAATATACCTCAATGGCATCATACTAAACATTAACATAACTTGTAACATGCCAAAGATCATTTCATAAAGTCTCCATCCTTTCGTTTGATGTAACTTATTAAATATATTTCATACCTCATGTCAAAAGGGACAACTATGGATTATTAGATAAAGTGTTTCATAAAATACATTTAATTAATACTTAATAAGATATTAATTTTAATAAAGTAATTACCGGTAGTTTTAGATCATGGTTCATGGTCTTGGCCAGACTGTGGCTGGTGCACGAACAGAGTGGTTGGGGCCCAGGTGGCTCAAATTCTCATAAAAACATAAGAACGGCCACACTGGGTCAGACCAAAGGTCCATCTAGCCCAGTATCCTGTCTTCTGACAGTGGCAAATACCAGTGGCCAATGCCAGGTGCCCCAGAGGGAATTAACATAACAGGGAATCATCAAGTGATCCATCCTCTGTCGCCCATTCCCAGCTTCTCCTTTGCACTTTTACTATTTTGAAGTCAGCTCAGGGCCAATCTGGCCTCCCCAGTGTAAATTAGAGAAGCCTAATGGCTATTGTGACTTACATTCAAGCTATGTCTACACTACCACCTATGTTGGCAAAATTTATGTCGCTCAGGGGTGTGAATATTCCACCCCCTGAGCGACATAAGTTATACCGACATAAGTGCTAATATGCACAGTGCTATGTTGGTGGGAGAAGCCTCCCGCCAACATAGCTTATGCCACTTCCGGGGTGGTTTTTTTATGCCAACGGGAGAGCTCTCGCCTGTCGGCATAGAATGTCTGCAGCAGATACATTGCAGGGGTACAGCTGTATCAGTACAGCTGCACTGCTGCAGTACTGTACTTGTACGCATGGCCTCAGTTGCCTATAGTCCCCAAAGGACATACCAGCATCCAGGAACAGCTCAAGTACAGAGACTTTAGAGCTTGCATGTATGAATTTTAAAGGTGGTTTTCATTCATAGTAATGCATGTGACTTTGATATTAGCTTCCTGTGAAAATTGTTACCAGCACAAACAATCACCCAAATATTTATAGCAAACATAAAAGGGGCACAATAATGGCTGAAGCAAAGTCATTTTAAAGTTCCAGCAAATATTTACAGCCCTTCCAAATATCATCAGTAGATAAACTGTTTATCTACTGGGTGTTTCTATTTTGCAATGCTTAGATTGGCAATGTTTGTACAAATTCAATCCTTCTTCCAATGGAAATTTAGTTTTCCCATTGATTTCAGTGACAACAGGATTCCATAGCCTTTAAACCTGCAGTCATTACTCAAGCAAAACTCCTATTGACTTCCAAGTGTGTTTTGCCTAAGTAATGGTGGCAGAATCAGGCCCCACGTTTTTTTCTCCTGTGGATTTATACTGTTACCCCTTTTGAAGCAAGTTGCTAGTAAAAGTTCAAGTCTCTACAGGTTGTTTCCATTACAAGGAGAAACTGATGATGAAGTGAGGTATCTTGGATGCAATTCTGTTTGTTTACAAAAAATGTATAAAATTCTGTTTCCCTGAACACAGGAGGAATCAAACAACAGGAGACAGTTTCATTACCTGTTAGGTTCACTCCCTCTGGGGCACCTGGCATTGGCCATTGTCGGTAGACAGGATACTGGGCTGAATGGACCTTTGGTCTGAGCCAGTATGGCCATTCTTATGTTCTTGTGTTGTGTTTTGGGGTAGCGGCTGCTATTGTTTCATAAAGGAGCTTAACTCCTGTTGCTTACAGCTGTCTTAAATGAGCAGAGGCAATTACACTCACCAGCTTCAAAGATATTTTGTTCAACTTACAACACCACTGTTGGACCAGCAGTATTCGTCAGATATTGAACAGTGTGTGCTCATTCTCCTGGAATTTTCAGAAGACCATAGTAACATATCTCTACAGAGCCATTCATGAAAACATGAGGGTGCATTAAAGGGCAGGAAATCTGTGGCTAAAAATACCTCAGGATTGAGTTTGAACAGCAGTTTATTAGATTACCTCTGAATTGTTCTAGTAATTACTTAGAAGCAATGTTCCCTTTCTGTCTTATGCCAGTTTTGGACCTGAAAGCTCATTCTTCAATTATGTTTCCAGTTGGTGCAGATAAACCCAAAAAGCTCAGGGTTCAACTGATCACCATATTTGGGGTCAGGAAGGAATTTTCCCCTGGGTCAGATCGGAAAGAGACTCTGGGTTTTTTGGGGGTTTTTTTGCCTTCCTCTGCAGCATGGGTCACTTGCAGGTTTAAACTAGAGTAAATGGTGGATTTACTCTAAATGGTGGACTTCTATAACTTGAAGTCTTTAAATCATGAGTTGAGGACTTCAGTAATTCAGCCAGAGGTATGGGTCTATTACAGGAGAAGGGGTTGTGTGGCCTGCACTGTGCAAGAAATCAAAGCTACTCAAACTGAGGCTCAACGGCCACAGATGGCTCGTTAATGTGTCTCCTGCAGCTCTTTGCAACACATGATATTAAAACACTGTGATTTAATTATTAACCAGCCTAAATTATTAACCAATCACTCTGCTTTTACTATCTTATTAACCAATTGTAGTTGAGAAAATAATACTTCGTCAGTCATTTTGCTGGGAGAATTATATAGATATATTTCCCGTCATACTGTTTAAAAATGAATATATAGTACTATAGTAAATGAAACAATGAATTCACACTACTGTGGCTCTTTGGGTAATCTTGATGGCTAATTTGACTCCTGAACCACTGAGGTCTGAGTATCACTGGATTAGATGATCATGATGGTCCCTTCTGGCCTTAAAGTCTGTCAGTCTAAACACTACTTGGAATAAGACACTTCAGTCTTTTCAGTTTTTGTTAATTTGTTTATTTTACGGAAATATAAAATATAAGTACAAAAGTAAAAAGAGTTTGTGTGCATCAGAGAGAGAAGACTAATTAATTAATTAATTAATTAAGAGCTCCGTTTCTGACCATACTTTAAAATTTCACTCAGTTGTGTGTGTATGTAAGTCTTATAAGCACGTAGCTCCTCGTGTAACACGTCCCGAGGCCATCTCAGTTTGGAACAGAGAGCACACAACAAACTTTAAAACTATTTTTTGCATTTGCCAGAACAATGCTATTCCATTTCCTGCAATTCTTTCATACATGTAGCTCAGAAGTCTTCAAATCGAGGGAGGTGCTATGAACCAAGATTAGACCTGGCCCAATGCTGCCATTATAAAAAAACAATACAAATATTTTTTATTTTTGCAAAACAAGAAGAATACTAGTTGTACGGCACCAAGAGGAATGGACAGATTGCGACTTTAGTGCATAAGTCTTTGCAGGATTAGGACTTCACATTTTGAACAAATAATTATAAACAAAATGACAAAAATTAAAGAAAAATTTGATATTTCAGGCGAATATTTCCAGGAGATAGCAGATTATCAACATGTTTATAGAAGTGCAAAGGAATAACATTTCTTGTCTTGTTTTCTTCAATAAAATCATATGAAAATAAACATACTAAATGGAACTGCCTGTAGTTATTTCTCATCAGTTAAATCTTCAATTTGTAACATACCTCAGATTCTTTTGAGCAATTTTTTTTTCTAATCCAGAAATCCTTTTTGCTTCCCATTGGCTGTGATTTCACCTTTAGGCCTTTAACTAGTAAATGAGAGATTAATATTGCAGTTTTCAGGCCATTCTCTCTTTTGATCAGAAGTCCCAGCAAAATAACCAGTGGGTCATATGGAAGTTCATTCCCACTTATTGAAAGCAGCCATATAAATTGCACCTAATTCTGAATAGAGAAAGAAGCATCTTTTCATATTAATGTGAAGTGTAATGCAGTAAATTCAAGTACAAGTTCTAGAACTCATTCATCACTGCCATTGCAGTGGGGTTTGTTGTATTAATTTAGATGAAATATATAGGCCCAAAAAAATCAAAACTGTTAACAAAACCCTGTTAATGTGCAACATCAAACTCTTTTAAACAAAGTTTGGGGTTTGGTATACAGAGACCTCAGCCTGCTTAGTACCATGGCAAACACCATAAAAATCCTTTTAATCTTTTATTGAAAAAGAAAAGAAGGAAAACCAGCTAAAGTAATGTATAGGATTAAATACAGTTTTCATTTTAACTTGTTCCCTTTCCCATTAGCTGGAGAGAGCTTTTTAGACAATTTTTAGATGGTATTTAATATGGGAATAACTGCCCTTGAAGAGAAAAGAGGGGAAGCTAGTAGAGATGGGCTGGAGCTGTTGTAACTGCTGTTGTTGTTATAGTCTAATCCCATTTTCCAGAAGACAAAACAAGACAAACCCACACTGAAGGGCAGAGAACAGAACAACAAAGATAGTCAACACAGCTTCTGTCTCTGGTGTTGACTTTCACCTGCAACTTCACAGCTGAAAAACACAGGCACAGCACACGGTCTTATCGGCCACTCCAAGACCTGGTAAAATCCTACCAGCATCAGGCTGCTTAGGGCATTGCTTTAGCTGCCTCATTATGGTCACAGGCGTACTGCAGTGTTGCAAAATATACAGTATTGGCCAGGTAAGCCAGATTCTTATTAGACAGAAAGAAACAGAAGAGAGCGAAGAAATAAGATTGGGAAGGAAAAGGATACACGTGGGGGCATGGGAGAGCAGAGACTAAGGCCATACCGACACTACCACTTATGTTGGCAAAATTTATGTCACACAGGGGTGTGAAAAAAACCACCCCTGAGCAACATAAGGTACGCTGGCATAATGTTGGGGGTGGTTTAATTATGTTGATGGGAGAGCTGCGGCCAGCACATCCCTCGCCCGCGCCGCTTCCCGCCGCCTCCATTGGCCCGGGACGGCGAACCGCGGCCAGTGGGGCCCGCGATCGGCCGAACCTGCCACGTCAGCAGGTAAATAAACTGGCCCGGCCCGCTAGGGTGCTTACCCTGGCGAGCCGCGTGCCAAACGTTGCCGACCCCTGAACTAAAACAACATTAAGTATTCTGGATTTTTTTCTTCAGCAGAAAACATAATATTTTAACAAAAAAGCATATGTCCCTCGCTTCTCACATTTATCTCCAGACTTCTTCTCCTTGTCCAGATCTATTCCGTCCCCAACAATCTTCTATTCATTGAACTTTTTGAAACTTTTCACTTTTAAAGAGAGGTAAAGGATTGACTCTGTGCACACAAATTTGCAGAGGGACAATAGAGTTGAGGTCTGTTATTTCTCACCTCTAAATATATATTTATTTATTTAAAAACATTTTTGCTGTTAACAAGCATGTTACCTCTGGAGACACAAATCCACAGTTTGAGAACTGCAAAACGAAGCATCTCTGATGGTATCTTCTAGACTGAGTCCCATTGGGTAGATAGAAAGATTAACCTAAATAATCTATACAGAAGCCAGTGGAACCCCATAAGATTGGGTCCCTACTCTGTGAACTATTAGAACTCATGCTTGAGACAAAGGATTTTGTTTTGTGTTTCTAATTCACTGAGATGTTTACAGCCTCAGTCGTAATCATTTGCAATGTTAACTCATTTAGGGCCAACTTCTGAGAGATGCTGATGTCAAAGGGAGTTGAGTGTTCAGCAGCTCTCAGAATCTGACTCTTGGACTTGCACCATTTATCCTTCCTTAGTGCAAGGATGTGAAACAAATGGCCTGAAAGGTGTATTTATGTGATCCACAGACTGTGTAGAATAGCAGCTTTCATTAAAAAAAAAAATAATTTTAATTAGTTCTAGCCCTCATGGCTGCAGAGATGAGCCTTCCAAATGTGAATTGAGCATAATGATGCAAATGCTTTAGAGTTGATGTTTATAAGCTCTTTTTGCCTTTTGATCTGATATGGCTAATTTCTTCATATCTGGCCACTTCGGAGATAAAATTACTGTTCTGACTTTGGAAAAGAATCCTCTCTTCCCATCAGGAGTTGTGCTGTTGATCTGTAGCTGAGAAGACCAAGAAATGGATTTGCCAGATCTGGTGACCATGTTTGTGACAAACTGGATGGAGAAAAAGGGTGGAGAATCCCAGCTATTGTAAAGAAAAATAATTAATTGCCCAGATCATATGTGATTGAGACCAACAGTGGAGTGTTCAACAGAAACTGTCAACATCTATAAGATGTTCATTAGAAAGAACAATCAATAGAGCAAACTCTACAGGTGGTGGATGCAGACCAAGAAGAAGACTCAGATTCCAAATCAATCACAGCCAGTCATTGCAACTAATGGACAGCCAGATGACAAAGTTGTTATGCGTGTATTTAGAAAACCAGTGTGATTCAGAGATGCTTAACAGACTGATCTGTATCGAACTTTAAAAATAGTTTGATAGTGTAAATTTGGTAAATGGTAGGAATGTAAAACTTAAAGAGGAAGATGCAATGGAATGTTAAACTGTATTATAATGTTTAGCCACTAGCTAGCGCCATGTGTAACATACCTTTATCTGAGCTGAGAACAGCCATAGCTGGCAGCGTATTGAAGATATCTAAAGGCAACACATTGTCATGTATCTTTCTGGGTGGAAGCTCTGTAACCAGTCCATATCTGGTACATGACACAAGGTTTTTTATTTTTGTTCTGAAGTGCCTTGTAATTAATTTTTAAAAAAGAGATTTGTATTTACATTTTAAAATTCCTATAATTAACTTGGTGACTGATGTGAGGAAATTTATTATTTCTATTATAGTAGCACCTGGAGGCTCCAACCAAGATTGGTACCCCATTATGCTAGGTGCTGTACAAACCCATAGGCTATATCTACATTTGAGCTGGGAGGTGTGATTCCCAGCTTGTGTAGACATACCTACACTAGCTCTAATGAGAGACAGTTCCCACGTTAAAGAGCTTTCAATGTAAGGCCCTGAGCCTGAAATACTTAGACATCTGTATAATTTTACATGTGAGTAGTCCTATAGACTTCCCCCAGATGCTGGTCCCAATCTCCCTGCACATCCAGAATCTTTGGGAAATTTAGCTTCAAAGCTCCAGCAAGTCTCTATTGAGCATGTGCAAACAGACTTTTCAGAGGCTTATAACTTGACCAAATTTGGGTGAATTTTCACCTGGATAGCAAAAGCAACATCCCCACAAAAAGCCAATTCCCCTGGCAAATTTCAAGTCTCCATTTCAAAGCATGAGAGCCCTCAAGCTTCCCAAACAAAAGTTGGTTACATTATTTAAAAAAAAAAAAAAAATCTATTTTCCATAGCCTCATTCTCAAGAAATTCCTAAATTGTTTTGCCTGAAACTTTCCAGAATAATTCAGTTTGAGACATACATCCAGCAGTAAAAATGTCAGCCCTAATGGTTAAAACTTGGCAAAGTTATAAGCAACTGAAAACAGCATAGGTGCTGGAACTAGGTGTACTGCCGTACCCCCTGGCTTGAAGCGGTTTCCCATATACAGCGTTTACAGTTTGGTTCAATGGCTCTCAGCTCCCCCACTATAAAAATTGTTCCAGCACCACTGGAAAACAGGATCTCATAATAGGAAATGTCAGGCAAACTTAATAATAGAGGGTGCTACCATCTGTGCCTATAATAACAGAATCCTGTATTAGAGATAAGGAAATTTGGTGTTAATACAGTCAAAACTACACTAAGAACCACCTCCAATAGACAACCTCATGTTTTCAGTGATCACTTAAGAGGTGTTTCCAGAATAATTTTATCTGAATTTATATTAAAGACCATCTTCTACTAGCTCACTGACTTTTGCAGAACCCTTATGTGGCAATTTAAGACAGGTATATGAATTTCATAATAAATACATAATAACACTTTGCACTATTTTAACACCTTTCATTTGAGAATCTCAAGACATCAGTATATCAAAAAATGGTAACTAAGGTCCCTATACCCAAACCTTTACTCATGTAGGAGTATTCATGGGAATGAAGATGACGTGTTAGTATTAGTAATGGTTTGGACAATCAAGCAGACCCTTATACCATACAATACAATTCAACTTTATTTGGGAGAGCATTTTGCGCACCACCTGTATCCCCAGATGCCTTACATCATGAAATGAAGAAGATGCAACACTATAATATAAAAAACCAGAAGCGAAGGGAGAGAGAAAGTGAGGCCAGAGATGTTTTCAGGTGAAATTTGAAAACAGGAGCTGTGGCGAGAGACTCCTCCAGATTGCAGGGGCTGCAGAGGAGAAGGTTCTTGTGCCATCAGTGGGGAAGGGTCTATGAGGGGGAAGGTGCTAAAGGAAGGCAGGAAGCAGAGTTCAACCTACAGGCATGTACGAAGCTAGGTGGGTTGAGGTCATCTGCTGTAGGGTTACCACCTTTGAAAGGCAAAAAAAAAAAAAAAAAAAAGGCACCCCTCACAAGGCAAACCCAGCACAACGCAAACCCCCAACCACAAGGCAACTCCGCAACCCCCACTTCAGCAGCCACTTATAGTATCTAGACGCAGGTGTTCTCAGGAAAAAAATTTTGGTGGCCTCACAGTGCGGCCACCAACTCTTGCTGGTGGCCACTCTCACACTTTTTCCTAAAATACTTAATTAGCTTTAGGAAAAACAAATAAATATGCACGTATACATGTCCAAATCATTGTAATTTATTTATTGCTAACTAGTAAGTCTGTTGTGAAAAGTGATATTAACAAACATACATCAGCCCTGCCAAGCCTGGGGACAAATTAAGCCCTGGAAGGGGGGGTTAGGGGAGGCAGCAGGGGCTGGAGCCTGAAGCCCCGCAGCTCGAGCCTGGGCCCTGCTGCTGGGGAGCTCGAGCCCAGGGCTGGAGCCCAAAGCCTGAGCCCGACTGCCCCTGGGAAGATGGGGAATTCACTGGCTGCCTTCTCCTTCGGCATTGTACCCCAGGTGTCTCCAGAGGGGGGCAGGGCCCAACCGCTGCTGGCAGGCCCAGCAATCAACACCAAGGCAGTGCATCCGGGGAGCAACAGGGAGTCGGAGGGGCTGCTATATTGCCCCCCCCCCCATCATAGCCCTGGAGGCTGTGGCTGCAAGAAAACCAGTGGCCGCATATGAGAAACGCTGATCTAGAGAGATAACACATATAGATAAGATTGATAATATTGCATGTCTCCTCACATGTTGGTGGGCAGACAGCTGCTGTATTATCAACAGTTTTGATGTTATCGCTTAAATTGCGTAAGTGGGAACACTGTAGCATCTTTAGCTGGACACAGAAACTTTTAAGGTAAGAGATCCCAGTGTATTGTGATAATGCATTTTTTTAGTCCCACATAAAAAATCACAGCAGCTTAAATTATTTTTGTTGGCAACTGGCAAATCCATTAAAAAAAAAAACACCGGCCAGGTTGGTCAAATACCGGCCAGGAGGTAACCCTAATCTGCTGTGGTCCCATTGGGATGCTCAGGCACAGGGGTTTGGCCCAAGACACAGAGAGGAAAGGTCAGAGCAGAAAAGGAGCTCCCAGTGTCCCCAACACACACTAGCTGATGGGGGGAGAGGGGGTTAAAGGGAGCAATTGTCCGTGGGCCCCTGGCCGCCACCACTGCCGTTGTAACGGCGGCGGCTGGGAGTCCCAGGCCCTTTTAAATTGCCCTAGCGCGCACGGGTTGGTACCAGCAGTGGCCAAGGCAGCCAGGCGGGCATGTGGAAGCCCTGGCTGTGCCAGAAGAGCGCGCCCAGCAGTGCAGCCGGCAGCTCGCTGGGCACCAGCCAGTGCAGGCACAGCACCACCCAAATGTCAGGTGGACTGTGTCCGCGCGGCTTGTGTGCGTGTGCACCAGCTGCCGCACGTGGTCCAGCTCCGCACCCATGTGGTGAGGCCATGCCGGGCCAGCATGGGGCCCGGCTCCAGCCTGCCCTGTACAATGCGCAGTTTGGCAGCCCATTGGCTGTTCTGCCCTGGGGCCTGGAATTGCTGTGGTCCGGCCGGCCTGCCCCTCACAGCCAGAGCTGGACTAACTTTTTGTGGGCCTGGCGCCAAACATATTTGTGGGCCCCCATTGGGGAATTAGGGCATGTGATAGGGGGCGGTCCGCAGAGCGAGGGGCCGGTTGGGGGCAATGAGGCGCAGTGCAGCGGGAGTGGCCCCACTCAGCCCAGCACAAGGGCACTGTTTACAAACCCACAACTGCTAGATGCACACTGGCTCGCCCAGCCCTGCATTGCCAGCGTGCCCCTTCCACACTGCCCCCCTGCCAAGTGCCCTGCCCTTATGCCCAGCACCCCCTCACCCAGAGACTTCCCCCACAGATCCCTATACCCAGCGCCCCATTTCCCAGAGACCTCCCCCACAGATCCCTATGCCCAGTGCCCCCGGACCCGCTATGCCCAGCACCCCCTGCCCAGAGACCCCTCCCGCTGACCTCCCACCACAATTGCACAGCACCATGCACACCATACACCCTGCCCAGCTCCCCCACCCACAGATCCCCTACTGTCCAGCACCCCCTTCACAGTCCCACCATCACTGCTGTACAGCACCCCATATTCCTGAGGGAATTCTGCATCATAATTCTGCGCATAATATTTTAAAATGCTGCAATTTTTTTTTTTTTACAATAAATAAATGTGGAAGCTCCACCATGGCAATGGGGAGCACAAGACACTGACACTGGGACAGGGACTTGGCAGTGAGGCCGAACCTGACCCTGACACAGCACAAGGGCCATACCTGCCACAGAAACACCCTGGGGCCCTGCCCCTTTTGCGCCAGGCACACCAGATGTGAGCAGGGAGGCTCAGCCTTTCAGCAGGATCCAAGTGCAGAGGGACTTAGTGTGGGGGGATCCAGATGGGGGTAAGAAGGTTCTGTGTGGGGCAGTCTGGGTGCAGGCAGCTCAGTGGGGGATCTGGATGCACAGGGAGGTTCCAGGTGCAGGGGCAATGGGAGTCTGCAGGGAGGATCAAGTGAAAGTGGTTGGAGCTTGGGGGGGAGTGTAGGTGGTTGGGGCTCAGTAGGGAGGGTGTCTGGGGGGGCTCATCAGAGTGGTACAGATGCAGGGGAGGTGGGGCTTGTCAGGGTGAGGGTTTGATGGGCCTGCTTAACAGGGGAGCCCCAGCTGTTGATAAGGGGATCCACATGCTGGGCCCCCACTTCCCCTATCCCCTTCTCTTCCCCATCCCATCATAGGTGCTGACTTTTGGTTTTGCCAGTGGGTGCCCCATCCCGGTGTTGCCCCCTCGGGCCCTCTGTGCCGGCAACAGTTTTGGCGTCCCTGGGTGGGCTCGAGGCTGAAATTTAGCCTTGCCCAGACCCCTCTCGGAGGTCGACGGATTGCAGCGACGTCCGACGCCCAGCGCGCACCGGTGACTTCATTGGGGGCCTCGGCGAAGACGCGGTTTGGTCGACCCTGGAGGGCACAACGGTGCAACGCGCTCGTACAGCGGAAAAGCAGCTGCGGGCAACGGTGGGGAACCGGTCCCGTGGATAGGGCGACGGTGCGAAACCGGACCCTTGGATAAGGTAGGAACAGTCCAGTGGTGTGAACTTTTACCTGTTTTGACCTGGGGACGCCCAGTGTCTCCCTAGAGTATGGGGCAGGAACAAAGTACTCCAGGCAGGGCAAGGTGTACGCCCTTAAAATGCATTCTGGTGAACTGAAAAGTGTTTGAATCGAATCCATTGACTAAAAGTAAACTGAAAAGGTTCTGTACTATAGACTGGCCTCAGTACCAACTAGAGGACCAGGAAAGGTGGCCACCGGAAGAATCACTTAATTATAACATGATCCTTCAGTTACTCCTGTTTTGTCAGCGAACGGGTAAATGAAACGAACATATGTATGTACAGTTGTTTATGTTGTTAAAAAATAGAACAAATATTTTGCAAAAGTGTAATTTGACTCTGACAGGTTCGGTACTAGCTACTGTTAGTCCCCAGAACCCCCCCACAGCTGTAATGGCAGGTCCGGTGTCCCCTTCGGCTATCACACCCCCACCATATAAAGAAAGGGTGTCTCGGGTTCCAGAAATCGCCCCCCCGGTGGGATTTTATCCATTGATCACCGAGACCGTGGTGTCCAGACGTGGCTCGGAAAGGAATCAGGCCACTACTATGCAAGTTTATACCCATGTGCCTTTTAACCCAGTCGACCTAGCAGCCTTTAAGGCACAGGCAGGGGAATTCTCCACGAACCCAAGCAAGTTTATCTCAGTTTTTGAAGGGTGTCTGGCCAGCCACAAGCCTGACTGGGATGACTGTAATATCCTCATGAGAACCCTGCTGTTGAGGAGGAGGAAGAGAAGAAAAAGCCAAAAACTAAAAAGGTTAAAGAACTGTCTGGGACTGGGAGCTTATAAACAATATCAAGCCAATTTGGCAGAGAGCATCTAAGAAGGTCAAAGAAAATGAAGTAACCCTTACCTTACCCCCCGTGAATGCCTGGATAATGACCCTTGCAATTGAGCCCTCAGCCATGCAAGCCCCAGAGTGGAGCCAGTGAAAGGACAAAAGGAGGGTTAAAAAGCAGCTTTGCTGGACAGTGTTGGCCCAGGAATTTAAAAATTCCCCCACCCTTTTTGGCCAGGCCCTGGCCAGAGATTTGGAGGAGTGGGACAATGAGGACAAGGTCCTCCTCCTGCAATATGTAAATGACTTGTTAATTGCCGCTGTGGGTCTAACCCCTTGCCTTAAAGCCACTGTGAGCCTCCTGAACTTTGTTGGACTCCGAGGATATCGAGTAGCACGGAGTAAGGCTCAAATTGCCCTCCCAGAAGTACAATACTTAAGCTTTCACATAAGGCAGGGGGAGCGTCAGCTTTCAAACAAAAGAAAGGAAGCTATCTGCCAAGTTCCTATCCCAAGCAATCGTAAACGGCTTAGGGCGTTTCTGGGTATGGCAGGCTTCTGCAGAATATGGATCCCAGAGTTTGGACTGTGGGCTAAACCCTTGTACGAATGCGTTAAGGGAGCGGATCACAACCCCTTTCACTGGTCCTCAGAAGCCGACAAGGCATTTAAGGTTTTAAAAAGAAAAGCTATTGGACACCAGAGGTTGTACCAAGTGAAATCCTCAAAAGTGGGTGTGCTCGTCCTGGTTTGTTGCTCCAAAGCTCTGTATAAAAGTTATTTTACTGGAAGGGTGTATAATGGCAATGTGTATGTGTTCATTGTTGGGAAAAGGTGTATGAGTAAAGAATAAAAGTTTCCTTCATAGGTTAAAAGAAGCCACACAAAAAAAAAAAAAAACAGAACAAGTTAACTGGAAAATATAGCTAGCAAGCTCAGTCCAAAGATAAGATGCTGGCCCCATCCAAGGACATTGTTCACAGCTAAAACTTGGCTGACACCAAGAAAAGGGGGGCCTGAATGTGCCCAAGCAACTATAAGATCTGCAAAACACTGCCAGGCATTAATAAAATGTGTTAGGTTTCTTTTCTCACAGATAAAAGAAGTGCTAACCAAAGACCCTAGCAGCCCTGCCATTCATTAAAACAAGAAGACTGAGTCTACGTAAAGTCCATCAACAAAAGACTGCTTTGGCTCCACACTGGAAAGGCCCTTTCCAAGTCCTGTTAACCACCAATACCGCCGTAAAGTGCCAAGAACTGCCTACCTGGACCCATGCGTCTCACTGTAAAAAGACCCCTCCACCTCGGGAGGACTCTCCGACTAATAATAAGCCTATTTCTCCTTCTAGCTCTGCTGTGCCTTCTGGACAGCAAAAAAAAAAGACAAGGTAAAGTGCTAGTAACCTCTCCCTTGTCCGCTGACAGACCTACTGTGCCTTTGGATTTTTCTAAAAAAAGCAAAACCATTACGAAGTGATGTGCTAGTAACCTCTCCCCTGTATAATGCTAAACCACACTGTTTCAGGAAAAGAGAAGAAGGAACACTTACTTCATTAAAACCACAAAGTCCAGGAATTCCTAACTACAAAAAACATTAAAAACTAACCCTGGTAAAAAAACAAAGAATTATACGCTGGCAGGGAGGCTCTTACCCAGCTTATAAGTAAATATTTTCTAACCTCTGGACTTAGACTCATAGCATCCCAGGTACAGGCTGAATGTCTGCTCTGCCAAAAAAATAACCGTCGACCGGGAGTGTCAGTGCCACCAGCCACTCTGGAACCTACCCCAGACCCGGGATTGGTTTGGCAAATAAATTTTACTAAGTTCCCCTGGACCCAAGGGTTCAGATACCTCCTCGTCTTGGTGGATCGATTCAGCGAATGGCCCGAAGCCTTCCCATGCCGTAACAACACTGCCAAAACGGTGGCCCTCAAATTTGTCAAGGAAATCATTCCCCGCTTCGGGCTCCCCCACTGGATGGAATCTGACAACGGAACACACTTCACGTCACAAGTCGTTCAAAAAATATCGGATGCCCTACAGATCCCCTGGAAGCTCCACACGCCATGGCGACTGCAGGCCAGTGGGGTAGTGGAGCGTACAAATCAGACTCTTAAGCGACACCTCTCAAAGGTCTGTCAGGAGGCTTCTCTTCAATGGCCTGATGCTTTGCCCCTCGTTTTGCTCCGCGTCCGTGCTCTCCCTAAGGGCAGATTAGGGCTCAGTCCCTTCAAGATTATGTTTGGAAGGGCATGGCCTCTGAATGGTACACCAGTTCTGGCAGGGGAGTGGGAAATGGGGTACGGTTTCTTATCTCAGTACATGTGCTCTCTGTCTGCTGTTCTTTCTTCTCTCCACAGGTACACCAAAAATTCACAGCCTCTTCCGCTGGATGCCCCGATCCACTCCTTGCAGCCAGGCGATTCCGTACTCGTTCGGACCTGGAAGGACAAGCCTCTCCAAGAGCGGTGGAAGGGACCCCACACCGTCCTGTTGGTTTCCCATACAGCAGCAAAGGTCGAAGGACACAAAAACTGGATTCATCACTCCCGTCTGAAGGCAGTGCCCGCTCCTGAAAAGTGGACCGTCCAGCCTGCTGAAAAAACTTTCAGCGACGATCTGGGACTTAAACTGTTATTTAAGCGACAATAAGGTTTGCTGGAAATGCCTTGTGCTCCCTTTGAACAGTCGCAGCGCACTCTCCGCGAGAACTCTGAGCATTGGTTGTGTTTATTTTCACAGGGCTGGCCTAACCTATTGGCCTGGTCCCTTTTGTTTTTAGTCTGCCTGCTATTGGTAATTGTTATTTTGTGGGTATTTGGGGAATTGTAATTGTTAGACCCCAGGGTCACCTGCCCAAAATGGAATCAGGTCCAGGGTCTGCCACTGTGTTACTCTTTGCCATAGGGGCACTCCTCTCATTGACTCCCATTTCCCCCCAGGCACATGCGGGATGGAAAGGAATCCCTATCACCTTAAAAACAAATACGTATAAGGCCTTGAAGGTTTGCTTTGCCCAAAAGTTTAACCTCTCTAACTGCTGGGTTTGTGCCCAGATCCCACATCACGCCGCTAAGTTGCCCTGAAAAGTTGTTCCCCAAAAATCCCGACATACCCTCTCATTAATAACCCCAGCTCCATGGCACTCAATCGTATCTTGTCCACAGAATATGAGAAAACTCAGCCAAAGGCTTGTTGAGTATTCTCAAAGGAGGAAGTTGTTGGTGTCACTAGGCATCACCCTAGGTAACTCGGGGGGTTGGAAGACCACGAAAGTTGATAAAGCCACCCCGCACTAGGCCAAAGTGAACCAAGCCCCTGCATGTTAACCTTTACTAACCTCACAGGCCAGCAGCTGGGAAGCGATAGTAATAAGGCCTGCATGCTTCTGGCTGAAAGGCAAAATAACAGATCAAAGGGAAAAGGACAAGATAACGGTTCAAAGAAGAGTTACTAACAAGCTAGACTTATAGCCGCCAAGATGACTTAACTGCTTAAATATAACTGCTGTAGGAGGAGGGAGGGAGAAAGGAAGGAAGGGGGGGTAGGGAAGAAAGGCGGGGAGAAAGTAAAGTATAAAAAAAAAAACCTGCTTATGTTGGAGCGCTTGATTTGAGACATGCTGGTCTCCTAGTGCCTATTCAGAGCTCTTGAATAAACTTTGTCTGCTTCTCCACCCTGGTGTGTTCATTGGCGCGAAGCACACCGGGCAACGAACCCCGCTGCTGCCCCCTCGGGCCCTCTGTGCCGGCAACACTGGCTCCGCCCTCTCCCCACTCCTTCCTGCGCCCGCTCTGCCCCCTCCCGCTTGGTTCCCTCCCCTGAGGGCCTCCCACTCACTCCTTTCTGCCCCCTCCTGCCTTGAGGGCAAGGTGTGTGTGTGTTTGGGAGGGCTCAGCTCCCCCCAACTGGCAATTTTCAGCATATTTATGCACTTTTCATATTCTACTTATTGAATGTGTGTCTATCATTGGTATCTTAACCTCCTCATTAAAATAGTAATGAACTACATAATTACATTATCATGAATTACAGTGTATTAAAATCATTACACTCAGCTACAAGCTGTCTTCACTAACAGCCCAGTTGACAGACATTACGTTCACTCTGCTTCACACCTGCTTGGGGCCTCTTTGGGAGCTGTGGGCCACTGATGGCAGTGGAAAGGTGGCAGCTGCAAGGGACAAGCAGTGGGGAGTCTTTCCCCTCTCCCTGCCCCTTTCCCCCTCTCTTGTTTCTTCTCTAAGTCCTTGCTCCCCTTCCTGATGTTTCCCCCTTCTTGCTTCCCACCCATGTCCCTTTCCCCATCTCTCTCTCTACTCCCCCTCCGGGTGTCTCGGTCTAGTGCCTGGCCCACCCATACACTCAAAGCGCAGAGGAGGCTCCCCCTCCTTGGGGTAAGAAGGGTTGCCTAGTGGTTAAGGCACAGGCCAGGGGGGGGGAGGGGGCAGGTGTTCTGGGTTTGGTTCTCTGCTCTGCCACAGACTCCCTGCTTAGCCCTGGGAAAGTCACTTCACCTCTAGATCCCACCTGCCAAATGGGGCTAATACTGACCCTGCCTCCTAGGCTAAATCCATTCATGGCTATGTCATGATGGGGGAAATGAACATACCAAGGTTGGTAGATTTGAGCTGAATTTCTCCACAGCCTGAGAATGAGAGCCAGCTCCACATAGGGGGGAACGGGAGAGAGAGTGGCTCAGGCCAGCTCCCCACGGGGAGTGGGGGGGGGGAGGGGAGGGGATTCAGCCCTGCAGCTTCTGCCACTAAGGCAGCTGGGGGCTTCAGCGCCACAGCTCCTGCCAGGGTCAGGGAGTCTTCCCCGCCCCGTGCAGCTCCTGCCGGGGTTGGGACTTCTTCTCCCCCTAAACCACCACTGTTCCCACCAGCCCTAGGCTAGCTGGGCTCACTTGGGTCACCTATCAGAGGGGTAGCCGTGTTAGTCTGGATCTAACCGATGTTAGTCTTTACGGCGTCACAGGTCTCTTTGTTGGGTCACCTGATGGCTGCTGTGGCCAGAGTGGAGTCTGAAACCCTACAGGCAGATGCCACGATAGCCACCAGCAAGGGGTGGGAAGAGGCGGGGGTTTTGGGGAAGAGGCAGAGTGGGGGCGGGGCCCCTTCTGACTCTCGGCCAGGCACTGACCCTGCGAGGCCCCCCCGTCTAGTGACCTGTGCGGCCAGGGCCAGGCTCTGCGCCTGCGCGTCCCCCTGCCGCCGCTAGATGTCGCCCCACGCCAACGGGCTCAAGGGCTCAGCCCCCGCCCCCGCCCACCGGCAGAGAGGAGGTTACGAGCCGCCATCTTCTCGCAGGTTTCGTTAACCGAGCGGCGTGCGGGGCTGCCGGCGGGTTAGCGGAGTCCGTGCGGTAAGTTTTACCAGGGCAAGGGGCCGCTGCCGCCCGCTAGCTCCGACGGCAGGGGACGCGGCAGCTCGGCCAGCGACGGGGAGGGGGAGGGTCTCTGGGCTCCCACTACAGGGGGCGGGACACGACTCACCCCCCCCCCCCCCTCCGGGCCGGGCCCGGGGGCGGGCAGGACTGTTCCCGCCCCCCCGGGGGGGTCCCCGGCGGGGGCTTTCCCCTTCCCCCCCCCTGGGTCCCCCCCCCCCCGCCAGCCCCTCCTGAGCAGGGCACGCCCGGGAGGGCGAGGCAGAGACTCTGATCCCCACCCCCTTCTCAGTGGGGGTCCCCCAGGAGGGGGGCAGGGACTCTCATTTCCCCTACTGCTAGTGCAGTATAAATTACATAACACATTTTTGGGTGATTTTTCAAGACCCATTCACACCTTGTAATATGGAAACAAACATGTAAAATTAAAGGACCCACAAATCTTAGGGCGTTAACCTGATTTATGGACAGCCCCGAAGATCCAACTTGAGTCCGCCAGGGAGTTCTGTTACCTTGATAAACTGGACCCATCCTAAGGTTCAGTCACTTCTAATTCCCCCATTTCCAACTGTGGCACACCGGCGTAGAGCCCTCTGAATTTATCTCCATCCAAAATTGCAGTGCTGTGTTGGCACGTCTCACCTATGGCTTTGCTTCATTAACCTGTACATAATGCATTGCATGCTATTTGCCCACACGTCTGGAGTACAGCTGACTTTTCAACTTCATTTGTGCCTCTGGTTTATCTGTACTTGTGTCTCCCCCTATTAGCTCATTTAAGGGTAAGGTCATTTAAAGAGTTGCTTTTCTTCCTGTTAATCTTCTGGACCTGAAAGGTTGAAGAGTTATGACAGTAATACTTCTGTATATGTAGCTGTTTATCAAATATTATGGATATTTATTAAATCACTAAAAATGTAGAGGATTAAAGCAGCAAGTAAAATAGTATGAAATGACAAGCAAACTGGTGTGTGTCATAAGCCAAAGTCTCTTTGAAATGAGGAAGTGTTTTCAAGATACTGCTATATCAAAGACTTAACCAAAAAAGTCAAAGTTCACTTTGAAAATGTCTGCTTCTAGAAAGTGTCAGAACTAATGTTTTATAGCTCACAAGAAAACAAATTAGGGGATTGCTTTTTTGAAATCCAGTTCTAAGGGTACTGATATTTCTATAGCACAAGGACAGGACTACTTTTCTTGGTGAACCTGCCTTTCTAGAGGCTTTAGCAGTCTCAAATAGTAAGATCAGAGGAATGTTTTCAGTTAAAGTATTCGTCATTGGAAATTACAGATCAACTGGCTCCTAAGTAATCGTGCTATTTAATTTTTTGTCACATAATTTATTTTCATAGGGTAATAATAAAAAATCTTTGAATAAACTAAATTCCGATAAAGGTTTTCAGGTTTGAATAATTTTTTTTAGTTATTCATAAGAAAGGTGTTTCTGTACAAAGAAAACCCCGAACAGGGGGGATTGTTTTAACCATTTTCTTAGCAAGTTGCAAAGTATCTGCAATTAGAGTGACCAGATGAGATGAAGAAAATATCAGGACACCGGGGGCGGGGGGGGGGGGGAAATGAGTGCTGTTGTCTTTTTTTTATGTTATTACAGGATTAATAACAAAAAAGGAAGCTTTATTTTGTTAAAAAAATAAAATATGTGCCATTAAAGAAAAAAAAAAAAAAAAAAAATCTAAGAAATCTTGTGGGACAGTATCAAAAGGAGAATCTCTTCTTCCCTCCCCTACCCCATAGGGAAAGACCTTAACGATTAATCACAATTTTTGTCTCTTTTTTTATCTGATTCCGTTTACTTATTAAAATCTTGTCTGCCCTTCAAAATTCCTGCAAATAAGTGAAATCTTCTTGTGAAGGTGTTAGTATTTCATCTTTGAGAGTCATTAATTTCGAATTGAAAACATGACAATGATTTCACAGTAAAAACAAAAAATCCCCCAAATTTCTAAAACACCTCTCAAATTGGCAGGGTCGAAAACTGCTCCTGCCATTCTTATAGGAATAAATCTCACTGTTAACATATCTGCTTTGTATGAACTTTATTGGGTCTTCTTAGAGAGAGATGGAAACATGTGGCCTTCCTTGTCCAAATTAAAATACATATATATTTCCCTAGCTTCTCTGCCGGCTCCCTGTGTGAAGAAAGTAATAATTGTTCGTTTTCTCTCCAGGTCTTCTGCAAGCTTAGTTCTTTGAGTCCTGATACAATATGACACAATATAGATCTTCGCGATTTGCAAATGTACTTAAAACTTTCATTCAAACAATTCTCGAGTTCTTTGCACCTACGCCCACTTCTTTCTGCCGTAGCCTTTCTTCGTTCTGGCTCAGCTACCACTCTCCTGATTCCTACTAGTTCTGAGAGGTGTTTGCCATTTACAAGATTCTTTGCGTAGTCAGGTTATGTATTTTAGCTGATTCATTCTTTCTCTCTAAAGATTTTATACTTTTTTATTTCACGGGTTTGTCTGATGTTTAGTTTTTTGTGCTGGATGTGCTATAAATGGGTTAAATAAATATTTAATTATTGCTTTTGACGCAGTTTTCCACAGTTTCCAACTGTCTGTGTAAAATTGTATTTCCTTTAAGAGTATTTAATTTTGTCCTTGAATGTGGTTTTAGGGATACATAAAACTGCATAAAATCTAGTTTATTACTAGCAATACTACATTATTTTAGCTCAAGATGGTTAAGTCCCTAGAAAACATTCATATGTTTTTTTAATGTCAGTGTTTATTAATATGAGAGATTTCAGTTTAATAAAACAGACTATATTCTTCCTCATCTCCTTTTAAAAAGATGCAGGCTGAGCACCTGTCCTTTGTCATGTTACTTTAAAATAACACTTTCCCAGGAAGTGTTATCATTGTAGAGCATTGAACAGAACATGACTTCTATCCTAATATATAGGATGTTGTTTTGTTGGGCTTTTCATTTAAGGAACAAAAACTGTTGGGAACTCCAATTCTGCCAAGTTCTGAAAAATACCAGAAACCCCTTACCAAGTCGAAATGTCAAATGGGTTATTGTTCCTGCTGCCTTATTAAAGGCATTGAAAAAATTATATTTATTTATAAACTGGGTTTTGGTTTTCCTGTAGCATGTTAGCAGTCTCAGGGCCTGTTAGTTTCTCTTTCATATTGTGCTTGCAAACATAAAAGGCTGTTTTGTTTTTATGTAGTACAATCAGTAAACTAAGATTAATCTGGATTTTTTTAGGATTTCTACTTGCTGCCTGTAGGTAGCTACATTCATGGCTTTTGTTTTTGTTTGATGTTGCTCATGGAACACTAACTACTGTGATGGAAAACTGTTCATGCACATAGAATGTCAGCCAAACTGGTGAACAAGTTCTGCACTAGTTCCGGAACTCTGGTGTCTTTGCCCTGTGTTCTTAGAAGTAAAAGCAAGAAGAGTTTCTAATGACTGCTCCAACTGATATGAAAAAAACTTCTAAAAAGATATCTCTGTTACTGACAAACATTATCTGACTGGTTTGATTTCTAATATTTTGTTTGGTAGGCTTCATTTCAGGCTGCTTTGCACCTGCAGAATCAATCCAAGACTTGTTTTCAGGTCAATTCAGTATGCAGTCCCATTAGGGTTCACTGCTAGCTGAACTAACATTAGACACTAAAGCACTAGTCACATTTTCTATCTGTTGATATCACACCTAGGGTAGGTGAGGGGGGTGACAAGGAAATGGGGTAAGAAGGGCATGAATGTCCAAAGAAGGGCAAGAGTTCAGACACCAGAGGGGAAGAAAGTGTGGGGGGGGGGGGGAATGTATTCCTGTAGAAATGGTATCTTATCAGGTAGAAGTACTGACTCTGAAAAATCCACTTCAGGGCACTGGTGAGAGGGAAACAGGAGGACTGAATCACCTGACTGAAGGCAACCAACCAAAAAACATTGGGGCATGACCCTTATGTTTTAGATCAGCACTTGACAAATCTACTTGTCCAATCACCAGTGAGAATAGGAAGCTTTACTTGGTGTATTGGAGATTCATCCATTAGTTTTGTAGAATTTAATAGCACTTAAAAATAAGCTTCCAGGCCTTGTGAATAAAGCCAAATAGCAGAGCCCCCAGCCTCAAATTTCTTTTGAGCTCCTGAGAGAGGTATAAACTGCCTCCATGCATTTCAGGGGTGTTATAGAAAGACATCAGAATTATCTGTCTTATAGAAATCTGAAAAATCCACACCTCTGAGAGATGTAGCTATACCGATGTAAATTCCCAGCATAGACCAGCCCACACACCCGACAAATTGTAGAGGGTCAAAACTTACTCCCTTCTTGGTTTTTGGCTTTATTCACAGGAATAAAGGAATTCGAAATGAAACCTAAAATCCAGCCAAGGTGTTTTCCTCCGGCTTGGTTGGTCCCTGAATTCCTTTTTCAGGATTACTCAGCCTCTGCTCTAAAGTAGCTTTATGTAGAGAATAATTCCCACCTCTCTTTTATCTTTGTAGGATAGTGAGCTATCTGCAGCAGAGTCGGTAGAACCCACTAATCTTTCCCAGGAGAATCAATGTCTACTAAGAGAGTGGTATGTCTCATGCATATACTGCCAGCCTGTTAGGAACTTCCAGGAGGCTTCAAATACAGTAACTCCTCACTTAAAGTTGTAGTTATGTTCCTGAAAAATGCAACTTTAAGTGAAACAATGTTCAATGAATCAAATTGTCCCATAAGATTTAATGTAAATGCGGGGGTTAGGTTCAAAGGAAATTTTTTTGGGGCAGACAAAAGGCATTATATACTGTACTGTGGTTGGGAAGTGCCCC
Source organism: Terrapene triunguis (assembly GCF_002925995.2). NCBI lineage: Eukaryota > Metazoa > Chordata > Testudines > Emydidae > Terrapene > Terrapene triunguis. The sequence continues at coordinate 14,010,888 of NW_020664482.1, forward strand.
AGGCTTACCTCACACAGGCACAGCTCCCTGCAGGCAAGGATGCTAGGAAGCAGCAGCAGTGGCAGCTTCCCCGCTCCTGCCCCTCCCTCCCAGAAAGTCCTAAGCGCGAAGTGCTGGGAGGGAGGGAGAGGAGCAGGGAAGCCCTGCATCTCCACTCCTCCCCCTCCCTCCCAGAAAATCCTAAACGTTGCTAAACAGCTGTTTGGCGGTGCTTAGGACTTGCTGGGAGGGAGGGGGAGGAGTGGAGACGCAGCGCTTCTCTGCTCCTCCCCCTCCCTCCCAGAAAGTCCTAAGCACCACCAAACGGGGGAAGCGCTGGGAGGGAGGGGGAGGAGGCGGAGAAGTGGAACTTGTGCAATGCTCCCTTGTAAAGTTGCTGCTCTTCCACAGAATCTTACAAGCAGGCAGCCAAATGACGTTATAAGGGAGCATTGCACAACTTTAAATGAGCATGTTCCCTAATTGAGCAGGGACGTAACATTGAAACAACGTTAAGCGGGACGATGTTAAATGAGGAGTTACTGTATCCCAATCACATACTCCAAACGCTGCATTCACTTTGACCATAGGTGACAATTTTGTTTAAGTTAGCCTTTAATTTTAGACATTGGTGGAGAAATCCACTAAATTTCTGAAGTGCATCCTACAGGAAAAGAAACTTAAATGTATAACAGCTTTGTCTCTATATCTTTAGATGGCCATTTACTTGTTGCCACATACTGTCTTGCGTCTTGTGTTTTATGTAAAGCAAAAACACAATACTCTCTCTGCATGATCAGCGTCTGGCAGAGCTTATAGCTTTTTCCCAAGGGGCTTAAGAAAGTGTGTCTCAAAAAAAGTAAACACATTTCAAGAAAAATGTTTCACTTTGAATAAAGTAAAATAAGAAATTATGTAAAATATTTAAAGAGCAGTTGTGTAAATTTGCACAGAGGCATGTAGTTAATGCACTTTAGGGCACTGAGCTGGCTAAATCGTTCTTAATCTAGGTCAGCCTGCTGCTTTGGAAGGAAAACACTGACAATTTTTCATGAATTTGCACATGCCTTGAACTCAAGAAGACATAGTTGAGCTAAGATAATAGGTCCAAATGCAGACTTGTACATTAAACTTTTCTATGCAGCATAAATATATAATTAAATAGCAAATGACTCAATACTTTTTTGAGCTTGAAAATGAAATTGGGACATGATGATAAAGCTAAAAATTATGTGGCTCCAAAAGAAGAAATAAAATTGCATTAATTTATCATATTTGAAAACAACTTAGTGATGACTAATACAACTACCTAATCGACGTGCTGTTCAGTTGTATTTTGCCATTACTTCCTGTACTACATTTCTTCTATGTGTGGTCTCTTCCTTCTTCGCATCTCCCCTATCTACTACTTAAACCATCTGTGTCGGTTTTTCCCCCCCTTCTCCCCCCTCTCCTTCCCTGGTATCTCACCCTCACAGATACATTTCCCATATATGCTGCCTCCTTGTTACTTCTGGGGAAACTTGTCCAATTTTGGCCTTCCCCTTAACTCCACCCTATCTCTGCTTCTCTAGTCTTTACTTCATCAGTCCCCTTCTCATGCTTCATCTGGGATTCATAGATTTAAAAAAAAAAAAAAATTAATGCCAGAAAGCAACATTGTGATCATCTACTCTGACTTCCTGCATAACATCGGAATGCCTTTTCCCTCTCCAAAAACATCACTGCTAGCCATGGCTTCTTAATTACTCACTTCGTCCATTTTCCTGCATCAGAAACATGAACTCCCCTTTGAATCACATCGCCTGTACAGTAGTTCTCCCCAAAGGCGGCCTCTTCTCTCAAATATAGCTCACCCCAAATTGTCCCCAAAGGACATAGTGGGGGGATTATCTTCTCCTGAAGTCTGCACCTGCTGTACAGCTTCTCTTTGAATATCCTCCTTCAAGCAACACTTCTTGGGATTCCTGGCTACGTGGAAGGGAGAAATCGTCTAACATTCCACCATCTTCCTTCCTTTCAGAGTTTGACACTTGGTTCTTCTCTTTCCTTTACCATAATCTTACATCTTCATTCATGGCAGTTTCAGCTTCCGCACTCTCCTCGAGCCCCTGAGTTTCTGCCTTTTTGCTCTTATATTCTCGTTTGACATCTCCCATCACGGTGGTCTTCACTCATCAACCTTGTCTTCACTAAACACCAGCCTAATAGGTGCTTCACTAAGTACCTGTTATCTTTCCATCATTGAGCTCCCTCTTTCTGACAATCACCTCATGCAGCATTGTGCACTGACTCATGTCTTCTTTTTATCTTGACCTTCTGCAATGTCCAATATGTCAGTGTTCATAGTGTCTCTGCCACTTTAGTCCTGTATTCTGCTCTCTCTCTGCCTGTGGTATCTCTGTGTCTGCCGCCTGCTGAATCTCTACTGCCGTGAACTCTTCTGCCTTTCTTTTCAAAGGGTTGACTCAGCCTCTCACAACTACACCTATCACTAGCTGACCCCCAATATCTGTTTCCTCTGTTCTTGTGCCTCCAAATGCCTCTGGTGAAAGTCCCATGGCTTTGCAGACTCTCCACTATAAATTTATCCTTTGTTAGCTCTGCCATCTTCCTGATCAACTAGCACTAGTCCTGAACTCATTGACTACCATGCTCACTGTGTCAGCTTGCTACCTTTCGTATCCTCCAATGTACCACTTGTGTACAGCTCTCCTCCATATCAAATCTTCTTTCCATGCCTATCATGCTTATCCTATTGTCTTATTGTTGACCCAGCCAGTGCTCCTTATCTCTCAGGTTCACAACCGTGTGGTTATATATGACTTCTCTCTCTCCTGTGTGCACACATTCCTGCTTTGGCCATATCCTGCCGTTCCTATATAATTTCAAAGATCTGGATTGGAATTTGGGAGACCCAAGTTCAGTTACTGGCTCTGCCAGAGGATTCCTGTGTGAATGTAGGCAAACTTTTTGGGTTGTTTTCTTCTCTTTTAAATGGGGATAATACTTCCTGACTTTGTGTTTTGAGGAGAAATTCATTGTTCATGAGGTGAACGGATATTACAATAATGGGGGCATATAAATAAATTCTTATTTGTTTGGACAGCACCTAACGTGAGTAGTGCTGTAGTGCAAATTAAAAATAAGTGGCTTTTACTTTATAAATATCCAGAAGTGCTTTGTTTAGTTGTACTATAATTTGCAAGTACGGAAGCCAACATATAGTGTTAGAATCCGTAGAATCTTGTTGAAACTGTCTTATGTTTGTGATTCATTGAGGAATGGAACAGATCTATCAGGCTCCTATTCTGTTTTCTGACAAAGTCCAGACATATAACTTCTGTGGAAATGTCTATCCTATGGAGAAAGGCAGCACGCTCACTGGAAACTAGGAGTAGTTATATCAAGGAAATATTTACTATAGACTGGTGGGAAGTAGCCCATCTTGTATATGTCCCTTACATGTTTGTGAGTTTGGGGTTGCTATGGGATAAGTAAAGCCATGAATTTGAATAGACATTAAGTACTTAAACTGAGAGCAGTGTCCTAGGCATAATTAGTTCACTGTTATTTGGTTGATGTAAAACCTTTATATTACATTATAACAGACCCGTGACTTCAAGGCCAGCATTTTCAAAAAATGATTAGTGATTTTGGATGCCGAAAAGGGCCTGATTTGCAGAATGTGATTGTGACGCTAAGGGGTTCTGTCACTGCCTGCCTTGTAACCTGGGGGGCCTTAATGCTGTGCAGGTATGGTTCAATTCTCTGACACCAGTAGCTAGTCCACAAGTGTAAGGTCTCACCAGCCCAGTTACTCTTTGCAGGTTGACATCAACAGCCTAGTCTTCTTAAATACAACCTCCCTAAGTTCTGAACTACCAAACACTTGCAGTTTTCCCCTCTGGTTCATAACTAAGGCTGCAAGTTTGTCACGGAAAGTCACGGATTCCGTGACTTCTGCAGCGGCCAGTGCGCCTGGCTCGGGCAGCTCAGGCAGCCCCTGCTCCATTTGCACCAGCCAGTGCTGGGGCAGTCTCGGGCCACCGTGCCCTCCTCTCTCCCCCAGCAGCGGAGTTTGGGTGTGGTAGGGGCCAGGGGGTTGGGGCCTGGGATGGGGTGAGACGGGCTGTGGGTGGCACTTACCGGGCGGGCTCCCCGGAAGCGGCGACATCCTCCTCGCTCAGCTGCTAGGCAGAGGTGTGGCCAGGCAGCTTTGCACGCTGTCTCTACCCAGAGCGCTGGCTTCGCAGCTCCCATTGGCCAGGAACCGCGGTCAGTGGGAGCTGCGGGGGCAACGCCTGCTGGCGGAGGCGCAGAGCCAAGTAGGGAGCCTGCTGGCCCTGTCACCTTCCGTACCCAGCACCAGTGGGGGTCCCACGCTGCAAACCTGCACCCTCCCAGCACCCGGGATGCGTGCCACAAACCTGCGCTCCCCTCCCTCTCCCAGACCCCCCTCCAAGTTTTAGTCGGGCGTATATAGTAAATGTCATGGACAGGCCCCGGGCCGTGAATTTTTGTTTACTGCCAGTGACCTGTCCATGACTTTTACTTAAAATACCCGTGACTAAAACATAGCCTTATTCATAACCCCTGAAGGGTGAAACCAACCCTTCTGATACCAGCTTACTTTGGTGCACATGCTGCACACCAGAGACCTGTTTGGATGAAAATAATTAAAGTTGATTTAATAGGAAAAACATAGATTCAATGATGAAATAGTAAGTGGAAGCAAACATACAAATTACACAGAAAATAAACATAAAAGGCAACCTCAGGTTTTACACTTTTGTATTAGATAAAATCCCTTTCCTAATAAAGTTAACTATTGCTTTAAGACAGTTTCACAGCATACCCATTAATTGTAGGAGTGATCCAGCATTCACAAACAGCCCTCTGTGTACAGACTGTCCCTCAGGTTCTGCATTGAAAATTTGCAGTCCCAAGCCTGTTTTTAAAGTATTCCTCTCTGCTCTCCCCCCCCCCCCCCCCATGTGCTATGGTAGAAAATTAAGTCAGATTAACTACGTTGCTTGGGGGTGTGAAAAATCCAGGGGTTTGAGTGGCATAGTTAAACTGGCTTAACCCTTGGTGTAGACAGCACTAGGTTGATGGAAGGATTCTTCCATAGATCTAGTTACTGCCTCTCAGGGAGGTGAATTACCTATGCTGATCAGAGAACCCCTCCAGTCAGTATATAGGTAGTGTCCACACTGAAGTGCTAAGTGTGCTAAATCCCTGGTGACTCATGGTTATTCAGTGTAGGGAAATTCCCTCTTGGCTTGATAGCCAAGATGTCTTTCTGTTAATGCCTTTTTTCCTGGGTTGAACAATGAATGGTTACTTGAAGCTTGTTTTATGTAAATACCTGACTTGGGAGGTGCCCCTCCCTGCTTGACTGCTCACCATTCTGCTATGAGGGATAGTTGTACAAATTATGACCAAAAACAACAAGGAGTCCGGTGGCACCTTAACGACTAACAGATTTATTTGGGCATAAGCTAGAAGTGGGTTTTTAAATTGATTCAAGTACTCATTTTTGGTTTAAACCTTCTGTTCTGCCCTTGGTGTCTGGACCCTGATTGTCACAGTGAATATACACCATTTTCTGAAAACCAGATCCCTTTAATTAGCCTTAAATTGGACACCTAAAATTACAAGTCAGTTTTTAAAATCTTTGCTTTAATATTCAAAATTTTAATGTGGAAACTATTATTAATTAGATCTCAATTGGTATTTTGGGGAGGGGAATAGAATGTACTTTGATTCAGGTTTCTTGTCCAGTAGATGTGATCTGAAAAGGGTTGCTGATAGTAAATTAGTTCTGTAGCTCTGACCTCTTGAAAATAGATTGTAAAATTTCCTTTCCTTCCTCTATTTTTCTATCAATAAGAATTTAAAAATTGCAACCTGTTTTAGGGATTAGGAGAAGAGACTAGAATTTGCCCTCAATTAATTAACCTAATTCTGAATTTGATTATGGATAAGTGATTGGATGATGACAGGTAGAGCTCTGCAAATCTGCAGATATCCGCTATATATCTGTGGACAATTTTTGCAGATCGCAGCCTCGATACAGATTTTGCATCTGCACAGGGCCCTAATGGCTGCAATGATTGGATGATGATCAGGGATTACATCATATAGGATGGGAAGTCACAGCAACAATAGTATGATCTAGGATATTTCTATTCTCTCTCTTTTATCATTGCATAACTGTCCAATGGGATTTATTGTTAATTGCTGGTCAGCACCCAGCAGTGCACCCTCAGTGGGTGAGGAAGGTCATTAGCATTTTAGCTCTTTTTTATTAAATGGGAATTTTGCAAATCCAAATTTGGGAGCAAATCTCTTTTAGAAGTGAAAATTGTAACACAGGGCAGGTACCACGCACATTAAACTGTTCTAAGAGAACCTGGGAGGCTCCAAGTTAATTTTGGACTGGAAAACTATCCAAAATTTTCTTAACTGGAGCAACAACATATATTTAAAAAAATGTATTTAATGTGATCTAGATACTGAAGTCATAATTCCATCTAGTGTTGATGGCATTGATGGATATGAGCTGAAGGTGCATATTTCTTGCCAGTTAATCATCTTTCTTCCGCATGTCATTTTCTGGACAATTTTCTGTTAACCAGGAAAGCAAACTGCAGTTTGAGTATATAACTTCATGTACAATATCCTAATTAGGGTCAATCAGTCATTTGTAGAGGCTGATGGGTATGCTGTAATCTTTTAAAGTTTGCAATGGATATTGTGCTCTCTCTTAAATTATAATGAGTTCTATTTAAATATATTCATGACATAGCAATCTCTGTTTGTGATCCCTAGATAAAAAGATGATTTTAAGGGTTAAATAAAATTGACCTTTGTTATCAAAGCTACTTTTGTCTGAATTTTACTACTTTTAATAAAGCCGCCACACTTTGGTCAGTATTTAAATCCTACTCATATCTTTTTGCTTTGTGCTTATTCATGTAACCCTGTGCAGGATCGAGCCCTTTATGAAGCCAGTCTGTCTTGGGTTGCTCTAATTAAAAGCTGATTCACGGTCCATGGAAAAAATTGAAAACAAATCAGTTCCTTTCTCACTTAACTTGTTAACATGGCTCATTTGTTTCTGTTTGGCATAAGTGGTTCCAGCTCAATAGCCCATTGATTCATCTGTGATTTCTGAAGTTGAAACATTCTGTGCATTTTATGCAGAGCAGAAAGTTCCTGTGTCCCTCTACAATGTGTCTCAAATTCATAAAGCCTGTTCATCCATAGTACTACTATTTAAATCAATTAGATTTAACATAGGCACGTCCTGGTGCACTGTAATTTCTTCTTCTGTCTATTTTGCAGTGTCTGGCAACTGACTTAGTATGCAGCTACTGAAAAATATAATTCATGTTCATAACCTGCTATGAAAGCAATAAACTAAATTTCTGCTAATTACATTTTAGTATATAATGCAGGGGTTCTCAAACTGGGGGTCAGGACCTCTCAGGGGGTCGTGAGGTTATTATATGGGGGGTCATGAGCTGTCAGCCTGTACCCCAAACCCCGCTTTGCATTCAGCATTTATAATAGTGTTAAATGTATAAAAAAGTGTTTTTAATTTATAAGGGGGGGGGGTCACATTCAGAGGCTTGCTATGTGAAAGGGGTCACCAATACAAAAGTTTGAGAACCACTGATATAATGGTAATGGGGGCGGGAGTTGTTGCTGGGTGGAGGCGGGGTGGCTGTCTGCTGAGTTTAACCAACCAGACACAAGGGCCATTACAAGAGCCCAATGTGGAACTGTGTGGTCGTGGGGGGGGCTTTGAAAGCGTACTTTAACAGTCTCAGCCACATTAATGTGCTATGCTTAACTGTGCTCTGGCCCTGAAGGTTTGTGGGTTTTTAGGAACGGTGTAGTACTTGGTGTACATTTATACATTGTTGTATAGTGAACTATGAATTATTGTATTTTGCTGTACATTTATAACTATTACATTATTTTAACTGAAACTGTGAATTATGCAGTGTACATTTGCTTGTTGTACATTTACACATTATTGGGTGTTTTGAACCTCTGAGTTTTGTGGTGCTGGATGCTTTACAAGCACTGGGTGCTTTGAGTACCGCTATGCATACTGCAGTATGTATGGTAAACTAATCAAGATTATTTAAAAAAAAAAAAAAAGTATTTTATTGACTGACAAAAGCAGTCGGGGGGGAGACCCAATATGTAAATAAAAAAGGACAATATAAATTAACTGAACAGAAGTTTAAATTTAGAAAGGGAGCAAATGGTTCTGTCCCTTTCAATGCAGAAATGCAATCCATTTTGGCTACAAGTACATCAACTGTGACTCTCATAGGTTGGTGTATGTGAAGCTGTGGTTGACCTTACTGTCCACCAGTCTGCTGTGGTAGAGGTAGGGATAGGGATGTAATCCATGATGCCAAGTGGATTGTGGAGAGTTGTAGCGAGCTACCACCATGGAGTTCTCCAGGGACTGCAAGGGTGGCAAGTCGGACATGTGATCGTTGAACCTGTAGGTCAACTAGAATCTGCAGCATTTGTGTTTGTTGCCTGAGAAGTTCCATTATGTCCTGATGCATCTCCCACTCCCTCTTCTCATGGGATTCTTGGATCTTTGTACATTTTCTCCTCTCCTTTCTATCCCTCTTCATGCTGTCTACCATGTTGGCCCACCAGGCCCTGAGTTCACAACAAACACAACATGGGCTAGCAGGATCTCATTGAATGTATCTTCCCTAGTCCTCTTCTTTCTCCTCTGCGTCAGGCTTCTACAGGTGTGGAGAGGGCACCCCTCAAGGCTGCAACAGCAGCAGCTGGCAGATAAAACACAGATGTATCCATTGTATTTACAATCACAACAGAAAGTGAAAGTAAGTTTCAGAACTCCTTTCCCATAAAACTTTTTTTAATGACATGCTTATGGACACTTCAGCTGTGGAACACCTCTGCATAGCACCATTCTCCAGCCCCAGCCATGGTGAGTATTGCCTGTGAGTGGCGATGGGTGTGGGTTGGGGGCTGACACTAACATTTTCAGTTGCTTTAAACAATTGTCCATATTTTCATTTGTTCATATTTCCTCTCTTTTTCGTTGATATGGTTGTAGATTCTCGCCATGCTTCTCTCTCCTCCATCTATGACCTTTGGTAAAGGGCCCATAGCAAAGTCTGCCCTGCCAACCCCTAGCCTGGACTAACCTGGCTCCTATGTGCTATGGTAATAGAAACAAATAATAATAATTAGTGTTAAGGTTGTTGTGTTGTGATGAAACACCTTAAACATAAGATCCTTATTATGTGGGTTGTGTAAGACCTATGACTATTTTCTTGTTTTCTTGCATGCTTATGTCTTCTAAATGATGGGATAGATGACTCTGATTGTCACTTAGCAACCATAACTACATTTGGAAACAAAGTTTTTTGTTTGTAAGATTCTAAGTAACTGAGTGAAATAAGCAGTATTATTGAAGTTATTCCCTACTAATTGTGCTAGGAACCATTTTGTAATCTGTTGTATAGTAAAGTTGCTTAATGGTTCCACTTATTTTTGTTTCTAGACCCTTCATTAAGAGGGCAGAAGGAAACTCTGAAAACTGAATCCATAAAAAGACATATGCTTTCTTTAGGGAGAGAAATAAAATACTCCAAATGAAAATTACATTCTGGGAATCTTTATGATGGTCCTCTTAGACTGAAGGCACCTGACTTTAGAGTTGAGGGTGAAAGAATAAAAATACTTGTGACTAGAACCAAGCATAGAAGCCAGCAGGATCCTAATTTCTCCTAAGCAGTGTCTTTCTGTGACCTTGAGCAAGTCAGTTGATTTCCTTGTACCCCAATAAATCCAGCCAGAAAATTAAGCAAGACCTGACTGAAAATCAGATGAATAAAGTTGAGTAGAGCTCAATTTTCCTGGTGAAATAAATTACAGATAAGTCACAATACTGACTCCGCACCTACTCTTTATACAAATACATCAAAGGACTTTGTTTAACCTATGTTGCCCTCTTTATAAATTAACACAAAGGAAACAAACACTCCAGATAAAATACAGCTTTTTCAAATGGCCACTGACTGGGGACGGGGAGAGGGGGGATTTTTTAAAAACTAGGTTTAAAAAAAAGTAATAATCCCATGCTTTGCCATTTTATTAAACCTTTCAAGTACCATTTCAGTTAGTGAACAGTGTCCTGCTTGATCTAGCTGCAGCTTTGCAGGTGCAGAGTGAACTTCAGCAAAGTGACATGAGTGACACATGCACAATTTGTGTGTCAGCTGGTACAGTATGTTCTGTCTGTTGACTCACTACACATACTCACATTTCAAGATCAAGTGCATATTAAGCACCAACATTGCTCTTGCAGTTAATCTGTTGAGCACTACGTTTAATATTCCCCTGTGTCAGAAGCATGAGGATATACAATTATCTGTCTGACACAAGTGATACATTTTTTCACCCTGGTGCTTGTCACATGGAAGAGGAAAAAGAAATAATCCTGGATATATGATTATTTCCATCCTTAATCTCAATAAAAGTTACTTGGAACAAAAAGTGGGTTCCAGTCTTTGAATTCAGGCATCTCAAAGACAAGTGGCAGTGCGATGGTGTCATTCCTGTTGCATTCAATCATATCTGTTGCCACTTTGACAGCAAATTGAAATCTTGTTTCATATGAATAACCAGAGTTTATAGTCCTGCAGTTTAAATAATTTTCTTTTCTTCTTCTTTATACTTTCACATTTGCTGGCATCATGATCCTCTATTGAGTTCTTGTCTTCTGTCACCTGATATGAACAAAATGTTGTCAAGTTGGCTCTGCAAATTGCTAGATTAGTGTAAAAGGGGGAGGTATCTTCAGATTAATACTTTAAAAATAGTTAAAAACAGGATTAATCAGGACTGTGTGCTCCTGGAAATGCTTCATGCTAAAATAGACTTTGTTCAGTGCATAAAAATAAGATATTTTATGCTCAGAAGTTGTGAAAAACCCTTTAGATATCATATAGGTACAGGCTGATAAAAATTAAACATCTTGATTACTGTGACTTTTAATAAATATGTGATGATGCAATCTGGCAAAATTTAAAGTAAGTCTAGCTATCTTGTGCATATATACTCTACTCATTGAACTCAAGTTGGTTGCTGTTTATGTATTGCAAAGTGTTACCCATCTAACAGGTATGTCATATCTTTTCTCTGTTTTCTTTTTTTAATCTGAGTCTCAACAAAAACTTACTAATGTTTTAAATTGACTTTTCAGTATTTGTGCTGCTTTTAATACTGTTATGGTATTGTAGCACAATATATTTCTTTATCTTGTTTAGTTTGAATAATACAGAATTATTTATTACGTGTTAGAATGGATAGCTTTTATAGAAATTTTTTAACAATACAATTTTAATTTTCCATGTAAAAAGATGAATTTTTAAAGTAATTTGAATGACATGGTCTTATGGAATATAAAGTTCAGTGCATTCTGTAAGTACCAGGCTCAAAGTGAGTGCTTTGTATATCTGGGAAACTACTATAATGACACTTGGTGTGTTTTGTAATTGAGGGAATTTGTGTTTTAAGTTCTGACTGTCTTCTCCGTTGGATAAAAATACAAAGAAAGATAAAAGGACCGTCTGTTAAATAGCGTGTCATATTGAGTCTTAAGTCATATTGGGATGAAATATAGTATAGTGTATATCCGTGAGGTCTTTTAATGCCTCCATTGCTGTAGGATCTAGGTGGCAGTGATTGGCTTTGTTGGGGGTGGGGCAGTTGGAAGGTTGCAGATGGAAGATAGTCTTTTTCTGTGAAGGAAACCATCTCCTCTGTTCCTTTGAAACATTACTTAGGAAGGTGAGAAGCAACAGGCAGCTAGTGTAATTAACAATTACTATGTGATAAAGCATTCTGCTTATGTTGGTTGAAGTCTTGACCATTTTATCAGTAATAATAATTGTATAAAAACATTGAATAATATAGGAATATTATTTTGGCAATATGAGATCAAGAAGGCACATTTCCAAGGAAAAGCTTGATGCTGCAGATAATATTGGTGATTAAATTAGTACACCTCTACCCTGATATAACGCAACCTGATATAACACAAATTCGGATATAACGTGGTAAAGCAGTGCTCCAGGGGGGGTAGGGCTGCGCACTCCGGCGGATCAAAGCAAGTTCGATATAACGCGGTTTCACCTATATCACATTATATCAGGGTAGAGGTATACTTTCCCTTGTCCAATCTGCATTTTTAAAATGTGAGAAGTGACTGGGAGGAGGAGAAGTGCAAGTCAGTTTTTGGATACTTGCAAGCCGCTGCTAAAATTAAACCTGTGTGGTGTATAGTTTGGAAAGCATTTGAGGTCCTTGGAATGTGAAGTTCTAAAGAAAGATTGTCAGTGAATTGTAACATATTATGCCAGTTATTTAAACCCTGCTTTCTCAATATTCTGAGTTTGTAAAAGGAGAAAATATGTTGTCAACTCTCATCCATATCTTGTTTCTGTGAAGACTAGATTTTCAGCAGAAGAATCCAGAAAGGTGCTAATGAGGCTAGGTTTTGATTCTGTAATGAGAGTACAGGCACAGGGGTCTACCTGCACAGAGCTCATTGGAGGGCCTAGACCTTTTTCAGGAACCCATGTTTCTTTGTCAAATTAGTTAGTGCCTTACTAATAATACTATATTTAGATTATTAGGACAAATTCAGACGTGGTGTACGCAAGTACATTGACATCAGTGAAGTTGCATTCAATTACACCAGCTTTGTATTTATCTCTTTGTGTCTGGTACTGATCAGCATATCATGAAGAAGACAATGCTGAGCTTGAAAAGATGCAGCTGACTACAGTCATAGTGATAAAAGGTTTCCATGGTCTGATTAATAAATCAAGATTAGCTGGACGAGGCTTTTGTACTTCAGAACATCTATGGCTAGAGCTTTAAAAATGTTGCATTATGGGAATTGTATCCCTCAATCATTTTGCCTTCTATTTAAAATTATATTTAGGACATTTTGTGAGGAGAGAGATTTTGGGAGGAAAGATATGTGAACCTATAGTGGTCACATAACAATGTTAGTATAATGGTACAGAAACATTGCTTACTTAAAAATAAGAAGTTTACTTTTATATTAAAACTATTTTTAGAAGTGGGATACCTTGGAATCAATTAACTTGCAATAAAACATCACTTTACAAAAGTAGAATAGTTTTTAAGAGGACACCACTAGGTAGTTTAGGGTTAACAGTCATATACTGTTTTAAAAAAACTATAGGCCCTAATGCTTTTAAAGGATTTTTTAAAATATATTTTTTTCATTTTGTTTGGATTTAAACATTCCCTTGTATTAGAAGCCCCCGCACTGCAGTGTTGGGCTAGGGTGAGAATCTGACTGGAAACTGAATGTAAATGAAAGTGAAACAAGCTGAGCTTAATGCAGACGTTGAGTCACTGCTCGGTGTGTCATTTTTTCTTCCCTCTCCCCCCCCCCCCCCCCCCCCCCGGCATCAGGAGGAGATTCTGTGCAAAACATCCTATAACTGTTTCTGCATTATGGAGCCCTTCATCAAAGGGCTCCACAGGCAACTGCTGACATGGGAGCACTTGGCAACATGGCCATATGCCCATCACTGCGGTATCTGAACACCTAATAGATGGACTGTGAAGCAAGGATCCACAAACCAGTGCAAAGGTCCTTTTGTGGATTAAAGAGATCTATGAGATTTGGGACCCAACCCCTACTACTTCCACTGGGGAGGGGGCAAACCCCACTTCCCTGACCAAAAAAAAAAAGGAAAGGGAACTGCCAGAGCATTCTTCTTCCCACCCTAATAATCTCCCAAAAGTGTTTCCATTAGGGTTACCATATTTCAGCACGGAAAAAAGAGGACGGGAGGAGCCCCGCCCCCGTTCTGCCCTAGCCCCGCCCCTGTCCTGCCCTAGCCCCGCCCCTTCCACTCCCCGCCCCCCTCAGAACCCCAACCCTCCCCCTGCTCCTTGTTCCCTGACTGCCCCCTCCTGGGACCCCTGCCCCTAACTGCCCCCCAGGACTCCACCCCCTATCTAAGCCTCCCTGCCTCTTGTCCCCTGACTGCCCCAACCCTTATCCACACCCCCACCCCCAGACAGACCCCTGGGACTCCCACGCCCCATCCAACCACTCCCCACCCCCTGACAGCCCCCCCCCCAGAACTCCCAACCCATCTAAACCCCTCTGCTCCCTGTCCCCTGACTGCTCCGATCCCTCTCCCCACTCCTGCTTCCTGACAGCCCCCCCCAGAACTCCCAACCCCCCACCCCCCCACCCGCTCCTTGTCCCCTGACTGCCCCCTCCTGGGACCCCTGCTCCTAACTGCCCTCCAGAACCCCACCCCCTACCTAAGCCTCCCTGTTCCTTATCCCCTAACTGCCCCTTCCTAAGACCCCCCCCAACTGCCCCCCAGGACCCTACCCCCTACCTGTACCCTGACTGCCCAAAACTTTCTCCACTCCCCCCAAGAAGCTCCCCCCGAACTCCCGACCCCCCCCGTCTCTTGACTGCCCCCTCCAGAACCTCCCTGCCCCTTCTACTGCCCCCCTTACCCTGCTGCTCAGAACAGGGTGTTGGGCTCTGTGCGAGCCGGACACGTGGCTGCGCTCCCCAGCACAACACACAACCCGGTCCCTGGCCCTACACAGTGCTGCTGGAGCGGGGCGCGGGGCTGCCGGGGAGGAGGAGCTGCCAGCTCAGAATGCAGGGAGGGAGGGAGGGGGGGAGGAGCTCCTCTACAGCTGCTCCGGAGTCCAGCCCCTGACTTTCCTGCAGCCCTCCCAGCCGCTCGCTCTGCTCTGCCAGGGGAGGGGGGGAAATCCCGGACATTTTGAGTGATTTACAAATTCCCCCCGGACGCTATTTTTAGCACAAAAAGGAGGACATGTCCGGGTAAATCCGGACGAATGGTAACCCTAGTTTCCATAGGAGGTGGTGATCCCCTCTCCAGTGTACTTAATAAATATAGTGGATTTGAACCATGTCACTTCTAGTGCTGGCTCCTTCCCTCCAATGGAACTTCAGAGTGTAAACAGGGTCTTGTTTCTTTTAATTTCCTGATCTGCTTGCTCCTAGCAGAGTTGGAGCTTTCATTTTAGAACCACATATATAAAGCTAGCCCTTACTGGGGGAGGAGGATGATTTTTCTTCCACAGAGGAGAGCTGGCTGTATAGGAAGTGGTATTACTTAAACCTATATACTTAAATGTGTTGGTTTATACTATAAAATAGTAAATCAGTTTAATAGTAATAAGGTTAAAAAAGACATGCTTTATGACCGTGCTGCTCAACTGGTGGATCGTGAAAGGCTGCCTGATGGATTGCAACCCACTGATTCAAAGCTATGATATCCTTCTACTGCTAAGATCCAGTGGGAGCCTGAGCAGGGATGCTACTGGGGCTGCTACTTCTCCTGTTCTCCTTTTAATTCTAGGTTTCAGAGTAGCAGCTGTGTTAGTCTGTATCCGCAAAAAGAACAGGAGTACTTGTGGCACCTTAGTCTCTAAGGTGCCACAAGTACTCCTGTTCTTTTTAATTCTAGAGCAGCTCCTTTCCATATACCTGCAACTCCTACCCCGGGTTCGGCTCTGGAACAGAGGAAGCAGTATGGTCTTAGAACTGGCTTTGCAGCACCTTGGAATGACAATTTCCCTACCCTGGTTCTGAGCCAATGCCAGAGATAGGGGAAACGGTAAATTAAGAAGAAGCCCTGCTCAACCCAACAGCAGCCCTACCCCTTTCTTGATCTGCTTCCCACAAAATGGCTGAAAAAAATCATCCTGTGCCCTAAACCCCTTGGTGATCGTGAGATGATCTTTCAGCCATTTGGTGTGAGGCAGTCCAGAAAAAGGATTTTAGAACCACTACTCTGATACCAAAGGAACTATATATGAAAGCTTTACAATTTGTCAGGAAGACACCAGTACCCTCTGAGTGAATACCTACCTTTAATTTACTGTATCCCATTTCACCTTCCATTTAAATAAAACAAGAACCTTTTATTTATAAATAATGTTGAAATCTTGAACATGTAGTCTCTAGATATGTATGTTTGCCAGCATCATGTGTGTTAAGGTCCACATTTTTCAGTATTTCTGAGGTTTCCACCTTAAACTATACTCCCTTGGAAAGCCTTTTAGGAATAATATTTTTCTTGCCTGCATATATCTGAAGCTACATAGTAAAAATAAATAATGCGTTCTGTGAATGCATTCTAGTAGTAGTAATGATAAGCTCATATAGGGTTCTTCACAGAAACAATTCTCAAGCACTTTAAAATTCAAGTAGTACTTTAAAAAAAGAAAGGCAATCAACACAAATCTTTTCACATTTGATTATTTAAAAAAGGTGGGGGTTGGCTCTCTATCCCATAGGGAATGGATTCCACAGATGCTCTGCATAATTACTGAAGGCCCTTGCCTTTCAAACATCTAAACAATTATCTAGGTCATATCTGTAAATCAGCTGATGTAGCTCTTTTAAGACAAATAGAAAGATAGCAACTCTGTAAGGTATAAAATATCCATATTATTAACCTTAGAGGTCATTACACTAGGTATAAAATTACCAGTGATTAAATCTAGGGTTTACAAGGTGTTTCTGTGACACCTTGTAAACACAGAACTGGTCTCCCACTCCTTTTATTTTCTTAATGTGTTCATTGGGCACCTACCTGTGTCTCTTTGACAATGCAAACGGTAGTCTCTGGGTGCAAAAATATTATTTTTTCCTCCTCTGAACTTTCAGAAAGATTCTTCCTCATCCTTTGATTAAGTACAATAGTCTATAACCAAGTGAAATGATAAAATCTATTTTGTCCTTTAAAAATTTAATGAATATTAATACAGAAGGGGGGGGGACGACAACAAAACTGACAGCTAAAGGCACATTTTTGTTAGATGTCTTTTGAGTTAGTTTTTAAAAGTTTTTCTCATCTTAGTCTCCAGAGTGAAAGCTGCTTCTTCAATGCATGCAGCAGATATAAAAGCTTGTGGGTTTTATGTAGCATTGAACCAAAATCTTTCATGCCAGTAACTGCTGACAGTATAGAGAAATGTGTTTTTTGTTTTTTTTTTTTTAAAGTTTGAGCACAGTAAGTATTCACTATATATAATATCAGTTGCCATCCTTTTGTTTTGCATTATGTATCTTATTGGTATAGAACACACTGACAAAAGGGCAATGCCAGCTGGTAAATTGGTGTCCTAGGAAGAAGAGTTCTATACGTTTTTTCTGTCCAATGCAGACCAAACTAATTCACTTTGAGAGTTTTAAATACTTCATTGACCTTTATAAAAACACACTAATAATTTAGTATTTATTCATTCACTTAAAGCATTTCTCTTTGCAATAGGGGCCAGATCCTGCAAAAGCTTATGTTAAGTGATGGTCTGAGATTGTTTGAATAGTGACTTCTCTGGCGAGAGTTCTCAGGATTAGGCCCTAACTTTGTACCCAATCTTGGGTCATGCTGAGAACCCTCATCAGTAGGAGTTGAGAACTATCTACTCCTTCCAAAAACCAAATAAAAACAAAACAAAAAAAATCCTCTAACTACAGCGTCTAATCATTTGGTGATTCCTGCAGGGATTTAAAGGGCCCGGGGCTCCAGCCACTGCAGGGAGCCCCAGGCCCTTTAAATCGCCAGCCTGGGGAAGCCGGTCCAGTCCGGCACAGCATACCAGCTCATGCTGGTACACTGTACCGGCTTACTTTCACCTCTGACAGTATCTTTAAACACTAGAATCACACTCAGCGCGGTGAGATGCTCACACTATGAGAGGCACCTGGGAACTGAGACAGACTGAGGGAACAGCAGATTCACGTCTCCCATCTCACGCTCACTCCGGGGCATACGCTTATTGAGTGGAATGGTGGGCAGAATCGTTTGTTTGTTTATTTATTTATTTATTTTTTGCCGAGTGCATATAATTGAATTCGCGTAAGTTAAATGCGCCTATGATTCGACTCCACTGTAAGGTGCTAGAAAATATTTCAGTACACAGCTGAAGTAAGAAACGAAGAATTAACTCATTGTCTAGCATTGTTGGTGCTTATGGCCATACTCATGATTAACTTTACTACTGTAAGAAGCCCCATTGATTTTTAATGGGACTACTGAATATAATGAAGTTCAGCACACTCATAAGGTCTGGTCTTTCCATTACAAAATTCCAGGGATTGAAGCATAATTTGTGTATAATTTAACACAAGTGGTGAGAACCCACAGCTGGTGAACATTGGGGCTGTGTGGTGGGGCAAGTGCCCCACTCCCCTGTGAAAGTGGGCTAAGACAGGCCAGAGAGGCTGCGCAAAGAGGCAGGCAATCAGGGAGGGCCTGTTGGAGAGACAATCAGGGCTGGGCAGGAGGTGGCCAATCAGGGCCGGGCTCAGCCCTATATAAAGGCTGCCCATGAGAGGAGCAGTCAGTCTCTCCCAGACCTCCAACAGGGATGGTCTGTCTCCTGAGCTAGAAGACCAGCACCTGGGCAGTGCTGGGCAGGCTCGGGTGAGCCGAAGGGAACTCCAGCCCGCTACTTGCCAGGCTGCAGGCCCTGAGGGAAGGGCCTAAAGGGTCAGAGGGGAAGAGACCCAGGAAGAGCAGACAGCAAGCGAGAGGAGAGAAGGAGGGCAGGGAGGCTGCCGCTAGAGGATCCCTGGGTCAGGACCCAGAGTAGCAGGCGGGCCTGGGTCCTCCCCTTCTTCCTTATATTGCAACTGGCTGTGGGAAGTGGCCATATTGGACTGCACCATACCCCTGAGGGAAGGGGTTAGACTTTGGGAGCAGCTGGCCACTGTGGCAGGTGAAAGACTGCTGTTAGCCCCCCCGCCCCCCGGAAGGGGGTGAGAATGGACATGGGGCACTGCCGGAGGGCAGTGTCCTGAAGGGGACGCCGCAAGCAGAAGGGAGCAACGCGGGTCCAGGCGTCAATGAAGGGCGAGAGGTGGATGGGACGCCACCAGGAGAGGGCGCTTCCCATGGACTGAGCTAATGCCCGGAGCGACCAGCAGGAGGCGCCAGCGGTGGTGAGTCCCAACACCGTCGCAGGCTGGTTTGTGGGTTTAGAGGGCTTCTTTCTCCCTACCCTCCATACTTCTCTCAACTCCAGTGACAGTGCTGGTTGAAAAGATTCTGGATCTAGAAGTGTTGCTCTTGAATCTTGAGATTTTACTCCATGCTAAATGCCTTGAGCTAAATGCCAGTGGGGAAGGGAAAGAAACTGAAGAGGGCTACAGTGTTCCTTAGGGGCTCAGAATCTAAGATTGAAGTATGCATCCCAGTAGGCAACCTCTTGAGGAGTCCTGTTCTAGAATAAGTAGCATAGCTACCGCCTGCCTCCCTTGAGGATTAAACCATTCAGAAGTGTATTAAATAGAAAAAGCTCAATTTATAATACCTCTCTCCCCCTTCTCCCCTTTTCCCCCCCAAAAAAATCCCAAAGCGGGGTAGGAAAGGATTGAGTTGTCTTTTTTTCTCCTAAAGTCTTGATTCTTCTTTCGCTTTTCTGAGTGTCCTGGTCTACCTCACACCATTGAAATAACTTGCCCTACAAACAAGACTATTGAAATGATGGAAAAGATAGCACAGAGTGATAATCCCTTTCTCCTAAACCCCTTTGGTTTTAGTTTTTATTTTTCTCCGCCCTCTCCCATTGGTCTTAAGATATGTCTACACTGGAACTTGAGGTGTAATTTCTAGCTCAAGTCCACATATCCTCACCAGCTCTGAGCTAGAGTGGGTCTGTCTACTCATGCCAGAAATTACACCTTCCGACTCCTAAGTAGACATAGTCATGGCGAGATGTACCTACCTACGTCACTCAGGGCTGTGGAAAATTAATGACCTGTGCATCGCAGTTAGGTCTGCCTAACTCCCTGTGTAGATGCAGCTAGGTTGAGAGAAGAATTCTTCCATTGACCTAGTTACTGTCTCTGAGAGGTGGATTACCTACATTGATGAAAAGGCCCTTCTGTCGATATAGGAAGTATCTACACTATGGCACTAGAGCAGCACAGCTGTAGTGATACCCATAGTGATCTCCTCTGCAGATGCAGTCTGAGAGCCCACAAGCACTTGAGTGAGGGTGGTCTTCAGGCAAGGCCCCACCCCCACTTGCCTCTGTGCTCTTATTTCTTGCTGATTGGGGTTGGTTACTCAGGGCTTCTCTACACTTAGTGCTGCAGCGGCTACCTACGCCGATGGGAGACCTTCTCTTGTCAGTGTAGTTACTCCACCTCCCTCAAAGGTGGTAGCTGTGTTGACAGGAGAAGCCCTCCCATTGACATAGTGCTGTCTACGCTCGGAATTCGGTTGCTATAACTGTGTCCACACCCCTGAGTGACGTAGTTATACCTACATAAGTTTGTAGGGTATACTAGGGCTCAGTTGTGTCCACTACTCTTAAGCTTTTCTTTGTGTATGCACGGTAAGAGGAAAAACTGGTGGAAATTTAAACTTCATTTTTTTCAGTTTTTTTTTTCTTTTTCAGCAAATCGATTAATGTTTTCGGTGAAATCCATAATAAAAGAAAATAATATGACCGTAGTAATAAAAATAAAAGTTCATGTTTTGTTCAGGACCTCTAAAAACCCTATACCTCTATAGTGGAACCCTTACCCATTTCTTCTGGCCACATTCTACTGTCCTAGAATTATGTATGCAGTATTGCTGGATCTTGTTATTTCATCATGAATTGTGCAATATTTGGTGTCTTCCTTAAATTCCCAGCTTCTGGAGTCATGTAATTGTGAAGCTCTCTCCTTATATTTAAGTGTAAATTTCTAGTCTTCATGATTGCAGAGAATGGCTTAAAAATTATGAGATAGAAATGTTTTTAAAACCATTTGCCTACGGGGTTTTGAGTCTAGGGTTTGTTTTTAAGTCTGTCTCATGGCTTTTGAATATTCAGGATTGGCAATTCTGAATACTTGTGGATCTCCTTGCCAGGGGTAGTGTGAAGACCAAAACTATAATTGGGTTAAAAAAAGAATTAGATAAGTTCATGAAGGATAGGTCCATCAATGGCTGTTAGCCACGATGGTCAGGGATACAACCTCATGCTCTGGAGGTCCTAGCCTCTGACTGCTAGAAGCTGGGAGTGGACGACAGAGGATGGATCACTTGATAATTACCCTGTTCTGTTAATTCCCTGTGAAGCACCTGGCATTGGCCACTGTCAGAAGAGAGGATACTGGGCTAGATAGACTATTGGTCTGACCCAGTATGGTTATTCTTATAAGTATGTATATAATATTATTAAAAGCAGTACCAGGAAAAGTTGGTTGCTAAGTTAAATATTTTGTTAGACTGCTCCGTTGTGTCTGTAGCTACAATATAATGGAAAGGGCAAATGTAGTTGAGAATTTTTCAAAAAACTTTCCCATACTCAAAATATCCCATCTTATAACAAACTCTCCAATTTTTCTTTAAACCACCAGTTTAAAAAAAAATTGTATCAAAGGTCTTGATTATTTGAGTACTGTTATACTGAAACAACATCTATAAATGTGTTTACTTCACTCAGGAGTCTCTAGTGTTCAGGCTGTTTCATTGATGAATTAAAAAGGCTTGCAGTTTAAGGCTTGACTAAGTATCAGCACAGCACCAATGTGGCAACATTCAGGCTATTGGCTGAACATGTGAAATGTTTGGGATATCTAGGAAACAAAACATAAGTTTATGTATAAACATTTTTCAAATGTATTTTGTTTTATATGGGTGTATTTTGAACTTTAGACACTGTACAGAGTAAAGTAAATATTAATTTTCAGGCGCTTGTCACAACAGTTGAAATCAGTGGATTAACTCTAGCTTTTACAGTCCATTGATTTAATCATCTTGGAGGGGAGGAGAGGAGGCAGGATATCTTCAGTTTGAGTCCATTTAGTCTGGCTCTTGGGACTAGAATTGCCTTTTCTCATTGTTATGAAAGAACTTGGTCTTGTTTGTCCTTCAGTGAATAATGTAAAGTCTGTTTGCTCAGGCCTTTACCTGAAGGAAAATTGGGGTTTATTTCTTCACAGTTAAATTTCAAATCCCAGGGTATTGTTTTTATTTTGACATTTGCCAATTTATTTTACATTTATTTATGGTATACACTTCAGCGCTGGTGTGATGGGAACTTTTTTAATTAAAAAAGAAAGGTAAAGCTGCTTATACAAGAGTAACATAAAAGGCTGATTTTGAACATAGATCCTTCCAAACTGGAGCAGTAAAATACATTGAGTGTGGCATGGGTTAATCTATGCAGGAAAGCAGTAATTGTATGGAAGTACAAACATGATTTGAGGCCTTTTCTTAGATTTTCGTTCATATCTTTTGTGAGGCCCCTTGTATTCCTGTTATATTTTTTTTATCAGACCTAGTCTTGTAATGTTTGCCTTATTTAGGGTTACCATTCGTCTGGATTTTCCTGGAC
Source organism: Terrapene triunguis (assembly GCF_002925995.2). NCBI lineage: Eukaryota > Metazoa > Chordata > Testudines > Emydidae > Terrapene > Terrapene triunguis. The sequence goes on from NW_020664482.1 coordinate 14,033,334, forward strand.
ATGTCTGGCTTTTTGGGTTAAAAATAGCATCCGGGGGGAATTTGTAAATAGCTACAAATGCCCGGGATTTCGCCCCCATGCAGAGCGCGGCAGGGCTGCAGGAAATTCAGCCGCTCGCATGGGGCTCTGGCAGCCAGAGCCCTTCCCCCGCAGCTTCAGATCAGCTGCCGGAGTCCAGCCCGGCCAATGTAGAGCTACTCCCCTCCCTCCCTGCATTCTCAGATCGCCAGCCGGCCGGGCCGTTCGCATCGGGCCTCGGCAGCTCCTCCTCCCCCTTTTCTCCCCCTCCCCTGCTCTCCCTCCCCTGCTGCCCAGCGCCCCGCTCCGGCAGCACTGTGCAGGGGCAGGGACCGGGTTGTGTTGCGCTGGGGAGCGCAGCCACGTGTCGGGCTCCGCGTGGAGCCCGACATGCTGTTCTGAGCGGCAGGGTAAGGGGGCCAGGGGGCTGGAGAAGGGGCAGGAGGTTTCTGGAGGGGGCAGTCAAGGGACAGAGAGTAGGGGGATTGGATGGGTCAGGGGTTCTGGGGGAGCTGTTGGGGTGGGGCTATGGAGAGGGGTCGAGGCTGGCAGGGAGCAGAGGGGGTTGGATGGGGCGTGGGAGTCCCGGGGGTCTGTCTGGGGGTGGGGGTGTGAATATGGGGTGGGGGTGTGGATAAGGGTCGGGGCAGTCAGGGGACAGGTAGGGTCCTAGGGGGGCAGTTATGGTGGGGGGTTCTCAGGAGGGGGCAGTCAGGGGACAAGAAGCAGGGAGGCTTAGATAGGGGCAGTCAGGGGACAAGGAGTGGGGGGGGTTGGAGATTCTGAGGGGGGCAGTCAGGGGGTGGGAAGTGGGAGGGAGTGGATGGGGGCGGGGCTAGAGCGGGGCTCGCCTCCCCCCCCAGTGTCCTCTTTTTTGATTGTGGAAATATGGTAACCCTACCTTATTAATAAAAAAAAAGATGTTCTTAGTCTATACACTTTTTTTATTCACATGTGCTTTCCAGTTAACTTTTTACTGTTTGTTCAGATGACAATTAAGAGATATCCGTAACATGTGTTACTAGAAAACTTCATATACGATAATAGTCCTTGTCTGTCTTCATATAATTTCTTTTGGAATGTTCCTGTGCTTGTTATTAACAAAGAAAGAAAAAGAAGTCTTTCTTCCTTACTACTTAATTAATAGGATGAATATTTTGATCCTACTAATTCCCACAGTTCGCATAGGGGTTGCATAAGGAGTATGTTTGATCTGTTGTTTTTTTGCTTTGTCTATGAAATTAAAAAACATTTGTTTTTTAGGAAATCTAAGAGCTCCACTCTTGAAGAAGAGATGACGTGTAACAGTCCAGATAACTCTGAAGCTTGTGCCACTCCAGATTGTGACCATGACCAAGAGATGGCTGAAGAGTACTCCAGACTGAGGACTTTTGCCAACTTTCCAAATTGTTGTCCTATTTCAGCATCAACACTAGCACGAGCTGGCTTCTTTTATACAGGAGAGGGAGACAAAGTGAAGTGCTTCAGCTGTCATGCAACTTTTGAAGGGTGGGAGCATGGAGACTCAGCAGTTGGAAGACATAGAAAAATTTCCCCAAAATGCAAATTTATTGCTAGATTTAATTTTTTAAAAAAAGATATGCATCCTGTTCTCCAAAACTGTCAATGCAGAGTTGAAAATTGTTCCGGAAATTCAACCCTCCAGTGCTCTTTTGACAGATCATCTGATCTCAGTCCAGATTACCTTTTGAGAACTGGGCAGGTTGTGGACATGTCAGATAGTATGTACCCCAGGAACCCTGCTATGTGCAGTGAAGAAGCTAGGTTAAAGTCTTTTCACAACTGGCCAGCCTATGCTCCATTAACACCGAAGGAGTTAGCCAGTGCTGGGCTGTATTACTCAGGTGTTGATGATCAAGTGGAGTGCTTTTGTTGTGGTGGAAAACTGAAAAACTGGGAACCTTTTGATCGAGCGTGGTCAGAACATAAGAGGCATTTTCCTAGGTGCTTTTTTGTCCTGGGCCATGATGTTGGAAATGTTGGAAGTGTCCCAAATGAATCTAATTTTGCTGAGGTTTGCAGGAGTGGCTTAAACAATGCAGATCACCCAAGAAATCCATCTATGGCAGAATATGAAGCACGGCTCAAGACATTTGTGACTTGGAGATACTCAGTTGTTAAAGAGCGACTTGCTGAAGCTGGGTTCTATAGTATAGGTAAGCTAGATGAGGCTTTCACGTCTGTCTTTTTGTTGCAGAAGAATTTGTGCATGATGCGATTTTGAACAGAATCTCTATTAATTTAACACTGAATGACTTGCCAAAACAAATCTTTTATTTAAGGCTTTACATTCGTTCAACATCTGAGTGTTCAAATGCTTTTTAATTCTACGTTCACTTAACTCAAATTAGTTGTTAAGACTAGCTAATACAGTATGTTCTCCTGGTTTATTATTATAAGATGGCGTGCAAAATATCAAGCATTCTTTTTGAATGATCACATAATCTGAAATGTCACATCATTCTCCTTTCTAGTAGCAGAACGTTCAATAAAGGGAATATCTTAAGTAGTGACCTTTGTCTTTTAAGCCCATTTTAGGATGTATGCCAGTTCAGATTTTGGCTCTTAGACAATGATTGGTATCATTAAAAAGTTATCTTATCATATTAGAAAGAATGGAACACTGCCCCGTACTACTGTTAGTTCAGGAAGAAAAGGGATTACCGAGGATAATTTCTAGCTTTCTCACCATATTTGATTCTCTTTTTTGTGCTCTTAGAGCACTGACTTTCTAATTTTGTTTCCTCTTGATTCCTTCCTATCCCCTCTGGCCCCCGAATAAAACTTTTGGTATTTTCTTGTACATTCTTGCACAAAATGAATACATTCATAACTAGTGGTGACATCTTATTTATATCATCTGTGGGATCCCAAAAAAATCTAGCTTCTCAACAGCCAAATGGGATCTGTATTGGGAAGACATGCAAAATAGGTAGCTTATCCAACCAGCTGGTTAACTGTTAGAGTAAATTCCAAGAGCTTTGTCCTTCCTATTGGCTGAGAAGGACTTAATTTCAGTGGGAGAAATCTATCCATATCTCCTCTCATTGCAATACGCTTAATATGTAAGCAGCTTCTGATGTAGTCATTGATTGTAATGTGCACTGTGCTGCTAGAGCTCGGACAATTCAATTTCCTTCCACATCCTCTTAGTCTCTGTCACTGCTGTTCAGAGCCCATTAGGCTTGACAGCCATTAGGCTTGACTGGTGAAACCAATGACCAAAAAGGCAAATAAGTAAATGTCCTTGTGAATTAGGTTTCTGATAATTAATTCCATTCTTGTTTAAGGGGAACTGAGACTTAATACAGAGAAGACTGATCAAAAACATAGAAGAAATTGTGTCAAATGCTTTTGCTTTAGAAACTTTGTGGTAGTGGTTTTTATAGCCTACTTAACAGTTGAACACACAAGAAGTTATTAGACTTGTAAGCAAATATAGAGATCAGAAATGCTTCCAATGCCAAATAAAATTGAGTAAAGCAGCATTTGTGTAAGCTTGGTTTTGTAATTTTTTATTAAAGTGGAGATAGTCCAAGAAGCTACTTCGTTTTTCTTACCATATGTTATCACAAATTACATTGACATCTAGTTTAAAATAATCCTTTTTATTCTTAGATACTCATTATTAAATTGACACATTTTTGGTGCTTTTATCAGTAACAAGACTTCCTGAAGCTTTTTTTCTCAGTTGTAAGAACAAATATTTGCATATTCAGCCTTTTATTTGACAAGTATACAACATCACACTTATTTGTCCCCTTAGGTAATGGTGATCATGTTTTGTGCTTTCACTGTGGTGGAGGACTGCAAGAGTGGCAGCAGAATGAAGACCCTTGGGAGCAACATGCTAAATGGTTTCCAGGGTAAGGTACTCTTTACTTTATTGTTGCGCACACTTACATTTACAGTATGTTGCATCTGCAACAAAGGGAGAATGTATCAACATGACCTCAAAAGGCTCAGTTTGGCTAAGCATTCAGTGGTTTGGATGCTTATCCAAATAATTTGAAATGGTTAAGATGCCCTTCTCACCATCACCTCCATGTCCTCACTAACTTTGTTGTGGAGAGGCACCTCTCTTACAGCAGCAGCAGCAATAGTCTTCGTAGGTGGCTGTGTTTCTTCTCATCAGTAGGAAGCATGGCTTTCAAGGTGCCCTGTAGTGAGGCCCATTTGCTCCACTCCACTTGCAGCATATTCTTGTAGAGAAGAGTCTTTGCTTATAAGTATTATGTGCAGCCGTGATATTCTATTGGGAGTGAGTTATGTAGAAGTCTTAAGAGAAGACAGAAACTGCTGTTTATGCAGTACAATTACACTTAAAAATAAAGGCCTAAAGGCTTTTCAAAAGTGAGTAGCGATTTTGGGTGTTCGAATTTTTTGGTGGGCAACATGACACCTTAAAGGGACCTATTTTTTCAAACAGCACATTATTTTTTCATTCTGAAAATGAAGCCCTCTTAAGATGTCTTGAAGAATATAAAATATATTTCTCTCTCCATTCGTCCCTGTCCATGTGCTTGGATATAGTTTTTCCCTGCTGGCAAATAGACCAATGTTCATTGAGACGTTGATGTAATCCCCCATTTGCTGGCTTCCAGAGTTCACTTGTTTTGATCTCCATTATGAGCATCCTGCTCATTCTGGCTGAGGAGAGACGCCTGACCAAAGGAGAAAGCGGTATAGGCCTGAACGCTGGTGTGCAGCAGCCTTTGCAACAGACAGAACAGAGCAGCTGTAGGAGGATTTTTAGCTTCTGCAGCAGCATGTGAAACACTAACAGATTGTGGTCTCTCCGGCTATGTCTGTGCTACGGGCCTTACAGTGGTGGAGCTGTACCGCTGCAGCTGCGCTGCTGTAAGGTCTCTCATGTAACTGTTCTATGCCGCCAGCATAATTAAACCACCCTCAACGAGCAGCGGTAGCTATGTCAGCAGGAGAGTGTCTCCTGCCGACATAGCGCTGTCTACACTGGTGCTTTTGTCGGTGAAATTTATATCAGTCAGGTGTGTTTTTTCACACCCCTGACCGACAAAAGTTTTGCTAACAAGTGCTAGTGTAGCCAGAGCCTCAGTCCCAGGTACCAACACTCCAAACCTCCCAGTAATACAGCATGGCTGTGTCATTCATACATTCTAGGAAATATGCTCATGCCACCAGAATTTCACACTCCAAGTGGACCCCTTCAGTGGGTTCCTCCTCAGCCTTCTCCTAGGGAATTAAAGGTTTGGGTGATTTTTAAAAAAAAAAAAAAAAAAAAAGAGGGATCCAGATGTTACCTTGTCTAGTTTCGGTCCTGCCACTTGTGTGATGCTACTTAAGACTTCTAGATCTCTGGCAGCCTCAACAGCAATCAGAAAGTCACTAAGGTTTGAAGTAATGGTTAGTCTACCAAACATCAGAGCCTCTCAGCCTTTTCTTTCAAAGGGGGACACCTCATCAGACTAGAGCACCAGGGATTTCAACAGTTCCTGCAAATAGAAAGAACTTCAGGCATCCTCACCATAAACTATCTAGGCTACAGTTTCTGTCTCTCTTCCCAGGAATAGATTTATACAGCTCAGATCATATTGCTGGGGAGAATGGCCACAGTTTGTCACGAGAGGATCCTTCAACAAGGATAAATCCTTCTGCATCTCAGAGCACATACGGAGCTGAACGCTACTGCTTCCTTCAACGTGCTTGCCCCCAGTCTCCTGGACTTAATTGGAGGAAGACCACTCTGCTTCTTCAGTGAATAAGCCCATACAATATCATCAGTGGCAGTACCCACAGTTATAGAAGAAAATTTAGTTTGACTTTTCAACAATTTCTTTTTCTTACACCAACCCAGTCCGGTTTTAGAAAAGTAATTCATTCCTTAGAGGATTGTTTCCCAATGGAGTCATTGAGGAGTTAACTCAGGTTGAATTCCTTTATTCATTGGATCTATCTCCATATGTCAATCTTATGCTTTCCTTCCTGCTTTCTTTGTTTTGCGCCCCTGGTTCCCAGACCATTGTTCAAATACATTTTTCCTTTCTGGCTCATGATAGGTAAGGTGCTTGTTACAGGGGGCGACTCACCATGCTAGCACCTTCTGCTGGTTGTCTTGCGGATCAGCTCCACAGGTCGGTACGCTTGACTCCCAGTGGTGTCTCGCCCGTGTCACTTATGGTCCTGGACCCGTGTTGTTCCAAGGACCATGGCATCCTCTTTAGGACACAGCCCTCTGGCTGTGCCACACTCTGTGCTCCCCCTTTCCTGGGGACAGTACCACAGTCCAACAGTCCAGCCACTTCCTCAGTGGGGAGTGGGAGGGACCTAGGCCTACCTACTACTCTGGGTCCCAGCCCAGGAACCTTGTAAATAACAGCCCCATGCTGCGTCTCCTCCAACCTCTCAATCTATTTCCCTGGGCCACTTCCCCGCAGCTCCAGTATCTTCTTTGTCCTTGCCTCAGGGCCTCAGTCTGCAACTCCCAGCCAGGAGCTCTTCCCTACTAGCAGCACTGCTCTGTCCAGGGTGCTGGCTTTCTTCTGCCTGCAAGGCAGCCAGTTCTCCCTCCTTGAGCTCCAGGGAGCAACTGAACCTGCTCTTCCCTGCTGCTCTTCTTATATGGGCATGCCAGGCCCTATTTGGCTGCTCCTTGCAGCCCCTTGCTTTCTGTGCAGGCTCCCTTAACAATTTACATGCCAGTGTGGGGCGGAGGCCTCATCACAGGGCTATAAACAATAGCCAGATTGTTCATCATTTGTGTCTAGAATTGACCAACATTGCCCTGGTACCCAGAACTGACAGATATCAACAGAAGAGCTGATCCACCTTCTAACAAGTGATCTGTCGACGCAGGACTTGATTTGTATTTAATTTTTTACGAACTTTGAAAATGCAGGTCCGTAGAAGAAATATCTTTTGGGAAAGATCACAACTACAATATGCTCTTGCAGGTAGTCCAGATCCAGTTAGGATGCTAGGATTTGGGGGAATGTTTTTCACTCTTTTGACAGATGACCCATGAGCTTAATGTTGATATACTGAAATTTCTTCAAAATGATCTGGACATGTTGCATTCATCAGCAGTATCAGCCTACTAAGTACACAGGTTACCTCTTGGAGTTAATCCATGCACAATTAGATTTAGCAGGGTGGTCAACAAGCCAGACCACCCACACCATCTGGGAGACTGAATTACTCTTCTCCCACCTTATTAATTCCCGTGGCTGTCAACACCAATAGAGGTCCACTCTCAGCGATAAGAACTGGAAGTGTTTAGACTTTTTTGGGAGGAAGGCATACTCCTCAGCTATGCTTTGATTTTGACTAGCTAATTACCAAGCTCTGATGGCGAAACAAGACTACGTAACCGATTTGGAACTGAGCGATTTTATTGAGCAGCTGCCTGAGTCGCACCACAACCATTTTAAGGAGATGGAAAGAGGGAAAGTTAGTGGCCAAGACAACACTACAATCTGCCCTCGACACATCCAACTCAGTGGCAAGGTCCATATCCATGGCTGTGGTGATGCGACATGTGTCATGGCTCCATCTGTCGGGCTTCCTGAAGGAGATACAATCAACCATTGAAGACCTTCCCTTTGAAAGTTCTTCATGGAGAAGACTCATGCCTCTCTTCACACCCTGAAGGATTCTAGGGCCACACTCCATTTGCTGGGCATCTACATGCCAGGACAAAAGAAAAAATTCAGTCCACCACCCTAGCACAAACCACTCACATAACAATATCCGGCTCAGCGTTACTGCGAGCCACAGAAAAAAAGAGAAATTTTCGAGACATAAACCATCTGGCCCGCAATCTTCCTCATCCAAGCCGTTCATGTCCAAGCATCAATTTTGACATGTTGGTTGAGGCGTCAATAAACCACTCCCACCAACCGCTACAGCTGACCAACGCTATCCATCCATTTGGCTACCAGCTGGCAGCATTCCCCAGCACCTGGAAGTATATAACATTGTAATGGGTACTCTCTTCATTTTACTTCCCTGCCCCCTCCACAACACCCTTCCCCATCCCTCTTCAGGGACCCTTCTCATGAGAGTTTACTATGACAAGAGGTAGATCGTTTCCTCTGGTTAGGAGCCATAGAACCAGTACCTCAACATCTACGAGGCAAAGGTTCTACTCTTGCTGTTTTCTAATACCCAAGAGGAAGGGAGGTTGGAGACCCATACTAGACCTCAGCTCTCAACATGTTTGTCAAAGCTCAAAAATTCAAGATGGTCACTCTCGCAATGATCATTCCAGCGTTGGAACAGGGAGACTGTTTTTGGCCCTCGACCTTTAGGACGCCTGTTTTCATATCTCAATCCTACCGACTCTCAGACTATTCCTCAGATTCACTCTGGGTTAAGACCACTACCAGTACAGGATACTCTACTTCAGGCTATCATCGGCCCCGAGAGTCTTTTCCAAGTGCTTGGAGTGGCATAGAAGATATTGAAAAGAGGGATAGAACAGCTAAGGAAAATTATATGTTTATCCATGACTGTGGTTCATTGCTTACAAAGAAGTTAAGAGTTGATATTTAAAAGTTATATTGTATTTCTTTGTTTGCAAAGTTTGTTTTTCTTTTATAAACCAGTGATTGTGGCTGCCATGATCAGTGAATGTAAAGTTTTGGGATTCCAATTGTTGAGTCCGTGACAAATAAGCATTGTTGATGAAGCTCACTTCCTTTCACTATCAGAATGTTTTTAAAATGTTTAAATGACATCTATGATTTCAGTTACATTTTCAGAGAAAACTTCAAGAGCAGAAATATTCTTTGAAATGCAGAATTACCCAAATTGTTTTGAAAATTGTGTATTCAGCTTTTTTTATTTTCCCATGTGTACAATGCTTTTTGTAATTAAAATCTTTTTTGACTATAGATGCAAATATCTGCTACAAGAGAAGGGACAAGAATTTGTAAACAGTGTTCAGTTAACGCCTTTATCGAGGGATTCCACAGTAAGTTGTCTTTTTTTTCACCATCTACTATTTTGGTTTCCCTAGAGAAATAACTTTTAATTACAGATAACATAGTATAACTTCAAATTTTTGTGAAATCAATTTATCATGTAAATACAGAATATATCTAGTGATCGTATATAGTTTTTTACACTGCTTTGATCATCCACAGGAAGTGGAAGGGATTCAGTTACAGTGTAGCAATATGATTAGGGCAGTACCAAATTCATGGCTGTGAAAAATGCATCATAGACTGTGAAATCTGATCTCTCCCCATGAAATCTGGCTATTGTAGGAAAGGGGCAGGGCTGGGGGCACCCCAGCCGGGGCTTCCTACCATGTGCCGAGCTCCGGCTGCTAGGCCTAGCCCAGGTTGGGAAGGGACAGGACGTCTTTTTCCCCTGCAGAGGCTGCTCCCGGAGCCATGTCAGACCCACCTCTGGGAACCTTCCCTGGCTGCAAAAAGCCCGTGACCCGGAGCCGCAGGAAGCGGCCCAGGCCGCAAGGATGTCTAGGGAGACGTCAGCTTTATGCAACACCCGTGTCCTTTATTCTATAAGTGTTTTCCCACCACCAGTGTTCAACTATATACAGTCCTTACAGATTTCTCACCTACCGCAGGCTGGGTCAGTAACCACCTCCTTCTCTGGCTGCCTCCCTCCTTTTGGCTCCTTCCCAGCCTTTGTAGCTCTTGCCTATCAGGCTAGCAGGTGTTGCCAATCGCCAGGCCCAATCTATCCCCCTTGATTGTGGCAGGGTGCTGCTGCAAACACACCTAAACACCCAAAGCATGGTGTTCCATTCCTCACCATCTTGGCTAATAGCCATTGATGGACTTATTCTCCATGAGCTTTCTAATCTTTTTTTTTTTTTTTTTTTTAACCCAGTTATACTCTTGTTTTTCACAACATCACCTGGCAATGGGTTCTACAAGGATGATTGTTGTGTAAAGAAGTACTTCCTTTTCTTTGTATTAAACCTGCAGCCTATTAATTTCATTGTGTGACCCCTAGTTCTTGTGTTATCAGAAGGAGTAAATAACACTTCCTTATGCACTTCTGTCAAATCATGAGTGGTGTGAAAGACCTCTATCATATTCCCCCCTTGGTTGTCTCTTTTTCAAGCTGAATAGTCCCTCTCTTTTTGATATCCTTAATCTTTTTAATTATTTTTTTGCCCTTCTCTGTACCTTTTCCAATTCTAATGTATCTTTTCTGAAACGGGGTGACAAGAACTGCATACAATATTCAAAAGTGTGGGCATACCATGGATTTATGTAGTGGCATTATGATACTTACTGTCTTATTAGCTATCCCTTTCCTAATGGATCCTAACATTCTGTTAGCTTTTTTGACTGCCGCTGCACATTGAGCAGGTGTTTTCAGAGAACTAGCCACAATGACTCCACAATCTTTTTCTTGAGTGGTTACAGCTAATTTAGACCCCATTGTTCTGTATGTATAGTTGGGATTATATTTTCCAATATGCATTACTTCACATTTATCAACACTGATAAATGCCATTTTGTTGCACAGTTTTGTGAGATCCCTTTGTAACACCTTACAGTCTGCTTTGGATTTAGCTATCTTGAGTAACTTTGTATCATCTGCAAATTTTGCCAACTCACTGTTGACCCCTTTTTCAAGATCATTTATGAATGTTGAAGTGATCATATACATATGGCTTATTACAGGATGATTTGAGATTTGTACATATTATTTATGACAGGATGGTTTGGTTCTGCCACCACTGGCTGCTTAGGCAAATTACTTCCTCTCTCTGTGCCTCAGTTTCTTCATGTGTAAAATGGGGATTATGATAGTGACCTCCTTTATAAACTGCTCTGAGGTTGGTTGATGAAAAGTGCTGTATAAGAACTAGGTATTTATTTATGTATGTCCAATCCTGTTGAAGGAGATGAATAATAAAAGATTGGATTCCTATTGAATCTCATTTGAGTCATGATCACACAGTCAGCCTGATGAATAGCAACAGCCTTTTTCTTACCCTTTCCTTACCACTGTTTAGAAATTTTTCTTTGGTTGCAGGGGACCTAATCTACGTTTATATTTCTGTTTTAGATAGAATCTTCTGAGAAGACATCGCTCCTTATAGGTATCAGTAAAACAGTTACATTTATGTGTTCTTAGTGTGCCTTCCTCACCAGGTTCTGTTGTTGTGGTTTATGTTTGTGGGGAGAATGAAAGAAATGGCTAATTTTGAAGGTGGCCCTGCTATGCTTTATAGAGAAAAAGGAAGCTAACTCATTAAATTATGGTCTTTTTTTACGACCTTGCTTCCGAACAATTAAATAAGCACAACACATGGATGAATTGCTGAACAGATAATGTAATTTGGGAGCCAGAGTGTAAATTTATCACTTCATTAATCTGAAGGTAAAAAAAATCAGTGAATAAATTCTAACCTTATTAGGGGGAAAAAAACTAGTGTTTTGCGAGTGGCCAAATACGGGGGGGGGGGTGTGTGTGTGTGTGTGTGTGTGTGTGTGTGTTAAAGGGTGTAGACCACAGTAGAAGTAAATTTTAATGTCTAGTTACACCTCTATATCTTTATGGCCAGTAAGTACACTTTACAATTACTGAGTTGTTAAGACTATAGGAAGACTATCAGGGAATGCTGAAATTGTTTGGGTCTCTTCTTGAATGAAAATGTTGTCACAAAAATACTTAAATAAGAATCTAATTGTGTCTCATATCTGTATGAGAGGTTCCAGCACTCTTTCTTATAAACATACAACAAAAAGGTGAGAAAATAGTGATGAGTATAGCAGCAGGATTATCTTACAGCTACTTAAAAATATTTAGTTGGTAGGAAAAGATATCTACCATCGCTATGCAGTGATTCCACAATAACCTACATTTATGAAATATTCTGGGGGATAAGTGTCTGTAAGTATATTCACATATGAGAGAGCTCTAGTTCCAGTGCAAGCAGTTTTGCCAAGGAAAAGAACTGAGTAACCCTTAAATGTAGTCAAAATGAGTGGAAATAGCAGATGCCTTGCTAATAAACCTATGCAAAGAACTCCACTGGGAAGGAAAGGGGAGGCATAATGGTAGAAAAATAATTTCCTGTTATGTGTGTATCTGATAAGACAGGGAGGCACACATTACAGTACTATTGATTGTACTGCATTTTGGTTTTGTTACCTTAATAAATTGGCAAGTTGCTTATAGCCTGGGTATGGGTGGGTTATATTTTTTTATAAATTGAAAAAAAGTATATTAAACAAACATTACCTGTACTTAGGGATTTAAGCTAAATTATAAAGACAATTTGGATCCAAGTGTGGTAAGATCTGATTACTGCTACGTGAGGAAACATTCTGTGTAAAAAGTTATGGTGAAAATTTCCGTGAGTGATCTGAATGGATAAAATCTAGGAGTCTTTGTAATATAAGTAGGGTGGCCAGTGGAAGGGTTGGGAATATAGCAAATCTGGGAGGCGTCCTACTTGTTTGGTGATTTTGCACTGTGAAATATAAAACATCAGTCAGAAATTTAATTGTTTAACTTTTGGTTAAGTGTTATAAAGTTCTTTAAAAAATTACAGTGAACACTGTTGACTATTTCTAATTTGCTCTTAGTTAAACTGATTTTTTTCCCCTCAATGTTTGTTAAAGATGATGATCTCCTACAAAACCAGTTGGTACAGGATGCCATGCGTATGGGTTTCAGTTTGTCTGAGATTAAGAACATTATGGAGCAGAAACTGCAGACATATGGAGAAAACTATACATCTGTTGAGGTCCTAGTTTCAGATATAATACATGCTCAAAAAGAAAACGTACAGGAAGAAGTATCCAGTGAGAGCTCACTACCGAAAGGTGAATTTTTTAATTACAAGACATAGATGCAAAAGATTATAACAGATTGTATTAAATATCTTATTGGTATATTTCTGTTGCCATCTTTGCGTAACACAAAGATGTAATATGTGTCATTTTTAGAGAATTCAATAGGGTAATCATATACACAACAACTTCAAACAAAAAAAAAATTACATTTTATTTAACCAGCAGCATTTAAGAATATTCTGCTTTATGTTAGAAAAGAGCAGCCTACCACTGATGCTACAATAATATATAGTATTAGAGAGACTGTCTACCTGAAATCTAACCACTTTCAAAAAATGTATTAAAAGTAGTTTGATTCCATCCCTACTCCCAAATTCCTTTGCCGATATTTGTGCTTTTATTATCACTTTTTTTTTTTTTTTTTTTTGGTAATGTGTCAAGTCTTCATCCCCTCCCTCTTCTGCTGGGGTGAGTATTTCTCACAGTAGATGGGGAAACTGTACAGGAGAAACTATGAAATAGACTACAGATGCTCCCCGGGTTACGCAAGACCTGACTTATGCAAATTCGCACCTACGGAAAAAGTTCCATAAACCAGAAATAAGATTTTCAAGTTGCGGAAACTTTTGCGTAACTTAGGGGTATACGTTTCTGACTTATGCAAAATTTGAGTTACGCAAGGCTTTCCGGAACGGAATGATTGCGTAAGTCAGGGGGCGTCTGTATACACAAAGTGCTGTCAAATGTCCAGTATAAATAAATGGCAAAAAAATAGAGAATCTCTAGTTTCCTCTAACCTTTCAGTTATAAAACTCTGAAATGTTAATTAATAAAATATTTTTACAAGTATTGTAGCCTACGAACCCTGGTCAAGGCCCAAGACCCCATTGTGCCAGGTGCTGTACAAACACAGAACAAAAATATGGTCTGTTCCAAAGACCTTACAATCTGAGTATAAGACGAGACGACAGACGGAGGAAACAATGAAACAATAGTGGTCAGGATGATAGGCTGTTTTATTAATGCATGAGTGGCCTAGATGCTGTCAGGTCTTTTTGTAGCTGTGTATGTAACTTCAACATCTGGAAGCATCATTCTGGTCCCTATGCATAGCATTACAATGTAGTCTTACGTAATATTTCTCAAATAACGCATCAGAATATAATAATTTTTCTACAATTCTAGGCACATATTGTAAGGTCTGATACATGAATACATACACATAGGCACCTACATTTAAAGACTTAGACATTTTAGGCTAGCTTGGTGTCTGGGAGTAAGGAGAGCAACGGTGACTTTAAGGAGGCCTGATGGCTGCTCTGACTTAGGACTGGTGCCCAGGGCCTAAGCTGGGAATCAGTCAGGTAATAGCAGCATCACAACCATAGACTCTAATCGTCAGCCAGAAGCAGAGTGGTGTAGAAACCAAAATGCCAGTCCTGTGTCATCGAAGATTCCCCCTATGCAGAGACTCTCCTTTGCTCTGATCCACTGAGTTTGTGCCAGTTCACCGCGACAAAGAGGTTATCAAATGGACACAATATGGCTAGGAATCTGGCTCTTTTGTGTTATGATATGATGACCTACATACAGTTCATGGCAATTTATCCTGTCAGCAATGTTAATGGGCCCCCTCTATGTAACGAGTGTCTTTCTCTTTCCATCCTCTGACAAGTGTTTGGGGGCAGCTGCCAATGTGAAGCCCAGTTGAAAAGCTTCTGCAGATAGTTCTAGATCTGTATACAAAGAGGGTTAAACTCCCAGCTTGCTCCACTGTCGGGAGCATAATCTCTCTCCCACCATGTGGAATGATGAGAAGGAGAGTCCAGATTGTAGAGTTTGTGGTTTCTAACATGGGTTTTTCTTGTTTAGGGGATGATTTATTCCTGACAAACTGTTTTCTTCGTATGAATGGGGAAGGTAGTTTGAGAGATTAGCTGCTTTTATTAAGTATGTTAACTTGTTCCGTGTGTTTCCCTTTTCCTCAGATCTGAGTACTGAAGAGAAGTTAAAACGTTTACAGGAGGAAAAGATGTGTAAAATCTGTATGGATAAAGACATCTCAGTTGTTTTTATTCCCTGTGGCCATCTGGTTGCTTGTAAAGAATGTGCTGAAGCAGTTGATAAATGCCCTGTGTGTTGCATGGTTATTACAAAAAGACAGAAAATATTTATGTATTAGTCATATGTACAGTGCTGTTTGTGCAAATGTTTGCTGTTACATTGTTTAAAATCACTGTAATGCAATAACAAACAGTTGGGATGTTCAGCACTGTAGCACACAAATATATTTATTGAGAGTCTAAAGTTTTGAGATAATAAAAACAAAGCTTTAGTCAGTGCCCAAAAAGCTCATGAACTGACAGTCAGAAGCTGCTAAACTTGTGCTTATAGCTCTCACATTTAACTGCAACCTCTTCATTCCTCTCCAGTTTGTCCCTTCACTTTAATTGAAGTGACAGATTAGAAATTCTTCACTATGACAGTCTCCTATTTTATATATATATCTGAGTATGCACACCTTTCTAATTTGTTGTAAAGTGCATAAATTAAGTATATTATTCACTCGTATACAATAGCATGGGCAAACTGAATGATCTGACTGACTATAAGCTGTGCTGCTAATAACAATGTTGATTGGAATTTGTCATCTGATCTCACTCTCTTTACCTCTGCCAAGTTTTCAGAAAGGGTATGGGTAATAAACTATAAAATGGAGGTGACAACAACAACAAAAAATCCAGCCATATTTTTGTTAAATAAAATTTTAGCAAGATTAATATTATTCAAAACTAGAATAGTAAGGTTTAGCGCCTATGAAGAAGGCAGATGTTTGTGGGTTCAGGAATGGTGACATTTTAGTGAGAGAAATAAATAGCTAAAAGTTTATGTAGTTTTGTTTTTATGTTGACTGTTTTAGTGACTATCTAATCTCTTAAATGGGTTAAGCCCCTTTCTAACTCAGTAAAACATTAGTTCTACAAATTACTTTTCTTATAGGGAAAATGGCATCTTTTAAAATCTCCTGACCTTTTCTGAACCACTAAAATGTACAAATTATTTAAAAATTATTCACGACAGAAAAATTACAAAAACATCATCCCTATGTTTCTCTTCTTTCAAACAAGTTTCCCCTTCCAAGCATACATTAGTCTTCCCTAGTCCAGTACAGTATGTATTTTAAAAATTGACGAATTTCACTTCCACCTTTCATTTCAACTAATTATATTCTTGTCATTTACGTATCATAGAGTTACATTCCAGCAGCAATGTTTGTTACACTAAGTCCATTTATTTCTCCATCTCTGACTGCCTTAAGGCTGATCTTTTCTAGCCCAAAAACTGAAAGGATCCTTAAATTATCACAAAAGTATCCCCCAACCCACCCCGTCTTGCAGGCTCACAGTTGTAACATGTCCTTTCTATAACCCCCTCCCAAACAGGGATAAGCTTGGTCCTATTTCAAAAAGCCAAAATAAATATAAACACTGCATAGCAAGAAAGCGCTGTCGTCCAGAACTTTTTTGCTAGATTGACGCATAGGAAATTCCTTGAAAATGAATATAAACTCTAAACTATTTACATTGCCCTTTGAAGAATCATAGTCAGCTTGCATATAAGAAAGATTTTAAATAACATTGCTTATATATAGTATCAAATGACATTGTCTAAAGCAGTATTGTGATGACCTATTATACTGTAATAACTCTCGGCATTGTTTGAGCTGTCTCTCTACCAGGTTTTCCAGTAGAACTATAGACCTGGCTACAGAGTCCGATGAGAACTCTCAGCACCTTACAAGATCAAATAACTCACATTTATTATCAGAATAAATTGAGGATTCTCAGCATCTTGCATGATCACATTTTGGGGAGGGATTTATTGCAATTACAAATGTGAAAAATAAAGAGCAATTACAATTAATGCTCTTAACAGATCTCCTAAGAGAACACACTATCTTATGCAGGGCTTTCCCACTCCGCTTTGGGTGGTAATTTAAAATGCTCTAATGTAGTATGCTACTACTTAAGTTTTGGAAGATAAGGATTCAGCATCTGCTTCCAGTCTGAAGAACCTTTGCATAGGTTTTTTTGGAGAGAGAGAAATGTTCAAAGTATTACTCCTTTTCTTCCTGATTGGAGTTACTAGAAAAATTTGCTTTTCAGGGTTTTACAAAATCATTTGTTTGAAAAACTATTGTATTTAATCTGGAGTTTTTCCCCAAGTCATGAGAGTTTTGGATGAACTGCCAACAGTAGGAGAACTGATCAGATAACTGGAGAATGAAACCTGCTGGCCCTAGGTGCCTCAAGACATTAAAGCCATTTGTACTTTAAATTTGTTCATTTCTGTTGTTCAGTTTGGCTTGTTTTAGGATCCTGTGGCTAACAAACTCCGGTTAGAGAATTATAGTTCAGGTATGACATTGTTTGGAATTCCTAGATAATCAAAACATTCATTTCCAAACCTATTTTTATCATCCCATTTGTACATACTCAAGATTTGATGTATTTCCCAGGATGTAATCAGATGATCTGTTGTCTCTGCTTTCAAAGTCAAATATATTTTAATAATTATTTAAAAATGTATTCTTCTAACAATCCAATTTTTGTATATAAACTGGTAAAAGAGGACAAGATATATCATGTATAATTTAAGACCATGGGTATGATGCAGCAAACTCTTATGCACATACAAAACTTTACTCATGTGAGTAGTTCCATTGACCTCATTGCTGAGTCCTTCCCTTCCAAAGCTTCGCTTCAGTGGGACTCCTCGTGTGAGTAAAATTATGCACATGCAAAAGTGCTTGCAGGATTAGGCCCAATATAATGCCTGCTTGTAAATTTAGAAATGGCCCTATTTATTTACATATATATTACATATAATATTAATATTCTGCTTTTGGTTTCACAAAGGCACTATGTATAATTGAAAATGGTATAATGCCCTTATTTTTGCAATTTAGGTTGCGACATAATTCAGACAGAAGTCTTAGTTTATCAAATCAATGTCAATGCTGGATGTTCCTGTTTTACGTTTTTCTCTTTGCCCATTTCTTCTTTTGTTTTTAATGTGGAAAATCTGTCCAAGATTGTATGTTCCCTGTTTACTTCATGACTGTCAGTCTTTAGAGTTTCTATATTTAAATATGTTCCTCTTTTTTTTTCTTTTAAAAATTCACTGTATACATCAACAGACACTAATACACTTCATAAACTTTTTGTTTTCAGAACACTAACAGTCTTGTCTCATCTTAAAAATTAAACAGAAAAAATATATTTTTTGTGGTTAGGGTTAAGATTTTTATCATGAGCATAATGGGATAGCATCAGCATAAAATTATCTTTTTCTGTTTAACACTTTACAGATCCTTCAGCTTTCATAATCAAGAAGTTTAAACTTACATGTCTCAATTTATACAGCTTTATTTTATGTATTTCACTCAATTTGACAGTAAACCATTTTATAAAATTTCGTGTTTGCTTCTAGTCAGTTTCCCTTTCTGGCTCTCAAGATATCTGTTTGAGGTCAGTTGATATTAAGTCTTGTTTTCCTCCCCTTTTTTCATATTTTAAAAATCTGAATTTTGGATTAAGTAAGACTTAGCTGATGCCTCTCTCGAACAATGTAATCTCCAAATTTGTGAAAATGATTGGACTGAATGATGTATTTGACATGGAACATTGATTAGTGATGCTTAATACTGAATATGATTTTTCATTTTGTTAACTTTCATGAAACATAGTCCAATGGACTGAAATTTAACAGATTATTTTTTTAATTTGTGATCGTGTAAAATAGTCACAATTGTTTTGTGATTCTAGTCTGACTATAATATTTTAAATAGATTAAGTGAATTTAAATTGTTTATTGTGTTAGTCTTTGATTTTACATGCAAAGAGCCATCATAAAATGGCACTATTTGTAATTTCTTGGCATTGTACATGTAATATAACAGGATGTTGCTAATTAATTTTAATAAACATGGTAAATATAAATTGACTAAGAAGACTATAATTGACCTGAAGAAGAATTCTTTGTAGCCCAAAAGCTTGTCTCTTTCACCAACAGACGTTGGTCGAATAAAAGATATTACCTCACCTATCTTGTCTCCCTATCATGGGATCAGCACAGTTACAACAACACTGCAAATAAGAAACACAGTATTCATTGTCCATATACAATTAGATCCTACTTACCTTACTTATACCAGTCCCGTTGACGCTCATGAGACTTTTTCTGAGTGAGGAGAGGAGAGTTCGGCCCATTGAAGTAGATGACAACTTTTAAGGAATTCAGGGTCTAGTTTAATTACTAAACTGCTTCTGGAAAGCTGGATTTTAATATATTTTCCTCCCCCACACATATCTATTTAGGTTTTAATTTACCATTTTTATTGCCTATTTTTGCAGAAAGGTTATTTAGTCATTTAAATGTTTATAGACAATTCTTTATCATGGGAGATGATCAGAGGTGCAATGGGCAAGGTAGGTGCCCAACTCCTGTTGAAAGTCACTGGGGGTTCAACACTAAACTCCCATTTGTGCCTTTGAAAAATTTTTCCATTATGTTTAAGTTGCGGTGAACGAAAAATAAGTGTTTGCAAATAGGCTGGTAACTTTTGTTTAAAACAGCTCACTCATCAATAGGATCAACATGTAAAATGTGTTCTGCTGAAGCAGGTTGTTTGGCATAAGACGTAAGACATGCAGGAGGGGCTCTTTAGAGAGGGGATCAAACCTATGAATAGTACAGAAGGAAGAACCTTAAGACCAGCCAAGTCTCGGGAGTTGGTTTTTGCTGAATGTTATCAAAATTAAGTTTTTCTGTTAGTTTATCCAAATCCCAGCAAGGGGGCATATTTGGATTACACAGTATGTGAACTGTGTTTGAGAGCAGGTTGGGAATGACAGTGGCTTTTAATATTTATTGCCTTACAATCTTTTAAAATCCTGAAATGTAAAGCAAGTGAATTACTGAAATATTATTCAGATACATTAAATGCAGAAGAATCTCATTTTAAACTCATGCTAAGGCTAACTATTGAAAGGCACAGTGGGTCTCTAAGCTATTTCAGAACTTTTTATTTTGAAGAATCATTAATTTTTGCAGTAAATGTTTCAAAATTTAATTTGTTGTCAGGGACAATAAAGGGTTAAAAACCTAAATTTGTTAGTAAGATTGCAAGAGAGCTGCTCTATAGGTGCAATTTTAAAAATTGTAATCAGTGCTGCATTTAAACTAAATGTGAGAATGTAATTAACAGCCATCAAATTGTGACTGATTGAATTAGGGAGATTATTTTTTTAAATTACTGTGATTTTCAGTGTCTCATTGAAATACGCAGCAAAATTCCTTGGAGACCAGTGCTAAGCATTTAGGGATATAACAGGAATGAAGGATGCAAGTAAGTCTGAAGGAGCACAGATATTTGGGGAAGGGCATTGGAAGGAGGACCACAGATGCTTTCTGGCCCCCAACTGCCAATAAGTTAATTTACACAGCTGTTTACATTTAACCTATTTGAAATATTTAATATTCAAAGTCTGGTGCTTTCTCCAGTCATTTCTGCAGAATGAGTCTCACTCTCATCCTAATTCCTGGGAATGGTAGCTTCCATTGAGTTAGGGCAGAACCATTCACTGCTATTATAGCAGGTATTTCACAAATATTTCTTAAGTAATTATGTATACTAGAATTTTAGATATTTAGAAATATTCAGAATATTTTACTAGAAAACACTGGAAATACATATTCAGGTTTGGAGTACCTTATCCACAGTCTCCTCTCCTTTCAGGTCTGACCCTACTCAGAGACATTACAACTCCAGTGAAAGAAAACTTGAGGAGACAGGAATACTCCTCTAGCCCACCTAGCCATAGTATTTGTCCGCCAGTACCAACAGTTGAACTGGACCCTACCTTCTCATCTGCCAAGTTACAGGCTCCAGATGGAGCATCTCCTCAACACAGGGAGGCTAGCCCAGACAGTGGCTCCTGAAAGTCTGTGATCTGTCCTCAGCTTAGATATGACTAATTAAGGGACTAATGGTACCTGATGCTATGGAGTCCCCCTCCACCATTTGACTCTTCATAGTGGGATTATCCCTATGCTAGAGTCTCTGGACCAGGGTGGGCAAACTTTTTGGCCTGAGGGCTGCATGGAGTTTTGGAAATTGTATGGGGGGCCAGTTAGGGGAGGGGGTCATGGCCTGGCCCCCACCTCCTATCTGCCCCTCCCCCAGGACCCCTGCCCCATCCACACACCCCTGTCCCCTGACTGCTTCTGGAGCCCTGCCCCTGATCCCCCCCTGCTGCCCCATCCAACCCCTCCTCTCATTCCTGATGCCCCCCCCCCGGGACCCCTGCCCTATCCAACCACCCCTTCTCCCTGTCCCCTGACTGCCCCCAGAACTCCTGCCCCCCAGGGACCTCTGCCCCCATTCAACTCCCTGTTCCTGCCCCAACCCCTATCCACACCACCACCCCTGACCAGCACCCTGAACTCCCCTGCCCCGTTACCACATCTCCTGGAGCACTGGTGACTGGCAGCACTACAGCCACGCCGCCTGGCTGGAGCCGGGCCATGCTGCCGCTGCCACCACGCAGCTCAGGCACCGGGTCAGGCCTGGCTCTACAGCTGTGCTGCCCCAGGAATTCACAGCCCCACGCCCAGAGCATTGCGGTGGAGCGAGCTGAGGCTGCGGGGGAGAGGAGACAGCAGGGGAGGGGCTGGAGGCTAGTCTCCTGGGCTAGGAGCTTGGGGGCCAGGAAGGACGGTCCCGCGGGCTGCATGTGGTCCGCGGGCCGTAGTTGGTCCAGAGCAGAGGTGGGCAATGCATGCATCCCACCCACCCTCTCCTAGTTGACACTTGCTGGCTCCATCAGTCTACAAGGGAGAAGGAATTGAGCCGTATCTGATTATTATGATGGGTTTATTCTCACCAAATGAGGTGGTTGCCCTGTCTTCGCCATCCCCACCTGATGACCACAGTCAGTATCTAAGGAGCCAAGGCTAGAGCTCCACATCCAACCCAAGGAGGGACAGCATAGGCTCCTGGACATTCTGCAGCCTTCTGGTCCTGTTTGGGTGGCCTTTCCTGTCAACGAGGCCATTATGCAATCAGCCAGGCTAGTTTGGCATTCTCCTGCTTCCTGCACCACTACTCTAAAAAGGACTTAGAGGCATTATTATGTACCAGCCAAGGAAGCAGATTTTCTGTTTACACACCCAGCACCCAACTCCCTGGTGGTACAAGCAACCACTGAGGACTAGGCTAGAACATCCCAAGACAACACCCACTAGCAAGGGTGCTAAATGCCTTGACTGTTTAGACGGGGAAGCTATTTTCTTCCACTAGACTTCAGTTTTGAATTGCTAACTAATAGGCCCTGTTAGCAAAGTATGAGTCTCCTTCGAGTGCTTGTTCACCTCGATTCCATTCAGGAGTGCATGTGCAGTGTGCCCGGTCATCGGAAAGTTTTCCCTTAGCAGCTCCCGTTGGGTCGGCTGTGGAGCCCCTGGAGTGGTGCCTTTGTGGCACTCAATATATGACCCTGCCAACCTCTCGCCCCCCCCCCCTTCAGTTTCTTCTTACTGTCCACGACGGCTGACGGCCGTTGGAACAGCGCTCACTTGCTCAGCAAGTGCTCCCTTAGCGTTCTGCTGTTAGCCATTCAAGTTTCAAGTTAGTGTTATAGTTAATTTAGTACATAGTTGTATAGATAGTTTAGATACTGGGTTGGGAGCGGGGTCTCTCCCCAATCCCTAACCCCCACCCCTTGGTCTCCAGGGCATGCCATGAGCCCAAGGCTTTAAGCCCTGCAGTGCTTGCAATAAGCCTATGCCCATCAGTAACCCCCACGACTCTTGCTTAAAGTGTCTGAGGGAGGCGCACCAAACGGAGAGGTGCAAAATCTGCAGGGCTTTTCAGCCAAGAACCAAGAAGGAGCATGATTTCTGCCTAAAACAACTTTTAAGGGACTCCATTCTCAGCCTACAGCCAGCTGCGGCTTGCCAGGATGCGGCACAGAGCGTGTCTGTGCGGAGTGCTCCGGCATCCATATGTGACACAGTGCCGAGGAAGGACTCTAGCGCAAGAGACCCTCTGCACTGGTGCTCTCCGGCACCACAGCCAGGAATAGCGGCCCGGCACCACTCGACTTCCCTGGTGCCGCACAAGCAACACAAGAAGGGCGAAAGGGGGCGCTCACCGGCCCCGAAAGCCGTGGGACCGTCAGGGGATGCACGGGCGCACTCCAGAAAGGATCCGGTGCCAAGTGAGCACGAGTCAGTGGTGTTGTCTTCAGTGCCCCAGAGAGGCTGTTGAGTCTGGCACATAGTGACTCTCAGGCAGGGTAGTGCTAGGTGGAGGTGTTGGAGCCACCCTCCACTCCGGACACTTTTGAAGCTGCCAGAGACCTGATCAAGATGACGGTGGCACAGCCTCGGGTTCTCAGGGACAAGCGTCCGGTGTCGATAAGACCAGTACCGTCTAGAGGCAAGCCCGCTATGATGCGGCGCTCACAGTCCCCGGTTCGGCACAATACCTGGCACTCTCAGTCACTTTGCTGCAGCACCTCTCCCCAGCACCAACCCCCATGAAAGCACCTCCAGCACTGGCGATGCGACACTTCCTCATTAGCACTGATCTCTGGCACCAACAGAGAACTGGCACCGACCTGCAACGATGACAGAGAACTGGCACTGTCCCATGGCACCAGGCCCTCGTCCTCGATGGCCAGCACCGGACACTAGTTACGGGTCTCCATCGCCAGATCCCAGGTACCGGTCTCCCGCCTCATCGCGGCACCGATCGTTGGTGCATGGGCCCTCGCGCCACTGTGGTCATCGCGATCCGGCTCCGCTTCCTCGGAGTCTGATGCCAACTCATACTACTTGAGGCACAGTTGACATAGGTCCGAGAGGCGACAAAGGAAAAGCACCGCTGACCTGACAACCACAGTGACAGCCCCGGCGCAATGGCCCTTTTGGAACCCCTGGGCTTACCATCAGGCCCAGAGCCCCTTTTGAAGGGGGTCAAGATTGGTAGCCTCAGAACACCGGCCACCCCACTCTTCCAGGGACAGGCCTACGCCTCGGGGATCCAAGGCCACTCTGTCCCAACCGCCCCCTCAGGCTCGGGTCGTGGTCGAGGTGACTCTGACACAGGATGACCATAGGGCACATCAGGATCTCCTTAGGTGGATTGCTTGCAACATGGGGTTGCAAGCAGAGGAGGTGGTCGAGGCCGAGGATCCCATGGTGGACATTCTCACTCACGAAGGTCCATCACGGGTAGCTCTGCCTTTGATCAAGATGGTTCAAAACAATATAAAGACCCTGTGGCAGACCCTGGCCTCGATTCCGCCGGTTGCCAGAGGTATGGAATGCAAATACTTTGTCCCTTCTAAGAGATGTGAATACTTATTCTCACACCTGCAGCCATGCTCTCTGGTCATGTTCACGGTTAACAAGAAAGAGTGTCAGGGTCAGCAAGGGACGGCCCCCAAATCTAAGGAGACAAAAAGGATGGACCTCTTTGGTAGGAAAGTCTATGCCACTGGGGGCCTCCAGCTGAGGATAGCTAACCAGCAAGATAGCCTCAGTAGGTATAACTTCAAATCGTGGACTTCCATGTTGAAGTTCAAAGAGCTGATCCCTGCAGACTCTAGGGTTGAATTCTCTGCCATCGTCGAGATAGGAACAGTAGAGGAGGTTCCTCAGGAGCTATGGGGCAAGGGATTCTTCTGATGCTATTTCCTAATCCCCAAGGCAAAGGGTGTGTGTGTGTGTCTCAGACCCATTCTAGACCTGCGAGGACTCAACAAGTTCATGGTGAAGTTGACGTTCTGCATGGTCTCCCTGAGCATTATTATCCCTTCCCTGGATCCGGGAGACTGGTATGCCGCCCTCAACATGAAAGACATACTTTCACATAGCCATTCGGCCTGTGCACAGATGTTTTCTCTGGTTTGTGGTCGACCATGAACACTAGCAGTTCACGGTCCTCCCATTTGGTCTGTCAACAACCCCCCGAGTATTCACCAAGTGCATGTTGGTCGTAGCAGCCTTCCTTCGGAGGAGGCAGGTACAGGCCTACCCATACCTAGACAACTGGCTGCTCAGGGGGCGTACCAGGGAGCAGGTGGAGTCTGTAGTCTGATTGGTCAGATACACTTTCAAGAGACTGGGACGACTCCTCAACATGTACAAGTCAACCTTGTCACCGACCCAAAGAACAGAATTCATCGGCGTGGTGCTAGACTCAGTACAGGCCAGGGCATTCCTGACAGAGACCTGTTTCCAGGCCACAACAGACGTTATTCAAAGCCTCAGGCGATACCCGACCACTACCACAAGGAGATGCCTGAGTCTCCTTGGCCACATGGTAGCCTGCACTTACATGGTCCAGCATGCCAGAATGAGGCTCAGACCCCTTCAAGCGTGGCTCGCGCTGGTATACTGCCCGGGATGTGACAGCCTGGACTCGGTAGTGATGGTGCCAGGACACGTAATTGAGTCCTTACATTGGTGGCTCAACCCTCAGGTGGTATGCGAAGGTGTTCCCTTCAACAGCCCACAGCCCTCCTTGTCCCTAGTCAGCTCTGGGTTGGGGGGCACATCTGGGAGAGCTCAGAACAAAGGGCCTGTAGTCATAGGACGAGCTCTCCCACCATATCAATATCAGGGAGCTCAGAGCAGTGTGATTAGCATGCCAGACTTTCCAGTCCTGGCTGCAAGGCCAAAGTATGGCAGTGATGACGGACAACACCACTGCTATGTTTGACATCAACAACCAGGGTGGAGCCTGTTCTTCCCCCCTATGTCAAGAATCCTTCCAGCTATGGGAGTTCTGCATAGCCCATTCCATTACCTGGAGGCGTCCTATCTCCCAGGAGTGCAGAGCGAACTAGCAGATCACCTCAGCAGATCATTCTGCAATCACGAATGGTCTATCGTCTGGATGTCCTTCATCCCATCTTCCAAAGGTGGGGGTTTCCCCAGGTCGATCTATTTGGCCTACTTACCTGGAGGTTCTTCGAGATGTGTGGTCCCTATCTGTATTCCACTACCTGCCCTTCTTCCCTTCTGCTGCAGATCATGACTGGATTTGTGGTAAGAAGGAACTGGAGAGGCGTCGGTCCATACCACTCCTTATATGCTTGGTTTGGAGCACGAGGAGAACAACTGCACAGTCCAAATGACACTACTTGCTAGAAATCTCCAATCTCAGGCATATGGTGCTCAGGCATAGCTGCGTGTGGAATACAGATAGCAACTGCACATCTAGAAGAACCTCCAGTTACAGGTAAGAAACCTCCATTTAGTTATCAGTCTGTAGTTCATGGGTTTACATATTTGTTTTAATTCCTACGTAATGCCTTCCAAATGAGGTTCAAAATGTGGTGTTCATTTATTCCAAATGATTCTGGAGGTTGGGAGAAAAGCTCACAAATACTCAGTTTGACATATTTCTCTTAGTTATATGTGTAACTTATTCGTTTTGGGCCTGATCCAAAGCCCATTGGACACAATGGCAAGACTTCCATTGACCTCAGTGGTTTGAATAAGGCCCTTTTAAAAAATAAAATACTTTAAAGACTTTCTTTGTGTTATACATTAGGTCTGACAGTAATGTTAGGGCCAAAAGTAGTCAACAAAAATAAGTTCTGCAATCCTGCATTTTTGGACAAAGATCTTGCAGTTACTGCCAACATTCCCAGTATATTTCCATTATCCTTGCCCATTAGTTTTCAGAGAGGATACCAAACCATATAACTGCTAGTTTTTAAAATTGTTTTTATTTATACTGTAACCAGAAAAAGGGAAAATGTTTGCATGATCTGCTACAATTGAAATATAACTGTAGGAGGTTAACACTAAAATGTGATTACTGTTTGCTAATAACATATGCTAAGCTTCAACCCAAAGGGAAATGATTTTGTCCTGACAGGAAACTTGAACTAAAGCAGTGAAATATATCACCATAGTACTAGAATAAACACTATTCAAAAGAAAATATATGTTGCCTTTTGGGGCATGCAAACTCATGGTTGCCACACGTGTGAACTATATATAAGGCCAGCCTATCCAACATGTGCAAGACTAAATCCTCCAAATCTCCAAACCCCCTTAGATTGTGTAGCTGCAAGGCTACTGGGTGTGTATGTGGAAACCCTACATGGCTGCAACTCATGATTCTAAGCCTGACTCTTCTACCCCACCTCTCCCATTGTGTACAGGAGTAACCCCTGTATCCAACCAGGGCTAGGTGCTGAACAGTTTTGTGTTTAAATACATCTTGCATTACTGTGGTGCAGGCTTTTCCACCCCAGATTATTGAAGAAAAAATAGTGGGGTGTCCATTTGTTCAATGTGAAATGGTACCAATCTCCTTTTCTTCATTTACCTTTTTTATTATTATTTTTGATGGCAGGGGTGGGGGGGGGGTGGGAGTTGATCAAATGGGCCTAACCTCTTCTCCTTTTAGCAGAGTTCCATTGATGGAGCTGAAATATGGATAAGTGACTTTATTCCATGTATCTCCTTTACACATTTCCATGAGTAGCCTGAAAATCCGTCTGACAGCGAACAAACCTTGCCACCATTCCCTTACACTTCAGATTGTTCAGAAAACCTCAGAATCCCTCCAAATCTTCTCCATGAACCTAGGTGCCATAATACATGTCACATTGTGCCCCTGGGAAGAGGACAGACCTCTGTGGTTCCATAAGGCCAAAATTAGCATGTTTCGTTGCCTATGGTGAGGAAACACCCCCATATAATAGAGAATATTCTCCACAGCCACACAGCAGAAAGATACAGTAGCATTCCTTGCAAGAGGGTGTGAATATTCAATGATGGCATCAAAATTAAAGTAAGATGTATGATCAGTGCTATTGATACTACTGTGGGAATGTGATGTGTCAGCGGCATTAGCTGTAAGGAGATAAGGAGAGTACTTGTTTTTAAATGCTTTGGACATGTGGCTTAAAAAGTAGTCTGTGTAAAAAATACAATGATAAGATGGTTGGGGGTACATTGGGAACATGTGATGTACCAAGAATGATAAGGTAAGTGAAAATCTTCTGCCTTCTGAGGGTAACAACACTGCTTTATACTGACCCAGCCTATAATAGGAGTGACGACAGGAACTGGAGGCCTGGATAACTTGGCTAGTGACTGTTAAAACTACTGGAAATGTGTTGAGGAGGACTTGGACTGCTCTCAATTTAGTTAGTGAAGTCTACAAAATCAAAAGTGGAGATCAAAAACTTATGAAGAGCCCACTGAAAACACCATGGAAAACTTGGTTTACAAAATGAGGATTGTAATTACTGGAAATCCAAGTTTACTGGAAATGCATACATGTACGTGTAAACATTTCACAATTAAAGGGGAGTGTCTTGAATGTATACAGATTTAGTCTGTATATTTAAGTTAAACCATGTCCTGCCACAAATTAACTAACAAACAAAAAACCCCACCTTCCCTCTTCACAAAAACGATTGATTGTGACTGAATCTAGAAGAGACCATTCAAAATGAGTTGGTGTAACTTTTTATAGCAAACTTTAGTTTAAAAATGTTTCTTCATAGAAAATGTTACAAAGGAATCTAGTTCTTCTTAATATTGAATGGAGGTTCAAAGAACATTTTGGGCAGGAAATTGGACTAACTGTGAGCTGAAAATGAAAGTTTGTTCCCATAAGGACAACAATGCATTAATCAGGGCCCCATGTATTCCATGTACCCACAACTGTGGAATTAGCCAAATAATTCAGCCCTTACAGCAGAATGTGTTCCAGAATCCTTTCATTTAAAAAACATTGTTTCTAGCAAAGATAACTTTTAAAATGTGAATCTAATGTAAACTGATGTGGTGGCATCTTCATGAGCTTGCAGACAGCCTGAAACAATAGTTCTGATATGTTTACTGCCCCATTTAACTCAGTCAGGCCCCTATGGATTCTATTCTGCGGCTATGGATTCTGGCATTTTTCCAAGATGCTACACAGTACAGCACTTTTGCTGCAGAATTTGCCATTTGCGCCTGACGTTTTTGTTTTGTTCCCCTGTCGATCTGGGACCTGCTTATAGTTGCCTCTTGCTGTCCAGCTTTCCCCAGATGCAGGAGTTAATTGGTTTACAACGCATGCTTCCAGGACAGTTCCAGGGAGCCAATCAGCTGAAGATGGGGGAGCCAGAACTGTAGTCCTTCTTGCAGCTAGGGAATGGAGTGAATCAGGGCCGGCTCTGGGGGGGATCAGGGGGCGGGTGGGTGGGGGGGGGGGGCGGCCGGAGCACCTGGGGGAGGGCGGCGAGCCCCGGCGGCGGCTCCGGTCTCCCCCCCGGGGGCAGGGTAGCGAGCCCCGGCGGGGGCTCGGCTCTCCCGCCCCTCCCCCGGCGGCCAGAGCGCCGGGGGCAGGGCCGCGAGCCCCGGCGGGTGCGCGGCTCTCCCCCCCCCCCCCCCAGGCGGCCAGAGCGCCGGGAGCAGGGCGGCGAGAGGGCGGCGAGCCCCAGCTGGGGCTCGGCTCGGCTCTCCCCCCGGCGGCCAGAGCGCCGCACCGCCCCCCTCCAGGTGCCGCCCCAAGCACCAGCTTGGGTGCTTGGTGCCTGGAGCCGGCCCTGGAGTGAATCCAAAGCATAGACTAGGCTGCCTGTAGAACACCGCCGTGGCCATGGCCCAGAGATCTACGGAGAAGAGACGGTGGAGGTGCCTCCAAGTCCCCCACTTCTCTGGTGCACGGTGGGTGGGGGGAAAGAATTTCTGAGCGGGTCTGACTGGACACTAGCTGTGCAGAACATAATGAAAATAAACATCCAAAACCTACAGTTTTTGTAAAGGTGGCAGAATGGGGAGAGAGGAAATTGTACAGAGATTTGTCACAGAATGTAAATATTTGCTGCAGAATTTGGTCCTATCACAGAAAACAGTCAGGCCCTGTCTATAATACTTGTATTGTATATAAAATACTTTGTTAGTGCTCCACATGAATTTTCCTACATCTGTTCTAACATGTTTTTAGTATATTAAAATATTACAAGCTAATGTGGGTGTCTGTAATGCTGTAGTGTTTAAACATGTATGTACATTTTAATACGTTGTGCACTAGGAACAACCTGTGATACATAAGCTGTTGCAGAAGGCAACAGAAGTGGTGTGAGGAAAACAGAAATATGTTTAATAAATGCAAGCAGAAAATTATTTTCAGTTTACTAAGGCTTTGTCTACATGGGGAGCTATTCCAGAATAGCTAACCTGGTCAATTTCCCCATGAGGACAAGTCCTAGATCTTATGTTTTTCTTCTTCAAATGCTAATGAATTGTGGTTAAAGGCAATGGCTCTTATGTTTCCCTCCATTTCTACCTGCAGCATGCATGCTCTTCTCCAGGGAAAGAAGCCCTTCCACATTCAGACCACAGAATTTGGCCTATATGAAATAGTGGGTGGAAGGGTGGAACCAGGACACAGCCACTTAGCGCTGCTGCTCCACACCAGGCCATTACGAATAGCTGAGCAGGAAGTAATGCTACTCCAAATTACTTCAGTCATAGCCAGAAGCAGCCAGTGACTTTTGGGAGTCATGCTGTTGTGTTGTGCCTGTGTCAGCTGAGGGGCAACATGGACACTGGACTCTGGAGCCTGGGTCCAGGGTTTCACAGAACTCTCTGGACTTTTTGTATTTGAGGACCCTGTACAGTCCACTGAACCTATCCTTTCTGAGAGGACCATGCAAAAGGAAACTCCACCAGATGAACCTCATGGCATATCCTGGTCCCATTCTTGCCCTCCTATGATGGAGAGGGCTTGATATGATTAACAGCCCTAATTTACCATATTAACACCTCACGGTGATGCTGTAAAAAAAAAAAATCTTGGCTTAGGGGAGAGGGAGCCTTTCAACACAAGCTTTCCAGTGTGGATCAGTCGCAGGACAGTAGGTGTATGAAATTAACCGATTAATTAACTGGTCAGTAGGTGTATGAATTAACTGATGTCAGTTTGGTGATCTATGTGAAATGAGTTGTTCGTCTTATTCCAGTTTCTTGTGGGCAAGTGGCTACAGTACTGGTCATACCCTGGCTGGCTGTGTTAGCAGAAAGGCCACGACAGACTGGGCCATAGGGATCGAACTATTGTCTTGCCATCAAAGGTTGTCAAGATGAAATCCTATTGGCAGGGCAAGGTGGGGAGATTTGCACTGATTTGCACCATACCTGTTCTATGAATAGGTGCCCGTTTGCTGAATGCATTTTGTGGCTGGGTAGGTCAGTTTCCCATTTGGAGCAGAAATCAGTGACTCCTTCAGTTTATTTTCTTAGTTTGTTCTTATATAAAATGTACATGAGTCCTGTTTCCTTGAAGGGGGTGGTCACAACAGCACCAAGCTGTTCCATGTTGCAGAAACCTCAGGTAAGGCCCCTCTGCCCATCTCTCAGGGCCTGGTCTTCGCACACAATTGCACTGGTTTCAATGAAGATGCAATATTGGACCAATTTAGTTAAACAAGTTCAATTTTGTGTGGACATACTTACATGGGTTTAGCTTGCTCCTTTACATAACTTCTGTATGTAGACAAACCCCAGGACTCACGCACAACTCAAACAAATCAACCGCTTAACTACAGTCTGTGCCCCTTTTCACGCCCCCTCCTTCCCCCCCACAACCCCTGCACTTTGTCTTTGAAAACCCTAGTCCACAGTCCACTTCAGACTGAATGGTCTGGAAAAGTGGTCTGGCTATTAGTTCTCCCTTTGTACAGCTGCTCTGCAATATAAAGGAAGCTCGTATAGGTCTAGCAGACAAAAAGAGTGCTTTAACCCATGCAATACCCTTAACAGCTCTTTGAAGGTGGTTACTGTATTGCATCTTTAGCGCCTTCTATAGAGTTTTGTCCTGGGTGCCTCTACATCAGTGACTCCTAATGTGCCAGCCATCACCACCTTTTGCCATAAAAGGGTGAATAAAGAATTTCAGTTTTCACTGCTGTCACTTTGATGTTTTTCAACAGCCCTAAATTCACTTTTAAAATAGATAAAATACACCCTAGAAAATACTCTTTTTGGTCTTCCCTATTTTGAATATCCGTGCCAACAGACGAGTCTTTGAAACCAACTTATCAATTGTATTGCTGTATCAGCCGCTATCTTTCATGCATTAACCTTTTTACACAAGGAGAGTCTATTACATCAAATGAAATTTCAAAAGATGAGCCTGGGAGCTTAAATTCATAACTCTGCTAGACACTAAAAATCATGGATTGAACAGAGACCGTGGATTCATGGCTTATTACAACAATCTGTAACCCACTAGCCCCCTCTTTTTGTTTTATGACTGCAGAGGTGTTTTTCTTCTTCAAATGGCAATGAATAGTGGTTAAAGGCAATGGCTCTTATGTTTCCCTCCATTTCTACCTGCAGCATGTTCTCCTCACCTCCTCCAGGGGAACCTGCAGAAGTCCCTCCACATTCAGACCACAGAATTTGGCCCATGTGAAATAATGGGCCACTCTACTTTGAATGATCCCTATGATAGAGTGTACCAGGCCCTCGGAGATGCCCTGCTAGAGGCCTTGCAGTTACCACACCTTGCCCCAGAAAAGGAGCAGTGAAGGTGAGTCTTCCAGGCCTGCCTAGAAAGGCTGCAGGGAAGCAGCCAATCAGAGTGCAGCAGGATCAATATTAAAAGGATCTGCAAGGCCTGCGCAGATCAGTTCCTGGCTAGGACCCGAAGGGTGATGGAGTCCTGGAAGATAGATTGGGAAGGGGAAGGGGGAGGGAAGAGAAAGCTCTGCTCTGCTCTGCTCAAGTAGGGATAGGATAGAAAAACTCTCCAGGCAGGGAGGCTTGGGGAAGCCCTGTGCAAACAGGGAACAAGAAATAGAACCCAAGGACTGTAACCTAAGGTAATGGGTGAAGGTGATGGGACCGAGTGGGAAGTGGCCCAAGGGGAGGGATAGCTCAGTGGTTTGAGCATTGGCCTACTAAAGCCAGGGTTGTGAGTTCAATCCTTGAGGGGGCCACTTAGGGATCTGGGGCAAAATCAATACTTGGTCCTGCTAGTGAAGGCAGGGGGCTGGACTCGATGACCTCTCAAGGTCCCTTCCAGCTCTAGGAGATAGGATATCTCCATTTATTTATAATAACAGCAGCAGCATCAACTAAGTAAAGGCAAGCAGTACAAGGTGGCTGTCTATAGGGTTCCTGGGTTGGGAGCCAGAGTAGTTAGTGGGCCTGTGCCTCTGCCTCTCCCCCCACTGACCACGCCACTAGAGAAGTGACCTAAGCCACAAGAAGGGGGTAAGACTCCATATTAAAAGCCTGAGAAAGGGTCTAGAGATTAAACAGGCCTAGATACGGGGCTGAAGATCCTGGAGAGGGCCAACCATTCATTGAAATTTGTTACTCTGGAATGGGAATGAAGTTAAGATGTAATCTGGCTGGAGAGCTTGGACACCATAGAATTGCTAAAGTCAAAGAATCGTGAGGGAGAAGGCACTGGGGGGTAGTGCTCTATAGCATGGCTGGGTGAGACTTAAAGCTAGTCCAGAAGGGGCTGAGAATTGAGCCCAGAGGTAGGGCCACAGATACCAACAAGGGCACAGTGATAGTCCTTGTAATTTTCACTCCATGCATCTGAAGAAGTGGTTTTTTTACCCACAAAACTTATGCCCAAATAAATCTGTTAGTCTTTAAGGTGCCACCGGACTCCTCGCTGTTCTTGTTAGACCTTTGTTACCCCAGAAAGAGTTAATCCATTTTAGACTATTTGTTACTTAGCTGGAGGGCTGAGCCACTGATGACCCTCCTGACAAGGGCAACAGCCAATGGGGTGGGCTGGGGTGGGGGAGTAGCGTGAGAGAAAGTGAGTGTGCAGGTTCACACCCAGACGATGGGATGCACTCACTAGAGGAGAGTGTGCCCCGTCACAGTCCCTTACAATATGTGCTAACTACTTATGCTAAACAATCTGTTCCACCTTGCATTGTGTTGAGATGCTGGGATTACCTTTCCCAGAACTGAAGAAGAGTTCTGTGTGGCTTTAAAGCATCTCTCTCTTACCAATAGACATTGTCCAATAAAAGATATTACCTCACCCACCTTATCTCTCTAATTACAAAGCACTGACACACAAATCATTTTTCTCTGATTACAAATTTGTAAAGTAACAAACATCCTTCTGTGACGTTCTGTACCTCGGGGGAACACCCAGCACCTCCATGTTCATCCTTATAATATGACCGTGTGGTATCTAATGCAAAGTTTGTCATGTTGGATGTCTTCGGAAGGCTCATGATGTATTGAGCATTGTTGTTATAGTAATCATTGTTATAGTAATGTTATAGGTTGTAATTTCATGTATATAGTTATGAGGCTGAAAAGCAAGCCCAGGCAAAAACTCTCCAGAAGCAGAGGGGCAGTTCACACCTCATCAGGGCATATATGGGACAAACCCAGCCCAGCCTCACAGAAACAAAGGACACTGGCCTAGGCAACAACAAAGGATCTGTTGGACTCTCAAGTGAGTCACCCCCCTTCCTTTGGTCCATTTGGGACAGCGATGAGGTAATGCTAAGCTGACTCTGAAGGGGGGGGGAGCAAAGACAAGAGGGAAGAAAGGACACGATAAAAGGGAGAGATGTTTGCCATGCTCTCTCTCTCTCCCACCTTCATCTATAGACATCACCACTAAGTGACTGAAGCGCTGATCAAAGGGGAGAGCCTGGCTGAAGGGCAACCAGCCAGCCTGTGGTGAGAAGGATCTAAGTTTGTAAGGGCATTGAAACTGTTAAGATAGCTTAGAATGTGTTTTGCTTTTATTTCATTTGACCAAATCCGACTTGTTAATCACTTAAAAATCTATCTTTGTAGTTAATAAATCTGTTTGTTCTACCTGAAGCAGTGCGTTTGGTTTGAAGCGTGTCAGAGACTCCCCTTGGGATAACAAGCCTGGTACATATCAATTTCTTTGTTAAATTGATGAACTCATATAAGTTTGCAGCATCCAGCGGGCATAACTAGACACTGCAAGATGGAGGTTCCTAGAGTTGTGTCTGGGACCGGAGATATTGGCTAGTGTCATTTGGTTGCAAGTAACTGGGAGTAGCTTACATGCCAGCGGCTGTGTATGAACAGCCCAGGAGTGGGGTTCTCACAGCAGAGTAGGGTAAGGCTGGCTCCCAGAGTCAAGATTGGAGTGACCTAGCAGATCACCGGTCCAGATAACACCAGAGGGGAACATCACACCTTCCCACTCCCTGCATGCAGCCCAAAGAAAATTCAAGCAGCCAAATGAAAAGAGTGGTTCATGAATGATTTTTTTCTTCATCTGAAGTACTTTTGATGGACATCCTGCTTTCTCTGACTGTACAGGCCATATTATTCACAATTATAAGGCTCCATTTATTTTCTGTTACTCTTATATAAAGTCACTTAAATTTGTCCCCCTTGAAATTAGATTTAAAATTTAGGATACTTAGGTTTACAATTCTGAAGGCTTTGAAACCTCTCTTCCTTCAGGAGCTCATTCATATATTCCCTTTATGATCAACTGATGACTGTTAAGCTTTTATTCCTAAGTAGTGTGTCCACATGGGGAGCATCTATTCTGGAATAACTATTGTGGAATATCTTATTCTGCAATAGTTATGCTAGTCAATTCCCCTATTTAGATCAGGCCTTGAAATGTCTAGGATCAGGTGTCTCCTCCTAGCCATGGTTTTCTGGGAGTTGAGAGTAAACAAAAATCTGTTATGGCAGTTTAACTGGCACTTCATAGACATTCCATACCCACTGCTTCCACCTCTCCCCCTCCCACCCCACACACACATGCTCACTGGTGTACACAAGTAGATTCATTTGCATAATATAATGTTGGCACAGGCTTTTTTGTATAGATGGGTGCTGGAGGGGCCAATGAACCTTGGAGAGGCTATGAGCATGTCTGCGCTGCAGTTGGGAGCTAGGGATAGATAAACTCAAGCTAGCAGGGCTTGACCTAGATCACTAAGAATAGCTGTGTGGATTTTGCAGTTCCAACAGAGACTCAGGCTAGTCATCTAAGCTGAAGCCTACCTGAGCTTGGCTGACTAGTAGCCAGAGTCTCCACTGGAGCCACAATGTGCACAATGCTATTTTTAGTATGCTAACTCAAGACCTGCTAGTGTGAGTCTGTTTACCTGGGCTGGGAGGCCTGCTCCCAGCTGCAGTGTAGACATGCTCTGTAAAAGGCCTAGGGTAAGGAGTGAAGTTACAAGGGAGTGAGGAGGAGGAAACCCGTTGGATTCAGTTGTATGGGCATGGGGTGTCCCACAATGCTCCTTGAGCATTCTCTGGCTTGCAGTCAGTCAGTGGGAGCAGCCGTGAGCACAGGAGGGCTTCTGAGAAGCACTGTCTGAAAACAAACTTCAAGGAGATGGCTGCTGCCCAGACAAAGCCAGAGCAAGGCTATGGTGCCCAGAAGTCTTCTCAGAGAAAGCAGAAGCCACAGGTAAGTTCTGGGGATGAAAACAAGAGCCATTCTGCCCCAGCAGGCCCTGACATGGCATGCAGGATTTTTGCTGAGGAACTCATCAGTTTCTCAGGAAATTTAAACATTATCTAAGTAACAAAAGAAAACAAACAAAAACTCATTCCAAAGCCCTTACTGTTTAGTTGTGAAGAAAACCTGGATGTGAATTGATGCAATGCCATCTCCCTGAAAATATAGCTGAAAGCTGCCCCATTCATTGGAATTGTGTATTATCTCTGAAGCCTAACCATGATAATTCAAATAGTGACATAACTGATTTTATTGCTAACAATTTTAGTAGAAACATCTGTCTGTGGGCACAACTGTGGCTGAATATTCCTACATCCTCTGCCCCTAGCCTTAGGCCTGGTCTACACTAGGCTTTTATGTCGACTTTAGCGCCGTTATATCGAATTAACCCTGCACCCGTCCACACCAGGAAGCCATTTAGTTCGACATAAAGCTCTCTTTAAATCGATTTCTGTAATCCTCCCCAACGAGAGGATTAGCGCTAAATTCGACATGGCCATATCGAATTAGGCTAGGTGTGGATGGAAATCGACGGTAATAGCTCCGGGAGCTATCCCACAGTGCACCACTCTGTTGACGCTCTGGACAGCAGTCCGAGCTCGGATGCTCTGACCAGTCACACCCCCGGGAAAATTTGAATTCATTTTCATTTTCCTGTCTGGGCAGTTTGAATCTCAGTTCCTCTTTGGACATCGAGGGGAGCTCAGCAGCAGTGGCAACTATGCAGAGCTCTCCAGCAGAGATGGCCGTGCAATGTAATAGAAAGAGGGCCCCAGCATGGACTGATCGGGAAGTCTTGGATCTCATCGCAGTGTGGGGCGATGAGTCCGTGCTTTCAGAGCTGCGCTCCAAAAGAAGGAATGCTAAGATCTACGAGAAGATCTCCAAAGCCATGGCAGAGAGAGGCTACAGCCGGGATGCAACGCAGTGCCGCGTGAAAATCAAGGAGCTGAGACAAGGCTACCAAAAAACCAAAGAGGCTAACGGACGCTCCGGATCCCAGCCCCACACATCCCGTTTCTACGAGGCACTGCATTCCATCCTGGGAGCGGCCGCCACCACTACCCCACCCCTGACCGTGGACTCCGAGGATGGGATCATGTCCGCGGCCGGTTCCTCGTCGGACATGGCAGCGGACGGGGAAGATGAAGAAGGAGATGAGGAGGACGAGGCAGTCGACAGCGCTGGCACCGCTGATTTCCCCGACAGCCAGGAGCTCTTCATCACCCTTACCGAGATCCCGTACCAACCGTCCTCATCCCTTACCCCGGACACAGAATCAGGGGAAGGATCAAGCAGTAAGTGCTGTAAACATGTAAACATTTATTTAAAACAGAACGGTAATATTTATACTATTAACAATGTATATTTATAAAAGTGCTGTAAACTAGTAAAAAAATAATCAGGTACAAAACAGGAATATTTACAAAGGTAACAAATGGGTTTTCATGATTTCTCTGTCTTAGGCTCTTCTCAATTTAGTCCCAAGTGTTTTAAAAAATTTTCACAATGTCCGTTACTACATGATTCCCAGGCCCAAGACGCTCCACTCCAAAGTCCCAGTGCACCTACGCGAAAATCCGGTCAATGTGGCCGGGGATCGACGAGAAATCCTCGTAGGAGAACTCCTCGTAGGTCTCGTGGAGGTAGAGCTCAAGCCTGTTGATCAGGTTCCGGGGTAGGGCGATCTTAGTGGGCCCTCCGTGGTAGCAGACATGTCCCCTCCACGCCACAATCAAGTACTCCGGGATCATCGCACGACATAGCATGGCGGCATACGGCCCCGGTTTCTGCATGCTTTCCCGCAGCATGCGTTCTCTCTGGGTGTCCGGGATCCTCAGGAGGGTGATGTCGCTCATGACGCCCTGCTTTGAATTAGGGAGGGGAATGTTAGTATTGGGACTGCTTTACAGCCACGCGGTGGAGGGAGAGGGGCAGCATACAGGGATCTTTCCCTGGGACAGCCGCGAGGGGGTGGGACAGGGGCAGAGTTGATGCTGTCCTGATTGCTGGCAGCAGAGACTGGCATTGCTTTCAATGTGAAAGGAGGCCAGTGCTACTGCTGGAGTTTTAAGCAGCCACAAGTCTGCGGCTTACCATTATTGCCCGCTCCAGAAGTTCAGGTCTCCAGCCAC
>NW_020664482.1:14071838-14144204 GCF_002925995.2 Terrapene triunguis
TCTGTCCACAAACTGAAAAGTCACTGGTTGCCCTGCTCACTCAGGAACCTAGCTTTCAAAGCCTCCCGGATGCACAGGGCGTCCCGCTGGGATCTTCTAATGGCCCGGCTGTCTGGCTGGACGTAATCAGCAGCCAGGCTATTTGCCTCTAGCTCCCACCCCGCCATAAAGGTCTCCCCCTTGCTCTCACACAGATTGTGGAGCACACAGCAAGCTGCAATAACGATGGGGATATTGGTTTCACTGAGATCACAGCGAGTGAGTAAGCTTCTCCATCTCCCTTTGAGACGGCCAAAAGCACACTCCACCACCATTCTGCACTTGCTCAGCCGGTAGTTGAAGAGTTCTTTTTCTGTGTCCAGGGCGCCAGTATAGGGCTTCATGAGCCAGGGCATTAGCGGGTAGGCTGGGTCCCCGAGGATGACTGTAGGCATCTCCACATCCCCAAGAGTTATTTTGTGGTCTGGGAAGTAAATACCTTCCTGCAGCCGTCTAAACAGACCAGAGTTCCTGAACACGCGAGCGTCATGAACCTTGCCCGGCCATCCGACGTAGATGTTTGTAAACCGTCCCCGATGGTCCACCAGTGCTTGCAGCACCATTGAAAAGTAGCCCTTTCTATTGATGTACTGGCTGGCCTGGTGGTCCGGTCCCAGGATAGGGATGTGAGTCCCATCGATAGCCCCACCGCAGTTTGGGAATCCCATCGCGGCAAAGCCATCTATGATGACCTGCGCGTTTCCCAGGGCCACTACCTTTGGGAGCAGTACCTTCACGATTGCCTTGGCTACTTGCATGACAACAACCCCCACGGTAGATTTGCCCACACCAAAGTGGTTCGCGACTGACCGGTAGCTGTCCGGCGTTGCAAGCTTCCAGAGGGCTATGGCCACTCGCTTCTCAACTGTGAGGGCTGCTCTCATCCTGGTATTCTGGCGCTTCAGGGCAGGGGACAGCAACTCACAAAGTTCGAGGAAAGTCCCCTTCCGCATGCGAAAGTTTCGCAGCCACTGGGATTCATCCCAGACCTGAAGCACTATACGGTCCCACCAGTCCGTGCTTGTTTCCCGGGCCCAGAATCGCCGTTCAACAAAATCCACATGCCCCATTGCCACCGTGATGTCCTGGGCGCTGGGGCTCGTGGTTTCTGACAGCTCTGTGCCACTCTCCGACTTCAGGTTCTCACGGCGGTGCCGTAGCCTCCTCGCCCGATTTCTCTGCATCTGCCTCAGGGAAAGGTGTATGATAAGCTGCGAGGTGTTGAGAACGGCCACAAGTGCAGCGATGGTCGCAGCGTGATCCATGATCGCAGTGCTGTGGCGTCCGCGCTGTCACTGACCAGAAAAGTGCGCGAACTGATTTCCCGCCGGCGCTTTCATGGAGGGAGGGAGGGCGTTAGTGACGGACGGATGACGACAAATTTTTTTTACCCAGAAGGCATTGGCGGCTCGACCCAGAATTCCGATGGGCAGCGGGGACTGCGGGAACTGTGGGATAGCTGCCCACAGTGCACCGCTTCCAATATCGACGCTCGCCCCGTTAGTGTGGACTCACAAAGTCGAATTACTGTCCTTAGTGTGTCCTTAGTGTGGACACACACGTTCGACTTTGCAATATCGATTCCACATATTCGATTTAAGTAAAATCGAATTACCCTCGTAGTGTAGACATACCCTTAGACTCTGACTTGCCAAGTCTGGAAGTGGGGACAAAATCATGCCTGGATTTGGAGAAGCTGGCCTGAGTGATAGCTTGTCCCTTCCATCTGAAGTAGTGCCTCAGATGGAGATGAGGCCTTTATCATGAATCTGGGATGTTTTTTTCAGACTAAAGCTTGTTTGGGCTTTACGTTGTCTTGAAAATATAAGGTTTAAAACAGCTTTATGGACTCTTTATCTTGGAAGTCTAGCCTGAAGAGGTATAGACAAGGAAGAGAAAGGACACCGGGTGGGGTCCAGTGATCTGAATAAAACTCCCGGTCTGGGAGTTGGGGCACCTCTTCACTGGGAAAGCTAAAGTGCTGCCGTGGCAGCGCTTTAACATGGCTTGTGTAGTCGTGGCATAGCACTGGGAGAGAGCTCTCCCAGCACTCTAAAAAAACCCACCCCCATGAGTGGAATAGCTACCAGCACTGGGAGGGTGCACTGTCTACATTGGCACTTTACAGTGCTGAAACTTGCTGTGCTCAGGGATGTGTTTTTTCACACCCCTGAGCGAGAAAGTTGTAGTGCTGTGAAGTGCCAGTGTAGACAAGCCCTTAGTTAGCATACAAGTGATGTCTGGTATATTGCAGGTGGCTGGCTGTTTGGCTTATTGCTTTTAGGGCCAGGGTGGGCTGCAACACTGTCTTCTCTCTCCAGTGAGGGATCAAGCTGGTTCTCTGTGATTCCAGGCAGTCTCTTTGACAGGACCATGGGAGGCATGTTAGGCTGGAAATTATAGATCCAAAGGTGGTCAGGACTTTAGTCTGGGCGTCAAGGCGTAACAGAAAACAGGGGTGGAATACATAAAGACACTGCCCACAGACCCGGGAGAGACCTCGAGTGAGCTAGGGGTGTGAAGTAGCTCTTCAGGAAATTATGAAAAAATACTCCATTGTTTTCTCTCATGTAATTGGGTTCATCTTTAAAAGGACATGGAGGCAGACCCATCTGGTGAGGGTTGAGGACTTGGAAGCAAAGTATCTGGCAAGTGGAGGTTTTTTCACTCAGTTATATATATAATCCAGGGGTGTGGCTTTTATTTAGTTTGGCCTGTCACACACCTGTCCTTCCCTGGGGATGAATCCCTCAGCACACCAGCAAAGGTAAATCAAACTCTTTTGCTCATGTGAGTGAATTCTTATCTTTAAAGGAGTGATTATTTAGTTCTGGTCTTCTTTTACACATAAAAGGAAGAGGAAGCAGAGTTGCAGTGTGGGTTCCTGCTCCAGTACCATCAAAGAGGAGGCGGAAGTGGTATCAGCATGGTTCTGATGATTGGAAGGAGGATTCATGGGTATTGAGTGTGCCCTTGGCGTCTATGGTGTAGATTCCAGGATTTTCTTCCTCTGATTGCCAGTTCAGATCTGTTAGTGCTGATGCCTTTGCCTTCTATGGTGTCTTCTGAAATGGCTGTATCTGATGAGGATTGGAGTTGGATCCAGTAGAACAAGAGTTCTGTGTTGCGGCATCTCAGTTCCAGAGGCTGTCTGAATTGGCCTCACCACCACAAAGAATGGACTTTGAAGCTCATCTGGGTAGCTCTTGGAATAGAGGAGCTACAACTCCAAAGGACTTAATTTCTCCCTGCAATTCCCATAGGACTTTACATGCTAGGACACCACAGATACCTTGTGGGGAGGTGGGGATTTTACTAAGGTCTCTTTTCTCTGTCATCCTTGGATAATGTGACCTTTTTAGC
Organism: Terrapene triunguis; assembly: GCF_002925995.2. Taxonomy (NCBI): domain Eukaryota; kingdom Metazoa; phylum Chordata; order Testudines; family Emydidae; genus Terrapene; species Terrapene triunguis. The sequence goes on from NW_020664482.1 coordinate 14,075,241, forward strand.
ATAGTTCCACTTGATCTCATTGGGAATGAGGACTCCTAAGAAGCAGGAGGCCGCATCAGGAACTTTAGATCATTCTTCAGCTTCTCTCAAGAAGCTAAAAGAACAAGACAAGGTCCACTGCTTGCTCTCTGCCATATGCCAACTAATCACTCTCTTGTCTCAGCCATTAGCCCCAAAAAATGATATGCTATCACTGGCAGTACACTTAACCTGGTTCCTCCTGCTCTGCCTACATGAAGTCCCAGGAGCACCAGTACAATCAGTCAAAGGGAGAACACAAAGGGAAGAATTCCAGAGACTCGAGAAAAGAGAGTAAATACCTAAAAACTACCTAAAGTTTTCTCTCTTCAAGTCATTTACATAAAATATCTCAGCTATAAATGTAAGAGTAGGCTGCATTTGAACTTCACTGTTTTCTCAATAGACTAAATATGTGGAACTATGTTAATATTTGGATTTTATGTATAGCTGAATCTGCTTCACTCTTGTGCTTTTATCAGCTTTTGCAATAGATCTGTACAATCTTCAAAGTTTATTATTTGAGCTTTCACCTGAGCAAGCCTATTATTTTCAGGCAAAATGACAGAGTACCACACACTCAGGAACACCAGAAACTTAATTTTTGATGGTGTATAGCTTGTTTTAAAGTAAAGTGGGTATATCAAGACCAGTCAATTTCTTTCTATTGTAGGGGGCAGACAGATGGACCTAGGTCCTTCCTGTCTTTTCTTTCTATTTCTCATTTAACATAACAAGCCCAGTTTTTAAATTTAGCTTTTAGTTTTTTGCACTTCATCCACAGCTTCCAAACTGATATTTGCAGGCTCATATTCAGGATCAGCAACAGCACCTTTGTTCCTATGTGTAAAACATGAAAATAACACTTTGAATGTAGTTCTGTGACTAGGCATTAAAGATATTATTTCAGGGTGTACCCAAAGTCTTACAATAGGACTTTTCCACCACACTTTTAACTTTTACCCCCATTCATTTGCTCTCATGAAAACCTTCTTACTCCTTTTAACCTTCTCCAAAAATATACCAGAACAAATCATAGATGCTGTAGTTTTTTAAATGTCTAAATGTACTCTGCTTTCAAGACAGTTTGTTTGCTTATCCTCATGATTCCCTCTAATTCTGGGAATTGGGGAAAGGGGAAAAGAACCCGTACTTTCATGGTAGCAAATTCTAGTTATAGCATATATTTTAATTTATGTTCATATGCCCTTCAAATACCTTTTTGAATGTACCAACTGGTTGATTACACATGGAATAACTAGACAGCACAAATGATTGCATCAGTCATTTATTTATTTTTAAATTCTCTCTAGCTGACTGCAAATTATATAGAAAATGCCTTACCCACCATTTGATCCATGAAGACTCACTCTAGTTACAAAAAGACCACAACTTCTAATGGATGTTTTTCTCTCCAGGCACCCCACTGGCTTATGTTAACTGTCAAACTGGGAGGATGATCTAGTGCGGGGTAGGTCTGTCTTGGGTCTGGTACAATTCAGTATTTTCATTAATTCACAATGGAGTGAAAAATATGCTTACAAAATGTGTGGAAAACATTGTGATGGGATCCCCAGAGTACAATCTGGAACTGTGGGACCATTGTACTCCCTTAACTCTTTAGCCTGGGTTATCTCTCACAAAGTTATGCTAGTGATAAGCAGTAACACCCCTTCAGGCACTGTGATCACTCAACCATCAGCATGTGGAGCCTCACACCCAGCTGTATTACATGAATGCTCCCTGAGCCACTCATGAATCATAGAGAGAGAGGCACCAAACAATCACCCCAGCCGTGCACCCCAGAAATATACCATCTTACACTGCTCAATACTCCCTTCGGCAGTGCAAGCTCATTAATTAGTTTGCTACTTCAAAGGAAAGCGGGCATCCACCCTTTGTAAACTGAGCTAGGATTCCCCAAGCACTTCAACCAAAAACACACAGTTTTAGGTAAAATATAAAACAGATTTATTAATTACAGAAAGACAGATTTAAGTGATTATAAGTAGCAGGCACAGAGATCAAAATTGGCTACAGAAGAAATAAAAATAGAAACAGTCTAAATTCCAACTTTAACAGACTAAGCAAGATTTTAATCAAGCAGTTTCTCATGCTAACAGATGTTACAGGCAGCTCACAATTCCTCAACACACAGACTGGACTGGTCCCTTCCTGGGACCAATCTCCCTAGTTCCAACTCTTTGACTTCCAGGTGATTTTCCAGGTGTTGAGATGGGGTGGGGGTGAGAGGTTGAGATAGGGTGACCAGATGTCCCGATTTTATAGGGACAGTCCCGATTTTTGGGTCTTTTTCTTATATAGGCTCCTATTACCCCCCACCTCCTGTCCCGATTTTTCACACTTGCTGTCTGGTCACCCTAGGTTGAGAGGCCAAGTGATGATGTCACTTCCCCTCTTTTATACTTTCTTCCAGCTGCTGGAAAGATCCTTGCTGTGATGTTGGGGTCAGGCAGTGCTCATTGTGTACATGCGTTCTCTAAGAAACCTCTGGGTTAGTGGATTCTTCTTAATGGGCCATAAGGCCTGTCAGGCCAGTGATGATTGCTCCTTTCTCCCTACTGAAAGGCCAGCTGTGGGCATCTCCCAACTTCACAACGTATTTCAGTAACACATATAGCAATACTTCATAACTTCACATACAATGATAGTACATACAATTCAACAGGACATCAATGTTCAACAAATCAAGACTTCTTAAATGATACCTCACAAGGCATACTTTGTAGAAAACATAGCATAATCATATGACTGTGGTGCATATGGGAGTTCCAGGGTGCTACTTTGGGGTAGAGAGTGTCCCAGACACCAAGGAGTTGCAAGAACTTTGAAGGACAGGATTAGAATTCAAAAGGACCTTGATACATTGGAGAATTGGTCTGAAATCAACAAAATGACGTTCAATTCAATTCCTGCCCTTAGGAAGGAAAAATCAAATGCACAAATACAAAATGGAGAAAAACTGACTAGGCAGTAGTACTGCTGAAAATTATCTGGGGATTACAGTGGATCACAAATTGAAGATAAGCCAAAAGAGTGATTCAGTTTTGTAAAAGGCTAATATAATTTGGGGATGTTTTAGCAGAAGCGTCATATGTAAGACATAGGAGGTAACTGTCCCTCTCTCCTTGGCATCGGCAAGGCCTCACCTCAGCTGGAGTACTCTCTGTCCAGTTCTGGGCTCCACACTTTAAGAAAGATGTGAACAAACTGGAAAGAGTCCACAGGAGAGCAACAAAAATAATAAAAGGTTTATAATATCTGACATACGAGGAAAGGTTAAAAAACCTGGGTATATTTAATACTGAGAAAAAAGACTGAGTGGGCCCTCGATAACAGTCTTCATATATTAAGGGCTGTTGTAAAGTGGACAGTGATCAATTGTTCTCCATGTCCACTGACGATAGGACAAGAAGGAATCTGTTCAATCTACAGCGAGGGAAAAACTTTCTAACTATAAGTATAGTTAAGTACTGGAATAAGTTACCAAGGGAGATTGTGGAATCCCCGTTGTTGGAGATTTTAAAAAACAGGTTAGACAAACACCTGTTGGGAATGGTCTAGATTTACTTGGCCTTGACTCAGTGTGGGGGGGAATGGACTAGATGACCTCTCAGTGTCCCTTCCAGCCTCTATGAGCTATTTACCCTTTGTGGACAGGTGGATAGACTACTCAAGTTGGTGATACTGGTTCTACCATTCTGTGAATGTTGTTCAGAAAGCGAAAATAAAGAGTGATGAAACTAGAGAGGAGGATGCTTAAGGAATGAAGAATCAGGCAAGAATGTGCTTGTGCCTAGTGCTCCACCTAGATATATTCATGCAACAAGACTATTATTATTTTTCTAAGCACCTACAATGTGCTTGGCATTGTACAATACACAAAAGGAAAGGCCCTGAATTGAAGCACTTAAGAACTAACCCCCCCCCCACACACACACATATAGAGAAATGAGGACACAATGAGACAACCAGGGATGGGGATAAATTAATGTTTTAAAAATGTGTATCTTCTCCCCATAACTGTACACTCACTTCTTGTGGGTCCTGTGGAAGAAGTAGGTTTTTAAGGGGGATTTGAATGAGTAGAGTGTGGTAAACTGGGTGAAGAGGTCATAGGGGGCAGTGAAAAAATACATAGATTGAAATAAAGGATGGAAACTTATGGCTTATCAAGACAGGCATCATGGGTGGAATAGAGGAGTCAAGGGTTACATGAGAAGCAATAATGTCAGATGTTTGCCGTGGCAGTTGTGTAGGACACAAAGGCTAGAACAAGAAGTTCGTATTTGATGCGGTGTGCCTTAGAGGGATTTAAAAATTGGGTGAGGTAGATAGTTGGGAGAGTATGACAGCTGGTCAAAAAATAGTAAAGATGTGTCATGAAACATTTTGAAATTTTCATTGTACAGTTTTCTAAAGGAAATGGTTAATTCAGAATTTTTTGGTGAAAATTTTTATCAAATATTTGGTTTACAAAACTTTCATGTTTTTCCACCTCTTGCTCATCCTTTTCTCCCCTTATTCCCTTTTTCTTTTTTGCCACTGAAATAAGGAGTGGGAGGGGAATAGGAAAAACAAAAAAACTGTAAAGGTTTGGGGATTTAATAGAAAAAATCATTTTTTAAAAATGAAAATATTATGCTATTTAGGAGGAATTCATAGGTTTACAAGTTCTTGTCATGTAAATACCAGAATCAAAAGAATAATCATGACAATAGTGAACTTCTGTTTAAAGAGATGTTATGCAGAAATATAGTAGTCAAACCTCTCTACTTAATGTGGCGTTACCATACTACAGAGTATTATAACACCTATAATATGTTGTTTTTAGTGATTTTATTCAGAGATTTCATTCAATGTATTACACATTTTTAACAGACCAGGCATGTTTTTCGAAAGTTAATATTCAAAAAAATTGGACAAGTGTCCTGATGTTTTTGAAGGTGAATATACTTTGAGTACTGAATAGAAAGTAACCAATATCTCAATATCTATTTGTCCTCTGTCTGTTTTTCTGGCTGTGTAATTGGTATGTTAATTTTTCCATAAAAACAACCTCCCCTATTTTTTAACTAAAAATGAAATTATTTCTAAAATCTTTTATTTTTGAAAAAAGGGCAATTTTTTTTTCATTGAAAAAATGTTGACCAGCTGTAGCAAGTAAGAGAACTTTAGCAGCTGTGTTTTGGAGAAGACAGGAGAGGGCTATGGTGGCCATCAGGGAGGCTAGACATAAGGAGATTGAAGTAGTCAAGATGGAAGATTCTCAGGGCTTGGACAACTGTTTTAGCCAGTGGGACAGAGAGAAAAAATCATATTATGGCAGTAGAAAGTTGGTATGTCTGAATGTGAGAGAAGGAAAGTCTAGGGTGACACTTCAGGTTGTGAGCCTGGGGTCGTATTAAAAAATACTGGTGTTTCTCTGGTATTTACTTTTTAAAGGTACAGAAGGTGAATTCCTGGTCCTGTTGAAATCAATGTGAATTTTGCCACTGGCCTCAAATGGAGCCAGGATTTCCCAATAGTCTCCTCCATGTGCAACATTTGTTAATTCCTTGCAAGAAATATGTGCAAGTTGCTGCTGTGACACGGATTGCTGGGTTATCTTTCAACTCTCCTTTGGCATCTTAATAGATATTGATTTATTCAGAGCAGACTATTTGTATGTTTCAGAATTTTGGGACAGATGCCCATCCCTTATATGCTGTGTATTTATCAGTAGATACAAGTGCCTATAGCATACCTCTCTTACATATGACACTAATTAACAAGAAGTAGCTGGGATAATGGTCACTCTGTATGTTTCAATTACTGTATTTGTTCTTTTAAGGAATGAATATGCAAGTAACAGAATCTGAATATTCTGTATGTACCCCAAAATATTTATTTTATCATTTGAAAATACACTGTTTTTTCAATAGATGTTATTTATTGAGTTCCATCAGTGATCTTGGTGATGTACAAACCATACAGGAATACACTGTGCCTGCCCCAAGAGCCCCCAACACAAAATAATTCAGATGTAGTTCACCAGACAAAGTCATATTTCAAAGGTGAGTAGAATTATTTTCTTATGTTATTTTTAGGGCTGTCGATTAATCACAGTTAACTAACACGATTAACTCAAAAAATTTAATCACGATTAAAAAAGTTAGTTTATTTTAGATAGTAACCCTCTATGGATATGTCCAGAATCTTTTTGATCTGTTATTTGAGAGTTAATCTCTTATGTCACAACAGTGTTAACTTTAACATTTAGTATTTTTCATATTGCTTAGAATGATGCATAGATTTAATTGTCTTAATCTCTTTGTCAATGCTGACTATAGATATTGCATTTTTAAAACGTACAGTAGCATGATCCACTCAATACTCTGATACACTTGTCATACTTGTTTATCAAAATTAAAGACTTTTTAAAAAGTACAAAAGATCAGACTAGCTTGGGTAATATTTAGGGCTGTCGATTAATCGCAGTTAACTCACACAATGAACCCCCAAAAAATAATCACGATTAATCTCACTGTTAAACAATAGAATACTAATTGAAATTTATTAAATATTTGTGGATGTTTTTCTACATTTTCAAATATATTGATTTAAATTACAAACACCGAATACAAAGAGTACAGTGCTCACTTTATATTATTTTTTATTACAAATATTTGCTCTGTAAAAATGATATAGTATTTTTAATTCACCTCAGACAAGTATTGTAGTGCAGTCTCTTTATCATGAAAGTGCAAGTTACAAATGTAAGTTTATTTGTTACAAAACTGCACTCAAAAACAAAATAATGTAAAACTTTAGAGCCTACAAGTCCACTCCGTCCTATTTCTTGTTCAGCCAATAGCTAAGAGAAGCAAATTTGTTTACATTTACAGGAGATAATGTGGCCCATTTCTTAATTACAATGTCACCCGGGCTTTTAAACTTTTACAGGAGTGCCTGCAAGAAAGCTTTCAGAAGGGCTGTCTCCTTCAGAGCCTAAGAGTAACAACTAATTTCAACTGAAAACACTCTTGGCAATGAACAAAAAATAACAGAGACTGATCTTAACCAGAAGAAATGTCACCATCATCATCAGACAAGTCCAGAGTTCTCCAGACAGGTCTAATGAGAGTGAAACTAACATACATGCACATTGTATGCAATTGTAAACATCTCTGCAAAATACAACAAAATATTTATTAAATATAATGAGAATCTTAGAACAGTTTTAAAAAAGTAATTTAAGATAACACAAGTTCTGCCTGTGGCTAGCCTAAAGAACAAGCTAACACTTGAGGGCATTAGAAAGGATGTAAATTGATAATGCAGTCCAATTAATGAAAAACAATGTGACATTTGTGTGTCAGTTAAAACATTTTTCTCACATTGAGCAGTAACTTAATTTTCGAATTACTCTACCTTTTGGGAAGTAACAGAGGAAATTAGACAGTAGTGTTTATATACAGAATTTTGTGCTTTGGTGTTTTGTGATATTGGTATGATATACACTCTCAAGATTTCTTATTCCAGTCAATTTTGTCACTGTCACTTTGAATGAAATAAACAGCTGACCTTGTTACCAGTGTGCACAGCCCAGCTTGCATAGCACAGGTCAGTGCTTATTAGGTCACTAACAATGCCTTACTGACATGGTTCTTACCTGAAAAAAATAATCATTAGGGGAGATTTGTTTGTTTTCAGACAAGTTTGTTTCCCTTCCAAAATGCTTTTCCTGGTTGATTACAGAATTGTCTGCCCCAAGGGAACAAATTCTCTGCCTAAAGCACTCAGCAGGGGAGCATGCTGAAGTTCTGTTGCCACCAGCCCGCTGAGCAGTCTCTCCCTGCGCAGGGCGGAGTAGCAGTGTCTGACACAACTGCCTCACGCTGGGGGAGGTTTTCACCCCACATTCCTCACCCCACTTGTGTGAGGTCCTTCATGCAGGGCCGAATTAACCTTTTGTGGGCCCCCATGGGGAACAATTGTAAAAGACAGGAGATTGACACAGAAGTTGTCTTTGACATGGCCCACAGCGGCACAGGCTTTATTTACAAAATACACTAGTGTAAGTTGAAGATGGAGGTGGCTGCCACTAGGGTACTAGCAATGATAGCTCTAGGGCAAAAGGAATACACGTAAGTGTACATAAATTATAAAAGAAAAAATACAAAATAAAGCACAGTGAGTAAAAACAGCTAACAAAAGTCAAAGCTGGCCAAAACACCAGCCATGTGCTGCACCCCTAAAAGGGAACTTTCACACTCTCTCACCCTTTCCATTTCTCATATGAATACCAGGGCTTGAATTAAATTTTTGTTTGAAATTGGGGCAGATTTAAAACATTTTACAAATAAAAAATATTAAAAATGTTAATACATTCTATTTACAGCATCATTCATACTAGCTTTGCTTGTCCTTTCCTGCAGACAGAGACTAGGATCAGAACCAGCTGTGCCACCAAAAGCATGGCCAACCCTCCAAATCGGATCAGACCAACATCCCTCCCAAGAATGACGTCCCAAACCAGATCCATATCCCTCCTCAGAATGACCCCCCAGAACCAGACCAGACCCACATCCCTCCCCAGACTGAAGTGCACCAGACCCGCATCCCTCCCCAGACCAAAACCCCCAAACTGGACCAGATCTCCTTCCAGCCCGAACTGGATCAGACCTCTCTATGAACCGACTCCTCTCGACCCGAATCGCCTACCAGAACGTGGCTCCTCTGGAACCTCTATTCCTCAACTGGACCCCTCCCCATCTTGATCCAGGGTAGGTGCTGCAGAGCTGGGTGGAGGAAGGGGGGCAGAGCTGCCGCAGTACCTCCAGAGGAAGGGGCTTGGAGTCGTGCTCTGCATCCCACAGCCACAAAGTGGCGCCCAGTGGCTGAGGGAGCTGCGCCCTGGATAGCAGAACTCAGGCCCTGCAGAGCAGCGCCCCCAGGAGTTGGGGAACAGCTACCTGAGGCCAGGGAGTTCTGGCACAGTTCCGTCCCCATGGCCCTGCTCCTGGCTGCCCTGGGGCAGCTCTGGCTACTTCGCTGAGCCATATGCAGTACTGGGGGGCAGCCACTGTGTGGCACCTGCAGGCAGCTCCATGTGCCTGCCCCACCCTGAGTGCTGGCCCCCCACCAGGCTCACCTTGTACATGGACAGGGAGGGTTTATAGTATGGCCCCATGTGACCATGCGGTGCTGCTAGTATTGTCCTCTGGGTCTGAGCAGGGCTGGGGAACCTGAAGGGCTCGCCATGGCCATGCCCCGCACCTGCTGGGCTGTCCTCGCCATGGCCTGCAGAGTAACATATGTTTGCTGAGCTGTGGGTGGGTTGAGCCAGGCCGTGCGCTGAGGGTGGCTGATGGGCAGAGGTGCTCAGACAAGGGGTGATGAGAGCCATTGAATCAAACTGCAAACTCTGTATATGATGGAAACCACCTCAAGCCAGGGGGTGTGGCCAGGCAGCCCCAGCAGGTCCAGCCCCTATGGTACGTGAGGAAACAGACTTGGCTGTACCACGCGCTAAACTCAGGCAGTAACTTCTGCTCCCTTACCCGAGTTAGCGCCTCCGGCTGACCTGTCTCCTCACCTCCCCGCCGGGGCTGGGCCCAACTGTCTCCCCCCTCCCTTCGCGCGCTGGCGGGCCGCGGCCCCAAGCCCTGGTATCCTTCCTTCTCACGCTCCGAGCCCAGGCTCCCCGCAGCCCGTGTGGGTGCCCACCCCCCGGCGCCGCGCGCACCGCTCCAGCGCCCCCCAAGGCCGCGATGACCCACATCTCCCCGCGCTGAGCGCGTGCCCAGCCCCGCCCCGGGCTGAGTGACGGGGGGTGGGGTGAGACAGGCAGGGCCGGGCATGCGCGCCACCTTGTTTCCCCGCTCAGCGCCTGGCGGGGAGGGGAGTGCAGCGGCCTCCCCAGCCCGGCCGGCAGATGGCGCCCCACGCCCAGGATAGCCGGCCTTGCTCAGTGGCCGCCAGGTGGCGCCTGCGCCCTCCATTCGCTTGCGAGCCGCCGAGCAGCGAACACCCCAAACAATCCCCAGCGCCGCCGCCAAATTAAATAACCTGCCCGCTCCTAGCGCCGTTTCTAAACCCCTCCGCCGCGGAGCTTCCGAGCCGGGCGCACGCACCCCGCAACCGGGCCGGGGGGGGCAGGGACGGAGCCGCGGGTCCGGGCCTCCGAGCTGCCTGCGCCGACACTGGGCAAGGTAAGTTAGAAAATGGCGGCGAAGCTTCTGGAAGTTTGGAGGGGGGACTCGGGGGCCGTGTGTGGCGATGGGGCGAGGCCAGGCCGGGGCCCTGGGGGACAGAGCGGGGCGCCGGGCCGGTTGGCCACAGGACTTACAGTGCAGCCAAGATGGAGGACGCGGGGCCGAGCCGAGAAAACACTCCAGCCCCCCGCTTCCCCACCCCCTCTTCCCAGCGCTCCCCAGCGGGGAGGGGGAGAGAGAGGGCTCCGAAAGCGGCCTCGCTGCCCGCCCGCCCTAGAGGCGCCCCCCTTCCTTCTCCCCCTCCTCGGCCACAGGCGGCCCGGGCCCAGCGCTCCGCGAGCTAAAATGGAGAACCTCCTCTTCCTCCTCCCCCTTCTCTAGAGCCGAGCAGGGGCTGTTGGCAAGATGGAGGACTCGGGCATTGTGTGTGTGCGGGGAGAGCCGGGCCGGGCAGGTCCGCCCGAGCGGAGGGGAACGGAGCCGCCGCGGAGCGAGGGGGAGCCCAGCTCGATGGCCAGTTAGGGGACGGCAGCGCACCGAGGGGCGGCCCGGCGCGCACGAGAAAATGGTGGGGCGGCTACTTCTGCCCCGGGGTCGTGCGTCTCGGAGAGTGGCCGGGGCTAGGGGCTTCCGTGCCTGACAGCTCGTTTCCCCCCCCCCGGCCCAACAACTGGGGGGTATGCCCCCCCCAGCGACTGGTACCCCCAACTGATTTCCCCCGCGCCCGGGGGCTGGCCCCCTCCCTGCCCGGCACTTTGGGGAGGAATGGAGGAAGCGCCTTTGCCCCTTTCGGACAGGAATGAAGCCGTGGGGTCTGACCTCCTCCCGCCCTGAAGGAGTTGAGGGAGCGAGCAGGGCCTGTGCGAGTGAGTCTCGGGGAGCGGGGCCCCCGGGCTCCCCTTCCACATCACTTGTTCAAGGGGCTTTCCCGCCCGCCCCCCGCCGGAGATTTTGGGGGCAGTTTCAGTTCAGTTTTGGAAAAGAAGGGCCATTGCAAACTTGTGTCGGGAGCCGCGTGTTGCTGGAGCCCTGCTGGGCCCTAGCCGGCTATGATGGGGGAGGGGAAGAGAAGGAGGAAGAAGGCTGATTACAGGGGGTTTTGGCGCCACTTTTGTTTTAGACAGCTTTGCCCAGAGCCCCCCCCCCCTCCCTTCTCGACATGCACAGTGAACTGAGCTGAACCCTGCCCAGGTAGGAGGAAACAGCTTTCCCAGCTTTTTTCCTTTCTGGGCTCTCTTGTGTACGCGTATGCAGACGTCTTTAGGGACTCGTTGGAGCGGGCAGAGATGGGGGGGGGTGTGTGTATAAGGGCAGGGTATAGCGGCATCAAGTTAGTTCCGCTGAACTTGGAAGCGTGTTTTCATATTTTAGATCAACGTAAACACAACGCTTGCTTCTGCTGTGTGTGGTGATGCTGGTGCCCTCGCTGTCTGTATGGTCTGCTCCTTGGTGTCTTCTTCTCCAGCTAGTGGTGTAGGTGATACTTGCTGTCCCTGAAAATACCCGGGACGACTGGCTGGTTGATTTCCCTCCTCCCCCCGGGCCAGCAGTGGCAATTGAATGGCTGTTTTTCTCTTTTCAAACCAGTTACTTTGTTTTCCCACAAGATTATGCATTTAGCTGTTACAAACTTTTCTGTAAGCGTTGCGGAAAGATTTAGTTCCCAGTTTTGAATAGCTTCCTGGCTGGTTTAAAACTCTTCTATTTCCCCTTCAGCTGTGTAAACACACATGATGGCTTGTTCAGGGGTGTTGCCTCCCCTTGTGCTCCCTGCAGCCACACCCTATGTTTGTGTCTTTGGACCTGGTCTGATTAGCAGCTTGATCTGGTGACTCAGCCCTTCTGTCTCTCCCCTATCAGGTGTAGGGTTGAGACAAGAGGTTCCTTTGCCCTGTGAGGCTGTAAGGAGGGGTTCCTGGAGGTAGCCTGGAGCGGTTCGAAACCTTGCTTTTCTCTTACTGTCGTGTCGCCCTCCTTCAGGGGAGGAGGGGCTGTGTCAGCGCCGTGACTCTTAACGGGGTGGGGAGTCGGGTTACCGAAGTGCGTCACACGCCGCCCTAATGGGGCCTGCTGGAGAGCCGATTGTGTTTGTTCATGTCCTCGGAGCACTCACCCGCCTCTCCTTTTTCTTTCTTCCCATTGGTCATCCGCACACGGAGAAGGAGGTGGCCTGCTTGCTCTCCCCTGGGGCGAGAACACACTACAGCGGGTTTAGTGAACTTGGGCTCTGGGCTTCACAAACACAAGCTGATGTGCGGCACAGCAAAGCGTTCAGCTGTGTAGCTACATTAGAAAGTCTGGGCTCAGAGCTGGTGCTGTTTGCAAGATGTCTGAAGTGTACACAGTCGAGAAATCCAGCAAGAATGTGCTTCGTTAAATAAAGTTAGTGCTCATGCTTCGGATCCCTGGAAGGAACACAGTTGATATCATATACTACTAGAAATTAGAACTGGAAAACTCCTCTTCCGTCCACTCCGTGGGGGCCAATGCTGGATTGTTCTTTACAGTACCTACTTGAGTGTTTTGTCTAGTCTTGTTTTAGAAGATTGGTTACTGGGTCTTCCATCCCTTCCCTTAATAGAATATTCCACAATATAATAGACTCAATTGGTACAGAATATTAATATTCATCCTACATTTTCCATTGGTCAGTTTCATCCTACTGCTTCTAGTTTTAACCCTTGGCCCAGCAGAAAGTTGTTTCTTTAAAGTCCTCCTTAATCTGGATGCCTTTCATTCTTTTTGGAATTCTTTCCCAGTCATATACCTCAATATCCAAAAAAATCTGAAACTGTGCATAGTTTTGTGTGTAGTCTTGGTGGCGTATAGATAATATTTAGCACTTGTGTTTTACAAACACTAACTGATTTTCATGCTAGTCCTGTGACATAGAGGTAGTTTATTCCCGTGTCTGTGATTTGTACAGATAAAAACTGTCATGGTACTCTGTTGCGGCCTCATAATACCAATTAATACTTTTTTTTCCGGGGGAGGGTCTTACACTAATTGTTGATGTCTATGTTATGGCATAACTATTTTGGAGTAGCAATGACGGCATAACCCTGTAGTGTATAGACAAAGCCTACGCTGACGGATGAGGTTTTTCCGTGGGTGTAGGAACACTACTCTGAACAAAGTTGCTCTGGTCAATGTAGCTTTTTTTCGTCAACATAACTATGTCTATGCTGGGGTTTTGTTCAGCATAGTATCTTAGTCAGAAATGTGTGGTTTTCACACCCTTGCCTGATGTAGCTATGTCAACCCAACATAGTGGGTTTACAAGTAAAAGGATATTCCAGGCCCAAGTCTAGAGGAGAGTGGTTGAGATTTTTCACAAAACAGTTTGTTGGAAAATGCTGACTAATCAAAACTGATTTTTTTTGCAGGAGACTTTGTTTCCATGAAACTCAAGCTTTTTTTCAGGGAGGCTTCTCAGGATCAGGATGTAATTTTTGAGTGAAGCTATGTCTGTGCCACGGGTGCTACTGCTGCAGGGCTATGGTGCCATAGGTGACTGATTTAGTACTGTAGTGTAGATGCTTCCTACAGCAACAGAAGAGGTTTTTCTGTTGACTTAGCTGCATCTTCACCAGGGGTTAGATCAGCTTAACTACAGCACTTGGGGTGTAAATTTTTCAGCTTTGCGGCCTTAACTTTAAATGTAGATCAGGCCTGAGAGAGTGAGACCTCATCTATCCCCCAGAATAGCCAGTAGTCCAGTGATTAGGGTGCTCACTGGGTGAGAGAGACAGGTTCAAGTTGCTGCTCTGCCTGATTCAAAGGAATTTGAACCTGGGTCTCCCAAATGAGTGCCCCTACTGTGAGTTATTGGCTACTTTGGGGCAGGTGTCTTAATTTTCCATGATCATTTTTGAAAGGTCTTGGTTTTCTCTCAATGTTGAATGAGAAAATATTTTGAAATCTCAAGGTTTTGTGGGACAGGAAACCTGTTTCCTTCCCAGCTCTAGTCTAGAGTAGTGACCAGGGGACCACTCTGCTACTGCTCAGGGGCCAAGCAGCGGTTCCCATAGGAATTCCTGAATATGCAGACACCTGCTCACACTGTGCACTAGGGGCAGGGTTTGGGCTGTAGACAGTTGAAATCTGTTGTTTTGGGCTATCTACCGATTCAGGAAGACAACACTGCATACACTGTTCATGTTCAGAAGATTATATTGCAGCTATAAATGACAAAATTTCAATTCTACAGAAATTAGTGCTGTAAGCCCTTCTCCTTTAAACACCAGGTAAAGTTTGCTACTTGCTGTTTGCAATTGGAGAGTGGATTAATCAATTTTGTTTGCTAGGTGTATTCCAGTTGTTTTTGCTCTAAGTAAGGACACAGTGATGCTTTAAAAGGAATGGTGATATATTTGGGAGCACTTGCAGGAAAAAGGATGACTTTTATAATTTTATATTAAAAATATTGAATGTAACTTCTTGGCAGTGAAAAAGGAATATATTGATGTTCTGTAAAACCAAAAAGCATTCCCTTTTCCAAACATGAAAATTTAGCTAGTAAATCATTGGCTTAGCTCAACAAGTTCCACAGTGCTTTATCATAGTTAAATCATCTCAGTACAGCTGTGTTCTTATAAACTAAAATATCAAGCTTATTAAATGCAGAAATGCTTTTATGTTCAAAAGACATGTGAAACCATGTAACTCATTAAATGTCCTTTTATTTTCTAAGAGTTTCTGTAATACTTACAAACTAGTGTATATAGAATTTTAGACCGTTTTTATCTATTGGCTATTACATGGTAGTTCCATAGTCTCCTATAGAAAATAGCTGTAGGGTGTTACCCTTTTGGAGGTAAGTACTCTTATTCATGGAAGAGACTATATTAAACTTGATCAGATTTCAAAATATTGGTTGTAATATTTTCTGATGTGTCAGAA
The DNA here is from genome assembly GCF_002925995.2 of Terrapene triunguis. Classification (NCBI taxonomy): domain Eukaryota; kingdom Metazoa; phylum Chordata; order Testudines; family Emydidae; genus Terrapene; species Terrapene triunguis. Next base: position 14,090,381 of record NW_020664482.1, read on the forward strand.
TACATTTTCATTTTTATGTGACTTCTCTTTTAGTCACTATGATTCAGGTGCAGTGTGATCTTAGGAAGAATCTTGACTGGGTTACCTGTAATCATGATAGTTCAGTGTTACTTTCTGTATCAATATTAAGCAAATTTCACAGCATAGTATAAAATTAGACTCTCTGGAAGTTACGCCTTTTCCATGGAACCCATTTCTAGTTACACGACTCATGAGAGCTTGTACAACACCCCAGCCTCTGATTCTCTCTCCCCCCCCCCCCCCCCCCCAATCTCACTTGAGGTTTGTTAAATGTTTTCTTGTCTGTTTTTATTTCTGCCTGTAACATGACGACTTGAATGCTGCACCTGATTTCTTCCAAAAGTTCAGGGAGTATTTTAGGCATCAATGCCCAGAACACTTTGACTTTGGTGAAAATTGTAAAAAATGAAAGGGGAAAATGGGGGACCACAGAGCCCCTGGCATCTGGTTATCAGAACCAGCAACTTCAGCCACTTCTGTAATTGTCTATAGATCAAAGAGTCTCTTGATGGCAGCCAATAATAAATTCTAGCATAATAACATCCCTCATCTCAGCCCTGCTCATCCTCCTAATACAGTTTTAAATGTTGACAACCTGAAAAACTTCTGTCCCAGACAGAAAGAAAAAAAATTGAGACAGGGGAAATGGGAGCATGCATAGAGCCCCTGGCGGGGGTGGGGGGCACACAATCGCTGGTGGGGGTGAAGAAAGGGGAACCCTAGCATGGTGGGGAGGAAGAATGGGGGGCCATAGTAAGAGGGAAAGGATACATGGGGAACACAGAGACCCTGATGTGATGGAGGGGGAAATGGGGTGTGTGCACATAGAGCCCCTGCCATGGTGGGGAAGGGGGGGAAAGAAGTAGCATGCAGAACCACAGAACGGGATAATGTGGCATGTTAGTATGGGGCGAAGGGAGCACACAGATCCCTGTCATAAGGGGATTGGGGGACAGTGACATGGCAGAGGGGGAATGGAGGGAGGACATTCAGAACCCCTGAAATGAGGGGTAGAGGGTAAGGAGGGGTCGCAGAGAATCCCTGAAAAAGAGGGGAATGTGAGGGTGACACACAGGGAGCTCCTTGGAGGCAATGGAGGAATGCAGGGAGTCCCTGGTGTGTGCGATATACTTGGTCTACAGAAGCAATAGAAAATGCAATCCTCTTGTTGATATTCCTGGAGCAAGACTTAAAGTTACGGTTGCCTAAGTGCTTCTATTTCAAAGGACTAATTGCAGTTGCTTATACCTTTATTAAACTTTCACTTTTTGGGTACAATTTTCAGAGTCTAAGGCTATGTCTACACTACCACTTATGTCAGCAAAACGTATGTTGTTCAGGGGTGTGAATATCTCCCCCCCCCCCCCCCCCGCAACATAAGTTACACTGGTATAAGTGGTAGTGTGCACAGTGCTATGTTGGTGGGAGAGCGTCTTCCGCCGACATAACTACTGCCTCTTGTTGGGGGTGGATTAATTAGGTCGACGGGAGAGCTCTCTCATGTCGGTATAGAGCAGCTACAGGAGAGATCTTACAGCGGCACAACTGCATTGGTACAGCTGCGCCACTGTAAGCTCTCTAGTGCAGACATAGCCTAAGATCTCTCTTACGATCATTTCTCTTCTTGGTGTGTATATAGTTTTTGTCTTTACAAAGTTTGAACAAAATAATGGTTCATTGAGTACAAAGAGTGAGAGGGGAAAAATACCCTAGCCATTATCTCTGTCTGCAGTTTATCAGCTTTAACATCTTTCTAGTTTGGGGGACAGCTTTGAAGCTTGGCATGATAGTAACAAGTTTGGACATTTGCCTTTTGGTGGTCTATTTTGATTCAGCAGAATTGAGAGTTTAAAACATACTTTTGCACATGTATGTAATTGTTTTAATTAAGAGCTTGTCTACACTACAAAATTGGGTTGACTTAAGTTAGATTGACCTACAGCCATCACAACAATTAAATCGGTTGTTGGTGTTCACACTGCCTTCCTGCTGGTGGTGCGTGTCCTCACCGTTAGCACTTGCACCGACTGAAGTGGGGCATTGTGGGGCACTGACAGCTGGAGTGTGGGGGCACTGGACAGCCATGTGGGGCTTACAGTTGGAGGCCCCCCTACCCCGGGGCTGACAGCCTGGTAGGCTCCCTGCTGTGAAATTGAGGTGTTGGGGAAAGGGGGAGCTCCAGCTGTGAGCCAGGGGAGGAGGGTTCAGCTTTGCCCAACATGTGGCTGACTACCAATTGGCAATGTAAGTACAGACTCCCCCCAATTTACGCAATCGTTCCGGAAATCCTTGCATAACTCAAATTTTGCATGAGCCGGAAACGTATACCTGTACGTTGCGCAAAAATTTCCGCAACTCAAAAATCCTATTTCTGGCTTATGGAACTTTTTCCGTAAGTGCGAATTTGCATAAATCAGGTCTTGCGTAACCCGGGGAGCATCTGTAATGCAGTGTCTACACTAAGGGTACGTCTTCACTACCCGCTGTATCGGCGGGTAGCAATCGATTTGTCCGGGATCGATATACCGCGTCTCGTTAAGACGCGATATATCGATCCCCGAACGTGCTCATCGTCGACTCCGGAACGCCACCAGAGTGAGTGGCGGTAGCGCAGTCGACGGGGGAGCCGCGGCCGTCGATCCTGCGCCTGTGGACCCCAGGTAATTCGATCCAAGATACTTTGACTTCAGCTACGCTTCCGTATCTTGGATCGATCCCCCCCAGTGTAGACCAGCCCTGACTGTGTTGCCCTAACTAAGTGCTACTCCTCTCACAGAGGTGGAATTAAGTTGATGTTGTGAGTGACTGCTGACATTGGTGGGAGCACCGTTGTAGACTCAGGGCCCTAAGGGCTGTACTAGTGGATCCATGATGTGAGCTCAGGACTAATATTCTTGGGGAATCTTTTTTTTTTTTTTTTTTTTTTTTTTTTTTTTTGGTAAATGGCTTTTGGATCGGGAACTGTTACTGAGAGAGCAACTGAAATTGTGTTTCAGGAAGAGAGTGGGATAAAGGGTCCATGTTGTCTAGGGAACCTTAAATATGTTAGAAAAAAACCCATATATTACTCAGAAAACTTGATTGTTAAACAGGTGCGGTTAGTGCATACACAACTTGCCTGACACAAACCCATAATAGCAAGGAAATGAAAAGTTAAGCTACCCCTCAGTGCGTACCTTAACATTACCAAAATTGGCATACAACAGACCATTGCTTTGCTCAGTTTTCACCCTTTACTAGATTATTTTTTACAAGATGAGAAGTTATGGATGTTAGGCATGGTAGCTGGGTGTGTTGGGAGAGAGTACTTTATGAAAGGGTTATGTGCAGAAAGATGGTTAAAGGAGGAGATGGGAAGGTTGGCAGTAAGAGGGCAGGTTGCGGTGTTTGGTTTGTGGTTTGCAGTAGTTTTGGTAATGATGTGCTTGTGGGTAGAGGAGTAGAGGGTATGTACCATTAGGTGGGCTAACTAGCTTTTCTTTTATGGGGTTGTGTTAGGTATATTGGATGGCATAGTGGCAGTAACTGCTTCACAGACTATATTTTTGTGTATTAATTTTCTATGGTGGTAGTAGTATTTAGAAGCACAGTGGGGGAATATTTTATCCAGCAGCAGCTGCTCAGGAGACCTTCTGTTGTATGATAAAATCTGAGAGAAATGTAGCTCTGCTTGGAAAAGGCTTTATATGCAATTGTGCCCATCAACCAGATTTGTGTATGTTTGCCCACCCCATCAACCAATCAAGCTTGTATACACAGTGTGCAAACTTTCATTTATACGATAAATATTTCTAAAACTGTCCCTAAATCCAACATTTAGGGGGAAAAAAAATCCTTTCGCTGTTGCACTAGTGCTCTTTGGGTTCAGCTCTAACAGGTCGTTTTATAGATCAATCAACAATGAGAGAATTACAGTCAGAGCTGAAATCCCAGGGCTTTCTATTAAGAATTTATAAAGAGAAACCAAACAAACTAAATTGGAATCTCTATCCCTGAGTGAAATTTCAAATATATTGGACACCTACTTTAGGAACAAAGCAGGAATTTATGCCTCATTTAAGCCCATTTTTGGAATGCAACCCCTAAATATGGAGTCACTACAATAACAACTCCTTATTTATGGTTCGGTTCATATTAAAGCAGGAATTCAACCTCTGTTTTGCATGAAGAATATTTTCCTCGGATTTACAGCACAGAATCTGGGAATGAAGATTGAATTTACTGTGGATGTTCAAATGAATCTGTTTAATGAGCCTGTTTATAATTATAACAAAGTAATTAAGAGGTTTATTTACTGAATCTCATGATTTTTTGACTTTGTGTAAAAACTGGACTGTAGAAAATATAAAAAAATAATTTAACACCATCAGATTTTTAGGTGTCTTTCTGAGAATATATACTTTTTTAATGAACAGAAAGCATGTAGAAAAATAATGGCATATTTGTATACAATGGCTAGCCAATGGATTGTCTTGCTTGCATGAATGTGGTTTCACAGAACAGAGCTAAAGGGAAAGAGTGTAGAAAGTCTGGCTTGTATATGATGGGATATTGGGAAGAGGAATATTAATATTTTTGATATCAATCAAATCTCTAAGCAAGGGTATATAATTAAAAGTATAACAATCTAAGGATATAAATATTAGTAGGTTAAAATAAACAAGTAACTTTTCGTTCTTGGGTAACTGACCCATTAACAGAATCCTGTAGTATGGTCTTGTATATCATTTTGAGATCATTGTAAATTAATGTATCCTGGAATATAAAGTTTGGATTTTATTTGAGTCCTAGGCCCTAGTCATTCATGACAAAAAGAGGTTACCATCTGTATTGCTTGACAAACTTGAAATTGGCTGATTAAGGCCATGTCTACAGTAGTGGGCTTACAGTAGTACAGCTGTACGGATGCAGCTGGGCCACTGTAAGATCGCTTGTGTAGCCTCTCTCTGCTGATGGGAGTGAGCTCTCCCCTTGACACAAAACCACCTCAACGAGCAGTGGTAGCTAGAAGCTCTTCTGCCAACATAGTGCTGTGCACACCACTACCATTTATGCCAGCGAAATTTGTCGCTCATAGGTTTTTTTTTTTTTTTTTTTCATACCCCTGAGCAACATAAGTTTTGCCAGCATAAGTGGTAGTGCAGACATGGTCTGAATTAGCTTGTTACTGAGTAATGAGGGGTGCACATCACAAAGCCACCTGTAATATTGTCACTTTTATTGGCAGTCACATCAGAGGCTGAGGATTGATTTAATAATGATACTGCTTGGGAGTTGAGGCTTTTTTAAAAGACCTCTGAAAACCTACTATTAATAGAAATTAATTGAAAGCCATTTGTTTGAATTTAGATGACGTCTATGTTTGCAACCCAGGCATGGTGACCTTGTGCTTGTTCATGAAAACCAGAAAGTGAAATTGGCTGTCTGCTTTCCACTGTACAAACCAAATGAGGAGCACAGAGGAACCAGCACAAGTGATAAAAAATAAATTAGATATAGAAAATTGTTTTAATAATCTAGGGTATTAGCATAAATAAACATTTAAAATATTTTTTTAACATAATGTCTCTAGCTACTCCTTGGTTTGGTAGTGCGAGGTATCTTGCATTGTTACTACTTGTGCTGTAACTTTTTCAATGGATAAGTAAAGCCTCTATCTTTAATACTATCTATAGAACACCACTAACATCCTAATCCTATACACACTTATGACTAATTTTACAGTTGTCATTATTCACCAATGAACTTGCAGGAATTATTCTTGTTACGTATATGTGTATTTGCAAGATTGGGTCCTAAATACTTACCCAAATACCTTTTTTTTTTTTTATTTTTTTTTTTTTAATTTTATTATATGCACACCTGTGCTCCTGATCTGAAGTAAAGCTTTGTTTTACACACCTGGTGTATAAACAGGAGATACTTGTTGTGGTGTCTTTGAAATGACTTAAAACTCATCCCTTCTCCTCCTCCTCATCCCCCATTTCTAAAGATGACTCCGGTCTTGATTTTTTCAGTAGTGTTTGTTGAAAAAGCTTAATTTAGACACATGTAAAGGAAAAAGTTTGTTTTGGTAAGGATAAAGTGTTACTGAAACTATAGCTAAGTGCACTGAAAAATACCTGTTGTCCTGAGCACAGCAAGTGAATGACTTGGGTGAAAAAAGGCTTGCATTTATATTGGGGGATGCACCAGGCAGGCTTGTAGAAAGGATTTTCACAAAAGACTTTAAAATAAAAACATGTCCCTGGTTTTCTTGTTGCCGCTGTCATTTATCTTCTTTTTCCCTTTTTGTAGCACTTACCTAGAATGCTACTGTTAATATGCTATAAATAAGATTCCTTTTTTAAACAAATTGCCTGCTTATCTATGCATCAGTGAGATATAAATCAAGTGTTCTTTCAATATTGCTTTTTAACTTAGTTTTTATGTGTAAATAATCAGATAGTATTCTCCTATTCCTTTTCATAACTACTTTTATTATTTCCAGAAATCTACAGTTCATTTGCAACTTTAGCAACCAGAAGCAAAGCTGCACTAGTATCTCTGCTGCATCTGTGTTATAGTTCTATTGCTACTTTTCTGATAAAGGATTGACCCCCCCCCCCCCAAATATTGAAACTGGCCTATGCATATTGATTTACCTACCAAGGAAATGCATTATTAAGGCAGTTTGCCTGTGAAAGGGGTGGGAGTGAGTTTTCTTTTTAGTAGCCCATTTTAAGCAACATTTCAGGCTTTCATTTTTATTTGTGTGTCTCATAAACACCCCATATCTTTCTATTTTATGAGGTGGGTTACCTTTCATTTTATTTTGTTAACCCTTGATATTCGAATCAGTGTTTGTACCCAACATGTATCTATTTTTAAAATACATTGCTCAAGTAAGTATGCACGTGTTCTGTATTATTGTACCACGTGACTATATTGAACAGAGTCGAGAAACTAAAGCACCTGGGACTCAACACCTGAAAACTGTTTAAAAGTGTCAGTTCTTGGAGCCCAAGATGCTCTGGGTATTTCACTGTCATTTGCCATCTTGTTTTCTCTTCTTAGTTACATTCTTCAACTTCCATTCTATGCAGTGCAGTGGCAGTCATATGAAATTTAATAATACCCTGAACACGGAAGTGAGCGTGCTGGTGCCTCAAAGCAGTATCTTGTTAATGCAAAATACAATTTTAAACTAGTAAACTCTACATGGTAAGACAAATAAATTATTATGCATCAGCAGTATTTAAAAATTATACAGAAATTTTACAGAACAGAAATTATATTTTGAAAATCCCAAATAAGTAATACTGTGAATAGATAAATACATTTGAGAACAAAATGCATGAAAACCAAACTTTTCCTTCATTTACATGGAAAGATCAGACTTCAAGATTCCTTATTTCCCACTACAACAGGCATTGATGTTTCAGCCTCCTTGCTCAGATTAAGGTGTCTGCTTATGTCTTGGATAGTGGTGGGGGAAATAAAGTACTTTGATCTCAGAACTTGTTAGGGGAGGGGGGGAAGTATTGTTAATTATTTTTGGGGATTTTTAAATGTGGTGTTGACATTTCAACCCTAAAAATGTAGGGATCAGTCCTGCTGTCATGGAGGTTAATATGGGAAGATCCAGTTGATTAAGCAAATATAGGATTTGTGCCATATTCCAAGTAGTTTGGCAATTTACATATTTTTTTACCAAAGCTTTTTAGGTCTCCTGTAAGTAAACTTCAGTTGACCTACAGAAAAAAGAACGAAGTGGAGCAGAGCATCTTAAAAAATCAAATAAAAGATGGAGAAGGGAAATGAAATAACACTAAGGAAGACAGGAAAGAAGGTGTGAGAAATACTAACAGAAGTAGATAAGTACCTGTGGATATGCAGTGCACAGTATTGCAGCACTTGCAACTGAGGCCTCTGTTGTGGAATACACTGGCAGTCATCAAAACTGTGAATGGTTGTACCAATGTGAAATGCACAAAGGTTTTGTATAAATTATGCTTGAAGCATCCTGAGATCATATGGGATGTGTAAGGTAGAAAGATTTCAATAAGCCTGATGTGAAGACATCAGGGTAGGGATTGAAAAGTGGTGGAGATAAGGCAGTAATTAAGGATGACCTTTTGGAGGGGGTAGCGGGCAGGGAGAAACAGGTTAGCAGCTGATGAAGATGGGTGAAGAAGGGTTTTTTTAACAAGCATGGGAATGAGATGGTGGGAGAAGAGAATAACTTTTTTGTTCTTTCATGAGACTTCAAAATTGGATGAGTGAGCTGGCACGCAGTGGAGTCTGTGTTTTTTGTCTCTTTTCAAGTGCTTCCAGTAATGGGAGAAGAATCCTATACTAACTTCCACTCCAGTGCCATCTGCTGCTGCTCTTGTGCCTGGGCTTAGTCTCCAAAAACTTGGAACTGACATGATGCACAACAAAATTAATCCCATAATCCTTGTTGTAATCCTAATTTTATTTGCCTCACTATAGTGTGATTGCTACACTGAGTGTAATAGGATGTTCTAGAAGCCTGCAGGAAGGCTCAGGGTTATGTTGCTGACTCATGCTAGCTTGTACTGGCAGCAAGACCAGGTAGGTCTTGTCAACTTCAATCCAGCATATGCCCCACTCTGAGTCGGGGGGATTAGGGAGTGAGAGGAGACATTACAGGGAAAAACCCTAGGAGGGAGCTCAGGCTGGGGTTTGTTTTAATTTGAAATTAGGAATAAAAGAATAGGAAGAGGGAAGGTAGTGTGTGTGGGTGCTTGTGTGCTGTCCTGTGTTAGGAGGAGAATAGGGGTTCTGGCCGTTCATAATGTTTGATTGTAACCTCATTGCAGCAGAGATTATCTTTAAAGTGTCACATGCAAATGGCACTGGATAGCTGAGCATTTTTGGTGGGAGACTATTCTGATATTGTAGGTGATCCTTAGTGGTACTGGTGTGGAACTGACTAAAATTACATGATCCAAATCAGTTTCTCTTTGCTGCTGTTAAAGTGCTTTTGTGGGACTTTCCTGCTTGGAGGAATGCCAAAATGAATGTGTGGGAAGCCTTAATACTTAACGCTTATACAGTGCTTTTACATGTTCAAACCCTTTTGCAAATATTAACTAATCTTTGTTTATTATTTCTGAACCCAATTTCTGCTTTTGTAAATGAGGCATAATATGGGTCTAATAATAATGGCCCACTTTTTTGGAATAACTGTTCACTTTGCCCTTGTGACTACTGTAGTTAGAGTAATCGTTTTGATCCTGTAAACATACATTGCATGTCATTTTCTTCTCCTGAAGTTTACCGCAGCATGGAAAATATTGTGTTGAGTGAGAGACAACAATAATCTGCATATGATCTTTGTATTTTAGGATGAAGGCCAATGAAATTTAAATTGAAAGTTGAATATATTTCTTCCTCCCTTCCTCCCCTTTGCCTTATTGTGACAGAGTTGTTCATTCCAAACATAATTCTGAAACATTTATGAAATGTCATATTGATGAATTTAAAAATAATTCTTAAATTGAAAGTGAGTTTAATTTTTTAATATATTTACAGCATGAGGTGTCTTATCTATATTTTTTCTTCATGGTTTTAGTGGCATGTGATTTATTATAGACTCATAGACTTTAAGGTCAGAAGGGACCAATATGGTCATGTAGTCTGACCTCCCGCATGATGCAGGCCACAAAAGCTGACCCCCCCACTTTCCCTTAACTCTGCTGTTGAAGTCTCCAGATCGTGATCTAAAGACTTCAAGTTGCAGAGAATCTTCCAGCTTGCGACCCCTGCCCTATGCTGCGGAGGAAGGCGAAAAACCTCCAGGGCCTCTGCCAATCTACCCTGGAGGAAAATTCCTTCCCGACCCCAAATATGGCGATCAGTAGAACCCCGAGCATACAGGCAAGATTCTCTAGCCAGACCCTCATTTTACCAGCGATGGCCGTTATTGCCTAATTGACTAAAATCACGTTATCCCATCAAACCATTCCCTCCATAAACTTATCTAGCCTAATCTTGAAGCCAGAGAGGTCTTTCGCCCCCACCGTTTCCCTCGGAAGGCTGTTCCAAAATTTCACCCCTCTGACGGTTAGAAACCTTCGTCTAATTTCAAGCCTAAATTTCCCCACGGCCAGTTTATATCCATTCGTTCTCGTGTCCACATTAGTACTGAGCTGAAATAATTCCTTTCCCTCCCTGGTATTTATCCCTTTGATATATTTAAAGAGAGCAATCATATCCCCCCTCAGCCTTCTTTTGGTTAGGCTAAACAAACCAAGCTCCTCGAGTCTCCTTTCATAGGAAAGGTTTTCCATTCCTCGGATCATCCTAGTGGCCCTTCTCTGTACCCGTTCCAGTTTGAGTTCATCCTTTTTAAACATAGGAGACCAGAACTGCACACAGTACTCCAAGTGAGGTCTCACCAGCGCCTTGTATAACGGAAGCAGCACCTCCCTGTCCCTACTAGAAATACCTCTCCTTATGCATCCCAAGATCGCATTAGCTTTTTTCACAGCCACGTCGCATTGCCGACTCATAGTCATCCTGCGATCAACCAGGACTCCGAGGTCCTTCTCCTCCTCCGTCACTTCGAACCTATGCGTCCCTAGCTTATAACTGAAATTCTTGTTAGTCATCCCTAAATGCATCACCTTACACTTCTCACTATTAAATCTCATCCTATTATTATTACTCCAATTTACAAGGTCATCCAAGTCTCCCTGCAGAATATCCCGATCCTTCTCCGAATTGGCAATACCTCCCAACTTTGTGTCATCCGCAAACTTTATCAGCCCACTTCTACATTCGGTTCCGAGGTCAGTAATGAATAGATTAAATAAAATCGGACCCAAAACCGAACCTTGAGGAACCCCACTGGTGACCTCCCTCCAATCTGACAGTTCACCTTTCAGTACTACCCGCTGCAGTCTCCCCTTTAACCAGTTCCTTATCCACCTCTGGATTTTCCTATCGATCCCCATCTTTTCCAATTTAACCAATAATTCTTCATGCGGTACCGTATCAAACGCTTTACTAAAATCGAGGTATATTAGATCCACCGCATTTCCTTTATCTAGAAGGTCTGTTACTTTCTCAAAGAAGGAGATCAGGTTGGTTTGGCACGACCTGCCTTTCGTAAACCCATGTTGTAATTTGTCCCAATTGCCATTCACCTCAAGGTCCTTAACTACTTTCTCCTTCAAAATTTTTTCCAAGACCTTGCATACTACAGAAGTTAAACTAACAGGCCTGTAGTTACCCGGGTCACTTTTTTTCCCCTTCTTGAAAATAGGAACCACATTAGCTATTCTCCAGTCCAACGGTACCACCCCCGAGTTTACAGATTCATTAAAAATTATCGCCAAGGGGCTTGCAATTTCTCGCGCCAGTTCCTTCAATATTCTAGGATGAAGATCATCCTGTCCGCCCGATTTAGTCTCGTTTAGCTGGTCAAGTTTGGCTTCCACCTCTGATGCTGTAATGTCAATCCCCCCTCCTTTATTCCCCTCTGTCCTACTCCCTCTATTCCTAAACCCTTCATTAGCCTTATTAAAGACCGATGCAAAATATTCATTTAGCTATTGTGCCATGCCTAGATTGTTCTTAATTTCCACTCCATCTACATTCTTCAGCGGTCCCACTTCCTCTTTCTTTGTTTTCTTCCTATTTATATGGCTATAAAACCTCTTACTATTGGATTTAATTCCCCTCGCGAGGTCCAACTCTACACGGCTTTTGGCCTTTCTCACCGCATCCCTACATGCTCTAACCTCAATAAGGTAGGTTTCCTTGCTGATCCCTCCCTTCTTCCATTCTCTGTACGCTTTCTGTTTTTTCTTAATCGCCCCTTTGAGACGCCCGCTCATCCAGCTAGGTCTAAATCTCCTGCCCACTAGCCGTTTTCCCTTTCTCGGGATACAGGCCTCGGACAGCTCGTGCAACTTCAGCTTGAAATAATCCCAGGCGTCATCTGCCTTTAGATCCCTAAGTATGTTAGCCCAATCCACTTCCCTAAGTAGTTGCCTTAATTTATTAAAGTTGGCCTTTTTGAAATCGTAAACCTTAGTCACAGTATTATTTCTGTTAATCCTTCCATTTAGTTTAAACCGAATTAGCTCATGGTCACTCGAGCCAAGGTTGTCCCCTACAACCATTTCCTCAACGAGGTCCTCACTACTCACCAGCACTAAATCTAAAATGGCATCCCCCCTCGTTGGTTCAGTTACTACTTGATGAAGGAATTCATCTGCTAGCACGTCTAGGAACATCTGAGCCCTATTATTGTTACTAGCATTTGTTCCCCAATCTATATCTGGGAAGTTAAAGTCCCCCATGATGACACAGTTCTTATCAGTTTTTACTTCCCTAAAAACATTAAGTAGTTCTCTGTCCGCATCCAGGCTAGATCCCGGCGGTCTATAGCACACCCCAAGCACTATCTCGGGGGAGGCTCTAGTAGTTCTTTTACCCAGTGTAATTATTGCCCATACAGACTCCGTCTTATCCATTCCATCACTTATTATTTCTTTACATTTTAGCTCATTATTGACATACAATGCCACTCCCCCACCTTTACCTTTTTTCCGGTCATTCCTAAACAGCACATACCCTTCCATACCTGTACTCCAGTCATGACTACCGTTCCACCACGTTTCGGTTATTCCTACGATATCAGGTTTCATTTCTCGGACCAGGAGCTCCAATTCCTCCATTTTGTTACCTAGGCTTCTCGCATTGGTGTATAAACATCTTACCATATGCTGTCTATCCTTTCTCCCATTAGTTATGCAATTTGGTACGGACCCCATACTGTCCATCCGCCCCCTCTTTCTTATGTCCAATTCCCTACCCCTATCTATGTCTGTGCTTATCTCCTCACACTCCTTTTCAGTGTTGGAATCTGGCGTGGAGATTAACTGAACATCTCCCAACCGTCTCCCCCAAGTTCCTAGTTTAAAGCCCTTTTGATGAGATGAGCCAGCCTCCCTCCCAGAAGTCTATTTCCTTCCCTACTCAGGTGAAGTCCATCCCGTGAGAACAGCTGTCTGTCCCCGAAAGCCTCCCAGTGGCCATACATCCCAAAGCCCTCCTTATAGCACCACTCCCTTAGCCAGCTATTTATCCTCACAATTCTGTCAGCCCTTTGCTGTCCTTCTCTAGGAACAGGCAGAATCCCACTGAAGATAATCTGAGCCTCAACTTCCTTAAGCGTCTTCCCCAGCCTGGCATAATCTCCCTTAATTCTCTCTAGCGAGAACCTAGCCGTGTCGTTTGTTCCTACGTGAAGGATGATCAAGGGGTTCTTACCTGCTCCTTTTAGGATCCTTTTCAACCGCAGGTCCACATCCCTTATCTTAGCGCCCGGCAGACAGCACACCCTTCTGTTTTCAGGGTCCGCTCTGGTCACAGGCCTGTCCAACCTCCTCAGCAAGGAGTCTCCAATCACATAAACCTGCCTTTGCCTGGTGACCGTGCTCTCTACAAATCTATCCCCTGTTCCCTGTAGTCGTAACTCCTGTGTCTCTCTATTTTCCCTTATAGTCCCCCTAGTGCCATCCTCTATCCTATTGGGGCCCGGTATTGATGCTGTCTCCATCAACTCCTGCCCTCTCTCTATCGGACTAGCTGCTCTTCTCTTCTTCCTCTGCCTCCCACCATCAGTTACCACCTGCTGCCTCCCCTCCTCGTTATCCAAACACTCAAACCTGTTCCTGAGTTCTATTTCCCCCTCACTAGCCCTCCTTTTCCTTGGCCTGCTCCTCACAGTCACATGTTTCCACTGATCTTGATTCCCCCCTCACAGACCATAGCCTGTGCTTATTGTAGAGGGTAGTTTTCAGTTAAAGTTGCTCAAGGTAGGTTTAACTAGCATGATGATCAAAGCTCCATAAGCCATTAGTCTTATTTACAGTAGGGCTCCTACCAGTGCTAACAACAGTGTTGATGATGGGATTTCTTCCCTTAAAGTTCCATAGACCATGTTGAACTGTGTCTTGGAATTAGTCTAGTTAAATCACTTCCTGATTTTTCTATCTTGCTTGTGCTGTTGATTGACTGTAAACTACTGTAATATTTTAAATAGTACTGGTCTGCAGCAGTATACTGCTGGTGACTTAAGTTTAAGACCGTATTTAGTTGCTGGAAACACAAACAGGTTTGCGCATCTCTTCACGAAAAGTGACGACATTCAGAATGTTTCTCTAGGACTTCTTGTTTTTATAAATAAAAAAAAAAAAAGTGCGTGTAGTCAGTAACCTTAACTTTGAATTTCCAGGCTTCCTAGCAAATGTTTTTTGAGAAAACTGCCGTGTCTTTTTCTTCCTTCCTTCCTCCTCAAGTAATTGTTTAAATGGAATTACAGTTAAGGTTATAAAGATACCAGTCAGGGTGGATAAAAATTGATGATTTAAAAAAAATATATCCGATTTTTAAATTTTAAAATGGATTTTTTAAATTTAACTATAGCATTCTTTTAAAAATACACCTATTTAGAATTAAATTTTGAAATTAACAATCTGTGTTAAGGTTTAATTTTACTATAATCTATTAGAATAATTTACATTGACTAAAAATATATTAAGCAATACGTATTTGTTGCCATATTTTAAAGAAAGTCAAATTGCTGAATTGGTGGAAGTCTCTGCCTAAGCACCTGGAACCAGAGTTTGTTGAAGATTTTTACAGCAGTAGCTGCTTTTGTAAGTGCAAAGAGAATGTTTTCTTTATTTCAGTTAGTTCAGTTCCATGACTAGTTCATTTGTTCATTCAAATAAACCAATTGGGAGGTAAGAGTGGGAATATTCTGTCTTTTGGAAAATAATACATTTCATAACATATATAGTCTCTCCTGTAATATATTCTGGGGCCAAAAAAAGTGTTTAATTTACCCTTGAATTAGAATTTTTAACATGTTCATTTATTTATTTATGGGTAGGGGAAAGACATTGTCTGTAGAGGTGTCAGCTAAAGTCAGAACCTGTGGCACCAAAACAGTCTGGCTGAGGTTTGTTTTTGCTACTTGTCACTCTACCAAAGAGGAAGAGTAGTCCATCAATTTTAAATTGTTTTACGGATATCGAAATAATAGACAAGAATTTTTTTTCTGTGCTGCTGATCTGGTTATAAAGCAAGGTAACTTAATACTGAACAAAACTCTAGGTTGGTTTTTTTTTTTTTTTTTTTGTTTTTGCACTTCAATTATGTAATAGTGCAAAAACAAAAAACAAAATCTAAAATACCGGTAGAGAACTGGAAAAAAAAAAAAATTCAAAGGTGCAAATATTTAAATATTATCTACAACAGCTAAATTTAGATATGCTACTACTGTACAGGTTTTGAGCACTATTTTTCTTTAAACAGCATCGATCAATCTGTATTTATATTCTGTTGCCATTTGACTGTATTAGTCAAAACAACTTGGATATAAATCTATGTGCAATTTTCAAGACTTTCATTGCTTTCTTTTATAATTGTCAAATGATGTTAAACAATAAATATGCCCACAAAGGAAAAACATAGTATTTTCAACATTTCTAATGTAACTAGTTCTGTTTCTGTGGTCTTAAATGTTTAACTGCTCAACGATGAGGGTGATCTGTTATTGAATAAAGCTAGTTCTTTGTGATTTTTATCTGAAATTATGGGAATTGTAGTGTGTTTGATACTATTTTAAAAATATCCTTGTTTAACAGTAATCAGTTATAGAATTTAAACAAGACTTTTTTAGATCTGCTTGGTAAAATGTACTAGTGTTCTGAAATAAGTCTCTTATTTGCAACAATGACTTGATCTGAATGTCATTGTATGTTTGTTGCTGTAGTAGGTGGTATAGGGAATATCTTTCCTGAATCACTTGAGGAGTGTTTGCAGTAAGAAGTTGTTAATTGTTGGTATTGTGGTAATACCCAGAGACCCCAGTTGTGATCAGGGTCTTGTTGGCTAGCTGCTGTTCAAACACATCCTGGTGGTCTAAACAGGTTTTTTTGTGCTGATTTAATTTATCAAAACTGTATGTGGACAAGCCCCTAGTGAAAGATGGCCCCTGCCTCTGAGGAGCAGAAAATAGAAACTATATTTAAATTAACAGTCTGTCAGGGTATTTTTATAATAGCTGTCATATAATACCTATTGAAAGAACAATGAAATGTCTATATAGTGTTTTGCTAACTTTTTTCTATTGTACAGCTAGTCTTCTGAAGACAAGATGTTACAGCCTGAGAAGGCCCAGAAAAGAGACAAAGACCCAAACTAAGGAGGGCAAGAAAAATAGTGAAGAAATCTTAAAATGATGTAGGATTAATTTACTTGAGAAGTAAAGTTTTGTATAATCCCATTTTTCATATGTTTTATGTTTCTAGCTGTAAATTTTCAGTAATTAAACTTTAGTCTAAAACATTTTTTCATCGAGGGGCATATAAATGTTTAAAACTCAACTAGTGATTTTGAAATAAGTATCAGTTAAGTAGTTTTTATGCAGTTAGCATACTACTAACTTTCGGGTTTTGACACATTGTAGCATTGCACCTTGGGTGTCTAAATGACAAAAAAGAGACAATAGTTTTGCAGGTGAAAAGAACAATTCACACCACAACAGACTAGTATATTGGACTGTTGTAGGATTCGGAAAGTGAAATCTAAAAAAGACCACTTTTATTAGGCAATCACCTGTATTAGGAGAATAGTTCAAATATTTAGTATAATTTTACTCTTTTTCATTAGAAGACCACCTAAATAAAGGAATTAATGCAGTTGATCCCTTAAGTAGACATATAAAACATTTCACTGTATAATGTTCTAGTGCTACTGGAGAATAACAAACTTGTCACTATCTGAGGTATAATGTAAATTTCCTCTTATATCCTGGTTGCTCAGTGACAAGAAAATAGAGTACTCTAACTTTGTCACCAGCTTTCCAAACAATACAAAAGAATCAGACAGTATGTTGTCTGTTTGTACAAGTGCTTCAGAAATGTGCATGGGCTGTTATTTGGGTTTTCTGAGTTTGAAGGAAAATATTAAGCTATCACTTGCAGTTGTCATGCTTAGAAAATGAGTTGTTTTTATAGCGGACAGGTTACAATAGTAAGTACATCATTTCAGCTAATGGACAATAAGCAAATTTATTACCATAGCTGTACAAAACCCCCTCTCATTTGAGGTACATTGCACAGATGGCTTCATGTTGGACTAGAATTTCCAGGCTTGGGAAGACAAAAGCTGAGGGTAATGTGTGTGTGTGTGTGTAAAAGTGCTCCGGGAGAGGGAGGGGATATCACAGGCACATAAAACAAGATAATCAAGTTGAACATGAGAGAAATATAAGATTACAGAACTGCTGGAAATAGATTAGTAGAAAATGGTGAATCTCAATAAAAATATTCTCAGTGAATAGTTTAAATGAGAAAATGAGATATACAATTTATATGCATTTTCATATTTAAATATTAAAAGCAGTGCAGTGAGTTGGAGACCATATTAAACAGCTTTGTAGGAATAATTCATTAAAAAAAGTATAACCTTTGATCCATCTATAATAAAGAACATTGCTTAATTGAAGTAAAAACCTACCTTAATATGTTGTGTGGCCTTGGTTATGTGAAAATAATCAGGCAGACATAAACCAAATATGACAGCAGTATTCCCAAGAATAATCAAATGCATAAATCTTACCTTGCTAGTGTCTAGATGCCATTGAAGGCTGATTGGTTTTATTTTTGTTCTTATACGTTGACTTCTTAGCAGACAAATTGGATATCTCTCCCTCAGTGAGAGAATTTGCCTCATCAAAAAATTTATAAAGTTTTTCCTTTTTAAAAAAAATAAGGTAATGACAAATGTAGTCCTGAAATGAAAAGGTAGTTTTTCTTTTGTATTTAATAAACATAACTTTCTCTAAAGACCGTATATGTTCAGGCTTCTGTTCCTTAGTGCAAAAGTGGTGGAACTCCACTTAGTTCTCATAGTCTTTTGACCCTTTAGGACAGTGATAGCAGGATAGAGCATGAGCTGCACCCCTACCTGATGTTAAGCACCATGTTGATAAATACTGCTTTTCAAACGTTGGTCAGTTTCTTCTTGACTTTGGCTAGAGATAGATTGCAGTTGCTCTCTGGATTCCAGTGACACCCATTTGCAGTTTTCTCAGTTCCAACCCTCTTTTCCAATGAGGTCTGAGTCAGAAATCTAGATGTAAGACAGCTTCTTCAGGTATGTCAGGTGGATTTCTCTGTAGGTTCTCATGTGCTCCTGCATGGGAGATACTTTTTTTTTAATGGTAATGCCCGTAAGAGCCATACGTGCGCCCTTTGCTTTCTTGTATGAGGACATAAATGGTGGAGTGGTCCCTACCCTACCTCGACTTTCTGTTTTTGCCCGTGACCGTGAGATGGAACTTGGTGAGTGTCCCAACTGCTAGTTTTCTTCAGGCTTCAAACTCTCCTTTTAGACTAGTTTTTGTGAAGTGTCTCAAATAGCTTCCATATAAGGTGAGATGAAAAAGGGAACTTTTCAGCTTGGAAAAGAGACGACTAAGGGGGGATATGATGGAGGTCTATAAAATCAAGAATGGTGCAGAGAAAGTGAATAGGGAAGGGTTATTTACTCCTTCACATAATGCAATAACCAGGGGTCACCAAATGAAATTAATAAACAGCAGGTTTAAAGCTAAGAAAAGGACAGCACAGTCAATGCCCAGTCAACACACAGTCAACTTGTGACTCATTGCCTGGGGGTGCTGTGAAGGGCAAAACTGTAAAAGGATTAAAAAATAATTAGATAAGTTCACGAAGGAGAGGTCCATCAATGGCTATTAGCCAAGTTGATCAGGAATGCAATGCTATGCTCTTGGGATTGCAGAAGCTAGGATTGGAGGATGGGGTGGATCACTTGATTGCCTGTTCTGTTCGTTCCCTCTGAAGCACCTGGCATTGGCTACTGGGCTATATGGACCATTGGTTTGACCCCGTATGGCCACTCACTGTCCCAGTAAAAGCAGGTAAGCTGGGGCTCTCTTCTCTTTCAGGATTCTTGATGCAGGAACCAGAAACACGATTCCCAAGAGAATCAAACGGGCTTCTTCCAGTGATTTCCTCAGAAGTGAAAAAGGAATACCATTTTCCTTGTACTCTGAATTGGATTATTTGGGCCATCTGTTTCTTAACAAAGACTGTGAGGAAGGTGTAGGAAAGACACATTCATTTTCTCCATACGGGAATCCATTGAGGAAAATTGACTTGAAAAGTGATCCAACCATCACAATAAAAAGTCCACTTTTTTCAGGGTCTCTGAAATCAGACCAGAACCATTTGGATGAGACCAAAGAGTTCTTCGACCTGAAGATTGACTCATCCTTCCTTTACCTTAGAATAGTTCTTGGGCAAAAAATGATTTTGATCTCCGTCAGTGGGATACATTCTGTAAAGGATTTAGCTACCTGGAATATTGAAAATCCCTATCAAAAGAGATACCGAATCATCTATTGCTTCATGTGCTGCCATGGCGTGCATGATATTGGACATTTTGAGGCAGCACTGTATTCCATACAGAGCAAAATGGGCAACTTTTTTTTTTTTTTTTTTTTTTTTTTTTAAAAGCTGGATTCTATCAAGAGATAATATTGGCTTCCCTCTGTAATGCTCAGACATCTCTCCAGGAGCAACAATAGGAAAGCCACCATTTGGTATGCAGAATGGGGTAGAAGAGGATTTTGAGGGAGTGTACTGGAGAACCAAAGTGAGCATTGGGGCCAAGATAGTGAACCTGTAGGGCGGAGGTGGGGAGCAGGGGTCAGGGAGGCAATGTGGAATCCTGTTCGTAACCCAGACCCAACTCCCTCCTGCTTACATACCACTTTTAAGCCTGACAATTGAGTTCTAATCCTACTGAGTTTCTTAGGTCTGTTAGATCAGTGGTTCTGAGACGATGGGGTGGGGCTCCCAAAGGAGGCGTGGGAATGTGTCGGGGAGGCGTGAGCTATGGGCTCCGGGTATCAGCTCTGGGGTGGTGGGGCTCTGGGTATTGCCCTGGGGGCACAGCAGCAGCGCAGAAGTAAGGATATTAATGGGGTGCTAAATCTGCTGTGAACCCCTGCTCTTTTCTAGTCTTCTAATTACAAGGGGCCATAGAGGAAGCATGTACAAATGGAGAATAGAAACATAAGTATGCCAAACAAGTGATATTTCACGTCTCCTGTGGAGGCAGCTGCTCTCTGAAGCATCAGAAAACAGAAATAGCTGAAGAATCTGAGCAGTTCTATCAACTTTCCTTGCTGGAAATAATGAATTAGGAGAATAAGTGTCTTGGTGGTCTTTCAGTGTAGAATATGAAATGTGGCCTATGTCTGCAAAGTTATTAAGGTGTATGTGAGAAAAGTTGGGAATCTGTAGGGAGGATGATGGTTTAGAGGGAGGCAGAAAAAGTGAGATTTTCAAGCTTAAATTTCCTAAGGGGGGTAATCTTGACAAATTTCTTCTGCAAAAGTTGGGATGGTGAGGAAGTTTTAAATGTGGAAAATTCAGTTTCTCTTTAAAGAGTTGTGTCAAATTTGGAGACTAAATTCAGCAATTAGATTTTAGGCTTGTTTTCACGGCAAATCTCAGCAGTGTATTAACAATGGGTGAGTGTTGCTTTCCACCACCCATTGTAGAGGAGGCATCTAAATAATCTGTTAAGTGTGCATTAGAATGTTACATCAACTCAAGTAAAAATATGATGGATCCACTCATGAATAAATGTTCAATCAACAAGAGCAGTGAATCCGTTGACCTTGGGATTTAGTGCACTTTGGACCCAATGGTAGTTCAGTCTCCTGAGGCCTGTAATACTTTGGTTTAATTCTGATTGTTGGTCTTGGATGGGCGATGTTTAATTTAATGGCCAGTGATCTACAGGAGGTCAGACTAGGTCAGTGGTTCTCAAACTTTTGTACTGGTGACCCCTTTCGCATATTAAGCCTCTGAGTGCGACCCCCTTTATAAATTAAGAACACTTTTTAATATATTTAACACCATTATAAATGCTGGATTCAAAGCGGGGTTTGGGCTGGAGGCTGACAGCTCGTGACCCCCCCATGTAATAACCTCACGACCCCCTGAAGAGTCCTGACCCCCAGTTTGAGAACCCCTGGACTAGGTGATCTGATGGACTTAAAAATTTATGACTCTCTTGTAGGCAGAAAGAACAGACAATTCTGCAGAAATGTGCGAAGTGGTGATTTGACCACCCTGTTACAACTTTTAATTGATGACTTTTTTTGGAGACTCAGTGGGTTATTTGAATGCAACCAAGTTATCCTTTCACAAAAGATTGGTCTCTTTGGATACAAAGAATATTGCAAGAAATAGATATTAGATTCCCTGTCAAGGCATTATCCTTATCTATTGTCTCTGTGGATTGCATTGTTGTTCCATACATATGTCTTGAAAAATTGAAAATTTTATAACCACCGTTATTGTAGTCACTTTGTTTCCAAATATGTCTGTTTCAGTATCTTCTGCTCATGTGGGGGCTCTTAGTAACACTTGTGTTGTCTCTGACTTCATACTTCTGAGCAAGACATAATCCTTCTGTGGTGGATTGCTGGGCATCCATGTGGCACAGGATAAGAAACTGATCTTTTGAGTCTAGAAATCTCCAATGCCATAGAAACAGTTTAGAGCTGTCAGGGATGAGTAGTCATATCTTTGAGAAACTATCTTTACAGCCAGATCAATTTTTCTTTTAAAAAATAAATTGTATTGTTAATCTGATTTTTGGAGATATTCCAGTTTGGTCAGGTTTTTTTCCCCCCAATCATATTTAAAAAGGAAAATTTAATTATAATTGTTAGTAAAGTTTGCTAATCACTTGAGAAGAGTACATTTGAAAGCTAATTTCACTTCATTAAAAGCCTAGTTGAAATAATGCTGAACAAATACTGCAGTAGTATTACTGTCACTTTATGAAGACCAAATTATTTTATTTCCCAGGTAAAACTAATGAATACGGATCTCTTGATTTATATTCAACATCAACTACATTGCACTGTTTTTTCTTCCCTGTTTATGAATGACTTCTTCCTTTTTAAGCTTTAATGTCTAACCCCCACAGCTTGAAGAGCACTCTGATTATGTCCTGGTGTGAGAGACGTGGTGACAACCCTATTTTATTAGATTCAAAAAAGAAAATTATTTTCTTGTTAGTGCTTTCCCTAAGCCTTTACATGAGTTGGTTCCCTTTTTGTGCAATGAATTAGAGGTAGAAGAGCTGTCAAAGGAGGCACAGGCTGAAGGAACCACAGTAGTAACTGCCACGGGGAAAGCAGGAGAAGCTCAAACGAGCACTTGTAATGAAACTGTTAAAAACTGAAGAACTATCAGGTAGGACACTCCATTTTCAAACTCTCCAGTGTCCTACTTAAGGAACCATACTTTATCACTTGCAGCAGGCAGAGCAGATGGCTGGAGAGATGCAAGCAGGGATTTCCCCTACGTTTCTGACACCCACGCTTACTGCCTCCTTCTTGCAGCACTAGGAGCCTATTTCTGATCTGATAGTGTGCCCTCCACCCCCACCCTCCCCAGCCAGGGATTTTCCTCCCCACAAAAAGAGAAAAAAACAAAAAGCAACATGATTTAAAAAAAAAAAAAAAAAAAAAACCAAACCTAGAACATTGCTAATATCCAGACTCCTCAGAATCATCATCTTGCTTTTTTATTGATAAAGGAGGATTTTCAGGGCTTAAGTATCCCAGAATAGAATTGCATATAGACAAGCCAAATCTTATATCAAATGAAGAGGAACTCAAGAAAGCAAGTATTTTCCTGTCCTGCAAAAAGAAGGAACCCAAGACTTTACCCCTCAATTCAGCACTCATTAGCATCATTCCTGTCATTTGTTATACCCCCTATTGCATCCTGAAGTTAGATTGTAAGATCTTTGTTGCAGGGAGTGTGCTCCTGTACTTTGTACATCATCTAGTACAATGGAGTGAGTGATCAGAGAAATAGCATCAGAACCAGGAGAGAAGTGTGAAAGCCCAAGCTGAGAGAAACCGGCTTAGCAGAATTCAGTTTTTGTTTAATAATTAACAGGTAATATTGATGATTGTTTTTGATGATTTCTAAAAAAAAAATATAAATTTTAAAAATTTTCACAGTTGTGGGAAATTATGGGTATGGGTCAGATGATGTGGGAGGGTTAGACAGTGATTATTTACTGACAGGAGACATTGAGATTAAAAATGTTAAAAAAGCTTTATAATAATTAAACACAGATTGCACCGTTACATGTCAAAATATGCAAAGTGTAAATATTCTTAAATCAAAGTCTCAGGTTCTCAAGCAGCATTTTTCTTACTCGATCTGTAAATTTCTTTATGAATGGAAATCTTTTTTCGTCTGTGTGTGTTTACAGTGAAATTAATGTTTACTGACATTTACCAGTAGAAATCTAATCCTTCTAAGCCTAACTATATTGAAGGCCACAGAGAAAATGTGTGTAGGAGTAGGTGTGTCAGCTTCAGTTGCATGCTTCCTCTTGGCCACTTATCAGACTGCTGTGAGGGATCTAGCCACTGAATCCCCAAGTGTTTTATGTTGAGCATAGCCAGTTTCATGGTGAATGGCCAAAGGGCTGTTTCCTTTTTTTTTTTTTTTTTCAGAGACTGGAACACAGAAAGGTAAACTGCCCAGTGGCCATGTGTCAGGGAGTTGGCTGTGCCTCATAGCAGATTAACTTTGTGGCAGCCCATCCAGAGAACGGTTGGGACACGGTCTCACAAGTGCAGTAGGCTTAACCATATGAGTACAGACATAAGGTGTGTGTCTGTAATGTGGAGGCATATGAATTTACACCTCAGTCCTCTGCATACGTCGTGTTGTACCCTAGAGAGTTGAACCTGGCCAGACCACTAGTGGAAATGGGAGGTGTGAATAAGTGGAAGGACCCTGGAGGGGTGACAAACCCTGTGTAGTGCACCTGTCAGGTGCTGGAAGGCAAACGTGGGTAAATGTGCCTGTGATGAATCCCATCATGTTTATAGCTAGTCGAAATGGATGCTAAAGAAGGTTCTGGGATGCTGACTGTAGCAATCTCAGATACAAACCTGCCAAAGCCAGACTTATTGGCCGCGGGGCCAAGCACTCTGCTTACCATTGGCGGAGAAATTAAGTCAGTGTGGACTGTCAACGGTCAGAAATCCTGGTGGAAGTGAAACTGAGGTATGGCCAAAAGGTTCTGTGCCAGAACTCCATTGACAACAGGGAAGTGGAGGGCGGAAAATAATACTGTCAGACTTATGATACCAAGTAGAGCGTGGCGAAAGGCTCCAAAGTGGTGGGAGGCAACTACGTGAGGCAATTCAGGAGGAAAGTTCCCCTTAGTTAATGGCTTCAGAAGGGTCAGTCAAGATGTAATTGAACCTGAGATGGATAGCGGAGCAAGCACAATTCCCTTCTCCTCCTGGAGGTGTGAAGCGGGCTACTGGGCTCAAGAAAAGTGGGGAGATTCCACCTCTCATTGGGACCATTCATCTCGCTGAGGCACACCAGTGCCAAAGACCCACCTTGCAGGGGGCCAAGTCTAGCTACCCCAACCAATCAGAAGATTGGGGTTGACAGTAGCATATGGAGGCCCCACAAACTCTGTCCTTGTCTATCCCTTTCCTAAGATAACCAGGCATGACATGTATTTATACGCTGTAGATGGAAACTGACCAATAACGTTTTCATGTAACTGTATGATCATTAGAATTGTTTACTGTCTGAATATATGAAGTGTAACAGCAGATTCTCTGTCCAGAAGTTAAGTGCCAAAATAGCCCCAGGGTATTTGTCACACACCTTTGCTTTGTTCCTTTTTTTTGAGGAGGGAGAAATGTGAAGATTTGGAGAGTGAATCTGTACAACTTATGAATTGAAATGGCTGTCATTGAATGCCAGTGTCTGTGTATCTTTGTGTAGCCACCATTGTTGTTAGGACCTCTAGCAGATACACACCAGACTAAAATAGACTGCCACTGATCACAATGATTTTGAATGTTTAGGGAACAGTGTCCTAATAGATAAAGCATAAGATGTGGTATTAGTTGGTGACTGCTACAGACGACCAGATCATACTAGGGAAGAGAATGGCTCCTTATGCATCTATCCATAATATGTAAAAAAAACCTGCATGGTCATGGGGCACTTCAGTTTGAGTGATATATGCTGAAGGTCTCATGCTGCCAGTACTGAAATTTCCTTGGATTTCTAAATATTGTAGATAACAATTTCCTAACTCAAAAAATGTTGCATCAACACACGGGAATTCATGTTAGACCGTGTCTTGACAGATAAAGAGGAACTGGTCACAGAACTAAAAATGAATCGTAGTTTAGGTAGAAGTGATTGTGACTTGATTACATTTATAATGTGCTAACAGAATAAAGTCCAAACCAGTTATTTAGATATCGATATAGATATCTACACATATACTTGGTGCTTGAAAAGGGCCAGTTTCACAAAGCTGAAAACAATTAGGAGCCAGGTCAGCTGAGAGGAAGAATTTAATCAGAAAAATGTGAATGATTGGGAATTATGTAAGGACTCTGTACTAGATGTTGGAAAAAAGCCACAGTCGAGGAAGAAAGCTGTATTGGTTAAAAAACAGAACAAAACCCCCTCCAACAAAACTGCGGTTTACAGGGGAAGTGAAGGCAGCTATAAAATATATAAACAAATGGAAGAAAGTGGAGGTTGACAGTCATGAATATAAATCAGAAGCTAGGAATTGTAGAATTGATAAGGGAAGCGGGGATACAAGTACAAATTGAGGGTCAGCAGAATTATGGGCAATAAGGAGTTCATGTGTTCTAGGAACAAAAAGAATCCTAACAATAGTATTGGTCCATGACTAGATGGAAAAGATAAAATTATCAACAATGTAGAAAAGGCAGACACATTCAATAAATATTTCTGTTTTGTATTTGGTGAAAAACAGATGATGCAGTCATATCATATAACATTCTTTCCATTCCACTGGTGCCTCAGGAGGGTGTTAAACAGCGGCTATTAAAAATAGACATTTTTAAATCAGCAGGTCTGAATAACTTGCATCTAAGAGTTACAAACGAGCCGTCTGAAGAGCTTGCAGTACCATTAATGTTGTTTTTCAGTAAGTCTTGGAATACTGGGGAAGTTCCAGAAAACTGGAAGAAAGCTAATGTTTTCCAATATTTAAAAAGATAAATGGGATGACTTGGGTAATTATAGGTCTGTCAGTCTGTTGATCCTGGGGAAGATAATGGAGTGGCTGATATGAAACTGAATTAATCAAGATTTAAATGCAGGTAATAAAATTAATTCTAATCATCATGAGTTTGTAGAAAATAGTTTGACAGGAGCTATCTTAATATCTTTTTTGATGAGGTTACAAGTTTGGTTGATAAAGGTAATAGCATTAATGTAATATACTTAGACTTGTACAGACAGTTCTCGGACTTACAACGCAATTGGTTCCTGAAAATTGCGTTGTAAGTCGAAACGTCGGAACTCAGAACCGCAATACAGGGAGTCCTCGGACTTAAGACGGTTTCAGAGTAGCAGCCGCTGTCACCTTCAGCCCCCAACTAAAACCTCTCCAGCGCATCATCAGAGATCTACAACCTATCCTGAAAGATGATCCTTTACTCTCACAGATCTTGGGAGACAGACCTGTCCTCGCTTACAGACAACGCCCCAACCTAAAGCAAATACTCACCAGCAACCACACATCACTGAACAAAAACACTGACCCAGGTACCTATCCTTGTAACAAAGCCCGATGCCAACTCTGTCCACATATCTATTCAAGTGACACCATCATAGGGCCTAATCACATCAGCCATACCATCAGGGGCTCGTTCACCTGCACATCTACCAATGTGATATATGCCATCATTCTTTGACAGACCTGCGGGTGGCTATCTTAAAACAGAAAAACTTCAAAAACAGACTCCAACGAGAGACTGCTGAGCTGGAATTGATATGCAAACTAGACACAATCAACTCAGGGCTAAATAGGGATTGGGAATGGCTGAGCCATTACAAACATTGAATCTATCTCCCCTTGTAAGTATTGTCACACTTGCTTCTTATCAAACTGTCTGTACTGGGCTATCTTGATTATCACTTCAAAAGTTTTTTTTCTCTTACTTAATTGGCCTCTCAGAGTTGGTAAGACAACTCCCACCTGTTCATGCTCTCTGTATGTGTGTATATATATCTCCTCAATATATTTCACTCTATATGCATCCGAAGAAGTGGGTTGTAGCCCACGAAAGCTTATGCTCTAATAAATTTGTTAGTCTCTAAGGTGCCACAAGTACTCCTGTTATTTTTGCGGACTTAAGACGCTGACTTATATCGGACACCCCTTGCGATGCTTTTCAGTTGACTTCCCGTTTCGCTCCTATGACGCTTTTCACCCTTATGACTCTTGATTTACATAAAGTTTGCTTGAAATCATTTCCTGGATGTATTATACTGGTATGGAGCTGGAAGGGGTCACTTCTGATTGGCTTTGAGGCAGCAGGGTAGCTTGTTGCCGGGTAGGGTTGCTGCTTGTTTTTGATTGGCTCCCGGCCCCGGGCTTAGCCCATTAGAAAGCCTGAACAGTGATTGGCTGAGGCTCAGCATGTGTGCCATTCTCCTTGGCTTTCTGAGCTTGTGTTGCCGGCATTCTGAGCAGCATATGTGAGTTTATATGTTTGAATGCTGCTTACAAAATACAGTGTATGATAAATACATTGATGTTTCAACATTAGGTATCTATAATTCACTTAGTACAAAAGCCTGGGTTCTTGTGATGAAAATAATGTCTCAAGCCTTGGTTCAGGAACCAATCCCCCCTTCATACCATTGATTCCTATGGGAAAAGTGGTTTTGACTTACAACGCAATTCTGAGGAATGAATTGTGTCTTAAGTCCGAGGACTCCCTGTACACTGCATTGCAGGACCTAGCCTCGTAAAGTTGAAACCAATTGTCGTAAGTCGAATCAGCGTATCAAATCAGAAACGTCGTAAGTGCTGTTCGTCAGAAGTCGAACGTCGTAAAGTTGAGGACTGCCTGGATAAGGCATTTTAATTGGTACAGCATGATATTTTGGTTAAAAAAGCTAGAATGATATAAAATTAATATGGCACATATCAAATGGATTAAAAGCTGACTAAATAATAGGTCTTAAAATGTAATTGCAAATGGAGAATTGAGTGTGTGTATTTCTAGTGGGGTCCTGCAGGGATTGGTTCTTGGCCCTACACTATTTAACATTTTTGTTTCTGGAAGAAAACATAAAATCCATTACTGATAACGTTTGAGCCCTAACTGGTCAATTTATATTCTGAGGAGGTTGGCTGGATCTAGGAGATGCCATTTCCTTCAGTTTGTCTGTATGGTTCTGGAAGTTTGGAGGCTGGAAAGTTACTAGCAACAGAATAAAGACTCAGAGAGCCACACGCAAAGTTCTGGCTAGAAGAGAAGGGTCCATGATTGAAGACATGCACTACAGCAGAACTGGATTGCCCCAGAGGACCCTGAGTCCAGCGCAAAGAATGTTCTGGAGTGGTGAAAAAACGGAGGCAGGGAAATGCATGTAAGGTTTTATTTTTGTATAAATGAAGTAAAGAACAATGATTTTAGAGTCCTGTGTGAAGTTTGTGTGTTATGTTGCACTACTTGTGCCCCTAGAAGAGGTGATCTGTTCGTCAAGAGCATCCACTAGGCAGGAATTCTGGGAGAGGGTGCATCTTGCCACAGTTCACCATGCCATTCCAGATTGTATTACTGCAATGCTCTGTACAGTACATGCACCTATCTTAGAATGCTATCCTAAAAGCTACAGTTCCCAAAGAATTTGGCTGGTTCCCTGCTTGACAACGTACAGTACACTAACTTTCTGAAGACCACAGTACCTTCCAGTTATAACTGAAGGTATTGACTTTGATGCATAAAGCTATATGGTTTGAATCCTTGCTAGTTGAGACCACTTGTCCTGAATTTGAGTATCTGGAGGATGGTAGTGGACTGTTCTCAGTTAGAGGGTCTTGTATTTTAAATTTTCACCCCTACATCCCTGGCTTGACAGAGCTAATGTCTCTTGACTCTCAGGGAAGAATACAAGGCTTGCCATTCCTGAGCGGGTTGGATAGCTTATATTAATAGCATATTTTTAGGGAATATATTTTCTTGGACACAGTCAGTGGTTGCTTCTGGGAAATAGACACATGCCTGCTAATATTTTCTGATAGACAGCATTTTTGTAAACATAAAAATAGATACATAAAAAGAGCTGTTAACAGAGGCACATTCTTTTGCTTTCAGCTTTAGCACTGTATCTGAGATGCACAGCAGCACCGTTTGTTTCATTTTTGTTTGTCAACCCTTGACAAATCATCCAGTTGGTCACTAGCCAGATTTTTCCTACTCACTGTCAGCACTTCAAGTGTGTGTAGGATTTGAGGTAGATGAGGGAAATTAATGAAGCCTCCCAGAAATTCCACACAATTTAAGGGTAAACTAAGATGCAGAGAGGCTTCAGAATTAATACTTTGAAATGAACGGAGACCGTTCACATCCTACAGAGGACGGATATTGCCTGATCTTGAGCAATTGAGGACCTCTTATAGTGTGTCGCTGAGGAAGGATTTTGGGAACTCGTGCTAGGAAGGCAAACAGCCTGTTAGCTGAAAAAAAATGACTATGTGGGAGCTCTCTGTATATTGGTGTTTAGTAAGGATTTGAATGCTGAGGATCTTCTGTAAGACAGATTTGCCATCCATTCTCTATCCCCACAGATGAGGGTTGTGCAGTAGCACTGCAGTGGGAGTAGTGACAAAGCACCAAAGGCACTGCTACTGTAAAGTGCACTGGGTAAGGAAAATAGGCAACGTATTCTTTACCATAGTTTTGGAGAACCACCCAGTGCAGATTGGCTGTTGGTTCTGTGGTTCTACCTATCTATGCATCTTCCAACAAATAGCTTGAAACAATAGACTTCGTTTACTTTCTGTACACCTTCAAAGGTTTATCTTTGTAACTATAAATGTTAGAAAATTTTGTGCAGAAACTGATTAAACGCCACATTCACCAAAGTGTCATATTTGCCAAAATTAATTTTGTTAATCCTCTTAACAAATTAAACCTTAATTGTTGGTTTCAGCATTCTTTCCATCATAATTAAAAGAAATAGTGATTAGTCTGGTTTTTGGTACTGCAGGTATGCTAATGTTAATATGATTTCTCTGTAAATAATGTACACAACTGAAAGGCAACATTTTAGGACTAAAATATTTGTTTTAATTTTCATCTCAAATTGGATCTCTTATTTTCTTTTTCCAATGTCCTTTTCCAAAATACACATATGCATATCTTTTCAAAGATGGTCTTGGTGACTGAAATATTTTAAGGGGGGGTTACTTCTGAGTTTGTTTCGGCAATTATAAAATGTAGAATTTTCTGAAAATTGAAATGTCATATACAGTCTTCCTCACCCCATTTCCCTTTCACTCTCTGTCATATTCTGGAGTGCAATCCAGACTAGTAAGGTGGTTGTGTTACCACCTGCCCTGCAACCTTGGGTGCCTCACAACCCTTTGCTGCTGTAGCTTCCAACCTGGGTGCCTCACAAACAGCCAAACAAGAATGCCAGTCACACGCAGAGTGTCTGTGTATAGCTGCAACCTGTCCACCACATTCCTGCCAACGCTCTGGCTTCCATCAGCCTTGGTTACCTCTTGCAAGGTAACCCCAATACACTCCCTGTCCTGGATTTTCCCCAGAAACTGATATTCTGCACTATCCACTCGTCTCCTGGACAGTTCAGATAATAGAGGGCCATTGCCCCTGTAAAGGGTCAATATACAGTAGTTTGCTGCTTTAATTGGAGTTACCAACCAGTTCAGGTTAAACACAACACTGGATTAGTTTTGATTAAAGAATGAAATAGATTTGTTTAATGACAAAGAGAGATTTTTTTAAGTGAGTACAAGTACAAAGTATTAAATTCAGAAATGGTTATAAGAGAAATAAAGATAAAACGCTTCCTAGTAGCTAAGATTTAATAATCTAGACTTAGTTCAAGGTAAAATCCTTACCACACGTTCCCAGCAATATAAGTGACCAAATTCTCAGGTTGGCATCTGGCCCCAAAGTCCGAAGGGCTGGTTCCTTTGTCATTTTAGGTGAAAGAGCGAGTAAGAGAGATACAAAGAGAATACCTGGGGTGCTTTTGCCCCTCACTTTTATTGTCCAGTCACTCTTTCAAAGCATTTTCCAGAGGGTTACCCCTAGATCAGGGGTGGCCAACCTGTGACTCTGGAACAACATGCAGCTCTTCAGAAGTTAATATGCGGCTCCTTGTATACGCCAACTTTCCAATGTGCCGGGGGTGCTCACTGCTCAACCCCTGGCTCTGCCACAGGCCCTGCCCCCGCTCCTCCCCCCAGAGCCTCCTGCATGCCAGGAAACAGCTGATCCGGATGTGCAGGGAGGTGCTGATTGGCGGGGCTGCCAGTGGGTGGGAGGCGCTGGAATTGGGCGGGGGGGAGCTGATAGGGGGCTGCTGACGTATTACTGTGGCTCTTTGGCAATGTATGCTGGTAAATTTTGGCTCCTTCTCAGGCTCAAGTTGGCCACCCCTGCCCTAGATAAAGTTCCTTCCAGCTGTGAGGCTGGAGACATGGGAGTCTCACTGTGAAAGAGATTCCACGTTGTTTGCAAAATGGAGATCAGTCTGCTCCTGCCTCCCTTCCCTGATGAAGAATGGCCTCTTGACTGGTGATTGCCAATCAACTTTCACACCTGGCTAGAGGTGTCAGCTTGTCCTTTGTCTGGTAAACTCATTTCAGTCATAATTTTAGTTTTCAAATGATACTTCACAAGGCATATTTTGTACAAAGATTATTTCAGTGGTGTGTAGGGTGTAAATACAGGGGGGCATTTGGTCACACTCTCCCAAAGGCTATGCATAATGGTGATCCTCTCACTGCCTGTGCTTAATGGTGTAATCTGCCTTAAGTAGTTGCTAAAGAACATCTTGAAGGCACCTCCTTTCCCCAGGGACTTAATGCATTTCTCCTACAGCACTCCTTGTCCCTTCTGTTTATGGGATATAGTTCTCAAAAATGAGTGAAGAACACTTAATCAGAGCCACGTAGCCACTGTACCACTGGAGTCAGCATCATCTTTGCCTCTGCCTCATCCATCTGCTTTTTATCAGAGGGATAGCTGTGTTAGTCCGTATCCACAAAAACAACGAGGAGTCCGGTGGCACTTTAAAGACTAACGGATTTATTTGGGCATAAACTTTTGTGGATAAAAAACCCACTTCTTCAGATGGGTTTTTTACCCACAAAAGTTTATGCCCAAATAAATCTGTTAATCGTTAAGGTGCCACCGGACTCCTCGTTGTTCATCTGCTTTTTGTGTCTGTTCAGGTTCCCCCTCTTAAGTATATTTATTTCCTGTCTGGTCCTTTCCTGGGATCATGCCTGTGTTCCTTGTTTCTACATACAGCTCTTTCTGCTTGGTACTGGTAAATCTGGTGAAACTCCTGATACATTTACATACAAATCATTGTTTTCCTTTCATTATGCCTTACAGGAGAATATGCAAATGAAGAAAAAGTTTCTACTTTTAGTAGTATTTCATCTCTTAAAAGTTCAGTGGTCACTTTGATATGTCATTCAGAAACTTTTGTTTTGTATGCATATTTTTAGGCAATTCAGGTTCACGTGAAAATTTTTTTGTTTTCTTTTATATTGTGCAACCTCTAAGATTATTGGCATTAAATAATTTAATTTCAAGGCACACAAGAGGAACAGTAGCACATACTGTGAAACTTTCTCCTCTTTTCCCTCCCATATTCAATAAAACACAAACTGTTTTATCTCCTTGCATCCTTTTGTGTTCCTAGTTTGTCACTCTTTCCCGTATGCAAATATTGACACAGTCACTTGTTTAAGTTGACGTTTTGGAGATCAATACAAATTTAACCATTGCTACTTGAATGTAACAGGGCGGTAATGATAACAATTTAGTTGCCTCATTAGCCAGTCATAGATTTGAATTTAATTTTATCCGACCTTTAATATATACAAGGTGAAAATATGCTATCACGTTTATTTTCAATCGTTTAAGTTCTGGGGAGTAGTAGGTATCACAGTTGAGTTCAGTCTACTCCCTGGATGATAGGAAATAGTCATGTGTAGTAATGTATAAAAAAAATTAGAAGGTCCAGGATATAAAATGTAGCTATTTAGACTGTAAGCTCGTTGGGGCAGGGACTTTTTTTTTCTCCTTCTGTTTGTAGAATCTAGCACAATATGGTCCTGGTCCGTGTTTGTTGCTCCTATGGTAATACAAATAATATGACTTACAAAGAAAAATATCCTTCTACCACATGTATTGTCCTCCAGTGTGAACAGGGAAGTGTTACTGGTAATAAAAGCCATTTATGGCAACTCTGTATACACATGAGATCGAGGAGAGTGCTCTAGGCCAGCATGTATTGGGAATCCAGTGGAGTCAGCTTGAAACCTTTGAGGTAGGAATGGCTTCATGTTGCTCTGAGTGGTTTTCAACCTTTTTTTCTGGCGACCTAGTTGAAGAAAATTGTTGATGACCGTGACCCAATGGGGCAGAGGGTTGGGGCGCGGGGGTGAGGGCTGTGGGGTGGGGCCGGATATGAGGGATTCAGGGTGTGGGTGGGGGTTCAGACTCTGGGGTGGTGCTGGGGATGAGGGTGCAGGAAACGAATCCGAGATGTGCAGGGGCTCAGGGCAGGGGTAGGGGACTGGAGCGCAGGCTTACCGTGGGCAGCAGCACAGCGGGGGTGCTAAGGCAGGCTTCCTGCCTGTCCTGACACCGCAGATCGTGCTGCGCCCCAGAAGCGGCCAGCAGCAGGTCCGGCTCCTAGGCGGAGGCATGTAAGCAGCTCTGCGCAGCTCTCGCCCGCTGGCACTGCCCCTCCCCCCCCCAGCTCCCGTTGGCCGGTTTCCAGAGCCGGTGCTCAGGCTGGGGGTGGGTGCAGCGTGCAGAGACCCGTGGCCCCCCTGCCTAGGAGCCGGACCTGCTGCTGGCTGCTTCCAGGGCACAGCGCGGTGTCAGAACAGGTAGGAACGAGCCTGCCTTAGCCAGGCAGCACTGCTGACGGGACTTTTAATGGCCCGGTCGGCGGTGCTGAGCAGAGCTGCCGCAACCCAGTACCTTACATTCTGCGACCCAGTACTGGGTCGCAACCTGCAGTTTGAAAACCACTGCTCTAACTGTTCACTGTGTATCCAGAAGGCTGATTAATTTGGACTCCTGCTTGTCTTTTTGTTAATATTAGGAGAGGAAATCAAAGTAAACGCTGGAAGTTTTCTCTAAAACCCTAAAACCATGTGAGAACTGTAGGTTATTAATCTTACACTATAACCAAAAATAATGAAATTACCGGTAAGGTTGCTATATGTAATTCAAGAGAAGATATACTGTTAAACACATCCATAAACAATTCTGATATTAACCTTAACACTCAATTCACACACAGACCGTTAAACAGAAACCTTCTTAATAACTAGCACCCAGAAAATCTTAACTCTGCCCCTGAATTTGTTGATGTTTTGAGACCTGAGCTTACTACCATTGTAATTGAAAATGGAGTGTTACCTGTTATGCAGTATCGATTTAGATTATTACATTAATACACCTCTACCTCAATATAACGCTGTCCTTGGGAGCCAAAAAATCGTACTGCGTTATAGGTGAAACTGCGTTATATCGAACTTGCTTTGATCTGCTGGAGTGCACAGCCTCGCCCTCCTGGAGCACTGCTTTACCGCGTTATATCAGAATTTGTGTTATATTGGGTCGCGTTATATCGGGTTAGAGGTGTAGTTCCTTGTTCATATAAAAATATTTGTGTGATTAGAATATTCTTGTTAAATCAACATGAATTATGTTTAGTCTGTATTCATACAATAGTGTCTCTGATTATATTTTGACTAATTAGTTTCTCTAGAATTTTGCTCAGTTGGAACAGATTACTATTTGTGTGTGCTAGTATATTCCAGTGATGGGTGCCATAGAGAACTGACATAAGCAGATGAGATTCCAGTAGATCTGAATTGGTAAAATTTCCTTTGATTTTTGTGGATTGTATAAAACCAAACTTTTTATGAATAAGAGTAAGATATTAAAGTTTTGTATTTTTTTTGAGAGAGCTGTATGAATAATTTATACTTAGTAGTCCTTGTTACTGTCTTGTTACAGGAGCAGTTATAGTTGCTTAGGGGCTAGTCATTGGGTATTTAAACTTTTTATAAATTGGGTATTGAGCTTGATATCAGATTTGTAACTCTTAGCTTGTTTTTGTAGTTTTCAACATAGGTTATTTTTGCAGATAATGGGTAATGGTATATCATATCTTGAAATGATTTGACTTGTAAGGTTTTTTAGTTTTGGAATTTCCTTTATTTTGTGTGTTTTTTTTTTTTTTTTTTAAACATTATTTTTTTTTATGCCAGACTCTTCCTTCTTATTGTGTAAAGCACTAGGCACTATAAGGTGATGGCTTGATTGTCCATTAAAGATTTCTTTGGTGGGTGTCCTCAGGTATCTCCTGTTGTGTTGTCGGTATTCTCGCCTGACTAGCCTCCCAACTGTTCAGTCTCATTTCTGGATTTACAGTCTAGTCCTGGCTCCCCAATTTCAGACCCTAGCCAGTCATTCCCAAGGTGCAGCCCCATTCCATGGTCTAACACCAGTCCTAGCGTTCCTGCTTCTGGCTTGCCAGTCTCTTTGATTCCCTCTGTATCCCATCCCACTCTGCTCTCCCCCCTGCTTGGTTGGAACTTAGCAAGTGTAACAGCTGCCAAAGGTGCTTGCACACCATTCTGTTTCTCTGACTGACGTTTCCCATGTGATATACTAAGCTTGCAAGTTTCCTGGCAGTTCTTGAACACAGTTACATGTTTGGCACTTGAAGTTTTAATTACATAGTAATTAAAGCTTAAATCACTTTAATGACTTTTTGGTAGAGAGCCATTCCATAATAATGAAGAATCATTGATATCTAGAAAAATGTCCTTTTTGTGAAAACTACTGTATGTTGAGTGTTTACAGATTTATATACATATGTGAAATTTGGCATTCTTAAATGTTTCCTGTAACAAGAAAAAGTGGCCAAAAAAGCACACGCCCTTGTAAAAATAGATGTAATAAATATAGTTTGGATTAAGTAAAGTTGAAAGGTAAAGTTAATTTTTTTGTTTCTAAATTTTTTAAGGAAAAATTCTTCTAACCTCTTGGTTGAGTGTATGTGGCCTTTTTCTAATTAAAATTGGATGATAAGAAAATAGGGTTCTAATAGAAGTCAGGGCGTGGCTTTAATGGTAGAGTCACTACTTTTGTGAACTCAAAAGTATTTAACAGAAATCAAAAAACACTCTTCTATGAAAAAAGATGTTGCAGGCTCATCCCGTTACGGAACCAAATTGATGGCATTTAATTATCAAGAATTTTCATACCCTATAGAGCAGGGGTCGGCAACCTTTCAGAAGTGGTGTGCCGAGTCTTCATTTATTCACTCTAATTTAAGGTTTCGTGTGCCAGTAATACATTTTAACGTTTTTAGAAGGTATCTTTCTATAAGTCTATAATATATAACTAAACTATTGTTGTATGTAAAGTAAATAAGGTTTTTAAAATGTTTAAGAAGCTTCATTTAAAATTAAATTAAAATGCAGAGCCCCCTGGACCGGTGGCCAGGACCCTGGCAGTGTGAGTGCCACTGAAAATCAGCTTGCGTGCCACCTTTGGCACGCGTGCCAGAGGTTGCCTACCCCTGCTATAGAGGAAATGTTTTAAGTAGAGATGAGGTTGAACAACTGCCAGACCTCATTTACACTCAGATTTACACTCAGACAGAAGTTTTTTTGTCATATAATTAAGTTGGGTACTAATGTCTCCTTGAGTCTTCTTCTCTAAAACTTGATATTTCTTCATTTTGGGTTTAAGGATGAAGATGAATTATCTTCATGCTCTGATGCCAAATGAATATCCTTGGAGTGAAGTTATTAGTCGTACTCTTCACATTTATGAAATTGCAAGGGATGAGATATCAATATTTATGATCCACAGCATCCTTGTTCAGCAGGATATTAAGAAACTTAATCTAAGCACAATCCATACCATAAAACAGTGTGGAATCTCTGAATCGCATCAGTCAATGACATTGGAATCTTTATATATAATTTTGTTAAAACCCTCACAACTTTAGCATTCATATTTATTGTCCAAAAAAGCTGTAGTTTTCTTTTCAGAATTTACATATCGTAATTGCTAAAGATGGAGGACATAAATAGTGTCAGGGTGGATAAATATTGATTTTTCTTTTCATTTAAATTATCAATTTTTCTTTTTAAAAATCTGTTTAAAATAATCTGGATTTAATACAAAATATGCTAAAGGCCTAAAGTACTTATAACCTATTAAAACATATACATAAAAGTAAAGATGCTAAATCATGAGCCTCTATCAAAAACTTTCAGTTAAAGGCGGTTTTTCAGTAGAAAGATATTTCCCCCCCCGATTCTGACTTCTGAGGTCAAGCTTTATAAATATGGCATAATAGTAGTAAATAAGCAATGTATAATTCATAATTTTCTTAATTCTAAAATGTACACTTAATAAGAATCTGAAAACTATATAGTTGCTTAAATAGAAACATATAATTATATTGTACCCTCCTAGGAGCCAAAAAGATGCAACAAATCTAGTGTAAAGGCTCTAGTTGTAAATCAATGTGTTTTAATGGTCGTATCAACAAAGGAGAATACACCTTTTTCAGAAAGTAATTGAGGTACAAATAGAAAAGTTGATTAAAATCAGTGATCAGTTTAAATCAAAACTTTGCACTGGGTGGTTTATATTGCTGTGACTTAAACCAGTAAGTGTTTAAGCAGGGTTATTAAAATTACTCTTTCAAAACAAAGAATTGTTTATAAAAATGGTTTTTAGGGCTGTCGATTAATCACAATTAACTCACACAATTAACTAAAAAAAATCACGATTAATTTAATCGTGATTAATTGCACTCTTAAACAATAGAATACCAATTGAAATTTATTAAATATTTTTGGATGTTTCTACATTTTCAAATATATCGATTTCAATTACAATATAGAATACAAAGTGTAGATTGCTCACTTTATATTATTTTTTATTACAAATATTTGCACTGTAAAAATGATAAACAGAATAAATAGTGTTTTTCAAATCACATCATACAAGTACTGTATTGCAATCTCTTTATCATGAAAGTGCAACTTACAAATGTAGGTTTTTTGTTACATAACTGCACTCAAACAAAACAATGTAAACCTTTAGAGCCTACAAGTCCAATCAGTCCTACTTCTTGTTCAGCCAGTCGCTCTAACAAGTTTGTTTACATTTGCAGAAGATAATGCTGCCCACTTCTTGTTGACAATGTCACCTGAAAGTGAGAACAGGCATTTGCATGGCACTGTTGTAACCGGCGTCGCAAGATATTTACATGCCAGATGCGCTAAAGAGTCATATGTCCCTTCATGCTTCAATCACCATTCCAGTGGACATGCGTCCATGCTGATAGCAGGTTCTGCTCGATAACAATCCAAAGCAGTGCGGAGCGACGCACATTCATTTTCGTCATCTGAGCCAGATGCCACCAGCAGAAGGTTGATTTTCTTTTTTGGTGGTTTGGGTTCTGTAGTTTCCGCAGCGGAGTGTTCCTTTTTTAAGACTTCTGAAAGCATGCTCCACACCTCATCCCTCTCAAATTTTGGAAGGCACTTCAGCTTCTTAAATCTTGGGTCGAGTGCTGTAGCTATCTTTAAAAATGTCACATTGGTATCTTCTTTGCATTGTGTCAAATTTGCAGTGAAAGTGTTCTTAAAATGAATGTGTGCTGGGTCATCATCCGAGACTGCTATAACATGAAATATATGGCAGAACGTAGGTAAAACAGAGCAGGAGACATACAATTCTCCCCCAAGGAGTTCAGTCACAAATTTAATTAATGCATTTTTTTTAAACGAGCGTCACCAGCATGGAAGCATGTCCTCTGGAACAATGGCCGAAGCATGAAGAGGCATATGAATCTTCAGCGCATCTGGCACGTAAATATCTTGCGACGCCGGCTACAACAGTGCCATGCAAATGCCTGTTCTCACTTTCAGGTGACATTGTCAACAAGAAGTGGGCAGCATTATCTTCTGCAAATGTAAACAAACTTTTTACATCTTATCCTAACTATGTAGTCAGATTGTGACCAGATTCTGTTGTATCTAAATGTCTTTTAACAGGTCCATCATGATAAAAAAATTATGAAATCACCACCACATAATTGCTACTACTGGCTACATGTAACGTTTGTCATGTGATCTACTTAATGTAGAGTCTGTCAGAAAACTTCATTTAAATTCTGGAAATTTTCAAATGCAGACCATTTTGAAATAAGTTAAATTGTATTCTTAATCTTACTTGGCTAGACAACAGCATTTGACTTTTCTGTTGCCTATTGATATAAACAGCAATTCCCAACAGTAACAGCCCTTTTGAATATGCAGTACACAAGATTGACATGCTATATTCACAATCTAAAGAGATTAGCGTGACACAAGTTAATTCAGTGCCAATCCATCATTCTTATTAAAAGATCAGTACTTGGGGGATTTGAAGCACATATTTTGAAAAATTCACTAGTTAACATTTATCCCATAAAATGCTAAGTTATTAAATAAAAAATTAACCTATCTCAGTTTTGAATTTCTAAACGAAATTGTTTTCTAAGCTGTTCTTTTTCCCCATGCATCTGCATGCCAGCATTCATGAGCAACCCCACAATAACAAGTTAACATGGGACTGAAAAAATATTTTTGAAAAAGTAGACTTTAGTTTCAAATATCAAGAGGGTTACTATAAATTACAGTAAAAGTGTTTGAATTATGAAAAAATGGTCTTTTTAACTTTAAAAATACCTCTTTTAACAGGCTGTAGACTTAACAAGATGATGCTAGAATTATGAGAGAAATGATCACAAGCTATTGGTAAAATCCTTAACAAGAAGCACATCTGCTAGCAATAAGTCACAGCAGAATCTTGGGCAGTCACCACTTTTCTTGATTCAGAGTGTGCTGAATATTAATTCTGCAATTGGTGGCTAACTACCTCATTAGAACGAAGAAGCACTGACATTGAATAAATAGTTATAAAAAAGTTAATGCCTTTAAAATTGAAAATTTGAGCACTATTACTGGTGAACATCATGGAATACAGTTTCTATGTTCACTAGTATTCAAGTGACACATCATTAATGGTGTATTGCCTCAGAAAAGGAAAGACTAGAAGGAATATAGCAGTTTAAAAGTGATACTGTGATCTTTAATTACTCTTCTGTCTGAATTTTTTGCCAGGTATCGTTGCAAGTAATATCTAAGATTAGTATAACTCAGGGGTAGGCAACCTATGGCATGCGTACCAAAGGCAACACGCGAGCTGATTTTCAGTGGCACTAACACTGCCTGGGTCCTGGCCACTGGTCCGGGAGGCTCTGCATTTTAATTTAATTTTAAATTAAGCTTCTTAAACATTTTAAAACCCTTATTCACTTTACATACAACAATAGTTTAGTTATATATTATAGACTAGTGGTCTCCAAAGTGGGGTGCGCAAGAGGATCCTTGGGGGTGCGCGGCAGGAGGAGCAGTTTTTTGTTTTTTTGGTTTTGCTTCAGCAGTTCGGGCGGGAGTCCGAGTGCCTTTTTTTTTTTTTTTTTTGCTGTGGCAAAAATGGTAGAGCCAGTGCGGCAGGGGGTGCGTGCTCAATTTTTTTTTACTGATAGGGGTGCGCGATCAAAAAAGTTTGGAGACCACTGTTATAGACTTATAGAAAGAGACCTTCTAAAAATGTTAAAATATATTACTGGCACGCGAAACCTTAAATTAGAGTGAATAAATGAAGACTCGGCACATCACTTCTGAAAGATTGCCGACCCCTGGTATAACTGAAAGAAATTGGAGAAACCAGTAGGAATTTTTCTTTTTCAGTTTGTTTCCTTTGTGTACTTGACAGCCCTTTGTGTTTAGACAGTTTCATTGCTGCCCTTGTATAGTTAATTAATTTCTCCTGTTTTTGTGGGTCTTTCACATAGAAACAGTGAAAAGAAACAGTAAAATAATTGTGACGCCACAAAAATTAGCAGGGAAACTCAGTAGCTGGTGTAGTACCTGATACTTTTTTTTTTTTTAATTTATTAGATAATTGTTGATGTCATATCAAGCATCAACAGAAATGGTAAAACACAGGATTATACAAGTCCAAATATTGGGTTAAAAACTCAAACTGGGTGGCTGGAGCAGTTTTCCATACTGGTAGAAGCAGACTATTTGAGATACATTCCTCACCTTAACCCAGAGATGAGTCAGATTTGATTTGCTATATTAAAAAATTCACTGATTACAAATATTAAACTAATATGGAAACTAAAATTTCACAGTAAAATGTCATCTTATTTCCAATAACTGTAGTGTTAATTGCAATAAAAATCTGTAAAAATGGACAACTTATTAGAAGAGTGACCCAAAATAGTAGTCTATTAGTATGTCTTGTATAAGAGAAGCAATAGCAAAAGGATGTTGAATATGTAGTTGAAGTATGATACTGAATATAAGATTTTGTGACATACTTTGCATGTTCATTGCTTTGCTCATATCAAGCGTATTTTTTGTCACAGCCTTCAGAGAAGCCTGTTCTCCCCCCCCCCCAAAAATACTTATTTACGTTTGAGAATTTTCATGTGTGTAGGTGAAAGTGACAATAAATAGCTGAAGCAATTTCATTGATACCTTTTGAGCCCTATGCACTTAGTGTGATCTTCATGGTATGCTGAGTGTGAAGGAATTCTCATTACTTAGTGAGCTGGGATAGTAGGGAGTATTTCTCTTCTGTGTGTGTGTGTGTGTGTGTGTGTGAGAAATTCATAGCATATGTAACTTGTTTGAGACATCTGTCTGGCACTGCTGCTTCTACTACTTTTGCAAAAGATAAAGGCAGGAGAACAGCACTGAAGAGAAGGTGACAGCAACTGCTCA
This sequence comes from Terrapene triunguis, assembly GCF_002925995.2. Taxonomy (NCBI): domain Eukaryota; kingdom Metazoa; phylum Chordata; order Testudines; family Emydidae; genus Terrapene; species Terrapene triunguis. The sequence goes on from NW_020664482.1 coordinate 14,132,492, forward strand.
GTCTTTCTTTCTTTCTTTCTTGAACATCATCTGGGGGGCTGAAGTAATAGATACCATGGTAGTTGTTTTAGATGATTTTAAACTCTTCACTTAATATTAACTACTTGATATTTTTTTTATTGCAAAATAAAAGATACATAAGAAGTGGAACCAGTGAATTTTGGGAATTTTTTTCCACCATGCACTTGACATTTTGTGTCCGGAGTATGACTGTTCATTCTTATCTTGGTGAGACACTATCCTTACTTTATTATTTCTTGATTTTTTTTCCCCCCAAGAAGATGGGGAATTGAATTATTTGAGGGCAAATTTTGTTGCAGTTTAAACATTTTGATACCATGGCAACCCTTCAGTTCAATTTGAATTTTGGTTGATTAGCATTAATAAGCTTGATGCATGGTATCTTTAAGGCTTTATGGGAAGACTTTTCAAAAGCACCTAAGATATTTAGGAACACAAGTCCCATTGACAATCAATGGGACATTTTTGCTTTTAAATTTTAGGTACTTTTGATAATCCCCCATATTGAATTTACGTAAGGACAAATTGAAAGCAGTTGTCTATTTGTTACCTTTTTAAAACAAATAATTGGATTTTCTTCCTGAGTTTTGTAAAAGCAGCAAGATATACAGCTCTTTCAGTAACCACAATTCTTAACCTGCCAGAAGTAGTCCTTTCCAGAATTGAAAGGACTGCTGGACTTGAATAATGCCCAACTTTTATGGTAGTTTTAGGATATTAAAAAAAAGTATCCAGTGAAAACTAAATTGAGACCACTATAATGTGTTTCACTTGTAACCTGACTAACTTAATTCTAGGTCTCAATATGTTACTTTGCCACATTAACTCATTCTGTCACATAATCTTCCTCTCTTCCCCAGCAAGTAAGAAGGGTTTTTTTTTTAAAAACAATTGTTTATAGTGACTTTTGTATGTGATGATAACGTCTTGTTATAATAGTTGTTGAACTGGTTGGTAGGTAACCTATGTCACGTGTAAGGTCAGTTAGCCTGTAAGTTGCATGAAAGTCATGCAATACACTGCTGCTGTCTCACTTAAAAAGAGTAGTATTTGTTGCCACATATTGCTGAACAAATAATGTGGACATTAGTACCAGTCTTTGAGGGAGTGGATATTAAATAAGCTTTAAGTTATGACTTTTGTATATGGCACCGATGTAAGAAGGGGTGAAATTACAAGGATAACTTTTTAATGTGAAGATAGTATGTTCTTTATCTAGATTTCATGTGTATCAATATCATGTGTCAAAGCTTTTATGGAAATAGCAAAATGTTCGTTTAAAAAGCAAAATTAAAAACCCAAGATCTATTTAGTTTTTAGTTTTTACAAGCCTTTCAAACTATAAGGTTTTGATGAAACACAATGTTTGGGCCACGCTTTTTAAATTCCCGTTCAGATTCCAATGGCATAGATTAGCTTGTAGCATTCAGTCATCTTCTGCACCAGCAGGTAAATCGTTTAGGAACTGATATTGATTAACTACCTCTTGCTTGTATAAGAGCAATATCAGGAGCATCAGTATGAATAGAGTGCTCTGCTGCTGTTCTCATAATTATTATGCTAATAAGTGTACTATGCACTAATGAAGACTTTTCCTGTGTAAAGCTTCCATTCTGCATAAGACAGGTGGGGAAATATATCTGCTTAGAGTCAAAGTTCTCGCACAAATAGGCAGCCATTCAAACTCAGCCAATATATTGCCTTTTTCCTTTTAGAGTCAGGCCTACAGAGGCCAATGAAGTAGAATATTGCTGTAGTTGGAGCCGTTTGTCATTGTTGTAGTAGTGATATACTATTTGTATTACAGTAGCATGTTGGGGAAACCCATTGTAATAGGCATTGTACAAGTACATATTAAGAACACAGGAATGGCCATACTCGATCTGACCAATGATCCATCTAGCCCAGAATCCTGTCTTCTGATAGGAGCCTATTGCCAGATGCTTCAGAGCAGTGGTTCTCAACCATGAGTCCCAGGGCCCCCTGAGGCCCGTGAGCAGGTTTCAGGGAGTCCGCCAAGCATGGCCAGCATTAGACTTGGTAGAGCTTGGGGCAGAAAGCCAAAGCCTGCCACACGAGACTGCAGCTTGGGGCACCATGCCCCCCCCCCCCCCCCCGGGGCTGAAGCCAAAGCCTGAGCAACTTAGCTTTGCAGTGCCCCTTTTGGTGTGGGGCCCGGGCAGTTGCCCTGCTTGCTACCCCCTAACGCTGACCCTGCCTTTTATATACAGAAACAACAGTTGTTGTGGCACAGGTGGGCCGTGGAGTTTTTATAGCATGTTGGGGGAGAGAGGGCTCAGAAAGAAAAAGGTTGAGAACCCCTGCTTCAGAGGGAATGAACAGGGCAAATGTCAAGTGATCCATCCCCTGTCATCCAGCTCTAGCAATGACAGCCTCAGGGATACCCAGAATATGGGTTTGCGTCCCTGACCATCTTGGCTAATAGCCTTTGATGGACCTATCCTTCATGAACTTATCTTCTCTTTTTTTTAACCCAGTTTTACTTTTGGCCTTCACAGCATCCCCTGGCAATGAATTCCATAGGTTGACTGCATTGTGTGAAGAAGTGCACCTCTACCTCGATATAACACTGTCCTCGGGAGCCAAAAAATCTTACCACGTTATAGGTGAAACCGCGTTATATTGAACTTGCTTTGATCCACTGGAGTGTGCAGCCCCGCCCCCCCCAGAGCACTGCTTTACTGAGTTATATCCAAATTCGTGTTATATCGGGTCGCGTTATATCGAGGTAGTGGTGTACTTCCTTCTGTTTGTTTTAAACCTGCTGCCTATTAATTTCTCTAGGTGATTCCTAGTTCTTGTGTTATATGAAGGGGTAAATAACACTTTCACTTTCTCCACACCATTCATGATTTTTATAGATCTCTTGTCTTATCCCCGTTAGTTGTCTCTTTTCTAAACTGAACAGTGTTTTTAATCTCTCCCTGGAAACTGTTCCCCTATCCCTAATAATTTTTGTTGCCTTTTTCCCAGTTCTAATGTCTTTTCTGAGGTGGGGCAACCAGAACTGCATGCAGTATTCAAGGTGTGGGTGTACCATTGATTTATATAGTAACATTATATTTTCTGTCTTATTGCTATCCTTTATTAAGACAGTCCCCTCCCACAGAGCGTACAGTGTAAGGCTGGGATATTCAGATGTCTAAGGGAGATAAGTGTGCAACTCCCTGTGATGCGGCACTCTCTGCTCCAGTCATCTTTATTCACTCACAGACCACTCAGAGACCTTCCTTTTGTAGATACCACTGTGTAGTTTATTTACAGTGCTTCACCTCAGCACCTTTTAGATACGCATGCTGCCATATTATTTACAGAGTTATTGAGCTTACCTAGAAGGGGTGGGAAATGTCTCTCTGCACAGAGAACTCCCTTTATCAGCCCCAGCTAACCTTTTCTCTTTTGTTTTCCCTCTTGCAGTTCCCTCCTGCACTCTTTTATCCAGTCTGCTTGTTAATTGGCTAATTAGCTGATTAGCTACCCAAACCTGATCTGGTAATCAGGTACTTCTCGCCTTATGCAGGACCTGTGTCAGGGCCTGACTGGCTAAACAGTGACCACAGAATGATGGTTCATTTGCTGAGTCCCAGCACACTCTGTCCTACTCCCTTCAGCCCCTTTTGAGAGGTGAGAGGAGAAACAGAGGTAGAAGAGGTGAAATCGCATATGCTGGGTCAAGTAGCGACTTAATGGAAGAAGAAAGTATAGCACTCTACTGAGTTCCAGTCCAGTGCCCTATCTGCTGGATCATACTAACTCTCTAATTGAAGCTGTTGCAAATTTGTAGACACCAGTGATAAAATAAAGGTTATTCAGTCTTGGCAACTAGCTACATAATAAACCTGTCCTACTGTGTATGATGTATCCATGTCTTCTGCAGTAACCAGGCTTTTGAGGAGGGAGGGGAACAATAAGAACACTCTGCTGCTTACATGGGGCATATTGATCTGGTTGGAAGTTTCCAAGAAGCATGACGGAATTAAATGCTCAAATCCCATAGATTTGAATGGAATTTAGGTACCTAACTATTTTAGGCTCTTGAAAATCCCAGCCAACTAATCCTTAATTGTTTTTTTAGTTCTGGGGCAAGTAGCAGGTGAGAAATTTACTTATCTGTAATTCTGTTTCTCTAAAGATACCTCTCAGGAACCTTGCTTAATCCAATTTACTTTCCTTCAGAGTTTGGAGGTTTCACTTTTTTGAGGCATTTCTCTTGAACCTTGGTATTCATTTTTCCATAAGGCCTATTTTGATTGTAGGTTGGCCATCCTGAATTGGCTTTTATTTTATTTATTCCCTGGGAACTTCATCTTCCATGCAGTCCAAAGAACTGACTGTAACATCTGGAGGATGTCATTTCTTTACCAAAGTGTGGTGCATGACAAACATTAGGGAACTTAGCTCTTACTCTATCTCACTACCGATCTTCTCAATGGTTAAAAATATATATACATATTTATATTTAGATCTATGAGTTTTGCGAATATTGTGATTTAAAAAAAAAAAAAAAACCAACCTCAGGTCCAGGGGTGAGAATCCTGTTAAGATGCACTCTTCTGAGAAGCAGACTATAGGTAAGTAATCTTCTTTTATTAGAAGATAATAGAATCAGATTTCTTATTCAGTTATTTCATATACTGCAATACAAATATAAAAAAACCCTGTTGCTAAACAATGTAATATAGTTTAAAAACATGCTTGCAAGGCATGCTTAAACTCACAACAGTACGTATATGAAACAGCCTCATTTATTCCTATTATTAAAAAAAGTTATTTTTCTCCTATTTATAAAAATAATTCTATTGATCAAACTGAGTAACCTTATAACTCTGACCTGTAATACTTACATACCTGTAATAAATATTTTGTAAAGTATAATAAATAACATCAGTAACTATAGATCCAACAACACATTTCATTACAGAACAAATGGGAGTTTTACCAGTAATTTAATGGTGGTAGAGTTAGGCCAATGATGAGTGCTTTTCAAAATCTCTCCCTTAATATTTAGTATTTCATAAATCTATAACATTTTTGTAATATAGCATTTGAAGTTTGAACTAGACATTTTTGAAACACATTTTAAACCGTTTCTCTTTTTAACAATTTTTTAAAATTCTTGAATTATTAATTTGTTTTGAAGCTATAAGGCCAGGAAAGTACACCAGCCTTATTAAGATTGAAGAATGCAAACAAACTCAAGTCATTTGTATCCTGATTGAAAGAGATACCTTGAGGCCTTAGTGCTACTGTAAGATGGTCATAGTTATAAATTGATAAATGTAAATACGTCAAAACAATTAAAACTTTTTTTTTTTTTACTTCTGCTCAAATATCAAACATATCTGTCAAGCCAGGAGGCTAAGATAGGGATGCCCAGGAATCTATGCTGAGATCAGAGTTGTTGATATAGAAAATGGTGGGAACAGTGAGACCGAAACACTTATACAAACTACTCATGTTTATGGGTACTAAATTTACTGCAAATAACCACTTGTGGATGGATTTTTTTGGGAGGGAGGTCATGGAACGAACTAGATCTTACTGTAGAAAGCTCAGCAAGTACACTTGCTCAGTGTGCAGAAGTTCAAAAAAGTAAATGGTGGTCAATTTTTCTAAAAGGGATGGAGAATAACAGCCTTGTTATATAATGGCATAACGATATTAGTGGTATATCATAACATTGTTAGTTTTTGGATTTGGTAACCCTATCTTATAAAGGATAAGGAGGAAATAAAAAGTGTGGAGAAAGGCAACAAAAATTACTAGAGGCATGTAGATCCTTCCACATGAGAGATTTAAAAGATTAGAACTACATCAGAGGTGGCATGGCCGAGCTATAAAAAACAAGGAATAGATCAGGGGTCGGCAAACTTTCAAAAGTGGTGTGCCGAGTCTTCATTTATACACTCTAATTTAAGGTTTCGTGTGCCAGTAATACATTTTAACGTTTTTAGAAGGGCTCTTTCTATAAGTCTATAATATATAACTAAACTATTGTTGTATGTAAAGTAAATAAGGTTTTTAAAATGCAGAGCCGCCAGGACCTGGGCAGTGTGAGTGCCACTGAAAATCAGCTCGCGTGCCGCCTTCGGCACTTGTGCCATAGGTTGCCTACCCCTGGAATAGATGGTGTATGTAAGGTCAGTCAGAATACTTCTGTTTGCCTTTTATATGTCTGTCCAGCATCTTGACAGGGGTGCTTAGTGATGGGTATGGGAAAGAGCCTCATGTGCAAGAGGCATACTTCCCATAATAGCTACAGGTCCACTTGCCAGATGGAAGTGGAAGCATACTCTTGCTCCCTGGCTTGCCTATGGACCTCAGCCTGGGCTCTCCGATGGCTCTGTGCAGTGACTGCACCAGTCTTAACCTAGCTTCTGCAAACTGAATGATTGTGGGAAGGATTTTCCCAGTTATCAGTGGGAATGCTGAATTTCTTGAGGCCTTGCTTGACCTCACTGCTCTATTGGAGCTTTGGTCTCCTTCTGTGTTGCGGGGAGTTCTTAAGTTGGCAATAGAGCACAGCCTTTTGCAGTCAATCTTGAGGCATGCATTCTATGTGTCCCAACCAGTGAAGCCTGCAAAGGTCCAGCATATTCTGCTTAGACTTTAGGCTGGTTCTCTCAAGGATCTTGTTATTGGTGATTCATTGGTACCAAATAACTCCAAGGATTTTTCTAAGATAATGGAGGTGGAAAATGTTCAGTCTCTGCTCCTGCTTTTGAAGTATATAACCCTGGTGACAGCTCCCAGCCATCCCTTTCCTGCTGGCTGGGAGACACAGGGAGAGGGAAGGGGTAAGAACAGGCTGTGGTGCCAAATCCCACAAACTTTCTCACTAGTCTAGTAAAATGCAAAGTCCTTCAGAAAGGGCCAGTGCCTGGAGCCACAGTATTAGAGGAGAAGCTCAGCTTCTGTGCGTGACCCTGACACTTTTTCCACAAGAGTGATGAAAGCAAATTGTTTGCCTTTTATTGGCTGGTATGTGGGTGATGGACCATTGTTATGATAAAAAGACAATGCTGAATTTCTTAAGCATGAAAAGTTAGATGTTGTCTATTTTAAAAATATTCTTGTAAAATATTTTAATCCCTTCCATATTAAATATACAGCACTGGAAAAATGCAACAAGGCACTCATCTAATGGTTCTAGTCACATTGCAATACACAATCAATTCACTGTAATGTGAATGCAATTCAGTTCAATCTAGAGCACTGGTTCCCAAACTGGGGTTCGTGAAATGTTACAGGAGGTTCTCAGGGAAAAATTCCCTAATGGCGGACAGAACTGTGCCTAGGGACCCCGGGCAGCATGGAGCCAGCAGCCCAGAACCCCTGGACTTCCAAGAGCTAAGCAAATCAAAGTAAGCATATCTATCACACTGAGGAGATTTAAACTTCAAGACTCCTTGTAAGAAATGGAAAGGGAGATGGATATTTTTTGCTGTTTTTAAAATTAAATAGGCAGCTAGTATTGTTTTTAAAATTATTATGAAGAACAGGTTTAAGCTTTCTTGTAATGTGCGTTGTTTGCCTGGACTGCTCAAGCCCTGAATGCTTGTGTAGGAGGAACTCTTTGAGTTGGCTTCTTAAATATCTTCATGCTATTTCAGTCTGATACTCCTTGATGAAACATAGGAGCCTTGTCTTATAACAGGCTTATTCAAAGTGATACAAGCTACGAAAGTGAGATCCTGGAAGAATGTTGCCATTTTCATAATGTAATAAAAATACTGTAATGATAAATAATTAATAATAGTGTGTAATAAGCATGTCATAAAAACAAATTTTATATTTCCAAGATCACTGCTTTTATAATTTATACTCGGGTAAAGGAGAAAATACCTAAAAATAATCATTTTTAGGAGGGGGTTCACGAGACTGACATTTTATTGAAAGGGGTTCACAGGTTGTTAAAGTTTGGGAACCACTGATCTAGAGCATATGAAATGTCCAATGGTCACTTCAAGCATTATTCTATGTTGTGCTGTTTTATGTATTTATCGTTTTTGAGTGATTCTGTAATTTGAGTAAAAACAACGGAGTCCGGTGGCATATTTGTTTGGGCATAAGCTTTCGTGGGTAAAAAACCCACTTCTTCAGATGTCACTCCATGCAGATGAGGAACTGAGGCACAAGGTAGACTGTGACTTTCCTAAGGTCAAATAGGAAGTTTGTGGCTCAATGAGAAATTGAATCCCAGTGTACGGAATCATGACCTGTCCATAAGACCATCATTCTTTTCTTTGCATTGCTTCCTGATGAGGTTTATCCTGAATGTTAAGTGTGAAAGTCTCCTTAAGAATTGTGAGCTTTGTTTTTAAAAAAGGAAAGAAAAGAGAGCTGATATAAAACTGTTCCTAATTTCTTTCTAAGTCTCTGTAAGTGTAAATTCAGATCAGATAATTTGCTTTTCTCTGTCTGTATTGCCATTTATAACAAATTCTGAATTAAACCCTACCCTTTGGCACTGTATGTGGGATTACCTATTACTGGGTTGTTTGGTCAGTGGTAACTTTTATATTACAGGTATCTGCTGCTACATTTAAGGAAAGTTTGACTAAAGATATGTTTTAACTTCTTAACACTGAAGTGATCTACATTTCAGTCTCTTCTCTCAACTTAGTTTAGCTCAAGTGAGAGCGGCCACATTGCAAAATAGCACTCAAGTTGGTGTATCCACTCTCGCATTGTACTCATTTGTGTGTGATGCCAAGACTTCTGGAGGCACATCCCATGGTCCTTAGCGCTGTAGTAAAATTAACCTTTCTAAATTATTTCCCAAGTAAATTGTGGGAGAACTTTTGTCTTTTTTTTGGGCACATGGAGAGGGAAGGCATTGGAGCTCTATTGGCAGTTGAGTGGTGCTAGCCTCTGGTTGTGTTAACACCTGATGAGTTGTGCATTCTCAAGGTTTAGCTTATGCATTGTCACAAGCCGGCCAATTTGAGTTAAAAGTAGTGCTAGCCTCAATTTCTTTTGTGTAAGGGACTGGAGTTAGGGGCAAGTTATAATTTGAGTTACTGTATATACTCGTTCATAAGCCGAATATTTCTGGTAAAAAAGTGAAGCTTCAAAGAGCGAGGGTCGGCTTATAAACGGGTCTACACCAAAATTTGATGATTTTAAGATGTATGGAATTATTGGATTGAATATCTAATACATTGTCGTTTTGTTTACCTGGAGTGTCGGCAGGCATTGAGCCCCTCAGCTCCTAGTGGCCGCGGTTCGCCGTTCCCAGCCAATGGGAGCTGTGGGAAGTGGCAGCCAGCACGTCCCTCGGCCCGAGCTGCTACCTGCAGTTCCCATTGGCTGGGAACGGCAAACCGTGGCCACTGGGAGCTGAGGGACTCCATCTCTGCGGACGCTGCAGGTAAACAAAACGTCCTGACCCGCCAGCGGCTTAACCTGACAGGCCGGGAGCCAAAGTTTGCTGACCCATTTATTGATGTTAATACAGCAGCCTTTTAAAGTTGCGAAGGCTTTGTTTAGTGGACTAGATTGGTTTGAAATGAATACTAAAAGAGCAGTGCTGCAGATCTGCATGACATTTGACCCATGCCTTTCACAAAATGCTACACCTTATAAGCCAGTCAGAAAAATACAATGAACGATAGTACTATAGCACTGGTGTCAGTCCGCTACTGTGTAATTTGATCTCTTCATGCATTTCTACCAATGGACCTCGTAAGGGTTTGGGGACTTCAACAGCTGATTTAGGGACTTCAACAGCTGATTTGGGGACTTCAACAGCTGAGTCAAGGGAGAGAATTATTCCAGGAGTGGGTGGGTCAGCTTTTGTGGCCTGCATCATGCGGGAGGTCAGACTAGATGATCATAATGGTCCCTTCTGACCTTAAAGTCCTATGAGTCTATAAGTCTCAAGCCAATATGAAAATATAATGTGCAGAATCGATGGAATCTCTAATAAAATTTAAATAGCCTGTTATCGCCACAAACATGCCAAAGAACAATAATTTGACAGCGATAAAGCTGGTGACATTCCTATATAAAGTCCTACAAAATCTATAACTATAATAATCTATTTTCATACTAGTAATTAAAATGAACAATGGTGAAATCAAAATAAAACAGTCTGCTTATCATGCATCGTTCAAACTTAGTTGTTGAATATGCAGAAGCAAACAATAATTGCGCCGCTGCTTGTGAATTCTGTATCAATGAGAAGCAAGTAAGAGAACGGTGAAAAAATAAAACACTAAAAGACATGCCAAGAAGCAAGAAAAAATGTCCAACGAGGTGCGCTTCATTTCCTGAGCTGGAGAAAGATCTCAATAATTGGGTTGTTGAATGTTGACAAATGGGTACAATGTCACTAGAAGTAGAATTCGTCTGCGTGCTCTGCAAACGTCGAGTCAGTAAAGCCGTCAACGTTTGTCGCATCAGCGGGTTAGTGTACTTGCTTCATGAACCATCATGGTCTCTGTCTTCGTCAGCGAACAAAGATAGTGCAAAAGCTGCCGAGAGATCTGGAAGAAAAAATCGAATCTTTCCAAAGGTTTATTATAAAATATCGAAAGGAATATGCACTTGAGCTGTCACAAATAGGAAATATGGACAAACACCGATGACATTCGATCTCCCGAGCAACAGAACGGTAACCGGTGTTGGTGAAAAAACAGTTTTAATTAAAACCGCTGGCCATGGAAAAAATCCATTTTACAGTGTTTTTATCATGTTAGGCAAATGGATCAAAGCTCCCTCCTGTTGTTGTTTTTAAAAGAAAAAACCTTGCCTAAAACCATGAAATTTCCTGCTGGTGTCATCCTATGTGCACTTGAAAAGGGATGGATGGATGAAAGTGGGACTATTGAATGGCTGGAAAAAGTGTGGAATAAGAAACCAGGAGCACTTTTCAAGAAACCTGCTGTGCTTGTTTAGGACATGTTCAGGGCACACAAGACAGATGAGGTGAAAAATGTGGCCAAAAAAATGAAAACTACTTTGGCTGTAGTACCTGGAGGCTTAACTTCAGTTCTACAACTGCTTGATGTCTGCCTGAACAAACTCTTTAAAGACAGGCTACGCAAAATATGGTTTGTATGGATGTGCTCAGGCATGGCTAAGTTGACAAAAGGTGGGAATCTTATGAAGCCCGAAATCAATCTGGTTGCCCAGTGGGTCAAGGACGCATGGGTGTCCATTCCCTCGGAAATTATAGAAAAATCATTTCGGAAATGCTGTATCAGCAATGCACTCGACGGGTCAGAAGATGATGCCATATTTGATGATGACACAACAGAGGCTGATGATAAGGAATCAGTCTGAAGACAACACTGCCGACATCTACAATGACAATACAGGTGCAGCTGTGACTGAAGCAGAGTTTTTAATGAACTGTTTTTGGCGAATCTGAGACTGATTCGGACTTTGAAGGATTTAAAGACTTTTTAAAGTCTTGTATTGTTCTGAAGTATTGTTTTAAATATCCATTTACTGATTTTAAATATTGACTGTAATTTTGAAGGTGAATACATATTTGTTGTTATAAAAACAGGTTTTTTGTTAGATTACATTAAAATGATTCTAGCAAAACTTTTGAGTATTTCTTGTGACGCCAACTTTTAAAATATAGCAGGGGTCATAAAACTTTGGCTCCTGTCCCGTTAGGGTAAGCCGCTAGCGGGCCTGGACGTTTTGCTTACCTGGA
>NW_020664482.1:14144604-14176884 GCF_002925995.2 Terrapene triunguis
TCCAGGTAAGCAAAACGTCCAGGCCCGCTAGCGGCTTACCCTAACGGTCCAGGAGCCGAAGTTTGCCAATCCCTGAAATATAGGGTCAGCTTATGAAAGGGACATACAGTTTTTGCTATTTTTACCTATCCGTCTTGGGGGGTCGGCTTATAAACAAATGGGCTAATGAACGAGTATATACGGTAACTTTGTATTGAAGTAGCGCTCCAATTGTGGGTAGAGTTAAAAGCTTAATTTAGTCCTTGCTTTTGTACCATCTCAGGTGTTTGTGATCTTCAACTGATACATTGTAAATTACTGATATAATTAAATGACTGACTAATGTCACTGAAGACCTCTTCTCCCCCCAACCCCACCCCACTTTAATGAATCATAATGGTATTACACTTCTTGTTTGTTAAATCTTTAATGGTAGGTTATAGTCAAGGTCCTTCACTTTCAGCTTTTACCGATTTTTTTTTTTCTTTTTCCCTTTTTAAAAATCATTTACCAGAAATTTCCCAGGTTTTACAAAACCTATTAATTTTTTTTACCATTTTTTGATGACTCAAATCAGAATACTGATTAAGAAAATCCAATATATTAGGTAGGTGTGTTTATCTTAATAATAAATTAGTCTAAGGGTATGTCTAGTCTGCCCGCCAGATCGGTGGGTAGCGATTGATCCAGCAGGGATCGATTTATCGCGTGTAGTCTAGATGCGATAAATCGACCCCGAGTCCTCTCCCATTGACTCCTGTACTCCAGCGCCGTGAGAGGCGCAGGCAGAGTCGACACGGGAGCGGCAGCAGTTGACTCACTGCAGTGAAGACACCACGGTAAGTCGATCTAAGTACATCGACTTCAGCTACGTTATTGATGTAGCTGAAGTTGTGTAACTTAGATCGATTCTTTCCACCCCCCACCCCTCCCAGTGTAGACCAGGGCTCGGTGTAAATGCAAGGCTGCCTGTTAAAAGAAGGCAATGTAGTGGAAGATACAAACACACACGTATATACATATGTGTATGTCAGTGTGTCAGTGCTCAAGTCCTAAAAAGAGACGTGCCGGAACTCCACAGATCTGTCTCCCCACTCTGGAAGGAAAGATGAGCAGCCCAGGTCACCAAGCTGCCAAGTCACCGAGTTGCCATCTTTCCTTCCAGACTGGGAAGCCAGATCAGAAGTACTTTTTGTTGTTTTATTTTCTGTCCTCCCATCCCCTAATATTTACCCAGAACACTGACGTACATTTTTTGCACTGATTTTCACTCATTTTTTAAATTTTTGTAATAAATACTGATAAGTTTCCAGGAAATTATAAACAAAATAAAAACTGAAAACAAAGGGCTTTGGTTACAGTATGGCAATACATCACTGTGGGAGATGCTATAGCTGTAAAAAATTGTAATTTAAATCTTTTTGCAGTTATTTTTGGAACTGTCTACCAAGTTCAGCAAGGTCATGATATAGTTGCCCTTGACATTTTTGTATCCAAGGAGAGTCCAGAGTGATTCCAAATAAATGTGTTTTTTAATTTCACCCAAGATGCAGGAACTTTTTTGGTGTATTTGAACTGCTTTATATAGAGATGTGGCACATGTAAGCAAAATATGCTACAGTATGTTTGTAACAATGTATTATAAAGTTTATTGTAAAGAAATAACTAGGTCAACCTCTGGATGACCTGTCTTCTAGAGTTTCTTTAGTTAGCTTTAGGCTAGAGCTCCACCTTGTGATCTTCCAGCATGATACATTTTCTTTTAAAAGTTAATAAGTTAATTATGTTTCAGTAAAACTCATGGTCTTCTGAAATTCATGGATAAACTCATAAGTCAACTTAATTTTGCCAACAAACGCTGAAAGCTGTATGAAATATATAAATAGAGAAAATTAAAATGCTTAAGTATTAAACATATGAAATATAGTTACAGTTTCATGATAATTAGAAATATATTTTGACCTTAGCAGATGCATATACCAGTACCAGGTGCCAAAGGTCTGGCTTTAAATCTGTGCTTACTGTGGATAATTCAATTTTTTGCTGGTTGGAATGGCATCTGCAAAATAGACTCTTTTTGCCGCCTTCTCTGAATTGACTACATCAAAGTATAATATTTTTTTGTTTAAAAAGTAAGTTAAAAAGGACCTAATAAGATACTTATATAACAAAAGCATATGTCTGCCCTTTTACTGTTTATGGTCCTAATCCTTCTCATAACCTCAGCACCCCTTTGCTGGGATTAATGTTGTAAACTCCTGTGTCATCCTACTGATATGTAGAGCATTTTGCATACTGATGGTACTATGTAAATAATTTATTGATATCTCACATGCTGAGAAAGTTGCTGGCCAAATGCTAGGACCCTCTTCTCTTCTGTTTTTCTCCCCTCCCAAAAACATAATCCCAAAACACTTCTATTTTTGTAACACAGACTCTTGATCTCCAGGAGACAGGTTCATATCCCTCTTTTGTTCTATAATTAGAAGGTAGAAATTCAACACTTACTTCAGGAAAAATCATCTGGTTTTCTTTCTTGTTGTCTGTGCTAGAAATCGAAACTTACAGAGTGTCGCAAAACTCCAGATATCTAGTTTTAATAGATGGTCTTTAATTTCAGAATGAGAGATACACCAAATATATAATTTAAATTCTGTGTTGAGATTATTTTTGAATAGTTTATACATTCCTTTACTCAGTTTGTGATAATTATATTCTTTAAAAGTTTTTGTGGTTGCCGACCCTTGTGCTAGAGGATGATACAAACATTTTTCCCAGTAGGGGTTTCATACGTGTTCGCTTAACAGCAGACTAATGTTGAGACTTGGCACCTTGGGCTGTTTTATAAATTCTGGATAGGACTGTACTGTGGTGATTACAGATTAGGACTGAGCATTTGACTGTTCCAAAAATAATTGGTCAATTGATGGGTCAAATATTATAAAATGTAAAAATGGTCAAATATTTTGAAGCATGAGTCCCTGGCCATCTTGGTTAATAACGATTGATGGACCTATTCTTCGTAATTTATCTCAATCTTTTTTTAATCCCAGTGATACTTTTGGCCTTCACAACCTCCCCTGGCAATGAATTCCACAGGCTGACTGTGCGTTGTTTGAAGAAGTACTTCTGTTTTAAATCTGTTGCCTGTTAATTTCATTGGGTGGCCTCTAGTTGTGTTACGTGAAGGGGTGAATAACACTTCCTTATTCACTTTCTCCACACCATTTATGATTTTGTAGACCTCTGTCATATCCACCCTTTAGTCATTTCTTTTGTAAGCTGAATAGTCCCAGTCTTTTTGATCTCTCCTCATATGGAAGCTGTTCCATACCCCATATAATTTTTGTTGCTCTTCTTTGTATTTTTTCCAAATCTAATATATCTTTTGTAAGATAGGGTGACCAGAACTGCATGGGCATACCATAGATTTATATAGTGTTATTACAATATTTTCGGTCTCATTATCTATCACTTTCCTGATGGTTCCTAACGTTAGCTTTTTTTGACTGCCGCTGCACATTGAGCCGATGTTTTCAGATCTCTAAGGTGCCACAAGTACTCCTGTTCTTTTTGCAGATACACACTAACACGGCTGCTACTCTGAAACCTGTCTTGAGTGGTAACAGCTAAATTAGACCCCATCATTTTTTGTGTATAGTTGGGATTGTTTTCCAATATGCATTATTATTTGGCGACAAGCAAGCTGATTTTCAGTGGCACTCACGCTGCCCGGGTCCTGGCCACTGGTCCGGGGGGATCTGCATTTTAATATAATTTTAAATGAAGCTTCTTAAACATTTTAAAAACTTTAGTTACTTTACATACAACAATAGTTTATATATGTGTATATATATATATATATAGAGAGAGAGAGAGAGAGAGAGAGAGAGAGAGAGAGAGAGAGACCTTCTAAAAATGTTACACTGTATTACTGGCATGCAAAATCTTAAATCAGAGTGAATAAATGAAGACTCGGCACACCACTTCTGAAAGGTTGCTGACCCCTGTTTTAACTAGTTACTGATCCATGAGAAGACTTCCCTCTTACCCCATCGCTGCTTACTTTGCTTAAGAGCCTTTGGTGTGGGACCTTGTCAAAGACTTTCTGAAAGTTCAGGTACACTGTATCCACTGGATCTCCCTTGTCCATATGTTTTTTGACCCTCTCAAAGAATTCTAATAGATTGATTGAGTCATGGTTTCCCTTTACAAAAGCCATGTTGAGACTTCCCCAATATATTGTGTTCATCTGTGTGTCTGATAATTCTGTTCTTCACTATCATTTCAACCAATTTGCCTGGTACTGAAGTAAGGCTTACCAGCCTGTAATTGCCAAGATTGCCTCTAGAGCCTTTTTAAAAATTGGCGTTATGTTAATTATCCTCCGATATAGAGGCTGATTTAAGTGATAGGTTACATATCACAGCTAGTTGTTCTGCAGTTTTATATTTGAGCTCCTTCAGAACTCGTGGGTGAATATTATCTGGTCCTGGTGACTTAATCCTGTTTAATTTATTAATGTGTTCCTAAACTTCCTTTATTGACACCTCAATCTCTGACGTTTCATCAGATTTATCACCTAAAAAGAATGGCTCAGGTGTGGGAATCTCCCTCATATCCTCTGCAGTGAAAACCTATATAAAGAATTAATTTAGCTTCTCTGCGACAGCTTTGTGTTCTTTGAGCGGTCTTTTAGCACCACAATCATCCACTAGGCCTCATTGATTCTCTGGGAGACTTTCTACTTCTGAGGTACAAAAAAATTTTTGTTCATTTTTGTATCTTTTGCTAGTTACTCTTCAAATATTTTTTTGACTGCTTAATCATACTTTTACACTTGACATGTCAGAATTTATGCTCCTTTGTATTTTCCTCAGTAGGAGATGCCTCAATTTTTAAAGGATGTCTCTTTGTTTCTAACCACCTCTTTGACTTTACTTTGTTTAGCCATGGTGGCATTTTTTTGGTCGTGTTGCTTTTTTTTTTATTTGTGGTATACATACAGTTTGAGCCTCTATTATGATGTCTTTAAAAAGTTTCCATGCAGCTTACAGGCATTTCCATTTAACTGGCTTCCTCATTTTTGTGGTGTTTCCCTTTTTTGAAGTTAAATTTTACAGTGGAGCGTTTCTTTGATATTTCCCACCCCTACAAGGATTTTAAATGTAATTACATTATGGTCGCTCTTACCAAATGAATCCGCTATATTCACCTCTTGGACCAGATCTTGTGTGCCACTTAAGACCAAATCAAGAATTGCCTCTACCCTTGTGAGTTCCAGGACTAGCTGCTCCAAGAAGCAATCATTAATGATTTCTAGACATTTTACTTCTGCATCCTGTCTTGAGGTGACATTTATCTCCTGTCCTGAGGTCACAGTTTTATTCATTGTATTTTTAAACAGCAATATACTGGGCTGGGTGGTGATGCTCAGTTGTGCACTGGAATAAGTAAAATGCTAGTTGTGGAGTTATTACCATTAAGTTAATGACACCCTCATTGTGAATATTGCTCCATCCCTTAGATACTAGACCAGGGGTGGGCAAACTTTTTGGTCTGAGGGCCACATCGCGGTATGAAAATTGTATGGCAGGCCATGAATGCTCACGAAATTGGGGGTGGGGGTGAGGGTGAGGGCTTCGGCTGGGGGTGCGGGCTCTGGGGTGGGGCCAGAAATGAGGAGTTCAGGGTGCGGGAGGGGGCTCCGGGTTGGGGTATGGGGTGGGGTGAGGACTCTGGGTTGAGGGGTTTGGGGTGTAGGAGGGGGCTCCAGGCTGGGACTGAGGGGTTTGGAGGGTGGGAGGGGGATTAGGGATGGGGCAGGCTGTTGGGGCACAAGAGGGGGTGAGGCTGGGAATGGGGGCCTTGGGGCACAAGAGGGGGCTCTGGGCTGGGATTGAGAGTTCGGAGGGCAGGAGGGGGATCAGGGCTGTGGCAGGGGATTGGGTGGGGGGCTCAGGGGTGCAGGCTCCGGGCGGCGCTTACTGTAAGCAGCTCCCAGAAGCATGTCCCTCCTCTGGCTCCAAGGCACAGCCAGGTGGCTCTGTACGCTGCCCCGTCCCCAGGCTCCATCCTTGCAGATTCCATTGGCCAGGAACTGCCTGCGGATGGGGCGAGGTGCAGAGCTGCCTGGCCACGCCTCCGTGTACTACGTAGGAGCCGCAGAGGGGTCATGCCAGCTGCTTTCCGGGAGCTGCGCGGGGCAAGCCCCCCGATCCTGTTCTCTGGTTAGAGCACTGGCAAACCCTGACCCTGCTACCCGGCGGGAGCTGAGGGACCGATTAAATGGTCTGACAGGTCGGATATGGCCTGCGGGCCATAGTTTGCCTGCCCCTGTACTAGACGCATGAGGAGCTTCTGCAGTAAGGACACCAACTGTCTTTTTCACATTGTCTGCTTTAGAATTCAGAAGACTACCTGGAAGCCATGAAAATTTCAGCCTGAACAGTTGAAGTTTAGCTAAATTTTAAGCATATAAGGTTTTATAATGGGAAGTAACTATAGGTGGTGTTTCCAGCTCTGTCCATAATAGTTCACAGTTGCACTGGATGGCAGTACTTTTTAATTTTTTGTCCAGTATGAGTTTTCTTGCTAGCATTCTAGATGGACCAATAAACTGCTGTAACAATTCTTATGCTTCTGTTTGTAACGGGGATAATATATATATTGAGGAGCTGTTGAGAATTAATCAGATACAGCTTGTTAAAATGCTTTCAGTATAAAAATTGATGTTAATCTGGCATATTAAACACACTGAAGAGTAGACAAGCTGAAAAGCCAATATCTCTTAGACCCCCTTCTTGTGTATTTTTAACATGTACTACGTGAGGCATGTAGTATACACATGCTGCATGCCCCACTAGCACTGGTATAAATAAATAACCGTGCAGACAGGCACTGCTTGGACGAGTCACATCAGAAGTTTAGGGTATGCACCCCAAACGGTTCACAGTGCCTTTTATGTCTACACTTCTGTTTTTAGCAGTTAGTGTCCCATTGCCTCCCTCCTGCCAAAGCTTTTCCCCTTTGGTGAAAGACTCTGGCAGTGGGGAAAGGCTCTGGCAGAAGGGAGGCAGTGGAGAAAGGTTTTGGAAGCTCCCTTCTGTCGGAGCTTTTCCCCGCTGCCTCCTCCTTGCCAGAGCCTTTCACTGCATTGTGGACACTGCCTGCTTTTTTCACTGTGGTGTGTAGCTACTGCCGATGTAGACAAGGCCTTAGTTCAAAGAAGAAATTGAGGTTTTGTTCTTTAGATTAGTCTTCTAAAATGATCAAGACTAATAAGGAATGCATGCATATTCTCCTTGCCGCTTCACCTTCTAAAATGAGATTTCCCCCCCTATATATCATTTACCATGTTTTGCTGTATGTTTTTTTAATATTGTGATGCTGTTGCAGGAGTTTGGGGAGAGATTTTGGCGGGGAAACAGCACTTATAAAATTTGTAATTTAAAAGGAGAAAAATAAACTTCTGATCTTCTGAAATATATGTCAAAAGGCTGACATATACAGTTACAAGACATTAATGACAGTAACATTTTTGCGCTTTTCATTAAGAGTAAAGATTGACCTGGTTGTTTTTTTTTTTTTTTAATAGGAATTGTCTTTTGTGAAAGGAAGAAAACGTGCTTGCCCACCGTAAACTGTTTTTTGAACATATTTCCAGTACAGTGGTGGTCCAGAAGATGATAAAGAAATGATAGCAGCTCCAGAAATACCAACTGATTTTACTCTCCTTCAGTAAGTAACAGTGCTTAATGCAGCCATAACAAGGTTATTCTGTCAAGTAGTTAGTGATTTAAATCTAAAGCATTGCTTGAATGGTGTCCTGTGTTTCCAGGGGAGTTAAAATAGCAATCGTATAACTGGTTTAACTTTATTTTTTACTATAGATTTTTAGAATCTTTAATGAAGCGTTTTGCTAGTAGGAGAAGCTATTGTCATGGTCACAGAATAGTTTCCATTATAGAAACATTTTTCTGATGCTTATAACTTTCTGAAAAACTTTTCTTTTGGATTAGAAATTTTCTGGACAGAAATATGAGTAATGTCAAGTCGACGTCTTCCTGTTTTTGGAGACAGATGTTGATTGAGGACTTTTTTAAAGGGCTAGGGTTGCTTAATCCTTAACAGAGAGTTGCTTTTTTGCCAAATGTTTGTTCGTTGTGTGTGTGTGTGTGTGTGTGTTTTTGTTAAACTTTAAATGATATCACTTCTCAGAAACCTGTGATATCTTCCTACTGGTTTTCCAGTCATCCATAATCTTCCAGGGTAGACAAAATCTGGGTTCCTAATGTGGGTTGTTTTGTTTTTTAAATAGTGGAGGAAAAGCAAAATGTATCTCATAGGTACAGACAGAAACCTTTTAGGCCTTCTTTATACATAATCAATTTTTTCCTTTGTAGTTCACTTTTAAGAAATTCTAAAAACCCTTCTTTGAGTCATGACTTCAGCAGAAAAGTACCTAAAATTTGATCTCTACTTGTAATTAGTGCTTAATGAAGAGTACCAACTTTCTTCGGGTTGGTTGGGGACATTAAAAAAGGACTGGGGGTGGGGAGAGAGATGATGTGATTGGAAAAAATAGATTTAGAGCATCATCAGTAGTATCTAAGACTTTTTAAAAATATATTTATTAGCAGAGTCTAATAGATTTCTAAGGTTAACTTTCTGTTAAATCTGTTACTAAGCATAGTCACTTAACCCTATTACTCCCTACCCTTCTCTTTTCCTCTGTCTCCACTCTCCAAGAAAATTAAATACACACAACTGTTAAATCAAGAAACAATTTCTCCGAATTGTGTGCGTGTCCACAAATTGGATTTGGGTTTGTGAGATTTATTTGCTTCTTCACAATGTATTTTCTGAAAAGTTTTTAAATTAAAACTTGTGTGTGATATGTTGCGTTTATGTAAGATGTAGGTTTTGTCTATTGTTTTTCCTGAAAAGACTGTAGGGACTTCTGGAGAACTAGTGAGATCATGACAACAGAAGTACTAAGGATGTAAAACTTAACAGTTGAAAAAGGAGGAAGGAGGAATTCTTAGGCCTTATTTACAAGAAATAGTTGCACCAGTTTAAGTTAAGATGGTTTCAGCTGGTGCAAAAATCTGTATAGGCATCTTTTATTTTAAGAGTATCTTATTTTGGTTTAGTTTAAATTGATTCCTAATCAGCTTAAAGCAAATTGAAATAAATGTGGTTTAACCAAAATAGATTTGTATACAATGCCTTTTTCATTAGTTTCTTTAAATCTGTTTAAAGACATACCTTAAGTTAAACTGGTACAGCTTGCTTGTGTAGACCAGCCTTTAGTCATATGTTTAGAATTTGGGTTTTCACACCTATTAAACTCTCACATGCCAAGTTTTGGGCTGAAAGGTTTTTTATTAAAGACTTACCAGCCTGTTCTCTTTAATGGTTGGGGATAATTCCAATCCATATCTGAGTCCTCTACAAAACAGGAACAACAAAATGTTGACATACCTGATCATTCTAAAGTTTAAAAAATAAACAAACAAGCTTGAAAATGTTTTTTGCAACTGTAGGGGCTCTCAACTTTCTGGCATCCTTAATATATTATAAAGAAGGAAGTACAGACACTTTTTCCCTCTCCGGATCACATTTAAGGTTGCATAGTTTAAAAGCATGTCAGCAAATGCAAATGTTATAGGTTCTATGGCAACAGTCATTTGCATACAATGCATAGTCTGTATAATTTAGGATATACATATAATAATGTTTAATAACAAAATTTAACAAGAAATGCAAAAATACTAATTTTATGTTGGTGAAATTTAGCCAAGTTAATATTGCTGTAGGAACAGGTGGCCTTTTTGTTTCCTAACTCTTATATTTATATTAGGGCTGTCGATTAATCGCAGTTAACTCACACAATTAACTCAAAAAAATTAACTGTGATTAAAAAAATTAATCACGATTAATCGCACTGTTAAACAATAGGATACCAATTGAAATTTATCAAATATTTTTGGATGTTTTTCTATATTTTCAAATATATTGATTTCTATTACAGCACGGAATACAAAGTGTACCGTGCTCACTTGATATTATTTTTTATTATAAATATTTGCACTGTAAAAATGATAAAAGAAATAGTATTTTTCAATTCCTCATACAAGTACTGTAGTGCAATCTCTTGTGAAGTGTAATTTACAAATGTATATTTTTTTGTTACATAACTGCACTCAAAAACAAAACAATGTAAAACTTTAGAGCCTACAAGTCCACTCAGTCCTACTTCTTGTTCAGCCAATCGCAAAGACAAACAAGTTTGTTTACATTTACGGGAGATACTGTTGCCTGCTTCTTATTTACAACGTCACCTGAAAGTGAAAACAGCAATCACATGGCACTTTTGTAGCCGACATTGCAAGGTATTTACGTGACAGATATGCTAAACATTCAGATGCCCCTTCATGCTTCAACCACCATTCTTGAGGACATGCTTCCATGCTGATGATGATCATTAAAAAAAAATAGTGTGTTAATTAAATTTGTGACTGAACTCCTTGGGGGAGAATTGTATGTCTCCTGTTCTGTTTTACCCGCATTCTGCCATATATTTCATGTTATAGCAGTCTCGGAGGATGACCCAGCACGTGTTCATTTTAAGAATACTTTCACAGCAGATTTGAAAAAACACAAAGAAGGTATCAATGTGAGATTTCTAAAAATAGCTATAGCACTCTGTGACGATGTGGTTCTGGCGGAACCCAACTGAGAGTGCCAACTCAGGACAAATTGCTCAAACAGGGCAGTTACAGCCCTAGGCTGGGGTTTTTCCACCTCTAAGGCAAACCAAACCAGCCAGACTAAGAGGACTTCGGTCTCACCCCACTGGCTAACCGCAAGTCTCACAAGCAATCTCCTAGACACTCCAGTTTCCCAGTATCACCACCAGTGCCACTCGTTATGGGGACAAATGGTTATGAAAACCAATATCCCAATATACACAAAAAAGGTTCTCTCAATCCCAAAGGACCAAGCCCCAGACCCAGGTCAATATACAACTCAGATCTTTCCCACAAATCACGCTGTTGCCAATCCTTTAGAATCTAAAATCTAAAGGTTTATTCATAAAGGGAAAAAGATAGAGATGAGAGTTAGAATTGGTTAAATGGAATCAATTACATACAGTAATGGCAAAGTTCTTGGTTCAGGCTTGCAGCAACGATAGAATAAACTGCAGGTTCAAATCAAGTCTCTGGAATACATCCCCCGCTGGGATGGGTCCTCAGTCCTTTGTTCAAAGCTTCAGCTTGTAGCAAAGTTCCTCCAGAGGTATGAAGCAGGATTGAAGACCAGATGGAGATGAGGCATCAGCCTTATATAGTCTTTTCCAGGTGTAAGAACACCTCTTTGTTCTTACTGTGGAAAATTACAGCAAAATGGAGCCTGGAGTCACATGGGCCAGTCCCTGCATACTTTGCTGAGTCTCAAGGCATATTTGCCTTCTCTCAATGGGTCCATTGTATAGCTGATGGTCCTTAATGGGCCATCAAGCAGGCTAGGCAGAGCTAACACCAGCTTGTCTGGGATGTCACCCAGCAGCATAGCATAAGTTTGAAATACAGACAGTATAGAGCCAATATTCATAACTTCAACTACAAAATTGATACACACATATAGACAGCATAATCATAACCAGTAAACCATAACCTTGTCTAAGACACCCCATTTGACCCCCTTTATACAAGATTTTGGTGCCACTACAGGACCTTGGTTGCAACAATGAT
Source organism: Terrapene triunguis (assembly GCF_002925995.2). NCBI lineage: Eukaryota > Metazoa > Chordata > Testudines > Emydidae > Terrapene > Terrapene triunguis. Next base: position 14,156,343 of record NW_020664482.1, read on the forward strand.
CTATATGGTCCCAGATTATATCCATAACGTCACACACTCAACTCCAGGTTTAAGAATCTGGAGTGCCTTCCAAAATCTGAGAGGGACAAGGTGTGGAGCATGCTTCAGAAGTCTAAAAAGAGCAACATTCCGATGTGGAAACTACAGAACCCAAACCACCAAAAAAGATAACCAACCGTTTGCTGGTGGCATCTCTCAGATTATGAAAATGAACATGTGTTGGTCTGCTCTGCTTTGGATCATTATTGAGCAGAACTCATCATCAGCATGGGCACACATCCTCTGGAATGGTGATTGAAGCATGAAGGGACATATGAATCTTGAAGTGATTGAAGCATGAAGGGACATGATTAATCATGATTAATTTTTTTAATCAGTTGACAGCCCTAATTTATATTATAGCATTTTATAAAAGTATGGTATGTTAAAGTAAAAGTGTAGTTAGGAAATACAAAAATTGCTACACTTGCCAACATTTTCAAAAATTTTGTAGAAAACATGAGTTTTGAACCACAGTAGATATATTCTCTGTCCCTATTCTCTTAATAGATGTGTAACTCCCATTGACGTTTATGTATATTTTCTAATAGCTTAGCAGCTTTGGCAGGGAGGAAAGCCTTCAGTTTTGCAGTAGGGTGGCAGATGTTAAGAAAATGTAGTGAAGTGCAGCATACGGGTCTCACTGAAACATACATGTGACATAGTCTCATGCATATTCTTAGTCTGGAAGAAGCTAATAAGCTCCAATTTTATTCGTTGTTTTACCCATTTTTGTCTCCCTTTGCCTCAAGGTGTTATGAATTTTCTTTATATAAGGGGGAAAAAAACACCCTTTGTTCTGTTAAGATGCCTGATTTAATATTTAATTTAATATGAAAATTCTTAAAGTAGTGACACTTTCATCATCTTAGACATGCTTATAGTATTTCAAAAAGACAAATGTTGAGCTAATTTACCCTTGTAAAACACTTTTAGTTAATTGCAAATATTCTGCAACATTATGTTCCATTGTATTTCTTTTAGGTGTCTAAAAATGAATGGTTCTTCTAAGAGTAGTGTCCCTCTGGGTGCTGCACTTCAGGTGCGTGTGTGCCCCACATGCCTTTGATCAGAGATTTTCATTAGCCGTGTCTGTTCGGCCTCTGCGTACTCTGCTGATATTGTTGTACCCATCACTGAGGGTCTATCAGGCTGCATGGATGAATAGCCTTCAGTTCCTTCTCAACTATCTCAGCCTGTAATGAAGCTCAGCGTATCCGCATTGTGTGCGCCTACGCTACCTGCTGATTTCAGTCTAGCTAGGTTTATTTTAGTTAGTTATTGGGAAGTTTGTTTTATTTCTTCCAGGGAGGTCCTTCCTGAGGGGCATACCTGGTTAACGAGGGTTTAAACACTGCCTCACATGTAGAGAGGCTATTGTGGTCAACGGCAGACACTCTTAAGTATGTTCATTGCCTACAGGAGTTGCACATCCCACAGAATGTAACTTCTGTGTTGCCCTCAAATCCAGGGCAAGGAAGAATTGGGAAATCAAGCTGTAACTATTAATTATGGTGCTTTGGAAACAGGTCACAAGAAACCCCCCTGTACACCAGTCTCCAGAGATATCTAGTACCCCTTCCATCTTGGTGCAACAATCTCGCAGAATGGGAAAAGCCTTAGAGAGGCTCCTCCGATACCGTACCTCTTCTGAAAGTAAGTGTGGCTCTGAGAAGGTGCTGGTAGCATCTAGCAGAGATGGTCTGAACAAATAGGTCTCTTCTGGTACCTCTGTTGGGTTCTTCAGTACTGTGTAAGATTAAGCCTCCAACTATGTCAGCACCTTCTGTGAAGTGCTCAAAACCCTTGGTACTGTCCTCCAGGGACAAGCCTACAATACAATCAGTGCATATCACAACCTCACTCGGTGCTGCAATTCCACTCTGCTTGATTTGCAAGACTTTAGGTGCCTAAAGGATTTATTGGTGACTGCTGAACTAGAGTCTCCATTGCTTGCATCTCTTGGTACCGAGAACCACTTGCTGTCTGGATCCTTATACATCTCTTGTACCATCTACTTCACCTCCCTTTTTGGTTAGGGGAAGAAGACGACGATGATGGAGACCTCCCTTCAGTATCATCAGTCTTTGACCAGGGTTCTCCTAAATACCCACATAGGAAACCCCTTTCATAAAGAGAGAGGGAGAATGTCTGGTGACATGGTTCTTGGTGGGATCATCCCTGTATGCTACCCCTTCCCCCCCTGTGCTTCTCAGCGGCCATATTGGGATCCTTGGTCAGCTTATCACCAACAGTTCTCCAAGGTTCAGATCCTCTCTCACTGAGATGACAGGGAGACTGAAGCTTCCCCTCCCCAGCACACTACTCAACAGGAGGAAAGGTTTGAGGATCAGGAGCCTAGGACAGAAAGAGAGCCTACCCCTCAGATTGCCATCTCATCCTCATCACCAGATGAGGCAATAATACCTTCTTCTCCATCTATGGCCGATGATTTTTCGACAGTTTCAAGACCTCATTAAACACAGGGCAGATTCCCTCCAGATACTGCTTGAGAAGGTTAAAGAATCTCAACTCAAGGTGTTGGATGTTTTTCACTCTGCGGCATCATCCGGAGTTGCCCATCCTATCAAAAAGGCTCTGCAGGAACCTGCAAAAACCGTTTGGCAAACCCTGGCCACAGTAATGATGATGAATTCAAATTGTAACAAGTGCAGAGAAGAGCTACTAGGATGATACAAGGAATGGAAAATCTACGTTATGAGAGGAGACTCAAAGAGCCTAACCAAAAGAAGGCTGAGGGGAGATATGATTGCTTTCTGTAACTACATCAGAGGGATAAATACCCGGGTGGGAGAGGAGTTACTTAAGTTAAGCGCCACTGTGGACACAAGAACAAATGGCTATAAACTGGCCATCAACAAATTTAGGCTCAAATTAAATGAAGGTTTCTAACTTTCCAAGGAGTGAAGTTCTGGAACAGCCTTCCAAGGGGAGCAGTGGGAGAAAAATAACTTAATTGGCTCCAAGACTGAGCTTGATATATCATCCCCTCCATGAATTTGATGGAACTGACTACAATGGCATGTGGCCCATCAGTGATTGCCAGTAGCAAAAATTCCCAACTGCTGGACATGGGGCACTAGCTGGGAGGGCTCTACACAGAATTCTTTCCCAGCTATCTGCTTGGGAGATCTTGCACACATTCTCAGGGTCTAACTGATCACCATATTTGGGGTCAGGAAGGAATTTTCCCCTGGGTCAGATTGGCTGAGATGCTGGGGTTTTTTTGTCTTCCTCTGCAGCATGGGGCACAGGTCATTTGCAGGTTTAAACTAATGTAAATGGTGAATTCTCTGTAACTTGAAGTCTCCAAAAAATGATTTGAGGACTTCAGTAACTCATCCAGACGTTGGGGATCTTTTTCAGGAGTTGATGAAGTTCTGTGGCCTGCAACGTGCAGGAGGTCAGATTAGATTATCACAATGGTTCCTTCTAACCTTAAAGTCAGTAGTGACAGACTACCTCCATCATCAGGCAATCATAGTATACCTGTACCTTGATGATTGCTTGAGGATTAGTCATACTAAGAGGTGTTGACTGTCATGGAAAGGGGACTTTCTCTGTTCTTGGACTTGGGTCTTCAATTGAATGTTGGAAAATGCACACTGACTCCCATATAGAACATACAATTTATAGGGGCATTCCTGGATTCCTTGGCATCAAGGGCCTTCCTTTCTTTGAACAGGTTCATGATGCATGTCAGAATTATTCAAGGGAGCTCTCAGACTTCAGTCAGAAACTGTCATCGACTTCTAGGTCACTTGTAGGCTTGCACTTTCATGACAGAACATGCGAGATTACACCTCTGCAGTTTCTAGGGCTGTCTCAGGTCAGTATACTTGCCAGACAGACACAGCCTAGACAAACAAATGTCAGTTCCTCAATAGGTGAAGCACACCCTAGATCAGTGGAAGGTTCATCACTACATAGGCAAGGGAGATTACTTCCTTCAGTCGACGCCATGGGAACCATAACCATGGATGCATCTCTGTTAGGATGGAGGGCCCACCTCAGTGCTCCCATGGTACAGGGTAGATGGTCGCCCCAAGAAATCACCAGGGGGTATGAAAGTTCATGGGATTAAAGTCGACCTGTACTGCAGAGGTACAACAGACATTACTGAATAGTAGGAAAATTCTTCAACAGTAGAGAATATTTTGTCACTGGTGTGAACTCCAGAAAATTGTTGCTGAATTTGCCTCACTTCTGCTTGTTCTGGATTACCTGCTGCAACTAAAGAAAACAGGACTGTCAGTGCTCTCAAGATTCGTTTGGCCATCTTAACTTTTCATACCACAATTGAGGGGTTTTCACTGTTTGCTCACCCTACAACCATAGGCTTTATGAACGGTCAGGGAAATCCTTTCCCACAGGTAAAAATCCCCAGGTTGGGGCCATAATTTATTTCTTAAAGCTCACGAAACCTCCTTTTGAACTGATGGCAACCTGCTCCTTACTGAATTCGTCTATGGAGACAGCCTTCTTCGTGGCTATTACATCAGTCTGCAGAGTAGGAGCAATTGGGGCCTTAATGGCAGATCCTCCATTCACAGTATTATACAAGGATAAAGTTTCCTTAGTCACACCCCAATTTCTTTTCTCAAGTATCTTCTGAATTTCATCTGAATCAGATCATTTACCTAACAATTTCTTGCCAAAGCCATGTAATTCCAATCTGGGGACTGCTTTTCATACTCTAGATGTCAGAAGGGCATTAGCTTTCTGACTAGATAGTCTAAGAAATTTCCAAAATGATTTAGTGCTGTTTTTTTCATTTGCAAACAGATCTAAAGGTTCTGCTATTTCTACCCAAAGACCAGCAAATTGGATTTCTGCTGTGTAATTTGCTTGTTACATTGCAGCCAGCATTCCACCTCCTCCTTGTGTGCTGGCTCACTCTGAGGTCAGAGTCTACATCTATAGCTCTACTTAATAGTGTCCCAGTATCTGAGATCTGCAGAGCTGCTACATGGTATTTGGTACATACCTTCTTTAGATGCTATGCCCTAGTCAGTGCCTCTAGTTCTGATACGGCAATTCTTTCCTCCGTTCTGGACTCGATTCCAAAGCTCATTTCTCGTTACGGGGATACTGCTTGGCAGTCATGTGAAGTGGAATGCTCATAGGGACATTACTCAAAGAGAGGGAGAGAGGTTACTCACCCCGTGCAATAACTGTAATTTTCAAGATGTGTTCTCCTACAGGTGTTCCACTACCTTCCTTCCTTCTGAGTTTTCTTCTGAGACTTGGTGGTGGGTGGAGAAGGAATTTGGGGTGGTTCACCCGTGCAGCCTAATATAGTCTCATTGTATACATGGGCTTGAGCAGTCACTGCTAACTATAATCTCTGATAGAAGGTGTGTGGGGCACATGTGCACCTGAAGGGAAGCACCCATAGCTAAACACATCTTGAAGAACTAGATACTGCACAGGGTGAGTAATCTCTCTCTTCTGAATAATCTTGCCATTTCACAAAACATCAATTTAAGCAAATTTTGCACAGTTAACAGTCTGAACTTCATACTCTTTAGGCCCTGACTCAGGAAAGCATCACTATTCAGGACAACACTTAAATATGTGCTTATCTTGGTGCCTTGTGTGCAGGCACCTAAGTGCTGTTCTGAATAGGACTGAACTGAATTAAGTACCTTCCTATATCAAACCTAAATTAAGAACAAATCAGGGATCAAGAATATTTGAATATTGTGAATATGACATCAATTGTTACTAATATGGCAGAAATGGTTTTATTAGCGTCTAGTCTCTGCAGTGGCTTATCGTACAATTAAATTAATAAAATATATTTGTAGGGATAAGACTTTTTTAAAAGCACTTTGTAAACATGTTTTGAGCAAACAGCATGTCAACATTTTCAGTAAAATTAAACAATGTTATGTTTTTCTTGGCTGTCCAATTTACATTTTTACAAAATTTGAGTTTTGATAAAATACAAAGCTACTTCAAGTATGTTTAATTTTTTTTCAAAGCGGGAGCTAGGTAAAGATAACTAAGTGGTGTGCATAAAGATGTTAGAGCAGGATTCTTTCTATCTCTTTATCTATTGTCTAACACAGCTGGTTGAAAAAGCCAGAATATTTTTTGTGAATTTTTTTTGTTGAAAATTCAAAAATTTTCAACCAGCTTCAATGTTCAATAGTTGGATTTCTGTAAGTTTTTTTTTTTTAAAAAAGGAAAGAAAATTCCGCAGTCATTTGATTTCACAGAAGACGTCAGCAGAAGGAACCTTTTATTTACGGTTCTCTAGCATGTTAATTAGTTGTTAAGACCAAATGGATTTAAAAGGAAAAGCCTAGATTTAAATATTTGTTCATAGTGAGTTGACATAGTCTTATTGAAGATGTAGATAATATTGCTACAATTATTTTGACAGTAAAGTTTCTGATGTAGTATGTAAACATTTGTTTGTCATTACAGGGAGTCTGAAACACACTTTTCTTCTGATACAGACTTTGAAGATATTGAAGGAAAAAATCAAAAACAAGGCAAAGGAAAAGTATGTTCAGTTTATCAGGGATATTGAAACACTTGAAATTTTGTGCAGACTGAGAAGTGCAAGAATTGTTTTAATGCTGGTTAGGTGCCTGTACCATTGTGGGGAAAACATTGAACTAGGAATATCTAAAATTTCTTTTTCTTTTAAAAAATGCAAAGTAATGAATGTTGGAAAACATAATCCCAACTATACGTATACAATGATGGGGTCTAAATTAGCTGTTACCACTCAAGAAAGAGATATTGGGGTCATTGTGGATAGTTCTCTGAAAACATCTACTCAATGTACAGCAGCAGTCAAAAAAGCTAACAATGTTGGGAATCATTAGGAAAGGGATAGATAATAAGACAGAAAATATCCTATTTTCTCTATATAAATCCATGGTATGCCCACATCTTGAATACTGGTCACCCCATCTCAAAAAAGATCTAATGGAATTGGAGAAGGTACAGAAAAGGGCAACAAAAATGATTTAGGGGTATGGAACAGCTTCCATATGAGGAGAGATTAAAAAGAGTGGGACTTTTCAGCTTGGAAAAGAGACGACTCGGGGACATGATCAAGGTCTATAAAATCATGAATGGTGTGGAGAAAGGAAGGAAGGATTATTTACTCCCTCTCATAACATAAAAACTAGGGGTCACCAAATGAAATTAATAAGCAGCAGTTTTAAAACAAACAAAAAAGTTTTTATTCACACAACACACAGTCAACCTGTGGAACTCTTTGCCAGAGGATGCTGTGAAGGCCAAGACTATAACAGGGTTCAGAAAAGAGCTAGATAAGTTCCTGGAGGATAGGTCCATCAGTGGCCAGGATGGGCAGGGATGATGTTCCTTGCCTTTATTTGCCAGAAGCTGGGGATGGGTGACTTGATGATTACTTGTTCTGTTCATTCTCTGAAGCATCTGATATTGGCCACTTGTCGAAAGACAGGATACTGGGCTAGCTGTACCTTTGGTCTGACCCATATGTCTGTTCTTATGTTCTTACATTTGAAGTGATTTGAAAGTTGCTTTTGATTTGATTGCAGACCTGTAAAAAAGGGAAAAAAGGCCCAGGAGAAAAGGGGAAAGGTGGAAACGGAGGAGGGAAACCTGCTGGTCCAAACCGGATGAATGGACATCACCAACAGAATGGTGTGGAAAACATGATGCTGTTTGAGGTTGTTAAAATGGGAAAGAGTGCTATGCAGGTAAGATTTGAGTCTCTTTAGGCTTAAAGGGATGCTCAACTTTAAATTTGGGTGCAAATTTAGTAAAAAAAAGTTTTTATAAATATTAAACCCACTACAGGTTTTCCCCCCAATTTTTAAACAATTTTGTTTAAAGCTCTTTAAACAAATATTCCCCTACAGTGTTTGAAATCCAGATTTTGCATCACTAAGAACCTAAATATGAAACTAACTGACTGAGTTGGTTTTCATTGAGAGATGAAAACGTAATGTGTAAATACTGACATAAAATAGAAAGACTTTTAATATAGTTTCTCAAATATAGGATGTTTTCATTTGTTTACATATGATTTTTAACTTATCCCTTTAAGTAGCTTGAATGACTAAATAGATATAGATCATGTTTATAGTTATCAGGGGCACATAATAACAATAAAGCTTCAATATAAAGTATGTGGGAGTTACCAGTGCTTGCTAAAAAGCTAAAGTAGGGAGGATTAAAACTAAGGGTAACATGGGAATTCTTAAAATGGGCAAGGATAAAATTCCTGGTATTGAGTAAATTTGCTACCACTAAAGGTCTATCTATTTCTGCCACAAATTAGTGTAGCTTAAATTATCTATTGCAAATCTATATCACATGAGCAGGAGCTGGATTGGATTCTCGCCAGGAAATTTGAGGCTGATTAATACGTTTCTTGATCAGGCACTTTTCCACCTCCCCTTACTAATAGGATTGCAGAGCCTTTGCACTAAATTCTGTCATTTGGAGGAAGCACAATATTTATATGCTTTTGGTCAGCTGCACACACTTAATGGTCAGTTTTGTGCTTGTATATATTTACATGGTAAAGCAGGCATCCATTTCTTGAAGGAAAGTATTGTTATAGTAAAGGGTGATTCAAAACATTTACTCGGTGTCAGTCAGTAAATTTCAAGGGTTCCATTTGTGTGTTCCTGAGAAGCAGTTGAGAAATACTGTTCACTTTCTCATCAATTTGTTAAAAGCTAATAGAGTTTTTGTTTTTTCTTTCTACCTCTTCCCCCTGCCCCATGACCCAGTCTGTAGTGGATGACTGGATAGAGTCATACAAACATGACAGAGACATAGCGCTTCTTGATCTCATCAACTTCTTTATTCAGTGTTCAGGCTGCAAAGGTAAGATGTATATTTTTGGAAGCATGTTAAGTTAAAATACTTTCCTAGCTATTCTACATCCCCTTTGTTTAGATAATTGCCTGCCAAATCTCTCTTTAGTAGTCTTCGCTATTATGCTGATGCTGTAGTGAGTACCTTCTCGCTCTTAGGGTTAGTCTATACTAGGCAGTTGTACTGCATTCATTATACTGGCATAGTTAAAATTGTAGAATCCTCCTAGACTGGGTGCAGTTATGCCAGTATAAAAGTGCTTTATATTAATATAGCTCTTCCGTACAGAAAAGGGAGTAACTACACTGATATAACTCATTTTATAGCATAATAACTTCATCCACACTAGGGATTTTACCCGTGTAACTATTTTAGTTAGGGGGATGACTTTTTTTAACCAAAATAGAAACGCAGGTGAAACTTTTAAGTTCAAATCAGACTTTAGCCAGCCCACATGGAAAAGACTGTGATTTTTTTTTTTTTTTTTGCCCCTTGATGAATTTCACTATAGTTGAACATTCCAGAAAGACTTTCAGCAATTTTGTTGGCACTGATTGTCATGCTATGCCTCTAATTTGTTCCATTTTAGAAATTGGATTTGAGTTGGACATTACTAAATAGTTTTATCTGTTGCAAACATTTGAACTTTGAAGTCTTATACAGCTTTTTCTTACTTTTTTTTGCTTTGAAAGATCTTTATTGAGTAGTCTCAAGATAGGTGGCCTAGAGAGGCTCTTATGTTATTCCTGTGGGGTGTTGTGTTTTTTTTTTTTTTTTTTTTTTTTTTTTTTGAGCCTTGTGATTCCCCTCCCATCAATCTCGCTCATTCATCTCTATTTTTCTCTTAACTTCTCCCTTTTCAGAAGAAGAGACTCTAGATGGCTCACTCCAGAGTCACTGGGGTAATATTCTAGATGGGGGCGGTGTAAAGTGATGTTCATCAAGCATTTCCTCATCCCTTGAACATGCACATTACCTCCAATACCCCTCTAGCGCAGAGGTTCTCAACCTTTTTCTTTCTGAGCACCCCCCACCCCACGTACTCTTTAAAAAAAAAAAAAAAAACCCCAGGGCCCAGTGAGTGGGGGTGGGGGTGGGGGGGGAGCCCTTGGGCATAGACATAGTTTTACTTTATTGAGGGGGAGCGGAAGGGTCCGGCGGGGCTTGGGCCCAGTTCCTCATGGTGGGACCTGGGGAGGGAGCACCATCTCAATCCCCTGACTCACCTCAGCAGGCCACCCAGCCTGTCTGGGTTGTGGGGGGGAGGGGTGGAACCAAAAATTATAACTCAAAGTGGGGACTCAGCTCAAAAAGTTGAGAACCACTGTTCTAGAGCTCCCTACACTTCCAAGAGCAGGACTGAGTTCAGTAGTGCATCTTTTTGATATTGGCACCGAAGTTCCAGAGTCCTTTATTGTTTACCATGATCCATGTCATGAAGCAGTGAGTATAGTTGAAATAGGAACCAAGAGGTCTTTTTTATGCCCTCGTATCACTTTTTAAAATCTACCTGTTAATGTTTGTAATGTCTGTAGCTGAAAACTTCTTCTAAAACATTTTATGGTACCAGTAAGTGTGGAAAATGATTATATGATTCTGTTTAACACCTTAGATACTGTAAGGTTAGTTCACATGAATGCAATCTCTCATCCAGTGTTGTGGTCAGGTGCAAATGCCATTCATTCTCAGAAGTGAGATATTCCACGTTATCTACAAAAGCAGGTGTGGTACTTGGGACCTAATATTTTGCAATGATTGTAGTTCAATCTTGAGTAGGAGAGGTCTTCTAGGAGCCCCCACTTCCCAAAACATACCCTTTGTCATCAAAGGCATCACACCACATCAGACCTCTGGGTGAGGATTGTGGAGATTTGTTCACTCTTGACTTCATTGCTGTGCCTTAGTTGGCTGGAGAGGATCCTAAAGATGCGGTGGTTCCTCTCATTTGGAACTCTGAGCAACCTATCTCTACAGTAGTTCTAGTCCTTCCTGCCTTAAAATTTGAATTTTCAATTTTCAGCCTTGAAAGTTTGATTTTTTTTTTTTTTTGGTTTATTTTTGCCTTTGGGTTTTTTTAGGGAGGGAGCGTTGATGAAAAGAAAGCTATAAGATGTCATGTTATATTCCTCATTCAAATACTCTTTGTTTCATTTTGAGTTGAGCGTGTCACCTTAAAATATCTTATCCTTAGTGATTATCTCACAATTGCATTATTTTGCATGGAATTATGTAACTTTGTAAAATGATTGTATTCAAATGTATCAAACTAAATTTCTCATAAATAATTGCGTCTGTACTTGTAGAAATGGGAGCCAGCCAATCCATGTTTTTAGACTGAAAAATTGATGTACTTCTAAAATTTTTTTAGAATTTGAAGGAGAATATATGAATCTTATCAATTAAATTTGTATATATAATGTTACCAAAATATATGCGGGTGCTTCTGCTGTTTAACATCAATAGTTACATTAATAGTGCTCTAAAGAATTTGTTAGTGTACAGACAATGAATATGTTTGACTAAATCATATATTTTTTCGTCTTTCTGTATAATTTTATTTTATATGAAAAACTTCAGATGTTTAAAGTCCTATAAATTGACAGTTGTCTGAACTTTTTTCAGATGCTAGCTAATATGTGATGCCTCTTTTATATCTACAGTATTAGTAATCTAATGTCTGAATTGTAGGTGTTGTTACAGCGGAGATGTTTCGACATATGCAGAATTCTGAAATAATCCGAAAAATGACTGAAGAATTTGATGAGGTAACTGTTTTAACACACACAGGTTCTGAGAATCTCCTGCAATCTAATGATTTTGAAATTCACTTATTCAGGTTGCTGGATGATAATGCTCCCAGTAATAAATTTCTAAACTAGGGGCAACTATAAAATATATTAATAACATGGGGAAAAAGTTGATATTAGAAAAAATTACCATATTTGGCACAACTTTATAACCAGTTAATAACTCATCCCATGGCTGAAAATCTCAAATAATGCATCATTTCATCATGAAATCAAATGGAGTGTTTTATTGTATACAGTGTTGTGGATTTTTAAGTCACATTTGAATTCAGTCTGAGTATGAGAAATTAAAAATAAGTTTTTTTTGTTTTTTTTTTTTAAAAAGAAAGCAGCAGGATATTTGATTAAAATATTCTGTTTTTTTAAAATAAGAATTGCAAAGTTTAAAATCTCAGCATAAGAAGAGTTATTGAAAGGAGTGGCTGAGCCTGATGACATCATTTTAAAAAACGAAGTTTTTTCAATAGCATCAACAGTTTTTAAAGGAAACGTCCAACTTCATCTGCTTCCAGGTTCCTTTTTAAATTAATTTTCATTTAAAAAAATACAAAAAGGTAAATGATTTACAGCTTGTGTATATCACCAAATACTGCACATTTCACAGGCTATCCAGTAAAATTATGTAATTACGCAACTTGTCAGAACTGCAAAATCAGACAGTATGGCATAGCTATAATATTAGAGAGACAAGGTGGGTGAGGTAATGTCTTTTATTGGACCAACTTCTGTTGGTGAGAGAGACAAGCTTTTGAGCCACACAGAGCTCTTCTTCAGTTCTGGGAAATGTACTCCTAGCATCACAGGAAAGTGCAAGGTGGAACAGATTGTTTAGCATAAGTAGTTAGCACATGTTGTAAGGGAATGTTGTCTGTGGGGAGCTTGTTTCTGATGAACCCCTGCTTCTGGCCTTCAAACAATCCCCCAACCTCTCCGAGCTGCTCATCAAAGGCAAGCTCCCCACAGACCAGGACACCAACTCAAAGTGGCACCAAACCCTGCCAGAACAACAGATGCAAAGCCTGCAGACATATCTCCACTGCTATGATGATCAACATCCCCCACAACACCTCTCAAGATCCATCTATCCTACACATATCTATCACATGTGGTGTACCTCATCCAGTGTATTAAATGCTTCAATAATAACTATGTTGTGAAACCAGACCATCACTACACACTCGAATGAACTCACAAGTAAATGCTAAAAGACAAAAACACCACATCACCTGTGGGTGAATATTATTCACAAAGTGATCTCTCTCTTTCTGACCTATCAGTCTTCATCCTCAAAGGGAACCTGCCCAACACTTTCAAAAGACAAGCCTGGGAGCTTAAATTCATAACTTTGCTAGACACTAAAAATCATGGACTGAACAGAGATACTGGATTCACGGCTTATTACAACAATCTGTAACCCACTAACCCTCTCTTTTTGTCTTACGATTGCAGAGGTGTTAGTGGGCCACTCTACCTTGAATGGTCCCTTAAAATATGTGCTAACTACTTATGCTAAACAATCTGGTCCATTTTGTGTTTTGCTGTAATGCTAGGTGTACCTTTCCCAGACCTCAAGAAGAGCTCTGTGTGGCTCAAAAGCTTGTCTCTCTCACCAACAGAAGTTGGTCCAAGGAAAGATACTACCCTCACCCACCTTGTTTATCTAATAACCAACATGGCTACAACTGCACTGCATAGATATAACACATTAGGGTAGGGGTAACAGTAAACAAAAAAAACCCACACACGTAGGCAGAAAAGGGGATGTGGGAGGGGTGGGAAGAGGGAGGACAAAAAGAGAGGTCAGATGGAATGGAAGTCTGGCATTATTGGGCTATCTTAGCATTCTTTATCCAAATGTATCAAGAAACAGAATCCAAATTTCTTTGCATTTGTATAATTGCTCTCTACATCTTTCTTTTGCTGCTGTCTCAGACAGGTCCAAATACTGCTGCTCTATTCTGGACATAAACAATCCATTTTTGTAAAACCATGTGCTTGGTAATTATTTTGGCCATTCTGGCATAGTTAAACCCAGTGTAGTAGGTTCATAATTTAGGATATACAGATTACTTGAAATGTTCACTAATTCTTTTAAAGGGTAAACTAGGAACTTAAAAGCTACTCCCAGTTTTCATTTCAGCATGATTATAAGTTCTGTTAGAAAGAAGGTTGGTTTTTAACACACACAAATGATATGTGACTATTTAACTATTTGGTAAACTTCCAATACCTATAATGTTCATGCACAGATGCTTCACTTAAATAGTATTTAGGTTGTAACTGAATCAAGGAAATTCATAATGAAAGCAGGAATACCTGATGTGACTGGATGACATTTTGTTGGTTTGTTGCGGCCTTGAAGGAACTGCAAAGCAAAAACTGAAAACCCGTTTGTGATAAATAATACGCCTCAAATTAATACAGTTAGTTTTTATTCAATATGTACAAAACTAGTAACTTCCATTTTTAAAAATCTTGTTTAGTTCCCATTGCATCCTGTTACCTTCCTCTGTTCAGCATTATTCTGTGATGACCTAGTTATGAGAGCAGTCTACTGGAATAGGGAATTAGTTCTTAAGGTCTCTGTCTTTCTCATGTGTGTGTGTGTGTGTGTGTGTGTGTGTGTGTGTGTGTGTGTGTGTGTTTATAATTTTTTCAAAAAAAATTATTTTCATTTTTAGTATCTTGAACCTATTTCTCTTTGCAACATCCACACACATGACTTACTTGAGCTTTGTAGATTGGGTACATGTTCCAGCAGACTTGTTAGTTGTTGCATCATAGAATGATACCTTTTGCAATATCAGAATGGAGTGGAGTTCATCAGTAGGACTTCCTAAGAGCTAAAGCAGTGTTTCTCAAACTGGGGTCGCCGTTTGTGTAGGGAAAGCCCCTGGTGGGCCGGGCCGGTTTGTTTACCTGCCCCGTCCGCAGGTCCAGCCGATCGCGGCTCCCACTGGCCGCGGTTCGCCGCTGCAGGCCAATGGGAGCTGTTGGAAGCGGCGGCCAGTACGTCCCTCGGCCCACGCCGCTTCCAGCAGCTCCCTTTGGCCCAGAGCAGCGAACCACGGCCAGTGGGAGCCGCGATCGGCTGGACCTGCAGACGGGGCAGGTAAACAAACCGGCCAGGCCCGCCAGGGGCTTTCCCTACACAAGCGGCGACTCCAGTTTGAGAAACACTGATCTAAAGGGATTTTTTAAAGTAAGTTTAAATGCCATTCAGTCATTCAGCAAGTATTGGTAAAATGATTTTGCCTTCCTCTTTTTGTATAATTTTAAGAGGAAAAAGTGTGGTGTTAGTCTGAGATGTTCATTGCTAAGAAATCAAAATAAGTAATCAGTGACTTGATTGATTAGATTGTAACTTTGAGAAACAACTGTTTTAGGAGGGCTAAAAATCTTTCAAACCACCACCCATTAACCCAACTAAACCGCATTCTTCGTGATGTTGGTTCCATATAGCCAGGCTATGGGAATACCACACCTGGCAGTGTGGCTGTTGAAACAGTTGGGGGCACGTATGTATGTCCCTTGAGCAAGCCCTACAGTCTACTTATCAAGAGTACAAATACCACATTACCTCTTATAGTCATGATTCACCTCTCTCTGCCAGCTGCTAATATCCTAAGGCTTTTGATGGAGAGATAACAGATGATTCCATTCAGTTTTCTGTGACAAGCCCATGCTATTTCCACAGTGGAACCATGAGGTCAGCTCCATAGTTTTCTCCAGAGCCTTCATTCCCTTGATTACATGCAGATATATTACTGGTGCTTGGATGTCTCTGTTGCATAACTAGTTAGTGGTGATGTTGATTCTGGGAGATTCTTGGATCCATCTTGAGTATTTGCTCAGTTTCATGGGTTTCTTGGATCTGAGGAAACCAATTTCCACCCTATTCAGTTGCTGTTCCTTCTGGAAAGTCCAACACTGGTATAGGATTGTGCCCTCCACACCCTCTTTCTGTCTCCCTGATCAGCTCCTGATTATATAAGGCTTATATGAATTAGTTGACACCCTTTGTGTGTTTTACCCGCTTGGGGGTTTTGGCCTTACGATCCTCCCTTTCTCAACAAATTACATGATCAGCAACTGGCGGGAGAGGGGGATCATGATATCTAGATCCTATTGCTGCCTCCAAAAAAAGTATTAAACTGTGGTGACATTTCTTCTACTCCCCTGAGTGCCATCAGGGCTTTTCACAGCTTGGGTGTTCTAAAGGTATATCTGTTGGATTTCCTATGAAAAACTAGCAAAGGGATGTCCGACAAACTTTTTTGTATCCTTGAACTTCAGGAGTAAGACAAGATGGCTCTCTCCCTTTTAATGAATAATTATTAGAACCTACCAGTGTGGTTTTGAACTACCCTGTATCAACTGCCTAGTGGCAAGGAATTTCATTTCTACCAAATTCTAAGGGGAAGGCTTTAGAAGCTCTCTTTAAGACTACATCCACACTACGGGTGCCAAGTTTATTGACCTGTATTTTGACGGTGCTGATCTATTTCAGTTGAAAGACTTTTGAGGGCTATAATAAAGATGAAGGCCACCAAATCACTGGCAAGGTGCTTAGATCAGCCTGCCTTCCAAATGAAATACTTCAGATTTCCAAGAAAACCGTTCTTAGTCCTTACCAAAGGCAGATTAACAACACTGAGCTGGGGTAACCTTGGAAACCTCAATAGAGAAGATAGATTTTCCTTCTTAATCTTTGCTACTTCAGAAGTAGGGAATGTTGTTTCTAGGCAACAGTCCCAAGAGGGCCTCAAACTAATCCTGTGCCCAGTTTTTTTCCTTCTGTCCCACCTTTTGGAGGCTATCTGGCATGGAAGGCAAATCCTTTAGAACTATTGGTCTTGGAGGCTGAATAAGAGTATTTCCTCTAGTTCAAGACCATACCAAAGCCTAACCCTCCTTCCCCTTCCCTTTTTAGGGAACAGTCTCCTAGAAAATAGTTACAAGAGGAGATGTTGGCCTTGCTGCAAATGGGAGCCATAGAAGACATGCCATAGTCATCTTAGGAGGGTGTTCAGAAAGAAAATCAAGGATGTTCACTGGAAGAGTTCAGGTCCATTTGGTTCCTTTAACAGCATGAGATGTCTTCAGGCCCCAGTGTATTTCTTGCCCATTCGTAGAATCATAGAATATCAGGTTTGGAAGGGACCTCAGGAGGTCATCTAGTACCACTGAGAACAGTCTAGATCCATCCTCTTTGGAATATAGTTGAAAACAGCTATCAAATCCCCCCTCATTCTTCTCTTCTGCAGACTAAACAATCCCAGTTCCCTCAGCCTCTCCTCATAAGTCATGTCCTCCAGCCCCCTAATCATGTGCTCATATTCTTAATTAATGTTGCTTTGTTCTAAATGTTAAATGGAGTCTCTTGTTGTAATATATTAAGATATGCTATTTGTTCAGAACACTGTCAGTTTTGTTACGAACAGACTCAGCCAGGCTACAAGGTATGCAGTGTACTTTATTTTAATTTGGAGTAGTTCATCTGTTGGAATTATGAATTCAGAATGGGCTAATCACTTTCTTTAGTGGAGTGAAAAATATCCCTAGCCATACCAGTCTCAAGGGCCAAAATCAGCAGAATTTTTTTCCCCTAGAGACTTCCATACCCCCTCTCTGTTTTCCTTCAGTGACAGACATCTAGAGTGGTTTTTTTTTTTTATTTTTTTTTTTTTTGTAATAAAGCATTAAATATCAAGTGCAAGAGATTTTACTTCATGCCATACAAGGATATGGATATAAACATTGAATAGGGAGCTGCCACCTTGTGCTGAAGGAAAGGGGTTCTTGAAGCCTTTGCTCAGTTTCTGCTTCTCCTGAAGATACTGGGGGAAAGTATAAGGACTGGATTTGGGTAATATTGTTTGCCCCATCTTAGATTATACACTTGTGGTACTCCAGTCTGTTAGCTCTGCCATGGAGCCTTCCTTTGTTAAACGGAAAGCTGACTCCTCCATCTGCATCTTGAGTCCCTTCACCTAGCAGTTTCAATAATCAGGTCCTAGTTTTCTTTGAAGAGTTTAGAGGTCTTGTTGGAATCAAGGTTCCATAAGTAAGTAAAGTGCATTGAAATTTGAAAGTTTCTTCTATTCTCTTAATTATTTTGCTGTCTCTTACTGTGTGTTTACAGTGCCTAGCACAGAGGGACCACAATCTCAATTAATGAGGGATTATTAGAATACAAATAATAAAATAACCGCTTAAGGAAAATTAGATTCCCTGGATATTGGATTATATTATTTCTGAAGAATCTTAGCTTTTCCTTATAGTCACTGATTGTCCATGTCAGCCTAGTGTGTGTGTGTGTGTGTGTGTGTGTGTGTGTGGGAGAGGGGTCTTTAATTTTGTCCTTATTCATCAGTTAAATTATTTTTTTTTAAATAGCTGCTAAACTTACTTCCATCATGATGGAACCCATAAATCCCCAGGACTTAAATTTGGGTCTTACCTAATTGATGGTTTTATCCTTTGACCCTTCATGGGAAAGTTCTATTTCCTTGTAAATTGCCTTCTTATTGGCTGTTGCATTGAACATTAGGGTGAATGAGATGCAGGGTCTTATGGCTGATCTTTCTTGCTCTGTATTTAAAAAAAAAAAAAAAAAACAGTTCTAAAACCTCATTGAATACTTTTGCCTAAGATGGTAACAGATTTTCTCAGAAATCAGTTTATAATTCTCTACATTTTATCATAGGTCTCAGGATCTGCCAGGCGAGATGAGATTGCACAGACTAAATGTATAAAAAGACATTTTTGTCACAATTTGGAATTAACTCAAAATATTTTGATTGTTTATACCCTATGGCATTAAGGCCAAAATGTCAAGTCTTCTTTCTTAATTTTAGATGTTGTTCTTTGAGTAGTGTCCCGATGGGTGCTCCACTTAGGTGTGATAGCATCTCTGCGCCTGGGATTGGAGATCTTCGGTAGCCACACCCATTGAGCACATGTGCTCCTCCCCATATCGCACCATGAGTTGAATCTATATAGCTCTGGGCGGTCTACCCGCCCTCAGTTCCTTCTCAATGGCCTTGACCTGCGATGGAATCCTTAGCAGAGCCCTGCATACGTCTTTACTGCCCTTAGTAATACTAATGCTTTCGTAACTATTTCTGAGTTTGTAGCTATTTCCTTTAATTTTTTTTCTTTCCTTTATCCCCTCTTAATTTTTTTTTTCCTTTGGCTCTTTCCTCCCCATTATTTTTAGATTAACATAGGTTTCCCTTTCTCTGCCCTTCCCTACTGGGGCTTTAGCCAGATTTCCAGGGTGCCTCTCTTGTTGTGGTGCCTCTCCTGTCATGAGGCCATCCCAGTGAGTGATGGCCAATCATGGTGCATACCGTGTGTGAGGGGCACATATCACAATAGTGCACCCACTGCCTCAAATTGAAGGCTCTGTCCTGAAAGGACTGTGAATTGAGGCTAAAACTTTTACTAATGGAGAGCTCACTGCAACCAACCTCAGACCCGGGCCCCGATACCTCTCCTCTGTGGCCAGTCCCCACTCACTGCTCACCACAAAAGAAAATCTTCACTGTTCTGCCAAGACAAGAAGAAATGGGTCCCCAGCTCAACCACCAAGGAGTCACCTAGGAAAAGGCGTCCCTTTTGAGGTCAGACGCTCAACATCTTTGGGGCGAGACCCGGCTCTTGTGACCATGCGGATACCTCTAGTACTGGGATTGTTGAGATGTTCAAAGACCCTAAAACAGCAGGACCACAAATAGGCACACCATTACTCAGAACCGGGACTGAGACAGACAGAGAAAAAAAGTCAGTCGGCACCGATCCCCTCAACGACTTCAAGTGCATCGGCGCTGATGAAGTCCCTGGCACTGATGACTCTCTTGGCACCATCTACTGGTTGTTCAAAGGAAAGTGCTCTAACAGCGACACTGTTGTTATCCGCTATGTCTGCTTCGATACTTATGCAACCATTGATACCGATGGTGCTTTTGCTGGTACCGCAAGAGTTCTGCCACCTGATGGACCTGATCATCTCTGACACTCCAGAGTCGCCACTCCTCCATACCGAGCTCCCAACGGTCCATGCTTATTCCCTGGAAACACATTTTGTCACATACTGCTCTCCTTCACTACCAGCCCACATCTTCTTATCCTACCCTGAAGAGGCCGCCATGCCACCACCTCCAACATTGGCAGATAATTTTAAACAGTTCCGCAGGATTGCAGATTCTCTCCAGATCCCCCTAGAGGATGTTAGAGAGCAATAGCACAACTGGCTTGATATCTTCCCACCCTCTGCACCTGGGGGGAATTTTGAGCCACTGCACGTGCGCAGAACACATGTCCCTCTGCAGATTCTCTTTGCTTTCCTTCAGAAAAATGGTTTCTGTGGGGAAGCAAAGAGAAGCTGCACAGGTGCTTGCTCACCCTTCCCTGTCAGCGGGGGCTTATCCCTAGGTGCCAGGGGAGAAGTAAGACACTGCGAGGGGAAGGGGGCCTCTGGGGATGCCCCAGCCGCCCAAGGACATCAGTCCTAGCTGGGAGGGGAAGGAGGATTAGGACGACAGAGACAGAGTTCCCCCTCTCCTGCACAGAGCAGCCGGGGCTGGGTCAGATCAACCCCCAGAAACCTTCCCCAGCTGCAGGAAGCTCTGCATTGTGGAGTGTGTGTTTGGATGGGGGGTGGGGGCTTGGTGCAGGGGGGTCCAAATGCGTGGGTGTTGGGTGGATGCGGGGAGCAGCTCCCCGTACACTGACCACTCACCCCACTTCTTGGCCCAGTTGCTCCTCAACCGCAGGGGAAGTGGGAGCTGCTGCCCCTGTCCGCCCAACCTCCATGCATCTGGACCCCCCCC
>NW_020664482.1:14176894-14184665 GCF_002925995.2 Terrapene triunguis
CCCCCCACTGAGCCCCACTCAGCTGCACCCGGACCCCCACTCCACCAAGCCCCACTCCCTTAGCACCCAGAGCCCTCACCAGGCCCCCCACACTCAGACACCCCCCATCCTCCAGTTGAGCCCTAACCATCTTCACCTGGACGCCCCTGCAGAGTCCCATTCTCCCTGCTCCTAGAACCCCCCAGCAAGCTCCTGTGCATCCAGATTCCCCCCTCCCCCACTGAGCTGCCTGCACCCAGAATCCGCCACACAGAACCCTGGCACTCTTGAGGGAATTCTGCACCAAAACCTAAAAATTCTGCGTATTGTATTTGTCAAAATAACACAATGTAATCAAACCATTTTCAATTATTTTGGTAATTTATTTCAAAATACTTGTCAGCAAATAATTGAAAATTGCGTGATTATATTGTGTTATTTTGAGAAAATATGCAGAATTTGAAAATAATGTGCACAGCATTTTTAATTTTTTGGCGCAGAATTTTTAATTAGTTGGCGCAGAATTCCCTCAAGAGTAACATCAGCAAAGATTGCACTCCCAATCAACGAGGCCTTGTTGGACCCGGCCAAGGTGATCTAGCAGACCCCAGCATCAATATCACCTTTCTGCAAATGAGCAGACAAGAAGTACTATGTCCCCACTAAGGACATGGAATTCCTATTTTCTCACCCTATTCTGAACTCCCTCATAGTCAATGCAGTGCAGGAGAGAGGACAGCAGCACATTCCAGGACAGCCCCTTTTGACAGGGACTGGAAGAGGCTAGATCTCTTCGGTCACAAAGCATATTCTTTAGCTACCTTCCAGTTCCAAATTGCTAATTATGAGGGTCCCCTAGCCAAATATAACCATGTGAACTATTCCAAGTTTCATAAGTTCAGTCAACATCTCCCAGCGGGGAAAAAAGAGAGCAGCTCTGGGCACTGGTGGCCGAAGGACAACTTCTGGCTTGTACGATGCTACAAGCCTTTCTGAATGCCGAGGACACTGCGACCTGCCTCATTGCAACATCTCTTGGGATTCCTCAGGGAGGTGCACACCACTGTGGAAGATCTACCGTTTGAAAGATCTAAACTCCTTGCTGAGCGCACTGATGAGTCTCTACATCCTTTAAAGGATTCGAGAGCGACTCTGCGCTCCCTTGGCATATATACACCAGCGCTGAAGAGAAGACAGGGTAGATATCAACCTGGCCCAAGATCTTGACCTCCACATTTCACCCCTCAACAGCATTATGCTACACAACGCAGGCGACAGAGACCGCCTCCCAAGTGCAGACAGACATCGGCACAAGTGACTGTGCCCCACCCATCAACCTTCCAACAACAATTTTGAACATTTGGTTGAGGCCCCGAGATTCCTCTCCCGCTCCAATTGCTGCAACCATCTCCAGTAATCCATGAGTTTGGTGACTGTGTGACCCTGTTCTACCCATCATGGCAACAAATCATCTCCAACAAGTGGGTCTTGGAAATTGCCAGGAGGGGGTATTCTATTCTGTTCCTCTTTCCCTCTCCCAGTCCCTCTTCAGGGACCCTTCTTACGAACACTTTCTACGAGAAGAAATAAACCACTGTGACTGGAAGCCGTAGAACTGGTCTTATTCCAACAGAGAGGGAAAAGATTTCATTCCCACTATTTTCTGATCCAGAAGAAATCTTCCGAGTGTAGACCTATCCTAGACTCAAGGAACCTCAACAAGTTGGTCAAACTACAATGCTTCAGGATGGTCACGCTGTCAACAATAATCCCAGCACTGGAATAGGGGAGCTGGTTCTCAGCCCTCAACTTCCAAGACGTATACTTCCATATCACCATACACACTCCCACAGGCAATACCTCAGATTTGTTCTGTGGTCTGACCATTGTCAATAATAGATACTACCTTTGCCTCTCTGTAGCACCCAGGGTATTTTCCAAGGTCCTCACAGTGATGATGGCACACCTGTGCAAACAAGGGATTGCAATATTCCCATACCTAGACAACTGCCTCCTCAATGCTCCGTCCAAAGTCAGTGCATTTGAAGCAATAAGGAAAATGATGGACTTTTTCTCAGACCTCGGCCTCCAGATAAACGTACAGAAAGATAAACGTACTGAGGCCAGGATAGCATCAGGAATTTATTGGGGGCCCAACTGGATGCTATAAAGCAGTGATTCTCAACAAGGGATACACGTACCCCTGCGGGTATGTAGAGATCTTCCAGGGGTACATCAACTCATGTGGATATTTGCCTAGTTTTACTACAGGCTACGCTAAAAAGCACTATCGAAGTCAGTACAAACTAAAATTTCATAAAGACAATGACTTGTTTGTATTGCTCTATATACTATACACTGAAACTTAATCCAATTGATTTTATAATTATATGGTAAAAATGAGAAAGTAAGCAATTTTTCAGCAATAGTGTGCTGTGACACTTGTATTTTTATGTCTGATTTTGTAAGCAACTAGTTTTTAAATGAGGTGTAACTTGGGGGTACACAAGACAAATCAAACTCCTGAAGGGATACAGTAATCTGAAAAGGTTGAGAGCCACTGCTATGAAGGCCAGTGCCTTTCTCCTGGGTCACAGATTTTCTGCGATAGTCAGTCACATCTCCACCTTGAGAACCAGCCCACGGATCTCCACAGGACTTGTCTACAGCTGCTCGGTGATATGGCTGTGGCATTCGTTGGGAAACGCACCAGATTACACAGGAGCTGCCTGCACGGATGGCTGTGTACCCCACAGACAAAGCCTAAACAAACTGCTCTCAATAGCAATCAAGATCAAGGACTCGTTAGACTGATGGATGCAACCCTGAAATGTCTGCATGTCTCCCCTTCCTCTAATACTGACGACTGACTCCTCACTACTTGGTTGGGGAGCACATCTATAGATTCACATGGTACAGGCAAGTGGTCCCCCTCAGAATCCATGTTGCTCATCAACCTCCTAAAATTACAAGCAGTTCACAAAGCGCGCCGACATTTTCTACCAATAATCCGACAAAGGACCATAAGAGTAATGACGAACAACATTGCTTGCATGTTCTACCTCAACAGATGGGTGAGCGAAGTCCCAATCCCTATGTACTGAAGCTCTGAAATTATGGAATATTTGTATGTAACATGGCATCAACATTCTCTGCCACATACCTGGCTGGACATCTAAACATCACAGTAGACTCACTGAGCAGGAGGTTCTCAGAAGAACACGAGTGGGAGATGGACACAAGAACCCTACAACATATATTCAATTGCTGGGGGTTTCTGAACATAGATCTGGTCGCCACTCCCTAAAATGCCAAATGCCCACAATTTTGCTCAAGGGCAGGGCTAGGTCATCAATTGCTAGGGTCACCTTCCTCATTATGTGGATGCACTCCTTCTCTACACTTTCCAGCCCTTTCCCCTATTATTCAGAGTGCTCCACAAGATACAACTGGAATGAGCCAGGGTCATCCTCATAGCCCCAACATGGCCACGACAGGTATATCCTTACTTCTTGTGCATGGCGGTCTGTCCACCAATCACCATGCAGTCAACTCCACACCACCTCTCCCAGGAGACAGGCCAAATTCTCCATCCAAATCTAGAACTTCTCCATTTGAAGACTTGGCTCCTTCATGGTTCTAGGATCCAGAGATAACCTGTTCGGAAGGAGTAAAGGAAATTATTTTAAACAACACATATATCGATTGGTTGGGCATCTATCTACGGAAATGGAAAAGGTTCCCAACTCAGTGCGACACTGAAAAAATATCCTATTAATTACCACTCCTTTACCACTCATTCTGGATTACATCCTGGAACTCAAGAGATCGGGGCTATTCACAAGCTCTGTTCTGGCTGCAATTACTGAATTCCACTCCCAGATAAAGGGTCAGATGATATTTACCGACCCAATGACAAAAAGATTCCTTAAAGGTCTCCAAAACCTTTACCCTGAAGTAGGAGACCCCCAGCCCACCTTGGGATCTCACCCTCATTCTACACTGTATCACCAGCCCCCGTTTGAACCACAGGCAACCTACTCCTACATGCAGCTATCCATGAAAATTGTGATTCTTATGGCGATTACATTCATCTGACCTAGGTGGCCTCATGGCATACCCTCCCCCCAATACTCAAGCTTGTATAGAGATTCGGTCACATTACGTCCTCACCCGAAGTTCTTACCCAAGGTACTGTCCTCTTTCCGTCTAAACCAACCTATTCACCTTCCTTCTTTCTTTCCCAAGCCACGTGGCAACCAGCACAAAGCCTCGCTTCAGACCTTAGATGTCAGATGGGCACTAGCCTTCTACCTTGACAGAACCAAATTGTTCAGACAATCACCACTTTTATTCCTCTATATCGCCGAAAAATCAAAGGGTTCAGCCATACGCAAACAATGTCTTTAGAAATGGATCTACTTCTGCTACCAACACCACAAACTTCAGCCCAAACTTCACCACAAACTTCTCTCACTTGCAGGCACTCCACTCAATCGCTCTCCACATTGATAGTTTTTCTGAATAACATGCCGATTACTGTCATTTGTGAAGGCAGCCACTTGGGTGTCCACGGACATCTTCAGTAATCTTTACATGATCACCCATGACACGGCATCAGACGCACTACTAAGACATACAGTCCTATCCTCCTCAGTAGCAATCACTCCGAAGTCCCAGCCTTCCAACTGGGGGCACTGCTCTACAGTGATCTACAGTGGAGCACCTCTAGGAACACTACTCGAAGAAGAAGAGAAGGCTACTCACCCTATATGGTAACTGAGGTTCTTGGAGGTGTGTGTCCTTATGGGTGCTCCACTACCCACCCTCCTCCCCTCTGCTTCAGAGTTCATATATTGACTCTGCAGTAGAGAAGGACCTGAGGGCAGTTGGACCACACAGCACTATATAGACATTGCTCATGGTGCAAGATGGGGGAGTATTGCATGTGCGGCCCAACGGGCACTGCTACCAAAGATCTCCAATCCCAGGCACAGGGACACTACTGCACCTACTGCTGAGCATGCATAGGGACACGCATTTAAGAACCTCAGTACTAATTGGATTATACATTGTGTCCAAGTCTGTGACCAATTTGGAGTTACATTACCATAAAGCAGGGGTCGGCAACCTTTCAGAAGTGGTGTGCCAAGTCTTCATTTATTCACTCTAATTTAAGGTTTCGCGTGCCAGTAATGCATTTTAACATTTTTAGAAGGTCTCTTTCTATAAGTCTATAATATATAACTAAACTATTGTTACATGTAAAGTAAATAAGGGTTTTAAAATGTTTAAGACGCTTCATTTAAAATTAAATTAAAATGCAGAGCCCCCCGGATTGGTGGCCAGGACCCAGGCAGTGTGAGTGCCACTGAAAATCAGCTCGGGTACCGCCTTCGGCACATGTGCCATAGGTTGCCTACCCCTGCCATAAAGATTGGGAATATATCTTAGATAATCATTAGCTACTGTTTAAGGAGTATCTCTTCATAAAATCTATCAAACTGACACTTGGAGTTATACAGTCACAAAGCGTTGTTCTCTGTTGCTTGGAGTTAGGTCTGGAAGTTGTTTCAGGACAGTGGTTTAATCATTTTTTAATTAAGTACACTTTAACTTTCCTTAGGAAATATGCTGTTGCTAGTTAGTCTCTTGAAATGGGGGTCTGCAGGAGCAATTAATAAAGGAAAATGTAAATCACTTACCAGTTTTACTTGTTTTATCTTTACATATGCACACTGGTTTCTTTCTCCTCCCTTAACTTTTAGATTTTTTTTTAGAGGCAGAAAGGAACTAGATACTAGTTATTTTGGGGGGGGTAATAGTTTAGCTTTTTACAGTTTCTGGTTCTGTAATGTTCTTATAGTTCCTTGGCTCATGAGCTTGGTGTATAACTCTGATTACATGGCCCTTCTGTTAATTTAGCTCTAGTTATACTAAATATTTTTGTTGTTTTCTGGGGCGTTATTTTATTTGTTAGCGTGTTATGAAAAAAATGGTCAGTGGAACATTAGCTCAGTAAATTTTTGTGCAAGGAATGTCAGTGAATTCCACTAGTTGAATGCTTGCTCTGTGCATAGCAAAATTAAATTGACAAGTAAATGTAAGTTTTTGGGCCAGATAGTGAGCGGTGTCCATTTACGCCAGCAGAGAACTGGGCTCTGTCTGGTTGAACAAACCTTTTTTTATCCTTCAACTTATCTGTATTCTGTACTGTTGTTATATTCTAACAATATGTAATTTTTTATAGTTATATGCTGGCTAATGTTTGAATATATTTTTGTGTTTGTAGGATAGTGGAGATTATCCACTTACCATGGCTGGTCCTCAATGGAAGAAGTTCAAATCCAGCTTTTGTGAGTTCATTGGAGTATTGGTCCGACAGTGTCAGTATAGTATCATATATGACGAATATATGATGGATACAGTCATTTCACTGCTTACAGGACTATCGGACTCACAAGTCAGAGCATTTCGACACACTAGCACACTGGCAGGTCAGCATCTTTTTATTTATTCAGCTTCTGTATAAATTTTCTTTTCAGTTTTCAGCGTTATCAGATAAGAGACTGTTTTTGTAAAACTTTCTGAATATTCGGTATTTGGCTCTTTCATATTTTGTTGCATTGGGTTTAGTCATTTCATTTTCATTTAATTATTCAGTTTTGTATTCTGGATCAGTTTTTTTTTAGTTCTAGTTTTTATAATTTTTTAAAGTAATTTTTAGTATTAAAATGTTCCCTGGAAAGAATTCTCTTGCTGCTCTGATTATCTATATTACTTACAACATTTGTTGCTTTATATCAATGGATAAACAGAACTAATAAATAAAAATGAACTATGTTAGAAAATCTATAAGGTTAACTTTATCTTTTAAAATGCTGACAATGTTCTCCTTTATCCTTTGCAAGTAGAACTGTTTTGTTATGACCCTAAACATCTCCCACTATCAGAATATAGTTTTTAAAATTGAGTATAATTGTCTTCTCACTGTTTTTACTTGCAGAAAAAGTTACTGTGCTTTAATTGAAGTCCTGTCATAACATCAGTCTATGAATGCATTGTTTTCATTTAAAAGTTTTAAAGAATTTTTAACCATGAATCAGCCACTGATAAAACATTTTAAATATTCTTGTGAAATAATCCATACTTCCTTTGGCATGTTTTTTTTAATATATTTATTAAATTAAAATTTGTCCCTTGTGAAGACAGTGTAACAGGCTGTTAGTGTTTGAATAAAACAACCTAATACTTTTGAGAAAGGGTTAATTGAGTTCTGGGAGCTTAAATGCAGGTGGCTTCTTACACCATGCAGATCGCAGGCAAGTGGGAGAAGCTGTCTAAAAAAAGGGCAGCTAGAAGTGGCCAAATCTGAGGAGGTTTAAGATGAATTTTGTATTGTGATGGTGGTAATTTCAATCTCGTTAAAACCAAATCCCAGGGACGAGTTTGGACTGTATTTTTGACCAAGTTGGTGATGGCACCTTTTAGAAGTTAAACTAACTAGTTCTTATTTGGAGGTAAACTTTCACCATCTACTGTATTCTGGTTATTCAGTCACTTGTATATTCAAGGCATATGGTCGGTGGAATAGAACACCATGACATAGCTCATTGGCTCCTGCTGTCAGATTGTTGCTGAGACACTGTCAAAGCATTTATGATAAAGAAGCAAAAACGTAAACCCGTGTTACTGTCCAGAGAAGACATTGGTTCTGTCACATCCTTTTGCAGTTACCTTACTTGTACACCTCTATCCCGATATAACGCTGTCCTCGGGAGCCAAAAAAATC
>NW_020664482.1:14184675-14236075 GCF_002925995.2 Terrapene triunguis
TTGGAAATCTTAGATGTAATCTGCAGACCCCAGGTTGAAAACCACTGTTCTATGGTAACAGCAGACTTTCACAGACCCGTTAGACATAGTTTGTGAACCCCCAGGAGTCCACGGACCACAGGTTGAAAGCCACTGATTTAAATCCAGTAAAGTGATCATTTTAAATTATGGCCCTGATTCTGTAGTCCTGACTCCACATCAGTAGCTGCATACATGTCAGTGGAACTACTTTTGTAAAGTAAGTAGTAGGATCTGTATTATTGATACATGCAGTCTGTTTAAAGTAGGATTAACCAACAGTCATGGTTTAGTTGGTCTGAAGTGATTCTAACATCTGAAAATAGCTGCAACCTCATGGGGTTTCTCCATTCCTTAAAGGTCACAGAATGCCACATTATTCAGACCTCAAAGTTCTTCCGCACCTCTTTGTGCTAAAGTTCCTCAACGTATTGCCCTCTGTAGCAGGGTGTTGCAGGGCCTTCTTCCCCTGCTGTGCTGACAGAGTCACTCAGAAACCCTGGAGTTCAGTAGCCACTGGTGCCATTTATTTACAGGTTATGCTCCCACCACCTTTTCACCATACACAGCTTGGGTTCTAGAGTCTGCACCCAGGAGGGAAGAGATATCGCTCTGCTTCCACTTACTCACTTCCTCTTTCCTGGCTTCCTTCCTCTCAGCCTTTTATATAGCCCCAGGCTATTGGTGTCTCCCGTTCACCAATTAGGTGCAGGTTTCCTCTAGCCAGATCCAATTTACTTCCCTTAATGGGAGCTGGTGTGACAGAGGGCTGAGTCAGCAATTCTTGCTCAGCACCCTGTCACACCCTCCTACAGTGATATCTACTCAAACATTCTTACTTCCCTTCCTGCAGTGTCTACTCGTAGTATACCATTTCATCCCCGACCTTTGTGTGTTTTGACCCTGACATTATTACAAAAGTTATAGTGGGGCTAAATATATTGTTGATTGTCTCTGGTTTAGTGACTAGACATACTTGGTTATTTTCTGCTAAATGGAGAATAGCTTACCAAAAACAAATTTTGTTTTAAATTATATACTGCATTTTGGTCAGGTGTTTGGTTTCTGATTGGCTAATGCTGTTATGCTATTTCTGTAAATAAAATACAAGAATCCTAAAAAAAAGCTTTATTTTGTAAAGACTGTGAGTGAGGAGATGAGAAAAACCCAATACGGTAACGACTATGATTTTGGCACAGAATTTTTTAATAAATTTCACTGCAGACGTGGGGGGGGGGGGGGAAGGATAAGTCACAGAAGGGTCACCAAATAATGTAGTTCTTGCTACCTCAACATATACGAGCCTATAATGGGGTGAGGCCCAGGAGCCAGGGGTTGGAGAGGGAGCCCTCCCCTCATGCTCCCTGCAGGGGTCTGAGCCCTGCATCGGGTGTTGTGACCTGGTGCACAGGGTTGGAGCACCACTGAGTTTTGGCCGATCCATCCTTCTGACTCAAACTATGGAGGTGCGGATGGTCCAAACCTGAGTGACGTTGTGACCTAGTGTATGGGGTCACAACACCACTCAGTTTGGGGCCTAATCAATTGTGTTTTTACAGCCATTTCCAAGATTGCACAGATTTTATTCATATTCATGATTTCTGTGACCTCTATGAGAAAATCATAGTCCTAACGTTCTGTGACCTCCATTTGATGAGAGAGAAATTCTGACTTGGTTTTTGGAGGTTGAGTGATTGAGCAGTGGACTGTATTACTTAATTTAATGGTGGAGTCCTCTTAATTTAATGTTTCCATGGCAACACATTTTAACATTTATATATGATCAGCTAAATGAAATGCTAAATGAAGGCTCTGTTACATAAATGTATATGTTGCAGTTCAGAGATCACAATGATGGTCATAGTATGAAAAAGTAAATAGAATAAAATAAAATAAAAGCTAATTATTGAGTAAAAGTGTTAGGGCATTTTCACCACAAGTTTGTCTTATCTGTGCTTTTTATGCATTACTTGTATTGCTAACCAATTTGAATAAATAATACAGTTTGAGTAATTTTTTATTTTTCTACATTAGTAATCAGCAAAATTATGCTCTTATTTAAATAAGTCTGTAATTTTTATGGATATCTTAAAGTTTAAAACAGATGTATTGAAGATATTCACAACACTTTAATATATGTAGCAATTGTATTTACAAGTGGTACTAGAGTATTTTACTTGAATATTTAATATAACTCATTTGTTTTCATCTTTGTTACAAAGGTAACTTTTAAAATCAATTCTCACTTTTTACTTTTTTGTAGCTATGAAGCTGATGACTGCTTTAGTGAATGTGGCATTAAATCTTAGCATTAACATGGACAATACACAACGGCAGTATGAAGCAGAGCGAAATAAAATAATTGGAAAACGAGCTAATGATAGGCTGGAACTTTTGCTACAGAAGAGGAAGGAGGTTAGAGCAATTGTTAATATTTCTAGTTGCTGTGCGTGATTGGATGAAGGAGAGAAAATGTTTACGAAATGACAACAATTAATCTTGTATAAATTAGTTTTTGCAAAGGAAATTTTTTTGACATTTTGTTTCATCTTTAAATTGCACATAACTGTCAAATATTATTTTGCTAAACACTTAAACATGCTTGTGTTATAAAAGCTAGAAGGTCAGATCTTTTGGTTCAAATTGAACTCAGCTAGGTAATGAACAAAATTCACCATCCTTTGACTACTCTTTTTGGTCGAGGGTAAAGAAGTAGGTTATCTCAATGTAATAAACAGATGCCCTTGTCACAAAAAACAATCTCAGCAGAAAGTCCTTTGAACTATTTTCTTGTCCATAGAAGTTGTCCTATCTGAAGTCAAAGTTGAGGTAAAGCTGTTAACTTAAGCTGTCTCTATTTCCTTTCTGAACATAGGAAACTCTGCTAATTTACTGCTGTAGCACTTTTCATGAGCCCTAATTAATTTTAAACATTAAAAATGGCAAGTACTTTTATTTTTAAAAGATAAAAAATTAATAAATTAAAAACAATCTTCTTCCCCATATGTTAAAAATATTCTAGGTGATTAAAACAGAAAAATGTTTTTATTTTTCTTTTCACCCTTTATGCAATTATTTTCTAATTTTAGATTAAACAATGGAAATATACTATTAGATATTACTAGTAAGATGGTCTCATGTTTTGTCTTCCAAAGAGCTTCCATTTATGGCCCTGACCCTTTGAAGATTACACATGTATAGTCCTGTTTAATTCAGTGGGACTACTCATGTTTACAAGATTAGGTCTTGAATAGACAGCACACAGGTTCCAAAAGGGAAAGGGTGTAAGAATTGAGACTGCCCTGTCTTGTTTTGCCTATGTTTGGTTTTTAGACTTTCCCTGTCAGCTTTGGTTTAGCTTCAGCTTCAGCTTTATAGCTTTGGTTAATTCATCTATTTGTCTTCTGATTGTATGTTTGTAGCTTCTGCATTAAATTTAAGCTCCTGGTCCTTGCCTTTATAGCTCTGCACATTTCTTCTCTTCTGTGCACCCAAGCTCCACAGCTAACTGGATCCTTCATTTGTGTCTCACTGTTTTGTCTATGCTTTCTTCCACTTTCTCTCTCTATGTGGAAGCTGGACTGTTTTGCCTCCGTCATTTCTATTTTCCCATTCTTCCTTGAAATTAATTTCTTCACAAGTCCCTTATTCAATTTCCCTTTTTTCCTCCAGTGAAGCAATAGGGAGAGGGTTAAAACAGTGAACGCCAGATGTGGAAACACGATACATTTAATTTAAATTACTCTTTTCGCCAAACAAAATTATTAGACAAAAGGTTAGAATGCCTTTTAATAGGGGAGGAAAACATTTGGCCTCTTTTCTAGTTGTTAACATTATAGTTATCGACATGCTGTAATATTTAAAGTGTCTTAAATATTGGGGCATGATGCTGAAAACTGGCACTTACAAATATTCACTGCAGAGTAGACTGAACTGTCAAAACAATTTTGAATCAATTTTCTTTTTAGTAGAATCTGTCGTGTAAGACTCAAATAAAATAATAAACTATAAAAATATGCATGTGGTGCACTCCATCTAGTACCAAAATCATTTATAAGTACTTACATTTTACAATCATTCAGTGATTATATACTCTTTTTGTTTTCAGCTTCAAGAAAATCAGGATGAAATAGAAAACATGATGAATGCAATATTTAAAGGTGTTTTTGTGCATAGATACCGGTAAGTTTACTTGTTCTGTAATTTGTAGCTTTGTAAACTTTTTTGGGTTTGTTGTAAATACTTTACCTTTCACCATTACCTTTTTGTTTTCCCCTTGCAGAGATGCAATAGCTGAAATAAGAGCTATCTGTATTGAAGAGATTGGCATATGGATGAAAATGTATAGTGATGCCTTTCTTAATGACAGCTATTTAAAATATGTAGGTTGGACTATGCATGATAAGGTAAGCTGTATGTTTGAATAGTGCTGTTTGCACCCACAAGTTATTTTCTGGGGGAAAATCAGCTTCCCTATTTTCAAATTGCTAGACCTAGAATTAGCATTTGAGCAGAGAGAGAACCAAAACCAATTAAAAAAATTAATGTATTCAGTCCGTGATCCTATTTATACTGAAACTAGTGGCTAAACTATTGAGGTCTAGTAGTGCAATATATATTCAACTCATCCAATTGTGTATGAAAAATATAGCACCGTATCTGCCAACATTTTCACAATTTCCATAAAGTTAAGCACATTCACCTACATTTTCAAAAGTGAGCAGTGATTGTGGATGCTAAAATCTAAGTTTCTAACTTGACATCTCTAAAAGGGGCTTATTTTCAGAGGGTCGGTTCCACACACTTTATAAAAATCAGGTCACTTTAAGGCATCTCAGGATGGACAACTTAAAATTGCTAGTCACTTTTGGAAACTGTAGGTCTCAATTTATGTGACTAAATATGGATTCAAGTGGCGTAATTTTTCAGAGGTGTTGAACACCCTCAACTCCTATTGAAGTCTGGGAATGGTAGGTACTTCGTACCTCAGATGTGGGTATAGGCGCCTAACTTAGGTGCCCACGTTTTAAAATTTTGATCATGGTATATGGAATTTATATACTGATAGTCCTATTGTAAAATAGGGAATGTTGATGTGAGTGTTAGTTTCAACATTTTCTTGGGTTTTGGTTTATAGTATAAATACTGCATCAGTGCAGTTTAGTTTTTAAATAATTCATCTTGTTGTTTTTAAAAGAAAAAACTTTCCTGTCATATAAGAACTAATTGAGTTCATAATACCTCTGAATCTATTACTTTATTTCACAACATGGATTAAAGTTGTACAAATACATTTCTTACTAATTTATTTTTTAAAGTTTGATCGGATAATAGGGATTTTATTGGACTCATTCTCATCACATACGCTTTTTAAAAAGTAGATCATACATATTTTAGATAGAAGTTTAGATATCAAACATATTAAAGGAAATATCAACCATAAGAAAATACTTAATCTTTTAAAATGCCTGTTTAGTCAGTATCTTCAACACTGACTTCCTTTCTGTAATTTTCAGCTTCTTTATTTATATTATTTTTCACATTAACTATGACATTGGATTATGCCAACTGTTTCAGTTTCTCTGGCTGATGCTATTTGCTTGCTGTGGCAATTGAACAGTTTTGCTAGTTGCAAAAGTCTTAATCTGCTTTCTGCATCAGAGTAAAATTTAAATTTCAGGAGGGTTTGTCTGAGCGCCTGCTTTTGGCTTTCTGCTGTGGAAAAACTTGGTACTTATTTTTAAGTTGCTAGTTTGGATTGAGGTGCAAAAGCACTGTGTGGAATACTACACTAAAATGAACGTCTTAAGCACTAAAATTTTTCAAGTAATCGCACATGTGCATTCCACTTTTGGTGTGCACGTGCTCAATGCACAGTCGCCGAAAATTTTTCCCTCAGCGGTACCTGTCGGGGTGGCACAAGCACCCTGTGCTGCTGTGTACCTTTGGCGCCAGTAAAGCGCACAATTAAGTAGCTAGTTTGTGGTGTTTATTGGTTTTTCATCTGATTCTTGGTGCTGAGAGATGACTCAGTCAATGGGCTTCAAGCCCTGTCTCTCCTGCAACAAGGCTATGCCCCTGAGTGACCCACACTGAGGCTGCCTGAAGTGCCTGAGGGAAGATTATATTGGGGATCATTACCAAATCTGCAAGGATTTTAAGGCTTTCACAAAGAAGGCTTGGGAGGCCAGGCTAAAGTTTCTGCTCATGGAGGTGACAGTGAGACCTCCATCTGAGCCAGGCTGGTTGGACTCAGCACTGAGTGCCTCAGCGTAAGGAAGAAATGCTCCTCCTACCTTACCAGAGTCCCGGCACTGATCATTATTCCCAGTGCCTAGAAAGCATAAGAAACAGGCTGCCAAAAGTGGGCAATCATGGACACCGAAGACTGCCAGGCACTGGGGATCAGAGTAGAGTGCGGTCTAAATCCAGTCACTGGTCTGCATAGCTGGGGGTCAGGGCTGTGGGGGGGGTGGGGTCGGGGGGGGTCCAGCTCAGAGGGGCGGGGCGCAGGGGTGGGGGGGAGGGCGGGGGGGGGGGTGGGGGGGGGGGGGGGGCGGCGGCGGGGGGGGGGGTGCCGGCCTTCTTGTGGGGGCCCCTGGGGGGGCCGGGGGGAAATTGCCCCACTGCCCGCCCCCCCTCCCCCCCGGGGGGGGCCCTGGTTACGATGCACACCCTCGATGTTAGGAGAGCACTGTCCTTTTACTTGGACAGGACTAAGCCATTTAGAGTCTCGCCAAAGCTTTTTATCTCCATCGCAGAATGTTCTAAGGGTAACTCCATATCGACTCAAAAAATCTCTAGATGGATATCTGGATGCATTCACTTATGCTATCAATTAAAAGGCAAACAACCTCCAGCGGCGATCACGATGCACTCTACTAGATCCATATCAGCATCAGTAGCATTCCTACACAAGGTTCCCATTATAGACATTTGCAAGGCCGCCACCTGGGCCTCTGAACACACCTTAGCTAAACGTTATGCCGTCACGCAAGGCCTTCAGGTAGATACTCGACTTGGTTGAACTGTGATAGCTGCTGCTTTTTTGCCAACTCCAAAGCCCCTGCCGTCCTAGGAGGTCACTGCTCTTCAGTCACTTGGAGTGTTGCACCTACAGGAACGTCTCTCTCTCGAAGAAAAGGTTACTCACCTTGTGCAGTAACTGAGGTTCTTTGAGATGAGTGTCCCTGTGGATGCTCCACTACCCATCCTCTTTCCCTCTACTTCAGAGTTGGGGGCAGACTTTGGGGTGGAGAAGGAACCGAGGAGTCTGGGTTGCGCGTGTGCTACTGAGATGCCAACGGCGCGCAAGGTAGGCACCACGCGTGTGTGACCTGTATGGGCACTGCTGCAAAACTCTCTGAGCAAAGGCGCAGGGACACACCTTCCCGTGGAGTGGAGCATTCACAGGGACACTCATCTAGAAGAACTTCAATTACTGCACAAGGCGAGTAACCGTCTCTTTCCAAGTGCTTTGTCTGGTATCATCATGGACTGTTGGGCGTTAAGCACTGTAGAAATGCGACACACTCTCCAGTTCATTTTTATTGCCCCTTCCCTCCCACCCTCCCTCCCCATCCCTCTTCAGGGGACCTCTCTCACAAAAAACTTCTGCACCAGGAGGTTCAATTCCCTCCTTCAGTTGGGAGCCGTAGAAGAGGTTCTGCAGAAGTTAAGGGGGAAGGGTTTCTACTCCCATTATTTCCTAATTCTGAAGGCCAGGGGAGGTCTCAGGCTTATTCTAGACCTGTGCCAACTCAACACCTGTCTCAAAAAGATGATAAAGTTGCACATGATCACTCTGGTATCCATTATTTTCTCTCTGTATCCCGGAGACTGGTATGCCACCCTCGATTTAAGAGACGCCTACTTCCATGTGTCAATGTACCAAGAGCACAGAAGGTTCCTCAGGTTCGTAGTTCACACTGCCAATTCAAGGTGCTCCCGTTCAACCTGTCTGTTCACAAAATATATGGCTATAGTGGCCATTAGAGGAGATTAGTGGTGAAGGTCAACCCTTATCTGAACAACTGGCTAGTTGAGGGCCAGATCAGGGCTCAGTTGGTGTCCAGTGTTTGACTCATCCAGTCGATGTTCAAGGCCCTAGGCCTTCTAATCAACGCAGACAAGTCTACCCATTGTCTGGTACAGAGGATAGAGTTTATTGGACTGACCCAAGCTAGGGCAATCCTCCCAGAGTTATGTTTCCCTGGTGACACACCTCAAAGGTCATTCAGTCACAACAGCCCGAAACTGTGAGGATCCTAAGCCACATGGCCTCGTGAACTTATGTTGTACAACACATGAGACTGCACCTCTGACGCCTCCAGACATCGCTGGCCTCAGTATACTTGCCAAACTGTCTCCATCTGGATGCTGTACTCTCAGTACCTTCAGAGGTTCTCATCTCTTTAGATTGGTGGTTGGATCCTCTCAGTATTTGAACGGGCATTTCCTTTATCTGTTCTCAACATCAATGACTCTGGTCTCAGACACGTCAGCACTAGGGTGGGGAGCTCACTTGGGGCCCCTCGGAACTCAGGGCCATTGGTCTTGTGTGGAGTTCTCCTTTCATATCAACATCAGAGCTCAGAGTGGTTCGTATTGTCTGTCAGACTTTCCTGCCTCATATCGGGGCAGAAGTTTATTTGTTCTTACAGACAACACTGTCACCATGTTTTACTTAAACAGGCAAAAAGGAGCTCGTTCTTCCCTCCTTTGTCAGGAAGTAGTCCAGCTATGGGAATTTTGCATAGCCCATTCAATCAACTTGGAGGTCTCTTACTTTCTAGGGGTACAAAATGAGCTGGCAGATCACCTGAGCAGATCTTTCGCCAGTCACCATGAGCGGGGACTTTGCCCGGATGTAGCCAGAGACCTTTCCCAGCATTGGGGCACTCCCCAAATAGATCCGTTTGTGAACACAGACAACAGAAATTGTCACCAATTCTTATCCCTTCAAGGCTGCAGTCTGGGTTCCATCATGGACGCCTTCCTGCTATCCTGAACTGGACAGCTTTATTATGCTTTCCTCCCAATCCCAGTCCTACACACAGCACTATTAAAGATGAAGAGGGACCACACCTGGGTTATATTATTTTCCACTCTGCTAGACCTTTGTGGTGACTCCAGTCTTGCTCCTGGATTTGATGTTTCAGGAACATAGTGAGCTGCTCCACCCAAACCTGAGTTCTCTTCGTTTAACAGTCTGGAACAGTGGTGGGCAGCCTGTGGCCCGTGGGTAATCAGTTGGCGGGCCGCGAGACAGTTTGTTTACATTGACTGTCCGCAGGCACGGCCACCAACAGCTCCCAGTGGCCACAGTTCACTGTTTCTGGCCAATGGAAGCTGCGGGAAGCGGCGTGGGATGCAGGGACATGCTGACCGCTACTTCCCGCAGCTCCCATTGACTGGGAACGGCGAACTTCAGCCACTGGGAGCTGCGGGTGGCCATGCCTGTGGACGGTCAATGTAAACAAACTGTCTTGCGGCCTGCTAGCGGATTACACTGATGGGCCACAGGTTGCCCACCGCTGGCCTAGAAGCTCCCTGGCTAAATCCCAGAGAACAGATTTGTTTGGAGTGAGTTCGCCAGGTCTTACTAAGTAGTAAAATCCCCTCCACCAGAGCTGCCTACCTGTCAAAATGGAAGTGGTTCTCCATCTGGGCTTCCCAAGCCAGAGTCTCGCCGATGCAGTCATCCATTCAAAATATACTCGACTGTTTGTTACACCTAAATGGCAAGTCTTAGCAATTACCTCTGTCAAGGTTCACCTGGCAGCAAGATAAGCTTTCCACCCTCGGGTGGATAACTGTTCTGTTTTTTCCAATGACTTGACAGTCATGTTTCCCAAAGGCCTAGAAAGGTTGTACTCTCAAGTAAGGGACCCTGTTCCCCCTTGTCTTGTCAAAACCTATGGAACCCCCATTTGAGCTTTTAGCAACGTACTCCTTGCCATCGTCCAGGAAAAGCGTATTTTTTCTGATTCCCATCATTACTTCCAGAAGAGTCTCTGAACTCTGTGACCTCACATCAGAACCATATACAGTCTTCTTTAAAGATAAGATGTACTTACGTCCTCACCCCAGTTTCTTCCCCAAAATAGTTTAGCAATTTCATAGCAATCAATTTACCTACCTGGTTTTTACCCAAAACCTCATGCAAATAAGAATAAACAACAAATTCACTCTTTGGATGTTAGACAGGCTCTAGCATTCTACATAGAAAAGACTAAACTGTTTCGGCAGTCCTCCCAACTGTTCGTGGCTGTAGTGGACAGAATGAGAGGTCTCCCAATCTCATCACAAAGAATTTTGTCCTGGATAACTTTGTGTATTCTCACTCATTACGATCAGGCAGGTGTTTCACCACCAAGTAACCTGACTGCTCATTCCACAAGATCATAAGCATCCTCAGCAGCATTCTTAGCGCAGATCCCTATTAATGACATTTGTAAAGCAGGAACCTGGTCATCGGTGCACACATTCTCCTCCCATTACATCATGACCCAAGACTCTAGGGATAATGTCAAGTTTGGTTGGGCTGTGTTATAATCTGTGAACTCTGATCCTATATCACTGCTTGGGAGTCACCAAGAGTGACATGCACATGTGCAATCACTTGAAGAAAAAACAGTTACTAAACTTTCGTAACTGTTGTTCTTTGAGTTGTGTTGCACATGTCCATTCCATGATCCGCTCTCCTACATTTCTAAATCTGAGTTTCTGGAAAGAAGGAACTCACAGGGTGCGGGGTCAGCTGGGCGCTTTATACTGGTACTTACAGCGCATGGCAGCAGAGGGTACTCGAGCCACCCTGATGGGTACCACTGAGGGAAAAATTTCCAGTGACTGTGCGAAGGGTGCATGCATAACAAGAGTGGAATGAACATGTGTATGGCCCTACCAAATTCACAGCTATGAAAAATGCATCACGGACCATGAAATCTGGTCTTTTGTGTATTTTTACCCTGTACTATACAGATTTCACGGGGGAGACAATCATTTCTCAAGCTGGGGGTCCCGACCTAAAAGGGGTCTGTGGGAGGGGTGTCGCAAGGTTAATGTAGGGAGGTCGTGATATTGCCACCCTTACTTCTGCACTGCCTTCAGAGCTGCGTGGCCAGAGTGACGACTGCTGGCCACGCACCCAGTTCTGAAGGCAGTGCCCCACCAGTAGCAGCACAGAAGGTTGGCAATACCACAACCTGTCTACAATAACCTTGCAACCCCCTTTTGAGTTAGGACCCCTACAGATACAATGCCATGACATTTCAGATTTAAGTATCTGAAATCATTAAATTTACGATTTTAAAAATCCCATGACCATGAAATTGACCAAAATGGACTGTGAATTTGGTAGGGCCCTAGACATGTGCAACACATCTCAAAGAACAACAGTTACAAAGTTTGTAAATGTTTTTTACACCCTGAAAGTGTAAAAATAAGTATGTAGTGATGATACAAATGCAATTATGACATCAATATCATGATGATAATCTTTGGTAGTTTGTTGCTCAAGAGAAGAGCTGCTGATAATTATGCCAGTGATGTGGGAAAACAAGATAATGCGAGCCACAGGAACTTAATTTTATTTAGACAAATTCAGATTTTAGAGTGGAAAATTATATATGCTTTGAAGATGAAATACACTTCAAATACTTGGTTTTAATCTAGTTCTTAATTTGATTTTAGCAAGGGGAGGTAAGGCTCAAATGTCTTACTGCTTTGCAAGGACTTTACTATAATAAAGAGCTTAATTCCAAATTGGAACTCTTCACCAGTCGATTCAAGGTACGTATAGTTTGATATTTTCAAGAAAACCGACTTTAAGCTTTTTAAAAATTGTTCTATTGTACTTTGTGCTGCGTTGAAAATAGTTTCCTTTTTGTTCTTAGGATAGAATTGTGTCTATGACTCTTGACAAAGAATATGATGTTGCAGTCCAAGCAATAAAATTACTTACTCTTGTTTTACAGTAAGTATATATCTATTTCTGACCAATATGAAGTATAAGAACTTTAAAAATATCTCTGTGTGTAAGTGTAAGTCAGATGCCTCCATACAGAGTCTGAGAGAAGTTTGTCCATCTTACACTACTAGCACAATGATGTATTCTAGAAATAGTCAGCAGTGATATTTCCAGCGAGGATGTCATCCCAACCTTTACCCAATTTACACATTTAAATGCTAGAAATATTACGACACTCATTTCAATTTGAAGTTTTTCATAGTAGAGCTGAACTAAAAAAATATACTGCAGATGGGATGTGTCTGATAAGAGGCAATAATTGAACTAAGCTGACTCTTAGGTCACAACATACTGTGTCTTGGATATGTTTTAGAAAATGTAGTGTAACTTTGTGGAATGCTGTTTTAAAAACAGAACATTTTATATCTTGAGAACCTTTCTGACAATCAGTAGACAGTTTATTTCAAAGATATTCTCTGGTTAGGACTAGAATAGTTTCAGATTAAGGTCTTTTTCTAAACCAGATGCTATAGGTGAAATGGATACATGACACTAAAATCTTAGGGTGAGGTTAACCATTACTATAGGCCATTTAGAAAAAATCTTGATTAATTTTATTGGAAGATAGGAGTCCCCTAGAATGAGTTGAAAATCTTAACCCTAGTAGCTAACCTTTCTTATCCATAACAAGATGAGATGACATGAAGCAGAAGAACTAGCTTGCTATAGAGTATGTAACTGGAGACAGGCTTGGCTTGATTTTGTTTGAGAAGTAATAGTTTCAGTACCCTGTTGATTTAAAAGCATGGCACATGTAGGCAAAGCAAAGGGTTGCCCAACAAATTAGACTAATATTTTAGCAGTGCTGTATCCTCCATGTAGAAGGACTTTTCACTTGGGTTGGGTTTTTTTTTTTTTTTTTAAGGATTGAGTGAGGACATTTTAAAGACAAGGCTTTCTTTTGACTCTTCCCTTTTCTCCTGTCTAATGATAGAATTAACTTTTTTGTCTGTGTATTTTTTTCCTTTCTCTTCCTAGGAGTAGTGAAGAAGTTCTGACTGCAGAAGACTGTGAAAATGTCTATCATCTGGTTTACTCAGCTCACCGGCCAGTAGCAGTAGCTGCAGGGGAGTTTCTTTATAAAAAGTGAGGAGCAATATACTTAATGTTAATTGATTACCTTTTTATTGTATGGACTATCTAAAAAAGCATTAATATGGATATTTACCTTCTAGCTAGGAAAAGGGAAATCTGAGTAAGGAAGTAGGCTTTAAATTACTTTTGTTTTAAAATGTGGGACCACTGTAGATCCCAGTTCAGACTGTAAGTGACAAAGGCATGGATAACTTGTAGTGAGATCTACATTAAAAAAAAAAAAAAAAAAAAAAAGTCACAACCCAGGCTCAGATAGAAGCATTAGTCCTGGTGCTGGCTGTTTGGGAATCCGGAAACTGCAGGTAATCTGGCAAGACCCTACAAGTTGTAAACCTGTCTCATGAAATGTTTTAGAGAATTCTTAAAATACCTTTTCTGTGTAATGTAGCATTTACATAAAATATACACTTGCATAAGTAGTTCATAGTTTTCTTGCTTAATATGTGGCCATCCCAGCTAAATTATGCAAAGAATACACACTGTTCTCATGAATGCCATGTAAAATGTTGCATATATTACACTTAGAAGTGGTGATGTTTTAAGGAATGGACTAGGATGTGTATTGGTATTACTTTCTCTTACATGACTGATCCAGATTATTTTGGATTGTCTGCTGTCTTGGTACATCTGACAGCCATTGTGGTTTAGCTCGCTCCTGTAAGCTTCCATTTTTCTCATCATCTTTCAGTAAGAGTTCATGAAGAGTCTGTTAAATCTGTATCCATCAATTGGTAAATCTACAAGTCTATGGGATTTGAATTTGGTCCATACCCAAGCTTTTGTCCTTACCAAGCTTACCCTTTTGCGATAATGCTGTTTCTCTGTAATGTGTATTTTTACTGGCCGTTGCTTCAGCTAATCTTCTGACGATGGCAGATTGCATAAGCTGGATATAAAAGGGCTCTCAGTCCTTTTACTTATCAAACTATTACTGTGTAACTATTACATAGTTACTGAGATTGTAAGCTCTTTGCGGTAGGAACTCTTTTTGTACAGCTCCTAGCACAATGGAGTCATGGTCCATGGTTGGGGCTCTCAGGCAGTATGATATTACAAATAATAAATAATAATTACTTGGAATAGTGTGAAGTCCTTTTGTAAGACACCTACATTCTTTGAGAAATTTAGACCATTTATAAGAGATTATAAGAATGGATCATTTTGTTATGCAGACCTGCTATGATCTATGTGGAGTATCAGTGTCATTAAGACTTCAGCCTCAGTCCTGTAGACTTATGCACTTGCTCAACTTTAAACACTCGATTTGTCCCACTGAAATGAGTGTTCAAAGTTGGAGAACTCAAATGCTTAGTTAAGCACTTGCTTAAGCTTTTCTGGGATTTAAGGCCTAAATCCTGCATGCCTCTAATGGAAGGGCAGCTCTATCAATTCCTGAAACTTACAAAACTGCCTCTTGGAGGTCAAATCATAGAACTGGAAGAGACCTCAAGAGATCATCTCGTCCAGTCCCTTGCACTGATGGCAGGACTAAGTATTATTTAGACCGAGGTCGGCAACCAGCGGCACGCCTGCCAATTTTTACTGGCACGCTGCTGCCAGCCGGGTTTCCAGCCGCCGGGCCCGCTCAGCCCACTGCCAGCCTGGGATACCAGCCGCTGACCCCACTCACCTCGCTGCTGGTCTGGGGTTCCAGCCACCTGGCCCCCTGCCAGCTGGGGTCCGGGCCTCCGGCCCTGCTCCGCCCACTGCCGGCCTGAGGTACCGGCAGCCAGCCCAGGGCTCTGCTCCTGGCCTGGGCCCAGCGCTCTGCAGCTGCCCCCGGCTTCTAAAAAAAATCTTGCATATCTCGCACCCCCAGAAAGGGTGTCTCGCACCCCTGGAGGGTGCGTGCATCCCAGGTTAAGAACCACTGCACTAAACTGATCTGCATTTTAATTTAATTTTAAATGAAGCTTCTTAAACATTTTTAAAACCTTGTTTATTTTATATACAACAATAGTTTAGTTATATAATGTAGACTTAGAGAGACCTTCTAAAAATGTTAAAATGTATTACTGGTACGCGAAACCTTAAATTAGAGTGAATAAATGAAGACTCGGCACACCACTTCTGAAAGGTTGTCGACCCCTAATCTAGACCATCCCTGAGAGGTGTTTGTCTAACCTGCTGTTAAAAATCTCCAATGATGGAGATTCCACAACCTCCCTAGGCAATTTATTCCACTGCTTAACCACCCTGACAGGAAGTTTTTCTTAATGTCCATCCTAAACTGCCCATGCTGCAATTTAAGCCCATTGCTTCTTGTCTTATCCTCGGAGGTTAAGAAGAACAATTTTTCTTCCTCCACCTTGTATCAACCTTTGATGTACTTGAAAACTGTTATCATGCCCCTCTCAGTCTTCTCTTTTTCCAAACTAAACAACCCCAATTTTTTCAATCTTCCCTCATAGGTCATGTTTTCTAGACCTTTAATTATTTTTGTTGCTCTTCTCTGGACTTTATCCAATTTGTCCACATCTTTCCTGAAATGTGGTGCCCAGAATTGGACACAATACTCCAGTTGAGGCCTAATCAGCATGGAGTAGAGTAGAAGAATTACTTCTCATGTCTTTCTTACTAGACTCCTGCTAATACATCCCAGAATGATGTTCGCTTTTTTTGAAACTGTGTTACACTGTTGACTCATATTTAGCTTATGGTCCACTATGACCCTCAGATCCCTTTCCACAGT
Organism: Terrapene triunguis; assembly: GCF_002925995.2. Classification (NCBI taxonomy): domain Eukaryota; kingdom Metazoa; phylum Chordata; order Testudines; family Emydidae; genus Terrapene; species Terrapene triunguis. The sequence continues at coordinate 14,200,515 of NW_020664482.1, forward strand.
ACTCCTTCCTGGGCAGTCATTTCCCATTTTGTGTGCAGCTGATTGTTCCTTCCTAAATGGAGTACTTTGCATTTGTCCTTGTTGAATTTCATCCTATTTACTTCAGACCATTTCTCCAGTTTGTCCAGATCATTTTGAATTTTAATCCTATCCTCCAAAGCACTTGCAACCCCTCCTAGCTTGGTATCATCCGCAAACTTTATAAGTGTACTCTCTATACCAGGGTGGCCAACCTGTGGCTCCGGAGCCGCATGCGGCTCTTCAGAAGTTAATATGCAACTCCTTGTATTAGGCGCTGACTCCGAGGTTGGAGCTACAGATGCTGTGGGGTGCTCACTGCTCAATCCCCTGCTCTGCCGTATGTCCTGCAACCACTCCACCCCTTCCCCCCAGGCCTCCTGCCCCTTCCCCCAAGCCTGCCATGCCCTCGCTCCTTCCCCCCCCCCCAGCCTCCTGTGCACTTCAAAACAGCTGATTGCGGTGGGCGGGAGGGAGGGGGAGGCACTGATGGGGAGGGGGCTGCCAGTGGGCAGGAGGCGCTGGGGGCTGGAGTGGGGGTAGCAGATGGGGGGCTGCTGACATATTACTGTGGCTGTTTGGCAATGTTCATTGGTAAATTCTGGCTCCTTCTTAGGCTCAGGTTGGCCACCCCTGCTCTATACCATTATCTAAATTATTGATGAAGATATTGAACAGAACTGGACCCAGAACTGATCCCTGCGGGACCCCACTCGTTATGTCCTTCCAGCATGACTGTGAACCACTGATAACTACGCTCTGGGAACAGTTTTCCAACCAGTTATGTACCCACCTTATAGTAGCTCCATCTAGGTTGTATTTCCCTAGTTTGTTACGAGAAGGTCATGCGAGACAATATTAAAAGGTTTACTAAAGTCAAGTTATACCACGTCTACCTCTTGCCCCTTATCCACAAGGCTTGTTATCCTGTCAAAGAAAGCTATTGGGTTGATTTGACATGATCTGTTCTTGCCTTCCTGCTGACTGTTACTTATCACCTTATCTTCTAGATGTTTGCAAATTATTTACTCCATTATCTTTCCGGGCACAGAAGTTAAGCTGACTGGTCTGTAATTCCCTGGGTTGTCCTTATTTCCCTTTTTATAGATTGGCACTATATTTGCCCTTTTCCAGTCTTCTGGAATCTCTCCCATCTTCCCTGACTTTTCAAAGATAATCGCTAATGGATCAGATATCTCCTCAGTGAGCTCCTTGAGTATTCTAGGATGCATTTCATCAGGTCCTGGTGACTTGAAGACATCTAACTTGTCTAAGTAATTTTTAACTTGTTCTTTTCCTACTTTAGCCTCTGATCCTACCTCATTTTCACTGACATTCACTGTGTTAGATGTCCAATCACCACCAACCTTCTTGGTGAAAACCGAAACAAAGAAGTCATAAGTGCACTTCTGACATTTCCACATTTTCTGTCTCCCCCCCTCCCTTCCCCCCCAGTTGAGTAACGGGCCTACCCTGTCCTTTGTCTTCCTCTTGCTTCTAATGCATTTGTAGAATGTTTTCTTGTTACCCTTTATGTCTCTTAAAAAAGAACAGGAGTACTTGTGGCACTTTAAAGACTAACACATTTATTTGAGCATAAGCATTCGTGGGCTACAGCCCACGTCATCGGATGCATTGCACGAAAGCTTATGCTCAAATAAATGTGTTAGTCTCTAAGGTGCCACAAGTACTTCTGGGTTTTTTTGCAGATACAGACTAACACGGCTGCTACTTTGAAACCTGTCTTTATGTCTCTAGCTAGTTTGATCTCGTTTTGTGCCTTAGTCTTTCTAATTTTGTCCCTACACACTTGTGTTGTTTGTTTATATTCATCCTTTTTAATTTAACCTAGTTTCCACTTTTTGTAGAACTTTTTTTTTAATTTTTAGATCATTTAAGATCTCCTGGGTGAGCCAGGGTGGTCTCTTGCCATACTTCCCATCTTCCCTACATAGTGGGATAGTTTGCTCTTGTGCCCTTAATAATGTCTCTTTGAAAGAATTGCCAACTGTTTTCAATTGTTTTTCCCATTAGACTTGCTTCCCATGGAATCTTACCTACCAACTCCGAGTTTGCTAAAGTCTGCCTTCTTGAAATCCATTGTCTTTATTTTGCTGTTCTCCCTCCTACCATTCCTTAGAATCATGAACTCTATCATTTCATGATCACTTTCACCCAAACTGCCTTCCACTTTCAAATTCTCAACTAGTTCCTCCCTGTTTGTCAAAATCAAATTTAGAACAGCCTCTCTCCTAGTAGTTTTCTCCACCTTCTGAAATAAAAAATTTTCTCCAATACATTCCAAGAATTTATTGGATAATCTGTGCCTTGCTGTGTTATTTTCCCAACAGATGTCTGAGTTGTTGAAGTCCCCCCATCACCACCAAGTCCTGTGCTTTGGATGGTTTTGCTAGTTGATTCATCCTCTTTCCCTGCTATAACAACCCATGCTCCCCCCACATTCCAACTCTTCTCCCACGTCTCCATGTTTTTGACTTACCTGTGGGCTTTCCCCAAGCATGCTCAGAGGCTAGATCAGATATCTGTTTCAAAAAAGCATGCTTTTGCAAAGCGCTGTTATTTTGCTCAGAAGTTGATCAGATGCCTGTTTCAGAAAAGTAAAGAGCAATGCTTCACTCTCCAATTAGTAATACTTTTCTTCCTTTTTCCTGATACTGTTTTCATTGCTTCCTAGTCTTCTGAATGGGGGGTGGGGTCTGTAGAGGCAATTTCATAAAGGAGTAAGGAATTCTAGTTACGAATAATTGGAGTTCATGAAGTTCTGCAGGTCCACACTGATCCTTCCATTCCTCTTAGAAGCTTTTGTGATTGCTATAGCATCCATCTGAAGCACACCGTGAAATCAAAAGGCAGCACCTATAAAACTGATTGAAAGGCAGCTTGTTCAATCAACCCTCTCCCTTCAAAATAATCTAGATCCACAAGTAAAACATGCACATTATACAGTAGTCTGCATCAGTCTTGTAGTAACATCAGTGTCTTGATATGAACTGATTATGACAATATTAAATTTTACATTGTAGTATTGCTTACAGCAGTTCATTTGTATCCTAAACTGTGACAGTATTGTTCAGTGTAATTGCATTTTCCCTTTCCACATTAACAAAAGGAACTGATAAAAAGATACAGTGCTTAACATAGAACTTGGACATTCACTGTGGCAGGATAATTAGTTAAATAGTTTGGTTACGTTTTTTTTAAAAATATATATATTTTATGTGAATAAGAGCATCTGAGCTTCAGTTATTTAGGATAAAATTAAGAATGATTATTCCTTGTGCTTCAGAGATAAATGATCACCGGCTGGTGTCAAGAAATATGCTTCCGGAGTACAGGATTGCACAGATAGGTGCATTAATAGGGGTTTACATCTTCCTTTGAAATATTTAGCATTGGTTACTGTTGGAAACAGGATACTAATACCGTTAGTCTATTTCAGTATAGCATTTCTTATTTCCTTCAAGGAGAAAATATTTTATGTTAAAAATATTTTATTTTCTTAGGCTTTTCAGTCGCAGAGAGCCTGAAGATGATGGACTGCTTAAAAGGAGGGGGAGACAAGGTCCAAATGCTAATCTTGTGAAGACTTTGGTGTTTTTCTTTTTGGAAAGCGAAGTAAGTTGAGTTTCACATTATCCATTTTATCACTGTGGCTAAGGCCTTGTCTACACTTGTGGGGCGGAGAATCGATCTAAGTTACGCAACTGCAGCTATGTGAATAACGTAGCTGAAGTCGACTTAGACCTACTCACCGCGGTGTCTTCACTGCAGTGAGTCAACTGCTGCCGCTCCCCCGTCGACTCTGCCTGCGCCTCTCGCGGCGGTGGAGTACAAGAGTCGACGGGAGAGCACTCGGGGCTCGATCGCTGTGGGTAGTGTAGACATACCCTAAGAGAGAATTCCATTCTTTCCTGCTCTCATGTACTACATGTCCATCCTGGTTTCCTGTTTTAAATCGTTACTCTGGGAAACTAGACTTTATTCTTTATAGTGTAGTATATCATTGAAGATCTGCAGAGTACAGGAACCCATTTAATGGAATAGACAGCCAGTCACTGAAAACCGTATGATTGATTGATATATTACTCCTGAGGGCATTCTGCGCCAAAAAAATTAAAATTCTGCAAATTTTATTTGTCAAATAAATGTGGAGGCTCCAGCATGGCATTGGGGAGCACAGGCCACTGAGATCAATGTGCAGCTCTCCCCGCCCCCCAGGACAGTGGTGAGGCCGCATCCAACTCTGATGTAGCACAAGGACATGGCCAGTCCCAGAAACACCCCATGTCCCTGCTCCGCTGTGTGGGCAGCAGGCTCTGCAAGGCAGGATCCAAGTGTCGGGGGGATCCAGGTGTGGGTTGAGAAGATTCGGGGGGGGGCAGGCTGGGGGGGGGGGGGGGGGGGGGGAAGGATCTGGATGCACAAGGGCTTTTTGGGGGTTCTGGGTTCAACAGTAACGGGACTCTGCAGGGGAATACAGGTGAAGGTGGTTGGGGCTCAGTGGTGATGGGGGGGGGGGGGATTAAGCTGGGGGGGGGGGGTCCGGGGGGGGGGGGCAGATGCTGGGGGAGTGGGGATCCAGGTGCAACTAGTTGGGGCTTGGGAGGTGAGGATCCAAGTGCCAGTGGCTCGTCGGGGTGGTCCAGGTGCAGGGGGAATGGGGCTCATTGGGGGGGGTGGAGGGGGTTCTGAATGTGGGGGCTGAGGCTCAGCAGGAGAGTCTGGGTATGAGTCTGGATGCATGGGGGTTGGGCAGACGGGGGAGCAGCTCCCTGTACAGGAATCTCTCCCCCTGCAGCTGAGGAGCGATAGGTGCAGGAAAGGGGCAGGGGGATGGTGATTTGCGGAGCTTCTGCAGCTGGGAGATAAATCTCGGGTTGGGTCTGACCCAGCCCCAGATGCTGTGCAGGGGAAGAGGAAGTCTCGTCTTCCCAAGCCCAGCTGTGACTAGTAGCTGAGCCTGGCGCAGGGTAGGAGCCACCAGCTGGGTCTTCCCCCTGTCCCGCCTCCTTCCCCACAGTCATTTACCTCTCTGCCAGCTGCCCAGGGCACCACAAACATACTGCTGGAGAGGGTCACATGACTGCTCTTGTAGCTTCCCTTTGCTTCCCTGTCAGAAAGTCATTTTTCTGTTGGAAAGTAAAGAAATCTGCAGGGGACGTAAATTCTGCACATGTGCAGTGGCGCAGAATGCCCCCAGGAGTAAAAAAGCAATAAGAAAATGGAGGACAAAGAAGTTTGGGCCTTGCTAGGTGTTGAATGTCTCCTGTATGAATGGGAGATAAGAGTGCTCAGTGTCTTGCAGCATCAGACCTGTTAGTTGGGAAAATTAGGCACAGTCTTCTCACATAATAGGTCTGGATTCAGACAACTCACAAAGTTTGCTTTCTGCTGCTTCAAATTCTGTCCAAATAACTGTTAGTAACTCAGCAAATTGAAAATGTTAAAATATAAACCAAAGAGGAAGTTGGTAAGAATGTTTGTACTTTAAAAGTCACTATTTCATATTTGGTGTAACAGTGTCGAGATCTCTGGATTAATGTGCCACAAAGATAAAAACTATCTTTTTCATTGCCTGGGGAGTATAACTAATGTATTTTTTTTAGTTACATGAGCATGCTGCTTATCTTGTGGACAGCATGTGGGACTGTGCAACAGAACTCTTGAAGGACTGGGAATGTATGAATAGTCTTCTGTTGGAGGAGCCGCTCAATGGAGAGGAGCGTAAGAGATTTCATTATATCTTGCTGTCCAAATTGATACATTGTTCATTTTTCAGCATTTGATATAGTTGAGATAGTGAAACTAACTCGCCCAAATTTTTGGAATAATTTAAGCAGAATGTAAATAACTTCAGATTGATATGGACTGCCCAGACTAGATCACTAATGATTTGACTAATTGTAGTCACAATGGAGTTAGTACATGATGGTTAAAATTACTGTCTATGTGAGAAGCCTTTATTCATATGATAACTTTTAACTAGGGCTGTCATGCAATTAAAAACTTAATCACGCTTTAAACAATAATGGAATGCAATTTATTTAAATATTTTTGGATGTTTTCTACATTTTCAAATACATTGATTTCAATTACAATACAGAATACAAAGTATACAGTGCTCACTTTACACTGTAAAGTGTAATATTTTTTATTACAAATATTTGCACTGTAAAAAAAAGAAATAGTATTTTTCAATTCACCTAATACAAGTACTGCAGTGCAATCTCTTTATCATGAAAGTTGAACTTACAAATGTAGAATTTTATGTATTTAAAAAAAACCCTGCATTCAAAAACAAAACAATGTAAAACTTTAGAGCTTACAAGTCCACTCAGTCCTCCTACTTGTTCAGCCAATCGCGAAGAGAAACAAGTTTGTTTACATTTACGGGAGATAATGCTGCTCACTTCTTAATTTTACAATCACCTGAAAGTGAGAACAGGCATTCGCATGGCACTGTTGTAGCTGGTGTCGCAAGATATTTACGTGCCAGATGCGCTAAAGATTCATATGCCTCTTCATGCTTTTGCCATAGTTCCAGAGGACTGTGGGTCGAGTGCTGTAGCTATCTTTAGAAATTTCATATTGGTATCTTTGCAGTGAAAGTGTTCTTAAAACAAAGATGTGCTGTGTCATCATCCAAGACTGCTATAACATGAAATATATGGCAGAATGCAGGTAAAACAGAGCAGGAGACACAATTTTCCCCCAAGGAATTCAGTCACTAATTTAATTAACGTATTTTTTTTTTTTAATGAGCATCATCAGCATGGAAGCATGTCCTCTGGAACGATGGTGCAGTTATGTAACAAAAAAAACTACATTTGTAAGTTGCACTTCCATGATAAAGAGATTGCTCTACAGTACTTGTATGAGATGAATTGAAAAATACTATTTGTTTTGTTTATAATTTTTTTACAATGCAAATATTTGTAATAAAAAAAGTGAGCACTGTACACTTTGTATTCTGTGTTGTAATTGAAATCGATACATTTGAAAATGTAGAAAAACATCCAAAATATTTAATAAATTTCAATTGATATTGTTTAGCAGTGCGATTAATTTTTTTGAGTTATCGCGTGAGTTAACTGCGATTAATCGACAGCCCTACTTTTAACCTTTTGACGCTTGAAAGTCTACTGTGCCCATTGACGATGTCCTTTTGTGGTAAGAAATTCTGACACCACCACTGCCAGAGATTAAATTCTCTTAAAGGAATAGTAAACTTTCCCACTAAAGATTGAAAGCCAGTTAAATTAGTGTGCTGGACAGGCATTTGTGTGTATGCATTTATATTTGCAAATGCAGAGATCTGAACTTTGCCTTCAGGTGCATACACAACTTCCTCACACAAAAATAGTGTAATGTTAAGTCATAGATATTTCCAAAGGGGTTGGGTTGTTAAATGAAATTAACTAGAAGTTTAAAACTGTCATTCTGGTGCCTGCTGCTTGTCCCCCAGAAGCAGTGCTCCAAAGTGGAAGGATAAGGATGTTTTCTTAATTCACCCTCTGTAAAAGAAGTAGGAGGATCAGTGTGGTGTAGATTCTTCTTTAAACCAGCCCTGAGTGTTTCCAAAAACCAGAAATCGCAGAATTTGTAACACATTTATGATCAACAGAAGCTCTATTTAGGAGAGTTGTTGCTTTGAGCTTTCCAGAAAGCCCAGATTCTTGGAGTGGCCTCTGCACATTCACACTCTTGGGATGCACTGGAAGTGTATCTTGGACCAGTGGAACCTATCAATAGCAATGCCTGTTAGAATGCTCTTGTGACCCCGTCTCTCTCCTTTCTCCTTTGAACGTTCAGAGGGTGGGAGTAAAATAGGCAGTGTAGTGTGTTCACTGCCTCAGTTCCTTCTAACCACAGCCACCAGGAACTTCACAAAGTCCTTGGACACGGATTCATCAAAATGAATCATTCTCAGTACTGCCACCTTCATACTTTAGTCAGATGTTAGTTCTTTATTTTTCATAATTCCTTTTATTGTGTTTTGAGTAAAAATGGTATAGGTCCTTGATTTCTAATATGTGAGAACCAAAGACAATGAAGCTAGGTTTCAAGAGGTAAACTTCTTGCCTTGCTGTTTTTCCTGCTTTGAGTGCACATATGCGTTGTTTGACTGGACAGCAGGAGAGATCCCGTGCTGTTTTATTGCTCCATATGCAGCAGCTTCACAAGGGCCAAAAAGGAACATAAAAAATGCTTCCAAGCAGTGCTATTATAGGAAGCATAGGCAGCTAAACCTTCCATTTCCAAAATGCAGGGAAATTTAGGTGCTGGGAAAGCAGCCTCAGCTCTGAGACTGAAGGGGTTGAAAAGACCAGCTAAGTCCCGGCACAGATTTCAGCCCGTGACTAGAGCCTAACCTAACATAAATTGCTGTTCACTGTGAATATGCAAAGGCTGGGTCTGACTCAGCATAAACACCTGGCCTTATAGGTATCTGCCTCTGCAAAAAGAGCCAATCCTGGAGATCATGTGACTAAGGATCTGGGACTTCCAGTTCCACACACTGAAGTGCAAAAGTCGTACCTATAAGGTCCATCCTTGGCACAGTGAAGGATGATATTAAGGACCAGGGGTGTATCATGGATCCACACCCTACCCTGGATCAAACACTATTGTTCTCATGCTCAAAACCTCATTGTAAGCTGATAAAGCATATAATCACAGACTTTAAGGTCAGAAGGGATCATTATGATCATCTAATCTGATCTGCACAACGCAGGCCACAGAATCTCACCCACCCATTCCTGTATCAAACCTATGTCTGAGTCACTGAAGTCCTCAAATCATGGTTTAAAGACTTCAAGGTGCAGAGAATCTTCCAGCAAGTGACCCATGCCCCACGCTGCAGAGGAAAGCTAAAACCCCCCAGGGCCTCTGCCAATCTGCCCTGGAGGAAAATTCCTTCCCGACCCCAAATATGGCGATCAGCTAAACCCTGAGCATATGGGCAAGACTCACCAGCCAGACACCCAGGAAAGAATTCTCTGTAGTAACTCAGACCCCACCCTATCTAACATCCCTTCACAGGCCATTGGGCATATTTACCACTAATAGTCACACACCAATTCATTGCCAAAATTAGGCTATCCCATCATACCATCCCCTCCATAAACTTATCAAGCTTAATCTTGAAGCCAGATATGTCTTTTGCCCCCACTGCTCCCCTTGGAAGGCTTCTTCCAGAACTTCACTCCTCTGATGGTTAGAAACCTTCGTCTAATTTCAAGTCTAAACTTCCTGATGGCCAGTTTATATCCATTTGTTCTTGTGTCCACATTGGTACTGAATTTAAATAATTCCTCTCCCTCCCTGGTATTTATCCCTCTGATATATTTATAGAGAGCAATCATATCTCCCCTCAGCCTTCTTTTGGTTAGGCTAAACAAGCTGAGCTCTTTGAGTTCTCCTTTCATAAGACAGGTTTTCCATTCCTCGGATCATCCTAGTAGCCCTTCTCTGTACCTGTTCCAGTTTGAATTTATCCTTTTTAAATATGGGAGATCAGAACTGCAGACAGTATTGCAGATGAGGTCTCACCAGTGCCTTGTATAACAGTACTAACACCTCCTTATCTCTACTGGAAATAACTCGCCTGATGCATCCCAAGACTGCATTAGCTTTTTTCACGGCCATATCACATTGGCGGCTCATAGTCATCCTGTGATCAACCAATACTCCAAGGTCCTTCTCCTCCTCTGTTACTTCCAACTGATGCATCCCCATCTTATAACATTAGTTCTTGTTATTAATCCCTAAATACATGACCTTGCACTTTTGACTATTAAATTTCATCCTATTACTATTACTCCAGTTTACAAGGTCATCCAGATCTTCCTGTATGATATCCCGGTCCTTCTCTGTATTGGCAGTACCTCCCAGTTTTGTGTCATCCGCAAACTTTATTAGCACATTCCCACTTTTTGTGCCAAGGTCAGTAATAAAAAGATTGGTCCCAAAACTGATCCCTGAGGAACTCCACTAGTAACCTCCCTCCAGTCTGACATTTCACCTTTCAGTATGACCTGTTGTAGTCTCCCCTTTAACCAGTTCCTTATCCACCTTTCAATTTTCATATTGATCCCCATCTTTTCCAATTTAGCTAATAATTCCCCATGTGGAACTGTATCAAATGCCTTACTGAAATCGAGGTAAATTAGATACACTGCGTTTTCTTTGTCTAGAAAATCTGTTACCTTCTTGAAGGAGATCAGGTTGGTTGGCACGATCTACCTTTTGTAAAACCATGTTGTATTTTGTCCCAATTACCATTGACCTCAATGTCCTTAACTACTTTCTCCTTCAAATTTTTTTCCAAGACCTTGCATACTACAGATGTCAAACTGACAGGCCTGTAGTTGCCCGGATCACTTTTTTTCCCTTTCTTAAAGATAGGAACTATGTTAGCAATTCTCCAGTCATACGGTACAACCCCTGAGTTTACAGATTCATTAAAAATTCTTGCTAATGGGCTTGCAATTTCATGTGCCAGTTCCTTTTATCTGGGTCCCCTGATTTAGTCCCATTAAGCATCTGATGCTTCCTCAGAGCTTTTGGTTGCTACTGGATATACAATTATTATTTGTTTGTATTACTGTAGCACCTAGGAGCCCTGGTCACATACCCAGGACCCCATTGTGTTAGGCATTATACAAATACAGTACCATGGTGGTTCAGGTTCATTGCTTTGAGCTTGTGGAATACCTTCATTCAGATCTACTTTTGAATCAGGATCACCTGTGCAGCAACAGATACGTTATCCCCCATGCTTAAAAGAAAGAAGCATATGGTAGCGGTGCCAGTTCATTATTCTTTTTCTTCAGTAAAGAGAAAAACCTTACAAGCTAAATCAGTTTCCCTAGCTATGCCGACCTCCTCAGAAATACATGAATCTTGTCCTAGGACGCCGCCGCCCCCCCAAACATACACGCACACCCAGGGAAAATGTCTTGTCCCTTTCAGCTTATCACTTCTTGGAAAGATCTCAAATCCATATTTTAATCTGTAATCTGGCCACAATCAACCTGACACCTTTCCTTGCCCTTCCCCTCCCAAGGAATGGTTCAGGGAACCTAGAGAGTGTTATTGACGCTCTCAGTTCCAACCTTTCAGACCTCAAGATCATCCTGTCTTGCTCACGGATTATGATAGGGAATTCTCTACTGGGTACTGGCAGGACTGAGAGTTACTGCCATGGACAATATGGCGATATTCGTCTTTTCATAAATGTTGACCTGAATGTAAAAGGGCTAAGAAAAGGCAGGTGCAAAGGGATCTTTCTCCCGAAAGGGTTCAGCGGAAGTGTCCTGTACTGGTACTGTCCCGTCTGATTCCCTCATTCCTGCCAGCACCAAGTGAACAGGTTTCTTTACTTGTCACAGACATGCAATCTGAAGAACTAGAAGGGCTATTAAATTTCTGGAAGTAGATATGGATCTGGATGTTTAAAATTCACCAGATGACATCCTGGGTTTGTCATCTTCCTCCCCTTCAGAAGAGAGCTCCAAATACATGAACGTGTAGAACAGATTGCTACTACCTTTAACTTCCCCATAGTAATCTTAGAGGAAACTATGCATCTGGTTTTTGATATTCTGGGCTCACCCTCTAGGAAGGAATTAAGATTACCTGGCCAGTTTTAGATGGTTTATTACAGCTGGTAAAAATGCCTGATTATATCCATCAACTGGACTGGCAATTTCTAAAAAATTAGATAAGTTTATACCAGCTTCTTCTACGAGTGATTGCTCCTGTGTATTCCACAGTAGGTGTGCGTGCTTGCCACGTGCACCGGTGCCGGAAGTTTTTCCCTTAGCAGTACCCATACTGGGGGAGCACCACTGCGACCCCTGGAGTGGCGCCTGTATATTGCGCTATATGGGAAGCTACGGGCTCCCCCCACCCTCAGTTCCTTCTTGCCGCCAGTGAAGGTAGTCAGAACTTTTGTGCTCCAGCTCTACTGCAGCCCTTCTTCTCGACCTTAGTGGTACAGTCGTTAGAGCGGGCTCGGGGCATGCCCCGTGCCCCAGGCTTCAAGTCGTGCGACTCCTGCCACCGTTCTATGCCCAGGAGCGACCCTCACGCTGACTGCTTTCGCTGCCTGGATGAGACTCACATAAGCAACCGTTGCAAGATCTGTAGGTCGTTCAAGCCAAGAACCAAGAAGGAGAGAGACTTCAGACGTGGAGCTCTCCTGATGGAGTCAGCACTGACTCTGACGCCGGTGCGCAGATCGAACTCGGCACCGGCCGCCGCGTCGTCAGTACTTAGCAAGGCCCCTTCGACCAGTCGGCGCCGTTCTCCCTCCAAAAAGCAAGAGAAGGGCTCAGCCTCCCAACGCTGCAGCGATAAAGACAAGGGGGAGGCTGGTCCCGTGCTGGGCAGCCCTCGATCCCCCCCTGGGCTCTAAGGCTCCGACTCGTGTGGAGCGGAGCAGCCCGGTACCGTCGACCCAGGCATCTCCACCGGTACAGATGCTGTTGACGCCGGAGGCAGTGCAGGCTGCGAAAGACATTGTCTCTGCCCGTCCCAAGCTCGCAAACGGGTACAGGCCCTAGGTCGCGGGGCAAGCCCCGTTTGGGTGCCCACCAGACCTCTCCAAGCAGCCGCAGTTCCCGCTCCGAAGGTTGATCCCCGCACCGCTCGGTGTGCAGCAGCCGCTCTTCGGACAGCTCCCGGCCACCCTCGACGCCGGCCAGGCCGTCAGGGCCGCTGTCAGGATGGGAGTCGCAGGGACCCTCCACGCCCCTTGCCAGCGAGCGGAGGCACCGGGAACGCTCACCTGCTAGGTGTGGGTACTGGAGCTGCTCTCGATGGGACAGACATCGCCATTCCAGGTCCTGCTCGTCAAGGTGCCACGCCAGAGACTCCCCTCGGCGTCAAGGCACCGGGCTTTGCGTCACCGCCACGCGTACCGAAGCAGTTCGTCGCGTGGGTACTGTTCGTCGTCGTCGAGATCCCAGTCCCGAGGGAGACGACGCCACAGACGCCGCTCCTACCGCTTCCGCAGCACCGAGCGTTCTTCGGCGACCTTGGCCTCGGCATGTGTCCACCCACCCTTGGCATATGCCGTCCCGTCGGGGCACATACTGCCATCCCGTGCTCAGCCGAACCAGTGGCAAGGGACTCCGTGGCAAGGACAGTGGTTCCAGTGGGCACCGTGGCCATCAGTGCCAGCCCAAGTGGAGGCCCGTTCGGTCGCTGGAGCGCCCCGGACTCCATTGGCCTCCTCCAGCAGCCTACAAGACAAATCGGCGGGCCATGAGTTGGCAGACACGTGCCGGGACTCTGACCTCGGTATCGACGCCCCGGCACCAACTGAGGTGCCCGGCTCCGTACGGCCATCTCCCCGGTACCAGACGACACCATAGCGGTGCCTCCGCCTTCGGTCCCACAGGAGGACTTCAGGGCGCACCAGGACCTGCTAAAGCGGGTGGCTTCCAACCTACAGCTGCAGGCCGAGGAGATGGAGGGTCCATCCGATTCCCTCTTTAATGTCCTGTCTCCCTTGGCACTGGGTCGCGTGGCCCTGCCTCTGCACCAGGGTATTGCCAACATTTCAAACTCCCTGTGGCAAACCCCCGTCTCCTTGGCCCCAATCTCGAAAAAGGCCGAGAGGAAATACTTTGTGCCGACAAAGGACCATGAATACCTGTATTCACACCCGGCACCCAACTCGCTCGTCGTGGAATCGGTAAACCACAGAGAGCGTCAGGGCCAGCCCGCACCCACCCCAAAAAATAAAGACGCCAGGAGACTGGACTCCTTGGCAGAAAATTTTATTCGTCAGCTAGCTTCCAGCTTCGTGTAGCCAACCACCAGCCCTTACTGAGCAGGTACTACTTCAACCTGTGGGAGTCCCTGCCTAAATTTGAGCCCCTCCTCCCGGACTGGGACAGGAAGGACTTTAAGGCTCTGATAGAAGAGGGGTTGGCGGCGGACGCCGTGGCCCACTTGATGGCTTCCGCGATCACCATGCGCAGGGCGTCGTGGGTCTTGTTGTCCGGGCTGTCGACGGAAGCACAATCGCTGATGCAGGACCTCCCGTTCGATGGCAAGGCGCTCTTCGTGGACCAGACGGACGTCAGGCTGCATAGGATGAAGGATTCCCCCAGCACCTTGCAGACCTTGGGCCTCTATGTCCCCCCAGCTAAGGACAAGGCCAAATCGCTTCCGGCGGCTCAACCTGCGAGGAACAGATATGAGCCCCCGTACAAAAGGCCCAGAGACCAGAAGCGTCAGTCTCAGAGGCAGTCCCGCTCTGCCCCACAGCCCAGTCCCTCTAAGGGCAAGAGGCAAGGGAAGAGGCGGTTTTGACTATCTGCAGGGGGACACTGAGCCTGTTGCCAGGGAGACCCCCCGATTAATAAAGTTTGTGTTCGGCAACCGATTGTTTGCCTTCTTCAGGACGTGGTCCCACATTACTTCGGACCAATGGGTCCTCAGTACTATCTCCAAGGGCTACGTGTTGCAGTTCACCTCACCCCCGCCAAATCACCCGCCATCCACGACCATATCCGTTCTCTTCTACTTCATTTTGAAGGAAGCAATAGCACCCTATTCAGCTTCAGCAGAGACCCAAACCTTACAAACCATGAGCTAAAGAAAGATCTGTTGCATCATCTTTCTCTTCACCATCCACTCAGCCTCAGGTTTAAGGTGACACACGAAAAATCAAGACTAGTTTTAAGCCTACTAGCTACCTCCTATTCTCTCCCCCCCCCCCCTTTTTTTTTTTTTTTTTTTTTTTTTGTAAAGATACTTGGATAGATGGATCTTGGAGGTTGTCCAGCCGGGGTTACTCCATTCCGTTCAACACTGTCTCTCTTCCCAAATCTTCCCTCTCTCTTTAGGGGTCCTTCTCATGAGAAGTTCACTACTAGAGTGAAATTCCCATAGAGGAAATCCCCAAAGACTTTCTGGGAAGGGAATTTATTCGAGGTACTTTCTGATCCCAAAGAAAGCTGAAGGTAGCTGGTCTTTTCTCAACCTCAACGCTTTCATCAGAAAGTTCAAAATACACATGCTTCACCTAGTCTCAATTATGCAGCCTCTTTATCCAGCCAAGATTGAATTGAGGCTCTCAATTTATAGGATATTTTCACATCTCAATCTGACCTTTGCATTAAAAATACACATGGTTTGTTGTGGGAGGAAATCATTACCAATACAAGGTTCTTCTGTTTTTCCTGTCTGTAGCATCTTGAGTATTCACAAAATGTTTTTCAGCAGTAGTAGTGCATTTAAGACATCAGAATTTCCATGTCTCATCAGGGTATCCTCACAGGAGGTTGTAGCAAAAGCTCTGTCACAAATATGCACTAGGGTTCAAGATAAACCGGAAAAAATTACACACACCACCAGATCAGACCTTTTATTGGGGCAATCTGGATTCTCAAAAAAGCAGAGATTTTCTTCCAGAAGAAAAGCATTTTAAAAATTGGGTTGCAGCAATAAAATTATTGTAGGAGGACTCATGTCAAATAGTAACATTCTTCAAGATGGGCTTTGGCCACGTATGTGGCTCTGTTTGCCTATCTAGAGATGAGGCTTCTGCAGCCCTGGCTATCAAAACATTGTATGCCAAATACAGACATCATGATTATGAAATTGACACTACCCTAGGGTTGTGTTCCTGACTCTCATATGGTGGACTTAAACTTCAATGTGTCCTCAAAGGAGTTGTATTCAGTTCCTAAACTCTCCAGTTGCAGGCAAGGAGAATATACTAGCAGATTAGTATGAATGGTCATTCTGGAGTGAATGACTTCTCCCTGTGGGGATGTCAGGACATAGACTTATTCGCAAC
The DNA here is from genome assembly GCF_002925995.2 of Terrapene triunguis. Taxonomy (NCBI): domain Eukaryota; kingdom Metazoa; phylum Chordata; order Testudines; family Emydidae; genus Terrapene; species Terrapene triunguis. Next base: position 14,216,374 of record NW_020664482.1, read on the forward strand.
AAGAGGCAGCTCTAAATGTCAGAGGTTTTGCTCCAGATCAGGAGCAGACCATCAGTCTCTGATGCATTTCTTCTAGATGGGGAGTAGGTCTCCTGTGTTCTCTTCCTCACCTCCATTTCCCCTAATTCAAAGAGTTCTAGGTAAAAATCGAACAATATAAAGCCAACGTTAACCTGATTGCTCCAGCTTGGGCAAAACAGTGGTTCTTAGAACTATTTCAGCTATCACAAGGAGTTTTATCTGTCTGTCTCTGCAATTCCATTCCTATTGACCGAGCAAAAAGGTCAACTCAGACTCTATTCCCTTAACAGTAAAAGCCACAGGAACCTCACAGATCTGGTACTGTACTGTTAAGAAAAGGTACAGTAGATTCAGTTGAACTCCAAGAACCAGACAACTCACTTGTGTTATCATAAGTAAAAAAGATTCTCTTTGTGGGAAACAAACAATATCATAAACTCAGCTTCAACTCCTGACCAGTCAATACTGGGATACTGCATTTGAAATTCTTGGGACTCACTGATTGGTAAAAGTATTTATCACAGCCATCTCAACTCATCATAGTTCAGTCAAGCAAAAGATTGTATTTAGCCATGATGTAGATTCTTGAAGTTGTTGATGAATGTTTACCTTTCATTTAGAGTATTCACACCTATATGGCACCTCAATCTAGTAGTTACTCATCTCATGAAACTTCCCTTCAGACTCCTGTCTGTTCTCTCAAGACAGCCTTTATTGTAACTATTAATCTGCTAGAAGAGTGAGTGAGAGACAGGCTTTCATAACTGACACACCCTCCCATGTTGTTTTGCAATGGTGGTGTAGCCATGTTGCTCCCAGGAAATCAGAGACAAGGTGGATGAGGTAATATCTTTTATTGGATCAGCTTTTGTGGGTGAAAGAGAGAAGCTTTTGAGCTACACAGAGTTCTCTTTCAGGACTGTTTCAGATCTGAAGACGACCTGTGTGTATCTTGAAAGCTTGTCTCTTCCACCCACAGAAGCTGGTCCAATGAAAGATAATACCTCATCCACCTTGTCTCTCTGACACCCTCCTATGCCCTCTTATGGTATTTCACAAAGATAAAGTGATCCTACTTCCACACCCAAATTTTTTCCTGGTGGTAACAGAATTTCATCTTAACCAGTTTGTAAACTTACTAGTATTTTTTCCTAGATCTCACTCTCATTCAGGAGAAGTAAGCTACATGCCTGGGATGTTATGATAGCATTAGCTTTCTATTTGAGTAGATCTCAGGAATACAGGAAATCACCTAAACTGTCTCTCTCTTATGGAGAAAAAGAGTGACGGTCAGGCTGTTGTATATTAATGTATTTCTAAATGGTCTTAGACTCTGTATTGAAGAATGTTATAAACACACATCTGTTACTCTTCCATAAGGGCTTAGAGCACACTTGATTAGAGTAAAGGCCAGTTCCATGTCCAGCCTTAGATATATTCCAGATTAAAAACCTGTTGAGCTGCTATTTGGAGCTCTATTCATACTTTCACAAAACATTATTTCTTAGAACTGGTATCTATATCAGATGCACAGTTTGGTGAAGCAGAATTACAATCTGTTTAACTAGGCCTCCTTTCACACTATCTGGAGGGAGGAGTACTGTTTGCAAGACTGCGAAGAATGCAAATGTGCAGAGGTCACTTGAAGAAGAAATGAAGAATACTCACCTGTAATCATAGGTTCTCATGATGGACTCTGCACATTCACACTGCCTACCTACCTTCCCCTCTTCCTTGGAATCCTAATTTCAACTTTGAACCTGAGAATGCAGTAGAAAGAACTGAGACAACCAGTACACCTTGTCACCTTTTATAGCCCTACTCTCTGAACATTTGGAGCTGCAAGGGAAGGAGAGGCAGGGAGTGTGAGGGTGCCCCAATGACTGCTGCTGTCAGAATGTTCCACAGGTCCAAGCTGCACTGCCAGCTCATCCCAAGACTCCTAACGCGAAGAGGTCATCTTGTAGAATTCCAGTTATAGGTGAATAACTCTAAAGTTCTGTTTACTGTCACATCTACATACCCACATGCAAAAATAATTAAATGCCAAAAATAATAGATTTTTGGGGAGAGGGGAAATAGGAAAATTACAAAATCTGCCACTCCTGTGACACAAGTGTAGCCTTATTTATACTAGAAAAACAAAAACAGCATACCAAATTTACAGCACAGATCACATGACTCTGTTGCATCATTTCCCCAACTTTATATATTTTTGGTCTGATCCTGTGAGGTGCTGAGCATCTTCAGTTTCTCTTCATATCAATAAGAGTTGAGGGCTCTCTGCACCTCACAGAGTCATAAGCCCTTGGCTTACAAACTTTGAAGTAAAAACCTTGTTGCTTGATGTCTAAGGAATCCTGTGCTATATGAAAAAGTGACAAGTTGCAATTATGATCTGTTTTCTTTTTAATTTCAGCTTTAACTGATAGACAGGAAAGTGCACTGATTGAAATAATGCTGTGTACAATTCGACAAGCAGCAGAATGCCATCCACCTGTGGGAAGAGGAACAGGGAAAAGGGTATGACCTATAACTTTGAAACAACATATATTGTTCAGCGAGAAATTCTGTTAAATTCTGCCTTTTTATTGTTTTTTCTGTTGTTTTTCTGTCTTTTATAGCCCTGATTTTTTGACTGTACTGGATAAGAGTGTAAAATAGTTTAGTCCCAAAACCTATTTAAAAAACAAAGTCAGTTTTTAGTTATAAAAACTTCCTTACATCAATAATGTAGGTGCTGACAGCAAAAGAGAAGAAAACACAGCTGGATGACAGGACAAGAATTACGGAGCTTTTTGCGGTGGCACTTCCTCAGTTATTAGCAAAAGTAAGTTTAATTCCATTTGGAGGTAGTGGTTGTGTGTTGTCAAAATGTTAGGCACTTGTATATTAGATACTTGTTTAGCTTTTTGTTTTGATCATGTGTTGGTAATAAATAGCTAGGTCTTATAGCTAAGATTATTATTGTAATAACTTCAAAACAAAAATCTTGTAGGACTTAATTATTTTTGTTTATTTGACAGTATTCTGTAGATGCAGAAAAAGTGACCAACTTGTTGCAGCTGCCACAGTATTTTGACTTGGAAATCTATACAACAGGACGATTAGAAAAGGTAAGATAACATAAAATGAAATTAAAGAGGGGGGAAAAATGAACTGAGACCTTGTCCTCACTGAGATTTCAGACATCAGCGCTGCTATGCTGGTGAAAACCACTTGTGTAAATGCTGTTTGCTCTGGTGCATCTACACCAGTGAAGAAAAGGCCTGAGCTTCATGGTCTCCACTGGCTATTTGTCTTAGAGTGTGTCAGAGCCTAAGTTTGCTTTTGAAAGATTTCTTGGCCAAGGTCAGTAGAGGAGAGTCTTTCTACACAGGTGATCATCATGTCAGAGCATCCCAGTTCTGGGCTATCAAGGTTATTACATTTCAGAACAGGTACACCATTTGGGGAGAGATGCTTGTGCTAATCTTAGTTGTAGCTAGTATAATTAGGTTTTAACTTTTGTAAGTACTAAAACTAGTAAAACATAAAACTTGCATTTGAGAAGTGTCAATTGATCTACATAGTTATAAACTTGTTATTATTAGTAAAATTGTTTATGGTATTACAATTTGAGGTGATATATTGACATTTTCTCCGTGCGGTGGTAAAGAGAAAATATACTTGATATGTGTTTATAAATACAGGGGTTGCTCTTAAAAGCTTTTCCATTTTGCTTTTGATGACTAGATATTACCACAATATTGCCTGTATATCATACATTTAATCACAACACAACTAAAAAGTTTTTCTGGTGACCATTATGTACAAATACAAGTATGTGAGAGTGGGAACTAAATGTTGTTATATACACTGTGCAACCATCACCATTAATTCAACTACTATCTAAAATTTTTCTTTTATGTTTTGTATTTAAAAATGTTAATTTTGGTATGTGTTTTAAATTTGTAGTCTTCACTGACCCCCAATTTATTTTTTGTTTTGTATTTTACTGTATTGCTACTATCGCTTTCTCTAGAGAATTGGCAATTTTCTAAAATAGTGTTATGTTCAATATGACACAGTCATGAAAGTAACAAACCAGTCTAAAAATCTTTGCTTTAATAACTAGAATATAATTGGAACTTTGTTTTTACTTTTGTAGCATTTGGATGCCTTATTGCGACAGATCCGGGATATTGTAGAGAAGCACACGGATACGGATGTTTTAGAAGCATGTTCTAAAACATACCATGCGCTCTGTAATGAAGAATTCACAATCTTTAACAGAGTTGACATTGCAAGAAGTCAGTTAATAGATGAGCTGGCAGACAAGTTTAACCGACTTCTGGAAGATTTTCTGCAAGAGGTATATCATGTGCATGATGATCTTTTTTCATATCTTACCATTTTCATTATATCTTGTTGTCTTAATATCTCCAAAGCATACTAAATCCACTCTAATTTACAAAACTTTTAATATAGTAGTCATAGTAATATACCATTTATATATAATATATATAATAATGTTTATATATAATATAATATATATCATTATAGTAATATACCATTTCAAGTCTGGTGAATCCAAGTCTGTTTTGTTCTGATATTAAGTTGGTGGTGATTCTGTTTCCTACCCTTTCAACGTGATGTGGTTCAAAATCTGTTGGTGATTTTTTAAACATAACTTCATAGTTTGTCTCTTTATGCTATTAAATTCACTTGGACCTTCAATTTTTAAACAATCAAGTTGCAAAATTTATATGTGGTGATTAGAGTTACTTAGCTTGTAGATTTTGCTAGTAACACTTTTAATTGGCATCCATACTTTCTATTATGTGGAATTTGTCTTTTTTTACCTGTTTGTTTTTTTAATGAGTTCAGTTATTTATTATTGTATATGTAATCATCAAAGGCACTTGTTGCAGCATTAGGAAGTATTTTTTTGTTTAAACAATCCTATCCCATTGTTGTTCAAATATTAGTAGGAGGTAAACACCAAGGATGAAGATGAATTATGTAGAATGTAAAAAGGACTATCCTGGGAATAGTGGCAGGAAAAACGTAATGACATTAAGACACATCAGGTACTGGAATTGTTTCCCAAGAGAAATGGCAAAGGAACTTCCACATGTGACATCTAAAATGAAAAAGGACAAAGGGTAAAATTTTCAAAACTGCCTGAGTGCCTTTGCTTTAGGAGCCTAAGACTCATTGAAAATCAGTAGGACTTAGATTCCTCTGTCACTTAGGCACCTTTGAAAATTTTACCCAAAATATTAGGGAACAATCCTACATTGGTACAATAATGGACAAGATGGTCTTGTTTATATCTTTACCATCTGTAAGTTCTGTGAATAGGTTCACCTCTATGAGTGACTTTAAGCTTTTATGTTCTTACGATGTTACTAAGATTGATATGGTGTTTGGAATGCTGCATTGAGTCTTTACGTTGTATACTGGCTTTTCTAGACATATAGCAATTGTTTCAGGTTTATATAAGATAGAGTAAAAATCTAATTGGCATTCCATTGTGAATGGTACTTTTAATCAAAACATTGTAATGCAGACTCTTAAGTGAGGTGAGGAGATAGAAAAGAGAGATAAATTAGGGTGAATCAGTCAAGCTCCGCTTATACCAGCTTTCAGGAAGAAGACATCTAAGAACAATGAGCTCTGTGGGGCAGGGACCATGTCTTCCGCTGTGTTGAAGCATCTGGCACAATGGGGCCCTCAATCCAGATGTCTTTTGGGTGCTACCACAATCTAAATTAATAATACTCAGTCTAGTGACTTGATTCAGCACAAAAATGGAACTTTTCTCTCTTTTAACTTTTTGGTGTCAGAAGCTGAAAGATTTTGCTGATGAATAATTTTTAAAGGAGCTTTGTTTTCTGTATCATTGTTGCTTATTCATGTAATTCCTCTATGGCAGATAAGTGTTAGGCACTCTATAAATCCCAGTGTGCATAAGTACCCTTTATTCTTGATATATTTCAGTAGAAACTGAAAGGAACCCCAACTGAAATCTGTCCTGTTAAAGACAGTGTAAGCCATCTTGTAGTATCTAAACAAAAAAGAAACCACAAAAGGTGATTTTTCCAGAACATCATGAAAGATCTGAAAACTTCTTTGCAAATTTCACAAACCAGTTTTATGACTTCCATATCCCACTGACTGTGAATTACCAAGAGGATATTCTCCTCCGCTATCCCACAGTGAATGAGAGCATTAATGCTATAGTTAAACCAAATTTTTCTCAAAAGGGTTTTTTTGCATAATAGAGCTGTTAGTCTTGCCAAGACCCTGCATAGACCTCTGCATGAAAACAAATTCTGCTACAATATTAATTTATTTTATCTGTGTGAAATAACTTCATTCCTACCTCCACACACACAGTCATGGCTCATAGTTGGAAATACTCGTTGATGTTGAACCTAAATGAATTTCTCAATTATTATTTTGGAGGATGGAATTTTCTGCAGCTTGGCTCTGCTCCCTGGGCTTCTGTTTCTGTGATGATCATAGAATATCAGGGTTGGAAGGGACCTCAGGAGGCCATCTAGTCCAACCCCCTGCTCAAAGCAGGACCCAATCCCCAGACAGATTTTTGCCTCAGATCCCTAAATCACCTCCTCAAGGATTGAACTCATAACCCTGGGTTTAGCAGGCCAATGCTCAAACCACTGAGCTATCTCTCCCCCTGATTTTATGATGTTCAGATTCTCCTTCCCAATGTGTGACAAAGAAGGGAAGAGCTTTAGTTGCTCATCTCCCTTGCTCCCTTAGTTCTTAGCTACTGCACCGTACTACAACCTGCCTTACTCACCAGCTATGCTTCTGGCTCCTCCTGCTCCTTGGCTGGAAGTTGAATTCCACCTCAGAATCCCAAACAGCAGTGCCTGCCTCATTGAAACAATGCACAGAACAGGCAGTGAAAACCCAGTTACTGCCTCCTTTGAGAGGGACGATAGAAAGCAAGAGGTGGATCCTGGCACGGCAGGGAGATAAGTCAATATCACTCACAAATGGCAAACTCAGAAAGAAATGCTGAAATCCCAATGGCATCTTGGAAAAATAAATATTGTGGAATCCATTGGGTCCTGATTGAAATGAGTAGAGCATCTACCTCTTAGATATATTGTTTCAGATTGTCTGTGGACTCAGATAGGACATCCTGTGGAAAATCTGTGACCCAGATACTTTTGGGGGTTTGTGGCCCTTCTTCCTCCTGCAAATGCAAGATTATAAAGGTCCAGGGAAGACTAGAGTCCAGGCTCCAGTCTGAGCCCAGAAGTCTACACAGCAATGAAACAGCCCTGCAGCCCAAGCCCTGTGAGCCCGAGTTGTCACAAGCCAGGAACGGATTTTTCTTGGCTGTGCAGACATACCTGAAGAAAACAAAGCCCTTCTCTTCCTCAAAGAATGACAAGCTCTCCACCCTCTAAGTAATTGAAGGAAGAATTGGACTTCAGTGGGGAAGATAGTTTGTTTTATTATTATTATTCCTGGACTCTTATCCAAATCGGTATATCCTGTCCTTTACAGTCTTAGAAATAAAGATTTTTTCTTTTGCAGCATGTGTAGCTCCATGTAGATGCTCCCTAACTTGGCTACAAACACAGTGCAAATTGCAGACCAAAATGTGCTGGGAATTCACAGAAATGATTAAAGGTCTCTAGACCTCTGTCCTCTTTGTGATGCTGCTCTTGACATAACTCTGTTCACATTGTATTGTTAGTTGTTGGTAGAAGGATTTTGTGGGTCTGGGCTTCAGAAACAGAAGATATATCTATATCCTGCTTGGTGCAGGCCCTCTCTGATGGCATCAAGTTGTATGAGGAAGACCTAGGATGTTGCCATGAAGGAATCCTCAGATCTTTGTAAGTTTGAGCTTCTTCAGGATAGGAGGGAGAAACACCATCCCCCATGGTCGTTTCATAATAGATTTAGGTATTCTGTTCTGGGCCCTCTTTCCAGAAGCACCCTCCCTTCTCCAGGCAAGCAGAAATGAAGAATTGCTGGCTCAACCCCACCAATCATAGGAGACTGAAAATCTGGTCTAGATTAGTACACTCATGACTGGCTTTTGAGTATTGTTAACAAGGACTTGTGCCATTGCATTTGTCTCTCCTTCTCTTCTCTACTACATGTATTCTTACAGTACTAGGGATCACCCTCAGGGATCCCTACAGAAATAGAAATTGGCAGTTAAAGTGGTAATGATATTTAGCATTTATAGAACCTTCCATCTGATGATCTCAAATCACTTTACAAGACATGGTAGGGTGAATTTCTATAAATCTAAAATTAAGCAATTACTTCAAATCTGTTTTGCAAAATAGAAAAAAATTGTTGCCATTCTAAAATGATTGCAACACCTCTGCAAGGTCAGTAAGTATTGTAACCATATTTCAAAAGATGAAACAGAAGTGCATTGTTAAATGAACTGACCAAGGCTACAAAGGAAGCGCAAGGAATCAAGTCTCCAAGTTTGTTGCCTTAGCCAGAAGATCTTTCATCTTTATGGTCTCCCATGTACAAACTCTCCTCAGAAATAGCCCGGTTGACTGCTACCACAAAAAAATAATAAACAGCATGACACTTGGGAATTTCCAAAAATAATCCAAGACACTTAGCAGGATTCTGCCATGTGACTCAGCTAGCTGAATTGAAACTGAACCCAGATTACGTTATAGTAGTTTATACGAATAACAAAGAACCAATTCTGTAACTTAGTGTGTGTTGAAGTCCTTTGATTTGTTGTCACTTAGTTTGGATAGTATTTTTAGTATGTTCATACTCGATCCCTAACTTGTAAGGTTCTCTCCCTTGTTTATGGAATTAATTTGTTATAATTTAGCTTTTAAATATCTAAAGGAGATTTCTTCTAGTGAAAATTTTAAACATTTATATATATCCTCTTCACAGGTGAATCAGATTGCCAGAATAGTCTTTCCCCAGATACTCATAGTGATGAGCATATATTGCCTGCTGGTCAGCCATTTTATTCAAGAAACTTCAATTGCTGTCTTCCCCAGGCCCTCTTTTTGAAAATTTCTGACAGCAGTAGGAACAACCTAATTGTTAAAATTAAGTTGATAGTGAAATGTACCCCAGTGACTAATTAATAGTAATTAACGTCTTAAGTACACATAGCCACATGGGCGATATGTTATGTTTGAGTTGTCAGGGTACTCTTGGGGAGACAGGAGAGAAGTAGGGGGGCAGGGAGAAGTTTGGATGTAAGGTATAAGTCAGGGAAAGAATATCTGTAAGGTTTCCTACCTATCTCTTTTGTTTTGGTTTAGAGTTGAGCCTGAACATATTCCTAAAGGGTTTACTAGGCTACGTTGAAGTTTTCCATATTTCTTTGGCTAGGTGGAAAAAGAATTGTTTTATGACTGAGGTACTTGCCATATCAGTACTGACCAATGGTCCATCTAGTCCAGTATCTGTTGTGTGACAGTGGCCTCTGCTGGATTCTATGGAGAAACTTGAATCACCTTCAGAATACACCTGCCCGATAGTGCTATGCTATGTATGCCATATAGAAGATTTCTACCTGATCTTAGCTCTGGTGAGCAATTTATCTGAAATGTGAGGATAGATAGTTCTCATGACTTAGTCTCGCTAGTGTTTTGTATCTTGTTGTAATGCCACTTTTCGTAACAGATATGAATTACTCCAAAATGTGTTGATGCATTCATACTAGTTCATTTAACACACTTTTTACTGCAACTCTTACAACAAAATAATTGTGTAATAGGGTGAGGAACCTGATGAAGATGATGCTTATCAAGTCTTGTCTACGTTAAAGAGAATCACTGCTTTTCACAAGTAAGTAGAATCTCAGCCTGAATATCTTGATTTTTCATATTTGCAACATACTATAGTTTCTTATATTATTAAATTGACCATGTTAAACGTTGTGAGAAACTTATTTTTTGTTCAGTTTAAATTCGGAACTGTGCATGACATTGGCAAATCTTGAATAGAAGACTATTGTAAATACAAAAACATTTATACAAAAATATACTTATGATTTAAACTGAGCTCTCTCTGGTTTCTTTACTAGGACAGTTAAAAGCATAGAGTAGTTATTAAATACCAAATTCCAGAATTAGTGTAATAAAATATAGCCATTTGATGTGTTACAACACTGTTTCATTTCTGCTTTCTCCAGTGCTCATGACTTGTCAAGGTGGGACTTGTTTGGTTGCAACTACAAATTATTGAAAACTGGTATTGAAAATGGAGACATGCCAGAACAGGTATTTAAAATATGCATATATAAGTATAACAGTGAATGTACTTTGTTACTGTTTATATTGGGATTTTTTTCATCTAACTTTTTTTTTCTTAATCACAGATTGTAATTCATGCACTGCAGTGTACTCATTATGTAATCCTTTGGCAATTAGCAAAAATTACTGAAAGCAGCTCCACAAAGGTATGTCATGCTCAAGCGGTAAGTCCAATTGAATGTATAATCTTTATAGAATTGTGAGAGTCTGCTAATTTCCCACTGTAATCTGTATCACCTCTAGGATCACCCCCATCTACCCTCAATTTTTTGGGCTGGTTGAAACTTTTGAAATTACGATGAAAAATGACTTTTTTTTTACACATTTTAATAAATTTTTTTACACATCTGAATTCCTTCCGCCTTCACTTTTGCCTTCCCACTATTTAAAATATAACATTGGGTCTGTGTAAATAAACAAGCTGTAGAACTTTAAAGATCTAATTTAAGGTAACAGTAGCAAAGCAACTCAGTTGCAAATTAGCTACTCTGTCACTGTGATACATATCAGAATAAAATTCTTAATACAGAGTAGTGAACCAACTGTACAAAATATAGTATAATCAAGGCTCTTTGTGCTCTTCAGGAACTGGATCTAAATTGTGCACAAGCCCTGAGGTATCTGTGGTAATTCATTTAAATGAAGAGGTTTTTATGTATTAAATTTCATAAAACAATCTGCAGTATCCTGCAATTTTTCTGTATTGCTAAATACTAAACATTATAAAAGTTAGTAAACGATGAACAAAACACAAGCTATAATGAAAAAATACATAGAAACGATATTAAGGTTGCAATGGCAAGCATGTAAAAGGTAGGGCATATTGCTTGAGCTCAAGAACAAGTTAAACCTGAGCTGGCACCAGTAACAAGTTATTTTTTGTGGGCTACCCATTCAAATGGGGCATGTAACGCACTGAATGCGTGGGTTTTACATATTTCTCTGTTATAGGGAGCCACCTTTCAAGTGTCCAAGGTCTACTAGAGTTTAGTCACCTGTTTAGGCTCCACCATTTGGGCCTCACATCAGGTTTTTGTTCACTGGTGACAGCAGCACAGACCTCCTTACCACTTGGGTTAAAGGAATAACTACTTTAGCCTACAGCAGTAGTAATCTGTTATCCTCTATAGACCAGCCACCAGAGGGGAGTAAATATTTAAAACTGAAACAGCAGATTTACATATGCATTTATAAACTGTGTACTAAGGGCATGGATCTGGCAGATTCTTTTTGAAAGGCAGAATAATTGAGTGGATGAGATTTAAGTCTGCCATATTAGAGGCCTGAGTTTTCTTCCCGGTTCTATCAGAAGTGTCCTGTACAACCTCTCAGTTACTCTTTCTCTGAAATAATGCTGCTGCTTGCCTCTCTCCTAGGCTAGAGACGTTTAGCCTTATTGATAATTCTATGCACTTCATAACCTTTATGACTGACCACCTGTGAGCTTGAGGTGAGACTAGAACTTGTGGTCTCCAGCTCCTAGCCCAATTAACCTTCCTGTAGCCCAAAGGATAGTAGGAGGAGGATTAATTTTACCTGTGTCCTGTCAGAAGGTTCATTTTTGTGGAGGTCTCTCCCCTAGATAACTGGAGAGGTATTAATTGGCCACTTCACTTTGAATGGTCCTGTGAAATATGTGTAAACTGCTTATAGTAGTAGGCTGTTCCACCTTGTATTTAGCTGTGACATTCTGCATACATTTCCTTGACCTGAAGATCTCTATGTAAGCTTGAAAGCTTCTCTCTCACCAACAGAAGCTGGTCCAGTAAAAGACCTCACTCACCTTGTCTCTCTAACTTCAGAATTATTTTCTTTACCATGGTGACTTTTTTTTTTTTTTTTTTTTTTAAGGAATATCTGTTCAAAGGAACTTAGGTGTTAGTCTTGGGAGGATAAATTAGTGAGTTGATGATGCAGCCATATGCACAAAATTCATTCAGTTTTAGCTAGGCTTACCTAATTTTCTGGAGTGCTTTCACAATTGGAAGTCTGTGAACCTGAACGCAACCCCTCCCTCATAGAGTTAAAAAACGAAAAGCGGCAGGGAAGTTTTGCTTGCATTTTTCAAATACTGTCAGGGGGAAGGGAAAGGAGAGCTCCCATTCATCCACTCATAGGAGCTCTTTAACCAAAACAAAAAGAGGAGAGAAATCACAGCTTCCATCTTCAAACTTGAGAGCTTTTCTCTGCTCCTTGAGCATATCTTAAACTCAGTCCCCTAAATATGTTTCCTCCAAGTATATCGGGGTGATGACGTATTCAGTCTACTACAACATGCCTCTGTCAAGTTCATATGGTCTGGAATTTTCAAAGGCACCTGAGAGTTAAACACCTAGCTCCCATTTCAATCTATAGAATATTTATTCTTCAATATAAATTTAAAAAGTGTTAAACTGTATTTAATTTCTATTTAAAATGTTTTATTTTTAAAGGAGGACCTTCTACGTTTAAAGAAACAGATGAGGGTATTCTGTCAAATCTGTCAGCACTACCTGACCAACGTAAACACTGCTGTTAAAGAGCAGGTTAGTGACTATTCTGAGCCTTACTCTTTTATAACAGTGATTTGATGCTTTTAAACGAGAAGTAATTATTTTAGCATTGCCTGCATGGGTATGTGATATGTGCAGCTTGCTGGATGCTCAAGTTCAGTGAATAGCAGTGTCCAGTAGTGCTGCGCATGTATTCTGCCTCATTCCCCCTTGGACTATATAAAAGAGGTTTGTTTGCCCAACTACAGCTCATTTCCTTCAGACAGCCATAGGCAGCAAGAAAGAACTTTCAGGAAATACTGTTACTTCATAGATATAATATAGTTCTTTGTTTATATTTAGGAATAGCAGTTATTAGATTGTAATCGAAATAAAATGCCCAGTAGGTTAAAAATTCTGTGTTGTCAGCTGTGGACATAGTTACAGTTGAAGCAGAGTCTGTTGGTTTCTGGGTGTGTCCCATCTTGTGATAATCCAATGTCTGTTTCTGACAAACATACTTAGGACCTTTTCCGTCAAGGATTGTGGGACATATTCTTAATTTTTGCTCTTTGTGCTAGTCAGTCACCAGCTATCTATGTAGAGACCAGAAAGGTCCATTAGAAAGAAACACCTCTTATAGATGGATATAAAGACATTATTTTCTGGCACTAATTTGCTTGAGGAGTCTGTACTGAGATCCTAATCTCATTCTGTTGATTCAGGATCTGGTAGTTTGTGAGGCTTGGGTGCTAGATCAGCTCATGTGTTTGGATCTGATGCCAGGGCGCCTTTAAACAACTCTTTAGGAGTTGGATTCAGTTGCCTTGATGCTTTCTGTTCTGTTGACTTTGGCATTGGTCACTGGTCGAGTTCCTCCAGAATAATCTTTCTGTACTTACTTGGAATTTGGTTTTGTCATCTCCTATCTTGGCACCTTCACCAATGGGGCATGAGAGTGTTTCCACAAATAACAGATGACACCACCTTCATCCTCAGAAGACTGGAAGGATGAAGATGCCACTGATACTCCTGTCCCAGAAGGTCGTCATTTCTCCTCATCTTCACCAGACAATTCTGTGGCCCTCTTGACAGCACAGAGGAGAGAGTCTTCCTGTTCTCAGTTCTGGTTCCCTGTGCCACAGTGATCCCTGCCAACTGAGGTTGGATGAAGTCCCGAGGGGAAAGAGGGAGGACAGAGACTGGAAGGGATTGGACTGAGATTGTATTGACCCCATTGTGCTAGGCGCTGTACAAACACAGAACAGAAAAACAGTCCCTGTCCTGAGGAACAGATGGCTTTTTCTCCCCTGTTGTGTAAATATCCAGGCAAACAGAGAAAGTAACCAAAGCATGTCTCTTTTGTGACTGTTAAGGGAAAATAGTGAAATTGTGTATAGAAAAATGCTGTGAAATGGACAATAAACAAACAAAAGGACAAAGGAAAAATATGTAGAGAAAATAGTTCACCTGTAGTGAGAGCCGTGTGAAAATCTTTTTATTTACAATATTTCAGGTGCTGTGTGGGGTTTTGTTGTAGTTTTGTTTTATCCCTCCTGGCTGCGAAAGGAGGGTTGAGTCCTGTCCCTGAGGAGTGGGGACAGTCAGGTCCTGCCCTCTGTGTTGAGAGGCCCTGGAGTGTTTAAACCAGGTTCTGCCAGTGTTGTAGGTAGCTCTGTAGGGGAGGAGGAGGTCATAATGACAGAGGGGCAGTTGGACCAAACCCACGCAGCACTGTGACCCTTTCAGCAGGTTGCAATGCCTGGAGCAGGAAGCCACCATGAAGGGGTGAATGTGTTCTGTTTCATTTCATTTCATTAGTTGCTTTTTGTTTTATTCTTTGTTTTCATTTTATTTTGTGGTGTTTTCCGTTTGCAAAAAATGCGGGGCTCTATCTCGAGCATTCTTTATTGTATGAACGTTAAGTATGAAATTTTCAGACTTTACTGTGTTGTTTTATTTTTGAGTGGAGGACCCTTTATATTTTCCCAGTTATCTTGCTTCTTTTAAAAAATATTCCATGATACCTTTCAGACAGAACTTGAGACATCAGAATTTCGCATGTTAAATCCTATAAATATTTCAATTTGTAATAGACTTCATCTTGAGTGCGCCCTTATTAAGGGTCAGATCCCAATCAGGGCCGGCTCTGGGTTTTTTGCCGCGGGGGGAGGGAGGGGGAGGGGGGAGGGGGCCCCCCTCAAGGTGCCGCCCCAAGCACAAGCTTGGTGGGCTGGTGCCTGGAGCCGCCCCTGATCCCAATTCAGCAAGCGCACACATGAGTTTATTCACATGGGTAGTCTCATTGCATCCAGTTGGACTACTCCATGTGAGTAAAGTTACTAATGTTTCTTTAGGATCATGCTTTGAATGTAAAATATTTTCTGCATTGGGACTGTAAGTACCTTTTTTGTTGATGTTTAACTTCCAGTTTATTTAAAATACAGTTTCTGATGAAAGAGCAGAAGTATAAGAAATTCAATATAGGAAATCTTTTTTTTATTTTTTTTTTAATATAGGCTTTCACTATTCTGTGTGATGTCTTGATGATCTTCAGCCATCAGATTATGTCAGGAGGACGTGACATGTTAGAGCCACTTGTTTACACTCCTGATTCTTCATTACAGTCTGAACTGCTCAGCTTTATTCTAGATCATGTCTTCATTGACCAGGATGATGACAGCAATAGTGCAGGTATATGTGTGTGTCTGTGTGTGTGGATATAGATATAGATATATATATATAAATAAAAAGTCAGGTGTTTTCACTGTGTTCACTTTGCCTTCTAACTTGTGCACTTGCGTGTGCTCGCTGTCCTGTGTCCATGCTCTTATGCACTCTTGCGTATATGCAAACACAAAAGTATATGAACATAGAGGCAGCCATTTGAAGCTATTCATGATTTTGGGTTGTTGGAAGTAGTCTTGGGGGAGACAGATTTGGATTGGTAGACAGAAGATGGGGGAAATGACCAAAGGAACATGATAAATAATTTATCACATGGATATATTTCTAACGTGCATGTATGTGCTAAGTAAATAAAAGCAACTTAAGTCAACATATTGTAATTATTTAGGAAGCATCTTGGTTTTGTTTGATAACTTACGTTATCATAAGTATTTGAAGAGTAATGCTGTGTATAGAGAGAAATTGTTTAGGGTGATACAAAAATATTTTCACTCTTTAATATAAGAGTGGAAACATTTAGACTGAATATTTGCAGAGGAGTGGGGGAGATTCAGGCAGACTTATTAGGCTGTAGAGTAGTCTCCCAGGGAAGTAGTAGAAGTTCCATCACTAGGGATGTTTAAAAATAGACTAGAAACACTAGAAAACGTACTGTGGGGAACAATCCAGAATTGGCAAGCAGAGCCATGAGGTTTCTTCCAACTCTTACTTTTTAAAACACATATATATAAAAGTAAGAAAAAATCCTGTAAAATGAATTTATCTTTTTGTCCAAATAAAGGGCTTCAACTTGCTGCTGTTGAAGTCAGTAGTAAAATTCCCACTGACTTTGATGGTGCAGGGTTAGGCCAAAAATTATTTATAAATCTTAAAATTTTAATATACAGCCCCCCCCCCCCCAAAAAAAATAAACCAAAAACCCACAACACAAACACCTTGTGTGTGAGCTGTTTTACTTACTTAGGAGTCTGAAAGGTTTACTGGTTAGAGCAAAAGAGTCTAGAAACCAGAGTATTTTAGATTCTAACCTGATAGTTGCAAGCTTACTCTGTGACCTTGGGTAGCAAGTTAGTTAACCTATGTGATTTAGTTACCCCATGTATTAAAACCACATTGTTAATCTTGGTACTGAACTTCTTTACAGTTTTGCTTGTGAGTTTCTATTTTTGCTTTTCTTGACTGCACTCGAAGTAAATACTACTTAGTCAATATTTCACAAAGCCAATGATTAGTTAATAAGGGTGTAAAGTGAAATGGGACTTGATAACAGCATGCGATAACAAGGGTGTAGGGCATTTCACATTTACATCTGGTTCAGATTAGTCCCAGCAAGAGAGAGACTTAAAAATAAGTTACAATAAAATGGTGGTGTAGAGATTACAAAGAAAGTGTCAGTCACACAAATCTTTACTAGAATTGGCATCGTTGTTGATTGTCTCTAAAAAGACATAGGATTTGCGTGTGTCTAGGGAATGTTCACTTAGAGGCTCGCTTAGAGGCGTTTCTCCCATGACAGGGTTGGTGTATTATAAGATTTGGTCAGAATGTAACTGTTTATGTAAACATCAAAAAGAGACACTTTTTCATTACCAAAAAGTAGAAAATAAATTGTAGTAATAAGGCTGCTTTTAGCAAACATTAAAAATGTATTAGTTTAGCCAAATATTGCCACACAACATTGAAATTAATAGTTTGTCACAGTAATCTGGCTGCTTTATTGTTAGGAAATACACTTATGGTAAAGTAACATCTTCCATTCAATGATCTCAAAGTACTTTAGAAGCCTTATTTAAACCTTATAACACTCCTTTGGAATAGGTACTAGTCCCATTTTTCAGACGGGTGAAGTCATTTGTCTCAAGGTAACAGTGAGTTCCTGGGAAAGCTAACAGAATTCTTGAGCCTTGACTCCTGGTGTTTTGCTATAACACTTCTTCATATAGAAGTAGAAGGCTAAAATGTAAAGTGTTCAGCCACTTGAGTAAGTAAATGACCTGAATAATAAAAAACAACAAAAGTCCTAAGTAGTTTAATGCTTTGTATACCTTCCAGATGGACAGCAGGATGATGAAGCTAGCAAGATTGAAGCATTGCACAAAAGAAGAAATTTGCTTGCAGCTTTTTGTAAACTTATTGTATATACTGTGGTTGAAATGAATACTGCTGCAGATATTTTCAAGCAATATATGAAGGTAAATTTGAAGATTTTGTATAATAGTGAAACATTAAAAATACTGCAGTATAACAAAAATTGTATTTGTAATTAAACCTTGTGGGGGCCCGTTTCTTTGATTATGTGAAAGATATATTTTAAATCCAATATAAACAGGTAGTTGTTCCCCATGTTTCCATATGGAAAATTGCAAAGACAACATTATTGTGTCAGAGTAACACGTTTTATTGTGTAAAATTATTCCCACAGCTGATCTTTAACACTTTTAATAGATTTATTTCCCATCCTGATATATGGTACTTTTGATTTCTTGTTTGAGTATGGGAAGGTAGCTGGCTTTTTTTAACCTCGTTACTGTACATGAATAAAAATCAACTGAATGATGGCTAATTCCAAATGAAAATGAAATTCTTTTTGATACACAAGATCTTTTAGAGTTTTGTAGGAGGGAAAAATCATCCATGGAACAGAGATTCCCAACAAATAGAAATTTTACTCATTACACATAGATTACTGCTTTAGTTCAATAAATAATACCCTCTGTTCCTGGGATCCAAAGCCATACCTGCTAATCCTGAGCCTTCTGTCTGTGAACATAAAACGTCTTTGCTCCGTAGCTGTACAAAAAATGCATTAACTATTCCATCCTGTTCCCCCCTCTGACCTATGGCTACACTACAGAGCTTACAGCTGTAGCACGGCTAGTGCAGATGCCCTAAACCAGAGACTCTTAACCTTTGCAGACTACTCTACCCCCTTCAGGAGCCTGATTTGTATAAACAAGTCAGTGGTTCTCAACCAGGGCTACATGTACCTTGGGGGTACACAGAGGTCGTCCAGGGACTATATCAACTCATCTAGATATTTGCCTAGTTTTACAATAGGCTAACAAAAAAAGCACTAGCAAAGTCAGTACAAAGGAAAATTTCATACTGACAATGACTTGTTTATATTGCTCTATATACTATACAGTGAAATGTAAGTACAATACTTATATTCCAATTTATTTACTTTATAATTATATGGAAAAAATGAGAAAGTAATCAATTTTTCAGTAATAGTGTGCTGTGACACTTTGGATTTTTTATGTCTGATTTTGTAAGTTAGTGGTTTTTAAGTGAGGTATAATGTACGGAAGACCTATCAGACTCCTGAAAGGGGTACAGTAGTCTGGAAAGGTTGAAAGCCACTGATCTAGATAAGTTGATGTACCCTCTGGAAGACCTCTGCGTAACCTCAAAGGTACACATACCCCTGATTGAGAACCACTGCTCTAAGCTGATGGAAGGGAGCTCTCCCGTTGACTTAATTACTCCAGCCCCCACAAGCAGCAATAGCAGTGTCGGCAGGATAAGCTCTCCCACCAACGTAATGCTGTCCACACTGGCACGTAGGTCGGTGTAACTTTCATCACTCACAGGGTGGATTATTCACATCCCTGAGGCACATAAATTATACCAACTTAAGCTGTAGTGTGTACTTTGCTTGAGTGTACAGCTTTTTTTTTTTTTTTTTTAAACCATAGTGACAGAGGTTCTCTCCTAATTGTTTTAACGTGCTTTCTGGCTAACTAAGGAGTAAATATAGGTTCTTGATTCAATTTTAAATACTTTTAAGGAACAATGGCGGAGATTTTATTATATTTATTAATTAAAGAAGGCAGCTATGGAGGCCAGGTAGCCCTCCTGTGGAAGTTGAGGAAGGAATACCCCCTTTGCCACAAAGAAAATGGACTTTCCCCACCACTGTCACCAGAATTACGAGAACAAGCTCTCCTCCCAAGAAAGGCAGTGCTACTAATCCTTGTGTATTTATTAAGTATGGCTGCCTGTCAACCATGAAGCTAAATACAGTAACTCCTCACTTAACCTTGTAGTTATGTTCCAGAAAAATGTGACATTAAGTGAAACGTTGTTAAGTGAATCCAATTTCCCCATAAGAATGAATGTAAATAGGGGGGTTAGGTTCCAGGGAATTTTTTTATTTTTTATTTTTTTTTTTTTTGCCATACAGTACAGTACTATAGTTGGGAGGTGCCCCCGCCTTACCCCACACAG